>NC_092140.1:77830004-78455004 GCF_043159975.1 Macaca nemestrina | reverse complement strand
CAAGCTCTCCTGATGCCAAATCCAGTCACATTCCCTCACAGGCCACTTGGATCACAAGACCTTGCCCTAGGAAGAACACCTTCTGTTATCTTTTGGGCAACACCAACAGTTGGTTCTCCCATTCACTTTTGAAACAGTGCTTACTGTTTCTGCATTTACTTTAGTTACAGAGTACTTTGCAAAAAAAAAAAAATACATATATATATATGTATATATATATGAGGTAGGAAAATCCACAGGCATTCCCTACAGGACAACCTTAATTTGGAATTTGGAATTCAAAATAAAATCTCACATATGTAAGAGGTTACAGTTATATGCAAGTGTAAAACTATGTCCTCAATTTTATTATATATATATTTTAGGAACACACAGTGTTCTATGGTGATGTGACATTGATCTAGGAATCTAAGAATCTTTATTTAAAATTTTTATTTCTTCTCTGTGACACCTGGTTTACTGAAAAAACAGCAACTTGCCCAAGGCCACGATAGAGCTAAGGATGGAATTTTGTTACGTTAGTTTTTGGTTAAGCTTCTACTTTAAATTACCCCACCATCCAACATCATGAAGAAATCTTATTTTCTATGAGGTCTTCATTTTTAATTTTTTTCCTATTTTAAGCCTGTAAATTTCCAAAAGAACAAGGTTTAGGAAGTGGAAGTGGAACAAGTATTTAATGTAGATGTATTAATAATCTAATAATGTTTATATCTTACTTCTCATCTTCACAACAATTGTAGGACATAGATACTATTATCCTCATGTTACCTATGGGGAAACTGGGGCACAGGGAGACTAAGTAATCATCCAAGATCACTAGCTTCTCAGTGGATGGGCCAGATTAAAGCCCAGAGTTCTTTCCACATATCATCCGATTGCTGAGTAAAAAGTTGACATAAAGTGTGATACCGCTGGTAGACCTAGTGTTTGCTTGCATTTGCAGGGCTTTGGCTATTCTCAGACTCCATAAGGAACAAGCAATAATGCCTACTGTGGGTTGTCTTCCACGAAAAGCACAGATGGAAAGACACAATGACTATTTCATTTTTCCCTTGCAAGCAGAGTTTCATATTTCATCCTGCTCTGCTATTAAATCAAGTGGTTTTCTGGATGTCTAGAATCAGGCTGTAAATTCCAGCCAGCTCTTACACACCTGTCTACAAATGATTAGTTATAGGCTTTCTTCCTGGCCCACCTGTGTAAAAACCTATGGTACCCAACCCGTAACTCTACTGGCTACTGGGATTCTAATATGTGTTTTCTTTAATGAAACCTCCAGTCTGTAAGTTTTATGAAATGATGCTACAAGTCAGGAGAATGTGGGATCTGATAGTATCACTGACTAAGATACAAAAATAAGACATGATCATTCCCTTCAAGGAGGTCACAATTTAATAGAAAACAAATAATTACAATATAACCTGAGTACAACAGAGATGTGAATACATTGCTTTTAATCTCTGGCAGAAGGCTGGCTGCTGGAAGTTAGTCATCAAATACTCAATTTTTAAGTTTGTTAGGGCAACTATTACATAGGGAACTGATGACTAAATTTATAAAATGCATGTATTTGCATTTTTTGAAGTACATATTTAATACAGGCTGAGCATCCCTAATTCAAAAATCTGAATCCAAAACCCAAAACTTTTTCAGCACCAATTTTGATGCTCAAAGGTCCTGCTCAAAGGAAGTGTTCATTGGAGCATTTCAGATTTCACATTTTCAGATTAAAGATACTCAACTGGTAAATATAAAGCAAATATTCCAAAATTTAAAAAAAAAAATTTGAAATCCAAATGCTTCTGGTCCCAAGCATTTCGGATAAGGGATACTCTACCTGTGTCAGTCTTAAGGAATTACAGCATCTTTGTTCAGAGAAGCAATATACATTCTTCTGTCCAGCACACTCATGAGACAATGTAGGATGCACACAATAGTCCCCCATAGCAGCCTCAATCTATCTGCAGTCATTCTGCATGACAGCAGCTGTCTCTGCAGAATGACCCAATCAACTCCGTGCCCCACTGTCAAGTAAGAAACTGGCTGAGCAAGAGCCAAGTGTGGTCAATAGAAAAATCTGTATGGGGAAAAAAGCAGTACTAAGGAATGAGAGCATGGCAATATGGTGTCCCTACAATTCAGTCCTGGTTTGGCACAGGTAACCCTCCTTACTGCAAATAACACTGCCACAGGTGATAATTAACCCAGGCCGGCTTTCTTTTACTACTTTTCTCACATCTAGTCCACCTCCCCTTCCTTCAAGATCTGGCGTCTGTTTGGGAAATGTCAAGTCCTGAAATTTTAATATTAGCTCAAGGAAAACATAATTAAGGAAATACATCTGCCACAAAATTAGAGGCCAAATTGCACCTTCTTCTTCCTTTGAGTGAGTGATACCTGTGTAACTATGCTTCTCCAGCAATATGAAGAATCGAGTGTATAACCATACTTCACTTAATTACAGACAACTATCGAGTTGTTGCAATTCAATTTAAAATACAGTATATTTAAAGAAAATCAAAATTACATGTTAGGCATACCTAGCAAAAAAGAGTTAAGAAAAAATGCCAACACTTCACCTTTTGAGTACTTCCTAGCATTAGAGCAATTTGTATATATTCATTATATTCATTATATCTTATAAATATATTCACTATATAGTATTCATTATATTATAAACATTCATTCATTATAATACTTTGTATATATATTTGTATATGTTCAATCACTATGTAGTTACAATACTGTAATTTCATTGCTGATTCTGTGAATCTATTCTTTATTTTATGAAACTTGTTCCTAGGAAAAATTAGGAATTTTTCTGCTAACATTTTGTGAGACTCTTAAGTTCTATACATTACTTTTGTAAGCTACTTTTGGACTTTCCTACAAGGGCTCACAAATGAACACTTAAGTCTGCACATGGTAATGCTACGGTTTAGTTTCAAAAGCTTTGCCATCTTTGTACACGATGCTGGCTTTGCATAATTCTTTACAGTTTGATTGAATTTCGACGTGATTTTATTAAATAAGTATGGGAAACTGACAAAAGTTAATAGTGACAGTTAATATTAAGCTGTTAATAGCAATAAGCAGATATTTTGTAAATTTAACAAAATAACACAAGATGGAAATCAATATGCATGTAGGAAGATGTGAGGCTTTTAACATCAATTGGACACTGAGTGGACTTAAGCTGGTTGACTGTCATGTTCAGATGTGATGAAGAAAGAAATTAAAGAATGTCTACGATGAATTGAGAACATATCATCTAAGATCAGACAGTTTATAATTTTAAAAATCTCTGGGAATGGGATAAACATTGGTCAACTCATAGCCTCTTGCAGGCCAGCACTGTCTGAAGGTAGGGGATGGCCTTCCTGCCTCATCCATCACTGTCACCATCTCTGGGAGCTCTGTCTCTGCACCTCAGGCGTATCGGTTCCCTGCTGGCCCCTTCAGCATTCTCCATACCCACAGCAATTATCTGCTGGCATCTCAGTGATTACACTGTGAGCCCCTCAAAGATAGATAGTATCTCATTGATCTTCCTATCGGTGACCAATAGATGCTTCATGAAGTATATTTCATGCGACAGAACACACATGCTCCAAGGGCATGATTTTTCTAACCTTGCCACTGTCTCCAGAGAAAAGAGGAAGTTCTTCTTCCATATGGACTCAGTCCTGGGCAGTCCCTGAGGAAAAAGTATGTGGTAAAATCAGGATCCCTTATGTTCGATGGAACTAGGCAGGTTAAAATTACTTTACTGCTAATTAGCAGAGAAAATAAGCTAAGCTCAAATGTTGTGAAGGGAAGATAAAGGAATCAAACTTTAGGCATGAAAATTACCAGCTACAAAACTCCAAAAATGTTTGAATTGATCTGGAACTACTGGATGGCCTCTTACGGGAATCTTCCTGCTAAGGTCTGAAAAAGTAGTCTCAAAATATACATGGGTCCTTAAGACTATAAAGGAAATGAGTAGAAAATTTTCATTTCAGAGTTGACTTCCTATGATAAGGAAAAATAAATTTTAGACCTTGGTCAACTTTTCTCTGGGATTGGAAAGTTCCAAATCACTGGGAAGAGCAGACATCAATTCTCAGTTCCACAGAAGAATATGTGATTTGCTAAGCTGGAAAAAAAAAAAAGGAGAAATGAATGAAAATGATGAAAAAAATGAATGAATGAATGCGGCTTTGTTATTCTGGACTTAATGAAAAATCTGAAACAACAGCCACCCAATATGTAGCAATGCATTGAATGTTCTTGCCTTAATAACCATGCTAACATCACCTACTTTCTACCAGGTAGAAGTAACAGCAGGAGCAGCTCTAGCAGAAGCTATGCAATATGTCTGGACTGTGGTTCAATAATTATGAGGTCAACTATTTCATCACTAAAAATAAATAAAAATAAAATAATCTCTGTCCTCCAAAAAGCAATTTAATAAGGCTGCATTTAATGATGTTGCTTTTTCTAATTCATGAGGTGGGGTCCATTTTCTTAAATACAATCTTTTATTTCAGGTACTAACATCGGAACCTTTTATCTGATATTTTCTACAGTAGAGTGAGAGCCCCATAATAGACAGATTAAAAACAATAATCAAAATATGGCCAAGTCTAAACAGTGTTCTTTATCAATGTTTTCTACGCCCTTGAAGATATTAGTAATTTTTTTCCTCAGCTATAAAAAGATCTCGCAGAATGAGGAATCATAATTTATTCAGAATTATTATAACTTAAAATTATGAAAATTAATAGCAAATTATTATTTATAACGTTTGGAAACAAGTAAAAAAGATACGCTTGCTTTTAAGAAGATCAATTAGAAGTTTCTCACTTAAAAATGTATAAACCAATCTGATTGATGATATGGAAAGATATTTTGCCATTTTAATGAATACTTACTACATATTATCTATGGCATCTTAGCAGATCTGTTAAAATCCTAATTTTCTCTAAGACCCAGCATGACTGCCACTGAGATTTACATCAGCGTGGATTCTGATTACCCAAATGGGCTGGGACCTCTTCTCTGTATTTCCACAGCAGTTTTTTGTTTTGTTTTTAACTACATTGATGGCACTTTTCAAATTCTGCCTCATATGACAGTTATTCTTGTATGATGTATCTTCTCTATTAATTGGTAAGCTCTTCAAAAGCGCAGATGATGATTCCTTCAATGCCACAGCCCATGGATCAGAGTAAAACACACCGTATTTATAGAAAGCATCCTTAGAACCCAGCTTTGTGTATATTAGAACTGGCCTGTTCCAAAGATCCCTCTCTTTCTCCTTCATCCTACCAGGAAACACCTTTTCCATATTTGCCCCAAGTTTCCTGGAATAAAAAATAAAAGGAGAGGAGAAGAAAGAGGGATAGAAGAGAAAAAACGAAAAGGGAGCGAGTACAGATGTGACTGCCCCTCACTGCACTACTCTAGGCCCCTTTCGTTCCTAGCAGAAGGGAAATCTTGTTAATGTGCAAAATCATGAAAAAGTGATCCTGGGCTTTTGAGTAGGACAAAACCTCTTTTCAGTGTCTTTCATCAATTTCAAGTATAATGAAACTCTTTAAAATTAGAATGGTGGGAACACAGGCCATTCTGTTTATCTGACATCAGGTTAAGACATAATTGCATGTATGTCATGGAAATTACCACATTCAAAGAAATGACGTGCAGGATTCAATTTGGATGAAATATAAGATTAACATAATTTCATATTAGTCAATCAGAAAGTCCTTCAAGATTTAAAAATAAATCAAGATTAATTACTATTGTATACTACTACTAAAAAGTCTTTTGAATTTTTTAGCATTGTAGGAGATGGTTGGCTTTTTTTTTACATTATTTCAATGTGATGCATACATAATAGAGAAAACTAGCATCCCCAATTTGCATGTATAGTTTGTGCAATACATGTGGAGATTACCTTACCCTGTTATCCATGTGATTTCACCAGGCTATTAACAATAGGTTGATATATATACTTAAAATAACAATTCACAATATACATACAGAAAGCCATACCCATGATGTGATAAAATGTATTCTAAATGACAACAGCAATAATAACAGTAAAAATAAAGTTATTCTGTGCCAGGCACTAAGTGCCTCACCTTATCTCATTTAATCTTTATAATATCCAAATGAAACAGGTTAATCATTGCCTCCATTTTATTCACTCATTTCAGTAATGTGACCAACAGTCACCAACCAATCAGTGTCAGAGCCAGTATTAGAACCAGGACTATCCCAAAGCCCTTGTTTTGGGACCCTCCACTGTATTTCAGGGCTAGATACTTTAAGATTTTCTTGTGTACATTCTCAACAGTTTTATTTTTATACTGACTGGCTGGGAGCATTCCCTCCAAACACTTTTGTACCTGATTGTTTTAAATTTCTGGAACCCAGTATTCAGTCATCTTTAATCCTGTTCCTTTTTGATCCTTGTAAAGTTGTCTTCTAGAGCAAAGTTAATGTGACTGGAAATATAAATACACAAATAAATTCTATTAGAGAAAAACAGAAGGAAAAGAATACACTATCTTGCACATTTAACAATCCATTCTTTATCTGTGAAAAATACAGTTTAAAAATTGTATCTGTGCTATCTACTATTAAAAAGTCAGCAGCAGAGATGCTCTATTATAAAAATGTTAAAGTTATAAAAGGTAACTTTTGAATATCATACTTTATAAGCTTCAGGAGAGGGTTTAAACAAGCTGACACTGAAACATATGAAAAAATGTACACTAAGGAGAATTTAATCTATAGTATTTCCATACAGAAAATAAAAGAGAATCCATGTGGAAATGTAAAAAAAAAGCAAAAATTTCGAACTTTTAGAAGTATAGAAATATCTTCATGACCTCAGAGCAGTTAAAGATTTCATAAATACGACAAGCAAGCATAAACCACAAAGAAAAGAGCAGTAAATATGAACAAAGGGAAAAATATGCCACAGAATGGGGGTCGGTATTTGTAACATACATAATGGACAGCTTGGAAAGGATTCATATACAAAATATATAAAGAATGCCTGTAAATCAATAAGAATAAAACAAACGACACAATTCAAAAGTGAACAAAGGATCCATGCAATTCACAGAAGAATAAATTAATAAACATATTAAAAGATACTCAAGTTCACCACATTATTTATCATAGAAATGCAACCACAATGAGATAGATCTCTTTTATCAGATCAGCAAAAGTTCAAGGGGGACAACTCCCCAGTGCTGGCGAGGATGTAGATGAGAAGGCATACTCATATCCACTGCTAGAAGGAATGTAAATTGGTGCAATCACTCTACAGAACAGTTCAACAATATTTAGACCACAGCAGTCTTTCCATCTTTTTTTGATATGTATACATAACTGAAACAAAAATTTCACAAAATAATTCGTACTCCTCCTACATGAGATGCTTGATATCTTTTCTATTTTTTCTACTTTATGCTATTTTATTCTACCCTACTCTATCCTATTTTATCCTGTTCAATTTCATTTTAAAAGAAAATGCTGATCTCAGCCCACTAATTTCCAGATCACTAACAAGTCCTGCAATTTTAGCAACACTGCCCTAGATAAACTCTAGAGCATACACACAAATATTCCCAATAGCAAAAAGCAAGAAAGAGCAAACGAATTGATCAACAGAACCAATGAACTGTGGCATATGCATACTAGGCAGCTATTAAAACAAATTATCTAGAATCAAAACAGGTATATCTACAAAACAGTGTTCACCAAAATCACTAAGTCACAAAATGATACATATGGTATACTATTTGATACAATTTTAAAACATGCAGAAGACAATACCATTTTAACATGTTATGGATACCAACATATGCCTGGCTAGACTTTGATGGGAATTTTTTTTTTTTTTTTTTTTTTTTTGAGACGGAGTCTCGCTCTGTCGCCCAGGCTGGAGTGCAGTGGCGCAATCTCGGCTCACTGCAAGCTCCGCCTCCCGGGTTCACGCCATTCTCCTGCCTCAGCCTCCCGAGTAGCTGGGACTACAGGCGCCCACAACCGCGCCCGGCTAATTTTTTGTATTTTTAGTAGAGACGGGGTTTCACCGTGGTCTCGATCTCCTGACCTTGTGATCCGCCCGCCTCGGCCTCCCAAAGTGCTGGGATTACAGGCGTGAGCCACCGCGCCCGGCCGATGGGAATTTTTTCATGGGGAAGTTTTGGTGGAGGGAATACCAAAGATAAAAGGTCCCATGTAACTGTCAATAAACTGGTGTGCTACAGCTTTTCCATCTGACAAGATGGCTTTCAAGACTTTGAGCTTAAATTAATCATCTCAGGATGGAGAGATTAAGGTTACCCCATGTTAAAGAAAATAAACTCTTAAAATGAGAATTCTATCATTCTAATTTTCCCTTTACCAAGGACATGGAAATTCAATAAACGTTTGGTAATGAAAACTCATAAACTATAATTTCTTTAGCCATCTATAAAATAAAATTGAATCAATACCCTAGGAAGGCCAGGCATGGTGGCTCACACCTGTAATCCCAGCACTTTGAGGATCGCTTGAGGTCCCCAAAAGTTTGAGACTAGCCCGGGCAACATAGGAAGACCCTGTCTCTACAGAAAACTTAAAAATTAGCTACATGTGGTAGTACACACCGGTAGTCCCAGCTACTCGGGAGGCTAAGATAGGTGGATCGCTGGAGCCCGGATGTCAAGGCTTCAGTGAACCATGATTGCACCACTGCACTCGGCACGGGTGCCAAAGATCTTATCTCAAAAAATAAAAAATAAATAAATAAATAAATTTTAAAATGAGCTATGATCATACCACTGCACATCAGCCTAAGCAACAGAGCAAGACTCTGTCTCTAAAAAAACAAAAATAGGCCGGGCACGGTGGCTCATGTGTAATCCCAACACTTTGGGAAGCAGAAGCAGGAGGATTAATTGAGGTCAGGAGTTTGAGGCCAGCCTGGCCAACATGGTGAAACCCCATCTCTACTAAAAATACAAAAATTAGCCAGGAGTAAGGGTGTGTGCCTGTAATCACAGCTACTTGGGAGACTGAGGCAGGAGAGTCACTTGAACCCAGGAGGCAGAGGTTACAGTGATCTAAGATCACGCCACTGCACTCCAGCCTGGGTGACAGAGTGAGACTCCATCTCAAAAAATAATAATAATAAATAGATTTTTTTAAATAGGAGGATTAAATAACATTCCAATGAGTAGTATTTATACTATTGTCCCTGTAAGAAAAATCCAAAATAGGAAAAATAATGTTTAATATCAGTGTATTAAAATGGCAAAAATGTGCTTTCTGCTTAGGGTCTAAATCTGCTTACAAACGTCCCCTTTTCTGCATAGGAGGGCAATGTTTCTTGTAGAACCAGGGCAAAAGCTGGCAACAGTATTGGGAAGATTTTCTTCACAGTGACAGTGTTACAGCATAAGATCATCTCACACGATCTTATGGGATGACAGGAAGATTATCTTACTATGTGTTACTTTATTAGTTTTTCCCTTATATGTTTGTTTTGGGATATATGACTTGGCTCATATATATATGATATATAGTTATTTATATTAAAAGGTGCTTTGTTCTTTGCAAAACAGTCTCTTATGTATTTCCTCATTTTATTAAAATGTAACCTAAAACTGTTTTTACAGAATCTTACTGTACTAATATCTGCCTTGCAATATAAATAGAAAACAGAATGGTAAGTACCCTCTCCCAGCAGAAGCTCCCACCACTGATCTCTGTCTTTAAAGGTTCCAAATGGGACACTCAGGGGCCAGTATTTCAAGTCTGTACAAAAGTAATGTTTCAAAGCCAAATATATATCAAGTAAGGTAATCTGTCACATGACATTTCCTATTTCAGCTGCTTTCCTAATTGTATGGCTCAATAATTTATTTTTAAAGTATTCCTGTTTGGGGCAGATAACTCCTTATTTCTATATATTCTATGCTGAGAGTTTTATCTACACTCTTAAAAACTATGCAGTTGAAGACTACTGAACAAGGGGACACTCTTTTGATAATGTGATAAACACGTTCATTCTTAATCTTCACATAAAGTCAAATAATTCATTTCCCTGTGTAAAACATAAAACAGGCAGGTTGTACATATTATTTTTGGTAAAGCAATCAGTATTAATCAGTGTATCTGCTACACAATGTGTTATATTACTTGGTAATACCTCTGACCTAAAAAATGAGTTAAGCTGCTTACGGGACATAGGTTCATTTGCCTAATTCATTCAACAAATATTAATTCAGTGCCTGCAGTAGGCACTGAATTGAAAGCAAATACATGAGAGAAAACAGAATAACGTAGAGCAAAACAATATCCAGCTCTTAGGGGCTTGTGTCCACATTACCCCAACCCAATGGTAGGTTTTAAGTGCTGATATTTTGCAGTTAATCAGGGGCTTCTAAATGCTAATAATTCTTCTTTAGAAGTGATTCCAGAAGAAGCGGTGAAAAAGAAATAGTAATTCCTGTAGAGAAGTCCCAGTGTTACATATTTTAAAATTCAACTTAATGAGATCAACTCCAAAGCTATGCTTGAGAAACACATTAATATTTTTTAGTGTATGTGCTGCCGAAGCGAGCACGAGAAACACATTAATATTTTTTAGAATTATCTCAATATAGAACTCTATGCTTAAAATTATCCCATCTGGGTGGGCAACACATTTGATGATGCTTTTATAATCAAAAGAAACAGAAAATTAAATAATATCTATGTCTTTTAGGGTACCAGCATGCAGTTTACAGCATCAATGTGTTAATGAGCTGCAGACCACATAAATTTCAATAGGATAATGATGGTTCCCAAATATATGCTTAGGTGAGTCATTAGATAGTATCTTTAATAGCTTTTTAAGGGTCATCATCAAGTTATAAATAATATAAATACATATACAATAATAAAACATGATCCCAATTTTCACTTGCAAAAAAGGATAATGTTAGCTGCAATGTTAGCTCCACTTAAATGAGATGTCTAAAATCAATGACAAATAACAGTAAAATACCTACATGGCTAATTAAAATGGAACAATTATAAACAGTATGGACAAAACTAAAACACTAAAAGCATAACTAAAACTAGCACACAACCTCAGAGGAAATGATATTGCCATATGTTCATGAAAAACAGAAAACTGTTGTGTAGAATACAGAAACACTGTTGCTATTTTAATTATTTGTTTTTTTAAAAAGTTTTCCAAATTTCAACAAGAGTGATGAGTCAGATCTTCAGTACAAAGCAAAGCAGTATTTAATTGAAAAGATTACTGAGCTTGACAACTTCAGTCTTTTCAGCCACACACAGCGAAAGTGTCATTTTCAAATATGAAAAATAATCAACACAAATGATAAAAATATTTTTAAGTTGTTATATTAACTAATGTGAGTAGAGACTTGAGATCTCATTTGTAAATCCATTTTAAATCTAGGTCCTTATAGATTTAATCCAATTTTTCAAAAAAAAATCTTAACACGCCTGTTACAGAGATCCTAATTGTTAAAGATCTTTGACCCACAGCATACCTATCCCTTCAACATGGCAGGCCCTCTTGGCCTTGGCTCATTTCCACTTGAGATTGGTTTTGTTCAGTATTATATACATGCATACATGCAGCATAATACAGGAAATATTATAATGCACTCAAAATTTGCTTTATTCACATACTATCTCCTACCGGTACTTGTTAGCTCAAAACATCTTCCATAAGAGATATTAGCTCAGGCCAATTAGCAAGGCTGAAGACATAAAAGAAACTCACTCTAATGTCAGATTAATGCTGAAAAATTATTATGGTTTAAGTTTCCTGTAAACCTTCACGTTGTTAGAATGTGATCACCATGTGAACTGGACACATGTTCCTTCCAGACAATGAAAGCTCGAAGTATCATCTTAGCCTTCCATTGATGGACATTATCAATATCCCTTACCAGGAGGCAAGCTATCCACTCCTTTGAAGTAAAATCTTCATGTGGACCTCTCTTTCAGTCTTTAACAAGAGTCCTTAATGTCACTTTGTAACCCCAATAATTCCTGGTCTCCAATCTCCCTTTTCCTGGACAATTTTAACCTGTAGCAATATTTATTTATTTATTAGATGGGGTTTTACTCTATTGCCCAAGCTGGAGTGCAGTGGTGTGATCATGACTCACTGCAGCCTCAACCTTCTCAGCTCAAGTGATCCTCTCACTACAGCCTCCCAAGTAGCTGAAACTACAGGTGTGTGCCACCACACCTGGCTACTTTTTGTTTGTTCGTTTGTTTTTCTGTAGAGACAAAGTTCTGCCATGTTGTCCAGGCTGGTCTCTAACTCCTAGGCTCAAGAAGATTTGACTGCCTCGGTATCTCAAAGTGCTGAGATTACAGGTGAGCCACCACGCCCAGCCTGCTTTGTAATAATTTAAATCCAAGTAAACCTCAACAGTAGCAGTATCTTGGGGCATTTAAATTTCACTTTCATCAACTGATAAAACCAAACTTGAATATGACAATTTTGTAGGGCATAAGCAAATTCCATGGATTCCTTACATTTATGGTCCTAGACTAATAATATTTTGGTGTTTGAACACCAAATATTTGTAATCTATATAAGTAAAGAACATGAGGGGAAACACACTTTACTTTCTAAAATTATTCCTCTCCATCACCCTCTTTCTCTAAGCCTTTTTAAATTATGGATTGAAATTTAGTTAGGTTTATCTGGTTCATTCCGATACCTCTAAGAGAGGTCATTTAATACCTTATAGCATAATATCACACCGGGTGATTGAAGCTCCTCTCCTACACAGTTTCAAAAACAGAAAAGCAACGAACATTCTTAAAAAAGATCTTCACCAGTCATCCACAGTCAGAGGGACATTTGGAAGCAATCGCAAAAAACGGTGGAGACAACATACAGTTTTTCTCAGCACAATTTACATAGTTGTCTGGCTAGTCTCTTCCTTGTAAAAGTCCAGTGTCTTCATTTGATGTGCTAAGTTAAACTGTAAACTCCTGAATAATTTGAACTCTTATTTGGGAAAAAAATGTTTTTTCACCTATATACTATAAAAAATGGTGACGTTTATCACAAGGGTCATGCTGTGGGTTCCCATAAAAGACACTGTAGAGCGTGATAAAGAACGTTTTCTCCCAGAAGAACATTTATCTCCAAAACCCAGTTCTCCATGTTAAACATCACCTTTGGTTTATCCTTCAGACTCACCATACCCATGATGTTTAAAATTGCAACCCATACCTGCACTCCCAATCCCCTTTCTCTGTTCTCCTTTTTCATAGCGTTTGTAATTTTCTAACCGAATAAGCAAATATGGTTTTTATCATTCTTTGCTAGAATGTAAGCTCCAGAGGGAAGGAATCTTTGTCTGTTTTGTTCACTGATATATCCCAAGCACCAAGGACAGGACCTGACAGAAAATAAACTTTTGTTGAATAAGTGAATGAATCTATGTTGAGTTCAGTACAAAAATATCTCTGGAGTAAGTTAGTTTCCCATTTTACTTCCACAATCAACAAATACCTTCTGAGCTTCAATTACGGTGGAGGTAGATTGATCATACCCTTACAAATACATAACATCAGACGGTGATTAAGTGCTACAAAGCCAAACTAGCAATACAAGAGTTTGGAGAGCCAGCCATTTTAGGTGAGGTAGTCACCTCTCTGAAATGATGGCAATTGTTTCAAGACTTAAACGAAGTTCTGTGCCATGCAGGCTTGGGAGGAGAGGGAAAGTGAGCATTGAACATACTGGAAATATCAAATGCAGAAGCCCTGGGGTGAGGGTCTGCTTGGCGAGCCCAGCAAGAACAATAAGGCTTGAGTGGTGGAAGTGGGGCATGCAAGAACCTATCATTCTTGTTGCTTTTACCTGCTGCTTAATAATATGCATGTGCTGTCTAGCAGGAAATAAAGAGATTACATTTCAGCCAGAGTACTCATTCTCTGAGCCTAAATGGCTCTTCCAGCCCCCAAATCTGTATCACCACATCATATAAGATTACAAGGCACACAGTAATGACATTGTTAGAAACTCTTCACGGTAGCCTCAGCAGTCACGAAACTGACTTAACTAGGACCCCCGTCTAGTAAGGTATAAAGCCCAGCAGGAACACAATACTAGGAAGGTGCAAAGCCAGGAGGCTAAATAAACGTTAAACAGTGACTGTCACTTTCGAGTGTGGGGGAAAGAGCAATGATCCAGAGCACTGTTTGTGAACTCAACCACTTTTATTCAGCTCTAACAAGGTAAGTCGCCAAGCGCGGTACAAAGTAGCTCCACGAAATGCATTTTGTTTTAGTCCTGGCCTCGAACTGTTGCAACATTTTATGTCATCTTTGCAAAGAACAAAAGCAAAAAGTTCATTCTAAATTCGCCTTCCAACTCAGTTCTTTCTCCGCCAAGACAGAGCGCTTGGAAAGTTTTCAATGTCTGAAAACCTCTATTTACAGGGCTGAGCAGATCAGTCATGTTGCGGCGTAAGACGCTCGGCGATTTCTTCCCCTCCCTCCACAGTTCCAAAACAGCTTCGCCTAACAAAGTCAAACTTTCCACGCTATTCCTGGACATCAGGACCAAATGTCGAAAGCATATACTACCACTGAGTTAACGAGCCGGTCTGGGGCCCGGGACCTGTGGTACTAGAGATTTATGGGACTGGAGCCTAGGGGTCGAGGCGACAGAAATGAAAACATCAGCAAACTATGCAGTGCTGCGAGTTGGTTATGTAGGCGGAACTCCGGGCAGGACGCTCCCCCGGGACCCGTGACGGCCCCCTCCCCCGCCCCAGTCGCACCGGACGCGGGAGCTTAAGTTGAGAGCGGCCTCTCGGCAGGTGATCACCCTGGAATGACGCCAAACGGGACCCCTACCAGAGGACTCGCGCATGCGCAGCGCAGCCTGGGCCGGCGCTTCGGCAGGATGTAGTCCCAGAGCAGCGCGCCGGACCCACGCCAGCGGAATTGCGCATGCGCAGGGCAATCTCTGCCCGCGGCCTGGGCTGGGGTGTAGCTCCAGAACCTAGCCTCCAGCTCCCGCCAGCAGGTTTACGCATGCGCGGCGACGCCTAGGCCTGTGGCACGGTAGTGGCTCTACTCCCCTGGGCCCCTCAGCGTTTTCTGGCGGGGAGGTCGGGCCGCAGGGCGGGGAGGGATGGCCTGCCCCAGGGGTACCTGACAGCATCCCACGTCACGGCCGCGATCCCCCTCGGCCTCCCACACCACTCCTCCACCCTCTTACCTCCGCGCAGGCCGGAGCCTCGTCCGCTCCGCCTCCTGGGTAGCGGTTACTGCACGGTCAGGGGCCCTGCGCCGCGACGAGTTGGCGCCTCCCCCTGCAACGGCCCGGCCTCGGCGGGGTGCGCTCGGGTGCCCGACCGACAGGGAAAGGAAGGGAGCGCAGACGAGGGGAGGGGGCTGGCGACGGCGCCTCGCCCCTCCTCTCCTCCCTGGGCTGCCCACCGCCGCCCCTCCCCTTTCTCGCAGACGCCCCCTCCCCTCGTAGTTGACCCCCGGGAGTGGACGCCGCATCTCCAGCTGGGGCCGTCTCAGCTTTTCCAGGGAATTCCTCCGTGGGTCACCCCCACCTTCTCAAGGGTTATGTTCTCGCAAATCTTGGGAATTTGTGGATACCCGTTCTAGAAGAATGAGGCGTGTGTGATGCTGAGAGCAACCTTTTCCACAGCCCCTCTCCTCCAGCCTGCCCCAGCTTTTCTTCTAGTGGTGGCCCCTCCATCTGGGAGCTCCGACGTTTTCACCCCATTGCTTTGGGGCGGAAGTCCTGTAACCCCCTATAGTACAAATGCTGAAATAATGAGGAATGTGTGCTGGGGGGTTCGGTGGGGGTGACCTCAGTTACCTTGGGGCCAAGGGCTTCAGTAACAGCCACCTTCTCCCCTTATTATTATAATATTTTGCAGTAATTTATTATATCACACTGCACTTCTGTTGGCCTTTGTAGATTTAAGTGAAATGCAACACAACTTTGCAATGTGCAATAATTTCTTCCACTGCACTACACTTAAATTGACGTGAGTGGGTTTTGGTAAAATGCTCAACAGTTAAATGTTATTAGCTACTCCTATGAAGTAAGCTGCTTGCTCTTATACTGGCTGTTTCATGAGGACACTGGTTCCTCTCCAGTGTAGAGCCAAAAGTAGTAAAGCCAGATAGAAAAACTGAGATTCCAAACCACAGTGACCGTGTCAGTCTGTTTCGTCTGGCTTTTGCCATTTCTTCGGAAAAACATCATTCTGAAATGTGTAACTGCCTTTCTGCTACAGACGGCAGACATTTATCTCCACTCTCTGAGCATAGCCCACTGAGCCTCACAAGGAGGCGCGCAAGATGGTATACAGGTATTTCTCCTAGAGCTCTAAATAGAAGAAAAAGTAAGTATACATTCACAGGACGTTGCAGAGATAGTACAGAGAGGCATCGTGTGCCTGCCCCAAGTTTCCCATTGGTTACATCTTATCAATGAAAGAAATTTATGAGTTAAACATGTTTGCTCTCAGAAAAAGCTCACTTCAGTGATGATAGCTGGCTTTTTTTTTTTTTTTAAGCACCTATTGTGTGCCGGGAGCTTTATCTTATTTGGAGCTCACAATAATCTTATAAAGCAAGGATTATCCTTACTTTACAGATAAAGCAACTCAGGCCCCAAGAGATTAAGTTTCTATCATCAGCAGCCATGGCAAGATCTGTTTGCCTTGCACACTTGGTCTTTTCCACATTATGAACAGCTGAAGTTCATGCAGGCCTTACACTGTGCTTCAGGTGAAGCCTGACAATTAGCTAACGATAAAAACATGTCTTAGTGTTTTGAAAACTGTGATATTATCTCAGAAGTTAAAACTTTTAAATATACCTATAAAAGAATGTGTTTCACTAAAGATTTCAATTTTATGTGAGTCCAACAGTTTTTTCCAGGGTGGTCAAAGTTTAGAGTAAGAGGTAAAAATGTCTCAATCACATATAAGTTTCCTTCAAAATTTTTGGATAATTTGGTCTACTAAACTTCACTGTATTGCTGAATTCAGTAGACTAAAAAATTGGACTCTGAGAGAGTACAGGTTAGTATTTCAGGAGTTAAAGTTCCCATCACCACATCTCCCAAGTTTACCTACATCTGGACCTGTGCACTCTGTATTCCCTTCCGTTACTGGGAATGAGCTGTGCATGCTCTTATTTAAGTTCAACTCTTCCACCTTTGTATTAGATCCTGTCTTCCTTACAGTCTCAACTTTTTCACTCGGGTAGTTGTCAGCTCTCAATCCTACATTATTAATTTTTATCTCTATGCTGGATCTTTCCCATAAGCATATTCATATTGTGCAACATTTGCCTATCTTTTAAAAAGTTCCTTGATTACATGTTTCTTCCAACGTATTCTCTGGTCTCTTCCAAAATGTCTTAAAAGAGTCATTTATGCTCACTGTATCCTCATCCCCGCCTCCAATTTTTCTTTTTCTTTCTTTTGTGTTTTTTTTTTTTTTTTTTTTGGAGATAGAATCTTGCTCTGTTGCACAGGCTGGAGTGAAGTGGCTCAGTCTCAGCTCACTGCAACCTCTGCCTCCCAGGTTCAAGTGATTCTCATGCCTAAGCCTCCAAAGTAGTTGGGACGACAGGTGTGTGCCACCATGCCCAGCTGATTTGTGTATTCTTAATAGAGATGATGTTTCACCATGTTGGCCAGGCCAGTCTTGAGCTCCTGACCTCAGGTGATCTGTCCGCCTCAGCCTCCCAAAGTGCTGAGATTATAGATGTGAGCTACCATGCCTGGCCCTCCTATTCATTCTTAAATCTATTTCAGCCAGGCTTTTGCTCCTACCCCTCCGTTGAAACTCCTCTTGGCAAAGTCACCAATACGTCAGAATTGCTAAATCAGTGGTTACTTTTCCATCATCTCACTTGAACTATCAGCAGCATTAGAAACAGTTGCTTACAGCCGCCATGTTGAAGCATTCACCTTCTTCCCGTGGCCTTCAGGTGGCCCCTGTCTCTTGGTTCATCCACCTCACTAGCAGCTTCATTGGCTCATCCTCCACTTCACCAGCCATTGGCATGCCTAGAGTTTGGTTCTTGGACTTCTCTATCTTCTCATTCCCTTAGCAATTTTATTTCAAGACATGTTTTTTTGTATTCAGCCTGGGGCCGTTCCTTCTCCACCCAACCCTCCATGTCCTGCCACTTCTTATGTCCTAACAAGTTCATGACATTACTTTCGTGAAACTGGGAGCCCTTGTCCTTTTCCAGCCCACAATGGGGACCCAGCTGCAATAAAAGTCTTCCCTTTCTTCCCTTTTTTAACCCCTCCAGTTACTTCTGCTTTGGGGTATCTTTAAGCCTTCTTTAGTTATCCAAAATCAGAGGAATTCATCTTGCTTTTTTCTTTTCAGGTATACAGGCACCAAGGCCCTAATCACAAGAAAAGTTGGATGGGGCCATCTTTTGACTTTTTCTTGGAAATTCAGAAAGTCTAGTTATGTTTCAGGGAAGAGGAAAATGTTCTTTCTTTCCTCTTTGAGTCTCTAGAACAAAAATTTAGCACCAGTAAATTTCTACATCAGTCTGCTTGTTACAGATTGAATGCATGAATGAATGACTGCAAGCAGCCTGCACTTTGGTGCCGTATGTGCCATTGATTAGGTAAATGACCTTGGGTAGCACCTTAGTTTTCTAGAACTTAAATTCCTTGAGACTTCATTAAATTGGTGCACTGCCCAGCTCTGCGTTTTGTAGAGATATCAGTCACACTGCACCTTTACTGATACATGCTATTACCATGCTGTATAGCATTGTGCATCTCAGCATGGTATTAGAATTGGCATTAGAATACAAAAGTGATAAAGATGATAATAGGCACATATACACTTACTGTGGCAATACTGAAAGAATGACAAAATACAAGAGGTGATCAAAGAAGGCTTTCCAAAACAGATAACTTTAGCATTAAGTTTTTAGTGTGGGCTGGGTGCAGTAGCTCATGCCTGTAATCCCAACACTTTGGGAGGCAGAGATGGGTGGATCACTTGAGGTCAGGAGTTCTTGATCAGCCTGGCCAACATGGTGAAACCCCATCTCTGCTAAAAATACAAAAATTAGCCAGGCATGGTGGTGGGTTCCTGTAATCCCAGCCACTCGGGAGGCTGAGTCAGTGTGTATATAAGTTAGCTAAGAGAACAAAGGTCAGGGATGAAAGTGTTAGGGAAGGGAAGTATTCTAAGTAGAATAAGAAATGTGATGTGTTTGAGAATTATAAATTGCTCAGTAAGGCTGAAACAAAGGCTATATGGAGGGAATAGGGCAACGGGAGGAGATTAACCATTCATTCATGAATGGACACTAGGAATGATTCTGTATCTCGACAATTGTGAATAATGCTGGAGTGAACATGGGAGCGCAGATATCTCTTCAACGTACAGATTTCATTTTCGTTGGACATATACTCAGTAGTGAGACTGCTAAAAATAGTCCTATTTTTAATTTTTTGAGGACTTCTGCACTGGTTTTCGTAATGACTGTACTAATTTACATTCCCATCAACAAAGGTTCCCTTTTCTCCACATCATTGCCAACACTTGTTATTTTTCATCTTTTTTATAATAGCCATTTTTACAGGTGTGGGATGGTATCTCGTCGTGGCTTTAATTTGCATTTCCCTGATGATTAATGATGCTGAACTTTTTTTCATCTACTTGGCCATTTGTATCTCTTCTTTGAGAAATGTTTATTCAGATGCTCTGCCCATTTTTAAATTGGGTTGTTTTCTTGCTATTGAATTGTTTGAATTCCTTACATATTTTGGATATTAATGCCCTAACAAATGTATGGTTTGCAAATATTTTCTCCAACGTGCTAGCTTTTGTCTTCACTCTGTTGATTGTTTTCTTTGCTGTAGAGAAGATTTATAGTTTGAGGTAATTCTGTTTGTCTATTTTTGCTTTAGTTGCCTGTGCTTTGGGGTCATCTTCAAAAAAATCATTGCCCAGAACAATGTCATGGAGTTTCCCCTATGTTATAGTAGTTTTATAGTTTCAGTCCTTAAGTTTTAAGTCTTTAATTCATTTTTAGTTGATTTTTGTATTTGGTGTGAGAAAAAGGTTTCATTTCATTCTCCTGCATAGGGATATCCAATTTTCCCTACACCATTTTTTTTGAAGAGACTGTTCTTTCCCCATTGTGTTCACAGCCTTGTCAAAAATCAATCAACCTTAAAAAAAAAAAAAAAAAAAAGACAATTCTGTCATTTGTGACAACATGGATGAACATGGAGTTCATTAAGTAAAATGCCACATGATCTCATTCACATATGGAACCTTAAAATGTTGAACTCATAGAAGTTGACAGCACAATGGTGGTTATTAGGCACTGGGACTGGGGAGGATCAGGGAGATATTGGTCAAAGAATAAAAAATTTCAGTTAGGTAGGAAGAATAAGTTCAAGATACCTACAGTACAATAGGGTGATTGTAGTTAATAACAATGTTTTGTATATTTACAAATTGCCAAGAAAGTAGATGTTAAATGTGCTCAGCAGACACACACAATGATAAGTATATGAGGTAATGCATTTATTACTTAGCTTGATTCAGCCATTCCATAATGTATCCATATATCAAAAGATCATGTTATATACCATAAATATATAGAATTTTGTTAATTAAAAAATAAATTTTTAAAAATTAATAGTTTAAAATAGCTTTTTTTTTTTTTTTTTTTTTTTTGAGATAGAGTCTCCTTCTGTTGCCCAGGCTTGAGTGTAGTTTCATGATCTCAGCTCACTGCAACATCTGCCTTTCAGGTTCCAGTGCTTCTCCTGCCTCAGCCTCCCAAGTAGCTGGGACTACAGGCGCACCACCATACCCAGCTAATGTTTGTATTTTTAGTGGAGATTAGGTTTCACCATGTTGGGCCCTTGGGAGTCACGCCCTCCAAACCATAGTCTCATCAGATGGGTTTTATTTAGTGCTACATAACGTGACCTACTTTCCAACCTGACTCTGGCATAATATCACATGATAGATAAGGAAGGAAATCAAAATATTTTAACCCTAAATATATTTTCTTTGCCATATCTTGAAGTAGTCCTGCAAATGGAAAATCAATATTCTAAAGAGAATCCCCTTCCTTCTCTCTCCTTTTTCTTGTTTCAGGAGAGAATTACCTCTGATAAGAAACTTTTATAATCTATTCTCTCTGATGCCTGCTACCTGGAGACTTCATCTGCATAATGAGAACCTTGGTCTCTACAACCCCTCATCTTAACCCAGACATCCCCTTCTATTAGTTCTATTTGCATAATGGAAACCCTGGTCTCCACAACCCCTTATCTTAACCCAGACATTCCTGTCTATTGATTCTAAGGCTTTAGACAACAATTTAACTCTTTCAACCTATTGCCAATTAGAAAAACTTTGAATCTACCTATAACATGGAAGCCACTCCTTCCAGTTGTCCCATCTTTCTGGACGAAACCAATATACCCCTTACATATATTGATTGATATTTTATTTCTCCCTAAAATGCATAAAACCTAGCTGTATCCTGTATCCTGACCACCTTGGGCACATATTCTCACAATCTTCTGAGGGCTGCGTCATGAGCAATCTGTCACTCATATTTGGATTAGAATAAATCCCTTCAAATATTTTACAGAGTTTGACTCTTTTTGTCAACATTACAATTATTGGCAACTTAAGTCATTTTTGCCCCATCCTACAGGTGAGATAGTGAAGACTTAGATTAGGTAACTTGCCTAAGGTCACATAAGTAGTAAGAGGTGGAACTAGGACTCAAATCCATCTTCGATTTCCATCTGGAGCTTTTCCACTGGACCATGTGGCCTCTTTCCAAATTAGAGGTAAAGGTAAATGGGCCAAATAATAGAAGGCCTTGTCAATGTAACAGCAAGATGTATCATAGGATCTAACAAAGGATTTTAAGCAGGAGGACAACATGATGGCTCACCGTCATGCCAATGGGGAGAAGGGTGATCTGGGAGCCGCGGAAACCATTTGAAGACACTATTACATCAACCCTGGCAGGAAACCAGCTCTCCTTGAACTCAATGTGACAGTGGCGTGGGCTTAAAGAGAGAGGAGAACATGGATTTGAGGAAATTTTAGGAGTTGAAATTAGCAAGACTAGATATAAAGAGTAGAAAAGGGCCAGGTGTGGTGGCTCACACTTGTAATCCCAGCACTTTGTGGGGCTGAGACAGGAGGATGATTTGAGGCCAGGAGTTCAAGACCAGCCTGGGCAACACACTAAGATCCTGTCTCTACACACACGCATAGAGAGAGAGAGAGAAAAGAACTTAATGGGATGTGGTCTCATGTCTGTAGTCTCAGCCACTAGAGAGGCTGAGGTGGGAGGATCACTTGAGCCCAGGAGTTCAAGGCCGCAGAGCCTTGATTGTGCCACTGTATTCCAGCCAGAGTGACAGAGTTGTCGAAACCCCACAACTCAAAAAATAAATAAATAAATAAATAAATAAATAAATAAATAAAAGTAGATGTGCAACACTTGCAGGGAATAAAAAAAGAATAAAAAATAATGTGAACTTAGTAAATCACTTAATATTCTCAGGGCCTCAAAAATCTTTACCTTTAAAAATGGAGGATTAGACTTAGTGTTTCCTTAATATTTTAAGATTTTTGCAAAGCCAACTAATACCAAAGCGTGATAAAGATTGCACATTTTTTGCATATTGAGTAGGAAAAATATACTAAATAAAATGTAACAAATAGAAACTAGCAATAATTTTAAAAATATATTGTACGATTACCAAGATTGGGTTCCTTTCAGTGATGTAAATATGATTCAGTGTTAAAAAATTGATTAATATATTCCTTCATAATAATAGGCCAAAGGAATAGAAATGTTTTAACTGATGATGAGAAAAATATTTGATTAATAGTCTGTAGTCATTTTTGATCAAAGAAATCTTTAGTAAGTGGCTACATATGCTGAAAGCTAGGTTCGTGCTTAATGGTTATAAATCAAAAATAAAATTCTAAGCCCCTCAACCATCTGAATGGACCCCTACTGTTGGCCAAGTGCACTCCAAGTTAACCTGAAAACCTAGTTCAGGCCATGATGGGAAGTAGGAGTCAGACATGCCGCCTTATACCCTCCTCCCTTTTGGAATTCAGGAAAAGCTAGCCAGAATTAACATTAACACATACCTTAACTCTGATAAGAAACATTTATAATTGTTAAATCAAGTTTAGCTTAAAGCTGCCTTCTTACATATTTTAAGTTTGGCCTAAAGGTTTTTCTGTACATCATGAATTATAACAAGTAGAGGTGTATATGGAATACTATGCAGCCATAAAAAAGGATGAGCTCATGTCCTTTGCAGGGACATGGATGAAACTGGAAACCATCATTCTCAGCAAAGTAACACAAGAAAAGAAAACCAAACACCTCATGTTCTCACTCATAAGTGGAAGTTGAACAATAAGAACACATAGACACAGGGAGGGGAACATCACACACTGGGGCCTGTTGGGGATTGGGGCACTGGGGGAGGGCTAACATTAGGAGAACTACCTAATGTAAATGACAAGTTGACGGGTGCAGCAAACCAACATGGCACATATATACCTATGTAACAAACCTGCACATTGTGCACATGTACCCCAAAACTTAAAGTATAATAATAAAAAATAAATTTAAAAAAAGGAAAAAAAAAACAAGTAGAGGTGTAAACAAACTGTAGCCTACAATTGTGCCAATCACTGAGTTTTCCAAAATCTGATTTCCTTGAATGTACCCTTCATAGTTCCCTCAAATTGGTGTGATTGGATCTAGAGTCTTGGTTAGATTCAGGTTCTATTTTTTTGGCAAGATGAATTCCTAGATGGTGTTGTGTCCTTCCACCAGGAGGCATATAATGTTGGGTTGTTTCTTTCTGTGATACTGGTAGTTGTTAGTGCTCAATACCTAGATCCATTAACTCAGCAGATATTGGAAATGGTCCTAACCCTATCACTTTCATCTTCATTTATTAGCTGACATGCTTTTATAAAGGGAAACCTCCTTCCTCAATGATTTGATTTCCTAATGACATAGGAAAAGCATGATAAGCATTTGATTCTGTCTCCTAATTTGTCAGTTTTTGTAATAATTTTATAATAATGGGTTGGACATTAGCAGTCTGCAATGGCCACTAATTGAGTTTGTTTGTTGGTTTGGTTGTGAATTCATGAATTTAAGCTTATTTTATTGCCCACAGGACTCTGCTTTTTGTGACAATCACAGAGGAGTAAGTCTGGCTTGTCTGAGACAGTCATATCAATTCATTCTCACTTCACAGTGTCTGGGGTGGCCATGTGACTGGTCCTAGCCATAGACATTTTGATAGGGATGGGGACAGAGAAATTCTAGGCAAAGAAGGGCAGGTCCCTGGTGAAGCCCCATCTCAAGCTGAAAAGCCTGAGACTGCAGCCCAAAGTTAGAACTTACACCACTGTTTCCCTGCTCGAATGTTGCCTTTTCCAAAGCATCTATGGCCCCACCCTGCCCCCCATCCTGTGCCTATAAAAACCCTAGGCTCAGCTGGCAGAGAGAGGAGAAGCAGCTGAATGTCAGGGACTATGACTGGACATCAGAGAGAAGTGGCCTGACTTCAGAAGGACAGCTTGATGGTGTAACTTTGGAGAAGAATCTGACTGGAGACTGCCAGACTTCAGGGGAAGATTACCTTCGTGTCTTGTCACCTTTTCAGCTCCCTCTCTTGGTGATGATCACTTTCATTGTCAATAAAATCCATGCATTTACCATCCTTCAATTAATTCATGAAACCTAAATTTCTCCTGGATGCTGGACTAGAGCTCGGGAGCCATGAGTGAGGATACAAAAAAGCTGTCACACTTGCCCTTTGCCCTCACTGGCAGAAGGCAGTTGCCTCATATGAAAAGGCAGAGGGCTCACTGAACTGTTAACACTCAAGTTGTCTGTGTATAGCAGGCAAAGCTAAAAGGGCACTGTAGCACTGCCTCTGGGGTTTCAGGGGTTGCAGGCACCCCCACCAGCCCCCCAGATGCTGCCACAGGGCCTGCACAGAGTTCACTCCGGCCAGCACCAAAAAGCACTCACCCTGGCTCCTGCTCACCTATGTGCTGCCTCTCATGAGGAGTGGAGTGCCGCAAATCCAGGTGAGTGGAGTTCACTCCTGCTGGCACAGAAGCAGCCGGCTAGTTCCAGCACCCGTGCACTCCAGTTCCTGCCCCGTTTGCTCGCATGCTGCCTCCCTCAAGGGGTTGAGAGCTTGTGGACTGAGTAAACAAGACAGCCCCTTTGCAAGTCCCACGAAGGGGTCAGGTAAATATCATGCTTCAATTTCATACAAGGAAGTCCACTAGGAAGCTTCTGAAAACACACGCCCACCTACCTACCCAGCTGCCCCCTCCTTCCCTTCCTGCTTTTTTTATGTTGTCACATGAGGACTTGTTTGGAGAGGTGCTGCTGATTGGAACATCCCAGTGGATACATGTGACACAAATGCACAATTGTGAACACTAATACTGCAGAGTTTTTGACAGGGAAAGCTGTCTAGGATGTGTTGCTGATAGAAATACAAGTCATAAAAACTATATATGTAAAATTGAACACAAGTGTGTCTATTCACACTGAGACCTGCTTGGAAATACTTAAATACTGAGTGATCATTTCTGAGAGTTGAAATATTGACTAATTTATTTCTCTCTTGTACTTTTATAATTGTTTAAGGTTTAAGTTTTTACATGAATAATAATCTTTTTTAAAAAGTATGATTCCTATTTATCTCATGTTACTTATAATGGTTTTTTTCCCCAAATATATAAGATCTCATAACTGGCATTACATGATTTTTTCCATGGCATGATCATCAACAGGAAATGTTTTAATTCTAGAATAACATTTACTGACAAATATTTTTGGAAACATTTAAGCATTTCCTGATCTGAAAATTTTTGTGATTTTTTTCTTTGTGTAGTTTATTGTTATACTTAATAATGCTTTCTAGTCCAGTGGAACACAGTCATCTTGTCGGAAAAAATACTTTCAGAAAAATATGAGTTTTATAGAGAGACATTTTCTACTCACTAGAAAAATGAAATTAGTACATTTTTCACTTAGTGGTAAAAATGATAAGCGGTCTCCCTTTAGCCTACCTTTAAGAAATTTCAATTTCTTGGATCCATTTAATTCTCCTAAGACACTGCATATTCTTAAAACCAAAAGGATATTTTAAAAAAATCTCTAGGCTTCCAGAATAAAATTGAAAAAAGGTCTTCTTTCTTTTGTTAGTAACTCTTCAAATGGCTGGTCCTGCACAGGGGGTCAAGGCCAGGCTATCACAGTAGACAAAGGAAATAGGCTCAGTGCTGCGTGCCCTGCATTATGAAAGCTGTTGTGACAAATTCAACGTAAGCTATAAACTTACTCTCTGGATCTCATAAAGTCAAGTCAAAAATGCCAGAAAGAAACGTGCGGAGCCGAGGCTGGAGATGAATCTAGAAAGGCAGTTCCTCAAGGGTGTTGATAAATATTAAACAGAGAGCAGATATGCTCTGGAGGATGACATGAAGGGGACAAGTTGGATGTAGGGAAACAAATAGACATGGTTGAAGGAATCCAGAGGAATTTGAGTGGTGGTTTTGAGATGGAGAGGAGAGGAGAAAGCAGGATTTAGGCAAATACTTACGTTGTATAGTCTCTTTGGTCGTTTCTCTCTTGTTTTCGCTTAGCATCATTGGAGTCTTCAGAAGGGTTAAACTGAAAACAAGATTTTTCTCTCCATCCTTGGGTCAGAGCTCTAAAGGAGGAAAAGCTGGCTCCTGGCAGCCAGCATGGAACTTGTAAAACTAAGCCAAGACATCTGCAGATTGTGTTTTGGTTGGACAGATCCACCTCTTCACTTGATGACTGACAGTAGGAATCACCTCCCCATACATGCAGATAAAGATGTGATCCTGACCCCAGTACAAAAACATCAATCCCAGGTCCATACTGGAGCCTTGATATCCTCTCTCTGTTCTCCTTTTAGGGTCTTCAGTGGGGTGGTGTTCCTCACACCCTCACCTTGGAGTGTTCTTGTAACTTCTGGAATGGGCCTGATCATTTTCAGCCTTCCTACAAAACTGGCTCTTCACCCAAATTTCACTTTAGGGAACAGACTGTTCTGAAATCTAGTTGGAGGTCAGTTGAGTCCTTCCTAAGTTTTCTGTGGAACAGCAGAAGCTCAAACCTGATATTGCCATTCCAGTCTGAGTCAACGTGGGTCTGGAGATACTGTAGCAAATCTGCAACCTGGAAGGAAGTTTGGGGCTGTCTCCCCACCAAGCTGTTCAAAATCCAGAATCTCACGTCAGCTTTGGCTCATGAATGCCATCCCAGCTGTGAAATAATCACAATGCATGGGTCAGTGAGAAAGTTTAAGAGCCCCACCTAGAAGAAACGGTATTGAGTCTGTATTATTTAGAACCAGTGTCCATTTAATCCTCTCTCCTGAGATTCCTATCTGGTATGCTAGTTCCTAGCTAGGGTTTGGGGCCTCAGACACAAGTCACTAGAGAAACCTTGGAAACGGATGTATCGTCTCATTTTACAAGACCTGGTATAATGTTTCTAAAGCTCAGTAGTATAGTCTAAACTGATGATCTCATATACGTGGCAGTGGAATAAGAAACAACATGGACATTTTAAATTTTTTTGTACTTTGAGATAATTACCCTTGTGATGGGTTTGAGGTAAACTCAGCTTTAGGATTTCCAAAATTAAAATTGAGAGAGAGGTCTATAGAAAATTTCTGACCCTATCCCCTGGAGCTATGCAGCCTGGGGTATGGCCCGTGGGACTGAAACCCTGTCCCAACAGCACCACCCAAACGGCTGTTGATTCTATTCCCAGGGGACTTCTCAAGTCATTTGTAGAAGGAGAAATGAAGAGTAAGACAGGCAAATTTGGAGGCGATTATCAGTCAATAGTTTACAACAGGGCTGCCAAGTAGGCAGGACCTACACTATTGAGAAACCGGGAAGACGCAATGCAATGCTCCGGGCTCTGTGGCTATGCCCCATGCTCTCTTCTATTTACTTTTCACCTCAACCCACTTCTATTTCTGATCTCTTTCCACAAGATTGACAGGTCTTTCTTTCGGACTTCTCTTCGATTAGGATTTAGCTTTTCCTTGGCTCACTAGGGGTTTCAATGTCCTAGAATGCTTTCCCAGCACACCCCTGTATCTCAGCATTTTCCATAGCAGTCTGTCTTTCCTCGTCACCTATGACCCAGCACTGCCACCTACTTCATTCATGGGAATGTCCAGGCCCTCATTTAACCAGTCTTCCTAGTTCCCTGTTCCCTTTCCTTCCCCACTAGGACCACTTGAACCACCTCATGGATCAGATATGTCTCCCACATCTTCCAAAAAGCTCAGAGGATTTTCTGCCCCAAAGAGATAATCCTCAGGAAGCCTGCTGGTCCCCTCCCTTTTTCTTTCAGTGTTTGGGACTTGAAGAGGATTATTCTGATGCTTTCTAGGCTCGTCAGAGGATACAGGCCTATGGATCCCTATGAATGCATCCACCATGAAATGGAGAATCGTGTTTTGAAGATAATGCTAGAAAGCTGACACCACTAAGTCATATAATTCTCTTCTGTTCACAGAATATGATCAAAACTATTTTTTAGATACAAAGTTGATGTTTTTAGCATTGTCCCGCAAACTCCTGTCTCAGTGTATCTCCTTTACCCTCAACTGATTTGTCTTTAGGGTATAAATTAGTGGTAAGACATGTATATGGCAAGTGATTTGATATGCAGAACCATGGCGACAAGAGCTTCTGTTAAGGAGAAAAGGAACTAACATTTATTGAGCGCTATGTACTAGGTACCATGTGCCATTAACCATAGTGATAATGACAATATTGGAGCATGCATATTATGTGTAGGCATTGCTCTAAGCCCTTACATATGACCCATTTTAAGCCTCACAATAACTCCATGAGATGAGCACTGTGTCACTGTCCTCATTTTATAAAAGAGGGACTTAAAGAGGTTGAGTAACTTGTTCAAGATGAACTGAGTACCAAGCCCAGGTCTGTCTGAATCCAGCATGTTTTTACAGTATATTTTTAAAATGGATGAAACTTCCTATGGATTTAAAACTTTAAAGTTTTAGAAAAATGAAGAGCTGGGTCACATGGCATAACTTGGACCTGCTATAGTTAGATAATGATGAGATAAACGAGTTTTGACTGAGATTATCCATATTATCTCAATTTACTACATTTAGGCTATGAATGCAGATTTCAATGGAACTCAAGTGACCATTTCATGAGAATGTATAAATTGCATCCTTTCATTTCATCTGTGTTTGTTGCTACAATATCAGAAGGCTTACATGGCTAATTCTATCTTAATATATAACTAGTCTTAATAGAAAATTTCTATTTAAATCCAGTAGGTAAAACACATATACAACCTCTTATTTAAAAAATTAAGGCCAGGCTGGGTGTGGGTGCTCATGCTTGTAATCCCAGCACTTTGGGAGGCTGAGGCAGGTGGATTGCTTGAGGCCAGGAGTTCGAGACCAGGTTGGCCAACACGGAGAAAACGCGTCTCTATTAAAATACAAAAATATTAGCCGGGCATGGTAGTGTGTACCTGTAATCCCAGCTGCTAGGGAGGCTGAGGCAGGAGAATCGCTTGAACCTGGGAGGTGAAGGTTGAAGTGAGCCGAGATTATGCCACTGCACTCCAGCCTGGACGACAGAGCAAGACTCTGTCTCAAAGGAAAAAAAAAAAAAAATTAAGGCTAAGCGCAGTGACTCATGCCCATAATCCCAGCGCTTTGGCAATCCATTGAGGCCAGGAGTTCGAGACCATCTGGGCAACATAGTGAGACCCCCATCTCTAGCACCTTGGAGTGTTCTTATAATTTCTGGAATGGGCCTGGTCATAACTGGGTGTGGTGGTGCACATCTGTAGTCCTAGCTACTGGGGAGGTGGAGGTCAGGGAGTCACCTGAGCCCAAGAGTTTAAGGCTGCAGTGAGCTATGATCCTCCCACTGCCCTTCAGCCTGGGTGACAAAACAAACCCTATCTCAAATAAATAAATAAATATCTGCTTTTGGCATTTTGGAAAAAGAATAAATGAAAACCTACTCATATTTGCTTTTTTGTTTCAAACCTTTTTTAGCCAGGCATTTAAGACTCTGGCTGAGTGTAACCTTTGCCCTTGCCTTTTGGGGGCAAAACCACAGGTATAGGCCAGCCCTGGTGTTCGTGGGAGGATTGTGCCATTCAGCAGTGTCAGGTCATGAAGCACAGATTCTCTCCAACAGTGCTTCATAAATACACCACGTGAATTTGGGAATGCAGTCTGTTTAATTTAAAATTAGCTTATTTCTCCAGAAGATTTTCTCTTTCCTATGAAAACTGTTTTATCTCTCAGGCATTTTAATTTTTTATATTTTTTAATATTTGTCTCAGTCTGTTCACTTAAACTCCTGAAATGAAATCACATTCTACACTGATGGAATTGGTCTAAGAAACACACATGTTCTCTATATTGAGTAACTGCACATTACTAACTCTATTTTAAAACACGCTTTCATTTTAAAAAAGGAAATAAAATAGACATTATAGGCATAGATTATCACATACACAAAAGAAATAATTCATCCTCAGCTAAGAAATCTAGGGGAAAAAAAACGTGTATTTTCTCTCACGATTAATTGCAAGCTACCCTGCCTTACAAAGCCATCATATAAACTATTCAGAGGAAAGAGGTTAAATAGTTCTATAATATAAAGTCTTGGTGAGGGTGTGGGAAACAGGCATTGCTGGTGGGAGTGTACACTGAAATCCCTTCTTTGTAGTGCAGTTTGGTAAAATCTGTCAATATTTAATATGAACATACTTTGACATCTTAATCTTATTTCTAGGAATCCATTCTGTCATGAACTTGGCATCCCTGCAAAAGCTGCCAAGCCAAACCCAGTTTTTTCCATAATTTTCTTCTGACTCAAAAATGATATTCTCAGTCCTTGTTAGGCCCATTTTTATTTCTTCACACCATCCATTCAACACTTTCACAGTGGTAGGAGAATATGGATTGCCCAGTTCTGGGGTGGTGATTTAATCTTAGTTTAAAGACAGAAAACATAACATAGTATAGTGGACTGGGGAAGCTGTTGGGTTATTTGGTCTTGTTATTGTTGTTCTTGTTTCCTGCCCAACACATTTGGTCCCAGTATCCCATTTGTCTTGGGGAACATTTTCCTAACTCCATATGGTCTGGATGGGGTTGAGCTGTGGTCTGAATGTGTCCTCCCAAATGCATGTGTTGGAAACTTAATCCCCAATGTTGGAAGATGGTGACTTTTGGGAGGTGTTTAGGTCATATAGGCTCTGCCCTCATGAATGGATTCATGCCATTGTAAAAGGGCTCGATGGAAGGAGTTTGAGCCCTTTTGTCCTTCTATCGTCTGCCATAGGAGGACACAGCAAGAAGGCCTTTACCAGATTGCAGATGCTTGTGCCCTGATTTTGGATTTGCCAGTCTCTAGGGATGTAAGAAGTGAATTTCTGTTCTTTCTAAAATTACCCAGTCTCAGGTATTTTGTTATAGTACCACAAATGGACTGACAGGATGTCAATCACTTTCTGGCCACAGGACAGTCATGTGATCCAGACTGGGTCACTCATGGTTCATTATATGCTTGATATACTGATTGGTTTAAGAATGGCCACATGATTCAGCAGGAACAGCTTTCCTTTGAATTGATTCACAAATGTGGTGAGTGAATTGCTTTTCTGCTGCGATGGCTGAGCTGGGAGAATGTGAATCTGGGGCTACCAGTGGGTGCCTTCCCTGGTTGCATGGAGGAACCCTGTCTTCAGTGGAAAGGAAAAGAGTGAGGCCAACAGAAAGAGGAAAACAGAAGCAGCCATGTATAGAAAGAAAGAGAGAGAGAGAGAGAGAGAGAGAGAGAGAGAGAGAGAGATTGAATGGCAGGAGAGAGAAGGGAAATGAGAGAGAAAACAATGTTATTTACTATGCCTAAATCTAAATTCATCCCCAGACTTCCCTGTTTTATAAGCCAACTTACTTTCCTTTTCTCTTCCTTAAGTTAGTTTGTCTTGAGTTTCTGAACTTGCAAGTGGTAGAATCCAGACTGTCATCTGTCTCCTCCTTTTCTTTGAATTCCATCAAGAATCTACTCATATAATGCCTTAGTGAACCATGTACACTTTACTGAATATTTCACAGATAAGAAAAAAGAGAAGGTTGGCAAGGTATTTGCACAGAATACAGTCTGCAAATCCCCACTGTCATTTCTCGTCTCTCCTTGCCCCATCCTACTACAGGTGGTTTTCCTTCTGATCCTTCCACCTCACAGCCTCCAGCCTCTTTGGTTCCTTCTATATGTAAAACAATTTAGCTACCATCTTTGATTACCAAGCAGTCCCTTGAGATTTTGACTTTGATTCCAAGTACTTTTTCTTTAAAACTAAAATGATCGTATCCATTGTATTTTACTTGTTAGCTGGTCTCAAGCCCATGACCCTTATGACATGACTTTTGGGTAAAGTAGAAGGAAGCATGAGATACACATCCCATGCATGCCCAACGCAAGTCACTAGCAAACTGCTACTGTGAGAACAACCAGACAATTATAAATCAAGAAAAAGAGACCAGAAATAAAGATGCTTAGATTATCCCTCAGATTAAGTCTTGATCAGTTTACCAGTTCAGCTTCATGGAGGGAAGAAATGGAGCAGAGCATCCCAGAAGGGTTATATCAATGCATCTGTGCATGAGACCTTTTATTATGCAGTGGCTGTGTTCAAGAGTAAACATCAATGGCAGCAGCAGTCATGATGCCAGCTGCAGTGGGAAAGGTGCAGTGGGGGCTGCAGGCTCCATGAAGTTGAGAGGAGCAGGGAACAGGTGGGAGCTTCTGAGTTGGAGGGGTAGACCTCTGCCCTCCTGGGCACAGTGGCAGCCACCCAGCTGTGGCTGAGGACCCAGACATCCCTGTGCTCTTGGGGAACCAGGAAGCACCCCTGCACCTGCAGGCTTAAAAGTGCCTGCTCCCACTGCTTGGCCTCTCCCTGCTCCTAGTGCCTGTTCCAATTTTGGAGCAAAGTTGAGGCCAAGCCCAAGCATTGTTGCAACCTGACCAAGTGTGCACATGCTTGGAGCAGCACTGACATGCCAGCCCCCTGCCACCTCAGCTCCCTTCAGACTTTGGGCTCGGACATGAGCACTGGAGGGAGGATGAGGGGGTGCTGAGGGCAACTCTGCAGGGGCCTGCAGACATCCCTGAGCACAAATAGCTTGGGTGCCATGGGTGCCATAGAGGGCAGGTTGATGGTGGCAGGAGGCAGACAGGCTTCTGGGTGGAAAGGGACATGTCCCCAGTGAAGCCCCACCTTCAAGCCAGGGATGACGTGAAGCCGGGGGGCCAGGCTGCCAGTTCTGCAAATGGGGTGAGAATTTATGGCGCTTTTTCCTGGCCCATCCATGGCCACTCACAGATGAATCAGCATGCACTCCCTCCCCTCTGAAGCCCATAAAAACCCCAGACTCAGCCAGACTCAGGCTGATGATGGGACAACCTTCCTGCTTGCAGATAGGAGCTATCCACTCTGGGTCTCCTCTCTGCTGAGGGCTGGACACTCACTGGTCAACCTGCCTGCAGAAAGGAGTTACTCACTTAGGGTCTCCTGAGAACTGTTCTGCTGCTCAATGAAGCTCCTTTCTGCCTTGCTCACCATTCACTTATTTGTGTACCTCATTCTTCCTGCACGTGGGACAAGAACTCAGGACCTGCCAGATGGCAGGACTAAAAGAGCTAGCTGTAACACAAACCAGGCTGAAATACATGCCCCAGCCACCCTCTCACCATGTTGTGGGTGACAAGGAGAGAAGAGCTATGGCCCTTTGGGCGTCCCAGACCTAGGGGCTCCCTGAACCAAGGCTGTGGCAACCTCTTTGGGGTTTTGCAGTTTTGGCATCTGCAAACTTCCAGGTGCCACCACATTCCTCTTGTCCAGATGCAGGTGCCCACAGTGGAAGCTGCGTGCAGTAATTTTGGTCCAGCTGCAGCCTTGCATGGAGCTGGCACCTATGCCTGTACCTGGAGCTGCCTGCCCTACCAGTGTGCCTGGCTGTGTGCAGGGTCTGGACCCTGCACTCACCCACCCACACACCCCTCATCACTCTGTGCCTGGCTGGCACTTGGCAGGTGTGGGATCTGGGCCAGTAGTGTGAGCTGAGTGCAGCCTGCTGGGCCAAGTGGGCAGAATGAGCCCAGTGGGTATGAGCAATAGTCAGGCAGAAGGCATCCATGCCACAGAGGTTTCTAGATGGTGAAGTGATATCCCAAGGATTCTGTGACAACATGACCCAGTCAGTATTCTGGAATCAAATTAGTATTCTCCCATTTGGAGGAGAAAAGAAAGGGAGAAGGATGGTGTGTCAGAAACTATTGATTATTCTCACAATAGCAGTTCTTTTCTTTCCCCGCAATAGAAGCCCCCAAATTTAGCTGGGTACTAGCAACTTGGAATAAAAACTATATTTCCAGCAACGCTTGCAGCTAGGTATGGCATATAGCTAAGTTTCGGACAATGGGATATAAGCATAAGGTGATGTGTACAACATGCTGAAAATGTCCTTAGAGATAGGGGGTATTCATTCTTTTTTACTTTTTCTGTCTGCTTGGCCAGAATGTGCATGTGATGGCTGGACCTAAAGTAGCTTCTTGGACCACAGGATGGAAGCCATACATTGAAGATGATAGAGCAACAATTGAAAAAGAGCCTGGGTCTCTGATGACTGTAGAGTTGCCATACCATACTTTTGTCTTCTGTAAGTCACTGTTATTATGGTCTCTGCACACTATTACTGAACCTATCTTAACTGATACCAGTGGGGATGCTATCTACTTTATGTGGCATTAATCAAGAAACCTTTGAACTCTATGCTATGAAATTTAGATATTTTTGGTGTTTATCATGGGAGCAAATAATAAATGTTTAGATATGAAGAGAAATGTCAGAGGAATAAAATTCATTCACATTTGCAAGAATGTTGCATTTTCCCTTTACATCACTAAGAACTAAGAGTACAATTTCTTAAAGTTCATTTCACTACCAAGTGTGACATTTGTAGTAAGTTTTTAATAAATGATCTTGATGGTTTAAGAAAGTTTCCTTCTGTTCCTCAATTAAATATTCTTTATGTTTAACATCATGAATAAATGTTGAATTTTATTAAATGCTTTTATTGGGCATATATTGTGATGATCATATATTTAAAATTTTTTAATATGGCAAATTATATTAATAGATTTTTATGCCTTAAACTATCTTTACATTCCTGTGATAAACTGGTTAGTTATGATAATTTTTTAAATTATTATTTTGAATTGACTCATTACAATTATACATATTTATGGGGTACAGAGTGATATTTTGATACATGCATACAATGTGTGATGATCAAATCAAGGTAATTATCATCTCCATTACCTCAAACATTTATTATTTCTTCATGTTGGGAACATTCAAAATCTTCTTTTCTAGCTGTTTGAAACTATACAATAAATTATTGTTGACTATAGTCATCCTATAGTGCTATAGAATATGCTAGAACTTATTTCTCCTATCTAACTGTACTTTTGATTTCTTAACCAACCTCTGGCATCCCTTCTTCCTGCTATCCTTCCCAGGATCTAGTACCATCATTCTACTCTCTGCTTCTAAGTCATGATAACATTTTTGCATACATTGCTGAATTCAGTTTGCTAAAATTTTTTTTATAGTATTTGCACCTATGTTTATACATAAGCTTACATTCAATTTTCCTTTTTATATTTTCTTGCCTGGTCTAAGTGGGGAAATGAGTCTTCTTTTCCATTAGAAACATTTATTTCTTTTTTCTTTTTTGAGATGGAGGCTCACTCTGTTGCCCAGGCTGGGGTGCAGTGGCACAATCTCAGCTAACTGCAAACTCTGCCTCCTGGGTTCAAGCGGTTCTCCTGCCTCAGCCTCCCAAGTAGCTGGGACTACAGGCATGCACCACCATACCCACCTAATTTTTGTATTTTTGGTAGAGAGGTTTCACCGTGTTGGCCAGGCTGGTCTTGAACTCCTGACCTCAGGTGATCTGCCTGTTTTGACCTACCAAAGTGTTGGGATTACAGGCGTGAGCCACTGCACCTGGCCTCTATTATAAACATTTCTAGTATTAAAAAGAGTTACCTGCCCCTTAAAGTTTTGATAAAACTTGTTTGTAGACTCTTCTGGGCATAGTGCTTTCTTGGTATGTCTATTTTTTAAACCTTTGAATTAATTTTTCCAAAAGTTATGAGTGGGTTGATAATCATCTAGTACCCATGATAAGTTGATACCAGATTTTTTTCAGCAATTGTCTGTTTGGATTTGTTAGTTGTTCTTTGGTTTCATCATTGTCTATCCTGTATCAGTTCAATATTTTAAAATATTACTCTTGGATATAGACCTATTTAAGTTTTTTATTTCTTCTTGAGTCAATTTACATAATTCACATTAAACCAAAAATGCCCTTTTTTATCATGAAGTTGTTCATGGTATTTAACTTTTAGTGATCTTTATTTATTTTATTTTTCATAGTGTTTATTTGTGCCTTCTTTTCTTGATCAATCTTGTCAGAGAATTATTTAGACTTTCTTAAACTTTATATAATTCTAATTTTGGGGTGTTTACGCTGTTCTTTTTTTCTAACTTTTAATTGAACATTTAACTCATCTATTTTCTATCTTAAAAATGTAGACATTTAAAGCTATAATTTTTCCTCTTGTATCACTATCTGTAATTCATAAGTTTTAAAATATAATACTCGTAGAATGTCATTCAGGTTTAAACACATCTCAAATTTAATTGTAATTGTTTCTTTCAGACTACTTTGAAATTGCAGTTTCTAATTTTATTGCCTTGTGACCAGTTTATTATGTATGCTATTGATAATTTGTATTTTAAGATTTCCTTTGTGGCCTAGAAGAGTGCTCAATTTTAATAAATTCTCTATATGTGCTCAGGACTTTAATTGTTGGTAACAGTTCCTCATGTATTCTTATATTAAACTTGTTAATATCATTGTATTCAACTTTTCTATATATTGACTTATTTTTTCTGTCTTCTGTCTTCTCTTTCACACATTATAATGATATTTTGATAATTTCTCCTATTTTTTTGCTTTATATATACATAAGACTATATTGTTCATTGCATATGGGTTCAAGATTGTTTCTGATCAACTTTTTTTTTCTGTCACTAAGTCCTAATCCTCTTTATCACTAAAACCAAGGTTTTTCTTAAAGTATCTATTATCTGATATTACTTTAACTACATCATCTTCATTATTTATAGTATTTGCCTAATATATTTTTCTTTTTATTTTATTTTTTCAATCTTTCTGGGTCATTATAATTTGAGTATTTTCTTACACAAAGCATAGACTAGATTTAAACATTTTCTCAGTGAATCTCTGATTTTTAAAAAGCTAGTTTAGGCCGGGCGCGGTGGCTTGTGCCTATAATCCCAGCACTTTGGGAGGCCAAGACTGGTGGATCACGAGGTCAGGAGATGGAGACCATCCTGGCTATCATGGTGAAACCCCGTCTCTACTAAAAATACAAAAGAAAATTAGCCAGGCGTGGTGGCAGGCGCCTGTAATACCAGCTACCTGGGAGGCTGAGGCAGGAGAATGGCATGAATCCGGGAGGCGGAAGTTGCAATAAGCTGAGATTGCGCCATTGCACTCCAGCCTGGGCGACAGAGTGAGACTGTTTCCAAAAAAAAAAAAAAAAAAAAAAAAAGGCTGGTTTAACCCATTTATATTTATTGTAAGTTCTGACATGTTTAGTTTGATGTCTGCTATCTTTTATTGTGTTTTGCATTTACTATGCTTTGTTTTTACTTTTCCCTATTACCATCAGTTTTCTCTAGTGTATTCGATTTATTGAGTTTTCTTGGGTGGGCCCTCAACACTTTATTTTAATTACTTTACTAGTTACCTTAAATTTTTAGCATGCATAACTGATATAAAAAAACTCTAAAGTTAATTGTAATATTCTGTTACATTGAAATGTGTCTCTCAGTATTCAGGTGCTTGTGTAGTCTGCTCCTCTTGAATCTGGGCTTGTCTTTAACCAATAGTATGTGGCAGAAGTGACATCAGATCTGAATATAACATTTTAAAAGGCCTAATGGCTTCTGCTTTTGCACTCTTAGGTGCCATGGGCTAACTTGCTGGAGAGCCACATGGAGAGACTGTATGGAAAAACCACACGGAGAGGGAGAAGCCTTTAGACCACATGGAAGAGAACTGAGGAATTGAGCTGACAATGAGAACTGAGGTCCCAGCACATGGTCCCAGTTGTGTGTTCCAGTCAGCTTCTAGCGGTTTGAACCATCTCTATACTAGTAAACAGGTAATTAATTAATACAAGTAAATTAAAACTAGTAATAAAGTAATTAATACAAGCATTAAGGGAGTGAAAAGAAACCATTTACCCACAGAATTGTGGGCCAATAAAGTGGTTGTTGTTTTAAGCCTCTGATACTTGGGATCTATTTCTACATGATAACAGGTAAATGAAATGTTAATGAAATCTTGTCCCTCATACTAAATTACATACCATTCTTATTTTTAAATTCCAGTTTCTCCCATGCTTGCCAATATTCCACACTATAGTCTTTTTGTGGTTCTATTTTCCCTTTAAACATCTCAAAATTAATCGTTTAAATCAGTTTGTAGTTAATAATTCATTGGATATACCCACATGTTATCCAGTTTTTTTGCTTAATGTTGCTTCTTATATCCCCATATTCATTTTGTGTCCTGTTTCTTGTTTACTTAATTATATTCCTTTGTTGATTACCCAGCAACAACTGAGTGATAAAAAATGGTAAGCTCAGTTTTTATTAGCTGAAAAGTATTCATTTTGTCCTTACATTTAAATCATAGTTTAGCTTGATATGAAATTTTAGATTGACATTTATTTTCTCTTAGCAATTTGAAGATAATAGACTATTACTATCTGGTTTTTGTTGTTGCTATTGAGTCATGTGCTGTTTGAGTCTAAATTTCATTTCTTCTTAATGTATGTGTTTTCCTCAGGTTGCTATAACATTTTTCCTCATTACTCTACTTATTATGCAGAATCACTATGAAATAGCCAAATAAATTTACTTTTCTTTTTTTTTTTTTTTTTTTGGCTCATAACACATACTTCCACAATCTGAAGATTCTTTCATCAGGTTAGGCCTTTTCACTCTAAAGCCATATTCTTTTCACTTGACTAGCTTTTTATTATACAGCAGTCACACTATGGAAGGCATGTAGTTGTGAAGATTTTGCATTATTCAAAATTCATGTAAGTCAAGACTAATCCTTACCTCACACAGAGAAATCTTAGTAGAAAACAACAGCATGGATTACTTTACAAAGTGAATTTAGGTACAATAAAATGTTTGATCATCAGATATGAAACTGGTGCAAACTTAACAAAATATGAAGGGTCTCTTTAAGATTTAATGAGGAAAGAAGGCTTGTTTAGGTTGGAAAAACAGCTTCTAGGTTTTGAAGCATTCACTTTTAGATTTCTTTGAAATTAAAAAGGTGGAAACTGTTTCAGTAATCATTGTTTATTTTTTCATAAAATGCTAAATATTTTTCCTAATGTTCTGTGCATATTGAATTAGTAAACGAATATGTGAAAGAAAGTAAACAACTAGCCTAGGTTTTCTGTTCAAAATGTTTTTCTACCCTCTCTTGGGAAGTGACAGACTAAGAAACAGCAAGGATTAAGAGGGATCTAAACAAACCAATCAAACAACAGGTTCTAATTGACATATATGGAACACCCCCACCAAATGAGAACAGAAGACACAGTTTTTTTTTCAGGCTACATAGAACATTTCCAATAGATCATATCATAGGCCATTAAAGAAAAAACTCTCAACAGAAGAATTGAAATCATACAGAGTATGTTCTCTGACCATAGTGAAATTAAACTAGACATTAATAACAGAAAAATGATAGAAAAATCTCTAAACATATGGAAATTAAATAATATACTTTTAACTAATCCATGGGTCAATGGGGAATTCTCAAAGGAAAGAAAATACATAGAACTGAGTGAAATGAAATACAACATATCAATACATGTGGGATGCAACTAACGCAGTCCTGAGAAGGAATTTATAGCAGTAAATGCTTAATTAGAAATGAGGAAAGGATTCAAATCAATAATTTAAGTTCATAACTTGAGAAACTTTAAAAAAAAGATAAAAATAAATCCAAAGTAAGCAGAAGAAGGAAAACAAAGTAAAAACAGAAGTCAATGCAGTAGAAACAGGAAAACAACAGAGATAAATCAATTAAAACAAAAGCTAGTTCTTTGAAAAAAACTAATAAAATTGATAAACCTCTAGCAAGACTGACCAAAATAAAAAAGAAGACATAAATCACCAAAATCAAAAATAAAATAGGAGATATCACTACAGATCGTATAGCTATTAAAAAGTTAACAAAAGAATGCTACAAACAACTTTATGCTTATATATTTGATCACTTAAAGAAGTGGGTCAATTTTTTAAAAACCTAAAACTACCCACTCTCAACTAAGACGAAATAGACAATCTGAGTAGCTATAACCATTAGAGAAATTAAATTCATAGTTTAAAAGCTCGTGAAAAATAAATCTTCAGTCACAGATGTTTTCACAGGTGAATTTATCCAAACATCTAAAAAAAATTAGCACTAATTTTAAATAAACTCTTCCAGAAAATAGAAACAGCGGAAGTACTTCCCAACTCATTTTATGAGCCCAGTATTACCTTGACGCTAAAATATGACATAGACAGTATTTAAAAATAAAGAAGAAAGGAAAAGAAATCTACAGACCAATATCTCTCATGAATTTAAACATAAAAATCCTTAACAGTTTGGTAATTTCTTATAAGGCTCAAAGTTAAAAACAAGATAAACTTATTTTGTGGGTTACTTCTGAAAGGGGAAAGAAAATAGTAAGATGGATAAATGTGCTATTAACTAACAAGCAGTAAAACGACCCTTCTTGGTTCTGGTGTTTTTTCAGCTGAGTCAGTTATATTAAGAATCATCATCTCTGCCGGGCTCACTCCTATAATCACAACACTTTGGGAGGCCAAGGCGAGAGATTGCTTGAGCTCAGGAGTTCAAGGTCAGCCTACGCAACACAGCAAGACCTGCAACAACAACAAAAACTAGCCAGGTGGGGTGGGGCTCACCTGTAGTCCCAGCTACTCCGGAGGCTGAGATAGGAGGATCGCTTGAGCCCATGAGGTAGAGGTTGCAATGAGCCATGATTGTGCCATAGCAGACAGAACGAGACCCGAACTAAAAAAAAAAAAATCTTCTATAATTAACAGAGTACGGTTGTAAAGAAGACACTTCCCTTGAATGTGGTCAGGCAGTATTTTTTTGATAATGAAATGGTTAGGACCTTTTTTTCTTAGAATTCAGATTGTACATGGCATCATATGACTGAAGGGACATTTCTCTTGAAGTCTATCTGTACTATCTTTCTACAGTGGCAAAATTGTTCTCTCCACTGCATTTGTAATAATGATGATTACTATTATTAATACTAATAGCCCCAACAATATTATGCACTATAATGGCTCAGTGATTATACTGAGAAGTTTGATGGAATTACTTTCCTGAGCTCATTCTAAAATTTCTTCTTGCTCAATATTATCTTGTTATTTCTGTTCATTTGTCCCTTACAGTCTCCTACCTATTATTTCCCTGTAATTAGAAGCTCATGGGGGTGAGGCTTTTTCATTTTGGTTTCCTCTTCACTGCCTGGAGCACTGTGGACACTGTTTCTCTTTTGATGTTGACATCTTCAAATGGAGACTGATGGCTTCACAAGTTAGGACAGTCACTGCATCAACCAGGACTAATTTGATAATATTCTTCAAGCTCATTATAATATTGGCTCTTTCCCAAACACCTTGATTTTTTGAGAGATTAGTGCTAAGAAACCAGACTTATTCATTCCATTAAGACTTTGAAAATCCAACCCAAAATGCTCAGTCACTTTTTGTGACTCTATTTGCAGTAATATTTAATTTTTAAAATATTTAAGGTCATGATAAATTTGACATTTACCAAGTAAACATTGATAAATGTTGATATTACTATTTTCAGGTTTATTGTTATGTAGCATCTGAATCAGTGAATTTACACACTCTTAATTGGGGGAATAAAGTGCACAAAAAAATTAACTAAGCAGCAATTGCACCATCTACTGCTCTGATGCTTTTGAAAAAGGAAGTAAGTGACTGAGATACACAAACCCAAGCAACTTGCAGCAAATGTATCTAAACTACAGTAAAGTGACAGGATAAATAAACTAGACGTTGCTCCTTGAAAGGACCATTTTCTCTACTGGACCTGTCAAAACAGTGAACCCAATGACAGTGTTTAGAAAATGTTCACTGAAACGGACTCACAGACCAAAGTATACACAAACCTGCTGTTGAAAGCTATTCTCTGAGGATGACGATAATAAATCAAAAAACAAGTCTCCTGCAAATAGAATTTATGTGGACTGGTGTCTTCTTCGCTGAATATCACCTTCATAGAAAATGTGATACACCCTGATTTGAGATGTTTAGTCCCTCATCTACAGGAATCACCACTCATGTTAGAGAAGGAAACCTCAGACCACTCACATGAGAGCTAGCTCCCACAGAGGCAGTGAGAGCTGGATCTGAACCACAGAAGTACTTACTCATGCAAAGTGTGGCTTCATATTTGAACCAGGGAGATTCAGGTGTGGGTTTCTGTTCTGCCATGGAGTAAACACCTCTCTGCCCAAAATTACAAACTCAAACTTGGTACAATTTCCTCAGACCAACTAAATAATACACCTAAGCTTGGACAAAGTCTGGGGGAACACCAAAAAAAAATTTTTTTTTAATGATTTCTTACCTGAAGGGAGAAGGAACCTAATGATAGTAGTGTCATGCAGGGTAAAGGTGGACAAGGTTAATATGATATAGCAGGTGTGGCTTGAAACTGGGCAGTGGAGGCTGCAGAACAAAGGCTCCTGACCATTGTTGCTGTCTAGATTAACTTAGATATTCGGCAATGCCATTTCCCATCTCTGTCTAGAACGATAGGCCTCTTCAACCACAATGGTCTCTTTGCCTTGAATTCTTCCTATCAGATTTCTTTTTCAATGGTATCTCTACTCAAGATTGCTAAAACCAGAAGCAACTGGCAGAAAACATTTTATTTCCAGCAATACTTGATTATCTCTTCTGTTGGTCAAAATGGTTTCAAATGCAATCTCTTCTTCATTAAAATCAGGCCGGGCACGGTAGCTCACACCTGTAATCCCAGCACTTTGGGAGGCCAAGGCGGGTGGATCACCTGAGGTCAGGAGTCCGAGACCAGCCTGGCCAACATGGCAAAACCCCGTCTCTACTCAAATACAAAAATTAGCTGGGTGTAGTGGTGCATGCCTGTAGTCCCAGCTACTCGGGAGTCTGAGGCAAGAGAATCACTTGAATCCAGGACTAGATTGCACCACCGCACTCCAGCCTGGGCGACAGAACAACACTCTGTCTCAAAAAAAAAAAAAAAAAAAAAAAAATCAGAAAATGTTGAACTTGATTTTCTTTCTTCTTCACTGAACTTAAATGTACCCAATATCTAAATGTTCCTAGAAATCTGTATTGGAGCCATAAATAATACCCTTTGCTCTATGCCCAGATCTTTGTACTACAAACCTCTTTCTAAGAGATACACATAACGTCTAGCGCTACAGGTGCTACTGGTGTAAAAATCCTTCTTTATTTGCCATGGCCCCTTATTATCATCATGGCCCCTTATTGTTATCATGTCTAGCTATAAAAAAAACTCAATTTAATTAACAAATAGATTTCTTTATTGTCCAAATGTCCAAAAATAATATAAATCAATGGTCTAATGCAAAAACACAGGAAAATTTCTCTCTCTCTCTTTTTTTTTGTCATCAGCTGTCTGCTGACCTTAGATAAATCACCAGATCACCCTGACTCCCAGCTTCCTCATCTGTAATACAAAGGAACTGGTCTAGGTAATCCCCAAAGTCTCTCCCTGCTCTAAAAATTCCCAATTCTACAGAGGACCAAGAGAAAGTAATTTCTTCCCTAATTATTCTATAAAGTTTCTAATTATCAATCCCATTCTTCTGGTTGCTTTGTATTCAAGCCTGGATTGCTATAATTATTTAAGGGTAATTATCATATTTAAATATAAGTGTTTAAACTATAAGGGACCATGGCCGTAGGAACCTTAGCATTAATTAGGCCATGTGAGACTTCACTAAATTAAAAAATAAAAAAAACCTCTCGGTTTCATCAACTATCAAGTCATCTGAGCTTGCTCTGGCCTTGATGAGCTTTTAATAAGCTGTGTGACTCACCCGGAAGACAGAGCAATAGATTCTCCTAGTGTTTTATACTGTTTGTTGGTAAAAGCGCCTAAGGGAAGATAGGATATACAGTTGCCCGTCAGCATCTTGGAGAGAGATTGAAAATGAAATTGCTACTTCAAAGGCAGAAAAACACAATGTCCTCAAGTTTCTTATGTAGAAATAATGATAAATAAACGCTATCTTATCTCTGGAGTAATTGGCAATAATGTCGCATGAAAAAAATACTTATGCTATCCCAGCAAAGAAAAAGTGATGATAATAAGGGGCCATGGCAAATAAAGAAGGATGTTTACGCCAGTTTAAAAAGATCATCTTTCCCTGTTTCCTTTCCTCTTTTGACTGCTGACCTGCTGTATTATAACAGTGATAAGAGACATTTTGAGAGGTTTTACAAATACTGACTCTGCAACTTGGAGTTATCAGTAACTTTGTCCCGTGTCCTTTCTTTAGGCAAAAGAAAATAAAAATAAACGTGCACTGCAGTTTATCTTAGAATTGAGTATTGTGAGGGGAAAAGGGGGCCTAAAAAGTCACAGATACATTTGACTAGAGGAAGTAGGAATATAGTTTAAAACCAAGACGATGATAGCTCAAACTGTTATGACCACTCAATATTTTCTGCTTTTTAAAATGTAGTTGATACCTGCATTATGATAATATAGGTAATTGCTAAGTGTGAAATGGTAAGACGGTTGTACAGATTTCAGGTGATTGTAATCCGAGATGGTTAGCCAATTTGAACAATATTATTTGTGTATATCAGTGTGTCTCATTCAGGGGTGAGTTTTCTCTCAGGAGACATTGGCAATTACTGGAGACATTTTTGGTTGTCACAACTTTGGAAGGTCTGCTGGCATTCAGTGAGTAGAGGTCAGGGGTGCTGCTAATCATCTTTCAATGCACGGGAAAGTCCCCGACAACAGTTACCCAGTCCGACATGCCAATAGTGCTGAAGCTGAGAAACCCTGATGAGCATTATAAGGATAAAATTAATAAACATTTGGTGTAGACCGATGACTTCCGTGGTATGCCTTTTTAGGGAAGGAACAACTCTGTTCCTAGATAGTTGGAAGATTGACCAGCTAGATAAGGCCTCCAATATGCCAAGCCTGGTGTCAGGAAACTCCCTGGCTGAGACGGGGCTGCTAGGCCATGATTTAAGGTACCCGATCCAATGTGCATGGCCAGAGATCACCAAACTGCACCTGAGTTGGGGAATTCTTGGATTATGTCACCGATCTTAGGTAGAGTGTAAGAAACCCTTGTAGTCCCTAATTCAACCAGAAGGAAGAATTCAGGCTTCTTCTCATATCTGCACATAGAAAACTGTGGCTCTCCTCAAGTTAGCCAAGGTACAGACCGGAAAACGAGTAGTAGTTGCAATGATGAAACAGTCTGCACATAAGCAACTCGATCAGCCAGAGCAGGGAGGGGTAAACATAGGTATGTGTGAGTGTGTTAGCACAAGTGTGAGTCTGCGTGTGCATGTGCCCCTGATGAGGCATGCTGGTGAGGTCAGTCTTCTAAGGACCCACAGATTTAGCCCAGGGACAGCGTGAGGCATCAGCCTTTAATTTCTGTAGACTTCAGGTGACATTCCATCTATTAGACTATATTTCACAGGTATGCTTGCAAATGGGAACGTGAGAAATGTGTTCTTAAAATTTCATGTGGCTCATCTGACTTTGCCACATCAAATCAAAATGTCCTTCATCTCAGAGGTACCGCAGGTGGATTCTCCAGATTTCAGAGGAGGTACTAGAGAATAATAATCTCATCAAAGATATTCCTGCCTTTTGTGTCCTAGGGTCTGTGACACATAGGCCCTTAGTTATTATGAGGCCTTTAAGTCTTCTGTGGGGAGTGCGTTCGGGGATGATGGAGAGAAACTTTATGTGTTTAATTCAGTTGTACTCATTATTAAAGCTTACTCAATATATTTACAGTACAATATAAAACTTAAGGTGATGTCTGGATCAAACTATCTATTAAACAAATTGCAATATATTTTGGAACTTTATTCTAATTTTCCCATTAAAGTAATTACCTAAATTCATTTATAAACTTCATACACCACCACTTGTAGTTTTTAGTTCTATAACATATGCGTACGTATATGAGTACAGTGTGTATTCTTTGCTTTTAGGAAATCCAGTATAGGAAAATCTAAAGTTGGAAAACAGATAACCCTCAAGGTGATTATTTATGTGATCAAATAATTGGTTTCTTTCCAAAAGTCCCTTTCAATGAAAAAAAAAAAATAGAATAAAAAACCAAATCAAATCTATAAATATAAATTAAATACCTAATCTTATGAGCAAGACAGAAGAGAATGAATATACAAAGAAGACCAAGATTAATTTTGGGTCTTTAAGATTTTATAGGCTGGGTGTGGTGGCCCTCAGCCTGTAATCCCAGCATTTTGGGAGGCCAAGGAGGGTGGATCATCTGAGGTTGGGAGATCGAGACCATCCTGGCTAACACAGCGAAACCCCGTCTCTACTAAAAATGCAAAAAGTTAGTCAGGTGTGGTGGCACATGCCTATAATCCCAGCTACTCAGGAGGCCGAGGCAGGAGAGTCGCTTGAACCCGGAAGGCAGAGGTTATGGTGAGCCAAGATCACGCCATTGCACTCCAGTCTTGGCAACAAGAGCAAAACTCTTAAAAAAAAAAAAAAAAAAAACTTTATATAGTTTAAGTGGCTTCAAAAGCGTCATTTACATATCATTAACCACATGACTGGTGGGTAGAGTTATTTCTGTCCATTAGATTCCCTCCTCAGGGAGCCACTTATCCCTGTTTCGGCCTGCATGATCTTATGTCTTTTTTTTTACATAAACCTGTAAGTCTTTGAATGTTTTTCTACTTTCTGGTACGGAACAGGCTTACCTTGTACTTTCCCTCTCCTAGCCCTGAACCTATTCAGTTTCTCCAAGAAGCCCAGTGCAATGATATTTAGAAACCAAAATCAGGGCATCAGATGTGTTCATTGCTACTGAGCTATTACTGCTTCTTAGCCCTTTTAGTAGAGACAGTTAGAATACATATTTATTTAAATTGTGACTGAATCACACTGAATCCCCTGTTCCCAATTCAAAACCACAGGGTTTTTCCTTTAATGGAAAGGCATTCTGCATTCTTTAACTCAAATCAGTGATCCCTAGTCAGGAGTGCTTCTTGTCTCATATTCAAGTTTGTAATCATTTATTTCTTATTTTGCCCCTAAAGTGACTCAGTAAGGGAAAACTGATGTGAAGGCTGATTAGCTTTTACTGTGATCCCTTTTTCTAAGGAGCTTTCAACAGTTTCCATTCATTTTGCCTGACTCAGAAGGTACAATCTCTTATTTCTTTTAGTACCTTAAAAAACAAACAAATAAAAACACCACTTTCCTAAATCCTATGTATTTCACATATGTCTAAGGTTTTGAGGACAACCCAACCTATACAGCTTTCTCCAAGGATTGTGGAGGAGAGGGAACAGAACAGAGAGGGGGTGACTGCCTCGTGATCTTGTGCAGTTCACTGCTTACTGTTTGAAGTCTTGAGACTAGGAGACTCATATTTCTGCTACCAGATAATTAAGATACAACATCTTAATTATCCTTCTATCATCATGCAGTTCAATGGTGTGCTGTGTAAAATTTTGCTGAACTTAGTATTTTCACTGGTTCCAAAGGGCTGCACTATTTCATAAAAAAAGAACTGTGTTTCATAACAAAGCATGGCATAATTAACGTGACTGTAACAGTGACAAAAATGTGAATTTCCTCCTTCTCTTTCCTTTCTTTGAAGTCAAATGGGGAACCAAAATGGAATGTAAACGGAAGCCTTCTTTGTCTTTCTTCTACCAAGCTTTGTTTGAGGTTCCAAGTTCAATACACAGCTAGCACTGAGGAGGGTGTAGCAAATTTTCCAGCAGCTGCAGCCAGGATTAACCGCCTTGCCTTCTTCCTTTGCCAAATCCATTCGTAAAACAAAACTGAAACAGGTCCTGAAGCTTTGTCATCTTTGAAATTGAGGCCCAACACATGGGGCAGAAAGTGCCGGACTTCAGAAAATCTGGGTTTGGGACCAGTTTTTCCGCTTTAGTGCCAAGTGGCCTTGGGCAAAGCATTGGTTCTCTTTGAGCCTGTTTCCTTCCCTGTAAAGCAAAAATAAAAGTCACCGTCTTGCTTACCTCATAAGGGCGTTTGAGGCTCAAATTAAATGTGATAATGTCAAAGAGCTTTGCGAACTCTAAAGAACTATAAATATAAGGTGTTATTAGAAGCTGTTGAAAGTAAATAATGAGACAGCTTAATTCAAGTAATTTCAAATGCCTCAGGGTAAAAAGAGCTGTGTGAGAGTGTTAGATATTTGCACCGCCCTGTGGTAATAAGAGAAGAGAGGGCGGGCTGAGGTGGGGAAGGTAGCATGACTCCTCTTCCCTGGTAAAGGTGGGCTGGGCTTGGGGAGGGAGATATTGAAGTTGGGGAAGGCAGGAGACGTCATCACAGCAGTTTGTAGAATGGAATTATGATGATGAGATGGGGTTTAGCTAACAGGAGAGAGAAAGATGGTAGGAACAGCCAAATGTGCTCCAGAAATAGCAGAAGTAGAGCAAAAGATGTGGCTCAGAAATAGCAATAAAAACATAAGTAAATAAATCAGAAATCAAGGCCGATAAAGGTCAGAGGAGAGGGCTACACATATAGGGAGAGCCTGGGGGGAAAGGAGTCTCCAGGCTTAGTGACAAAGGAGCCTGAAATGGAGATCCCAGGGTGTCAGCAGCTGATGTCCTGAGCCAGCGGTCTCCAGACACTCGTTCGCATTTATGAGTGCCTACTGTGTGCCAGGCACTAGAAAGAAGACTCTGTTTTCAAACAAAATCTTACAAGAGCAAGAATATGTAAAATAGAAAAATTTGACGCTGCGCTGTTGAAGCAAGGCCTGGGGGACTCAGGGCCATTCAGCTTTCCTCTGGATCCCGTTGGTAGCTCCCAAAACATCTCTGCAGGGAGTGAGGCCTCTACTGAGAGACAGAGATAGTACCACTCATCCGTGTTAACTCCAGCACCTAGCACATGATAAGCGTTAATATTTCCTGCATAAATGAGTGCATGTATGCACGAATGAATGCACAAAATAGAGAATGGGTGGTCTGTAGGAAAGAATTCAGATAAATGGATGCAGTGGATTCCATAACTGCATAGTGAGGCTATAACTTAGCAACCATGAATAGTTAGTACATAAAGGTTTCTCAATCTTCAGACATGGAATGGTGGGTGGGTCACTGTGACTGGCTTGTCAGAGGCCGAGGGAGACACATCCGTGTGTGTCCAGCCACGGCAGCCAAAGTTAAAGAACATAAGACAAGACAGTACAAGAGAAAGCTTCTAGTGACAATGTTTTGGTCACCTCATTGCAAAAACACAACTAGTCCAGTGCTCTGCTCCCGTGTGGTGGGGCAGGCTGTCTTCAGAATCACAGAACACAAGAAAGACAGCTGACATTTATCGTGTGCTACTTGCCAGGCACAGAAGCAGTCCTTTTATGTGTGGTGGGTAGAATAATGGCCCCGTAGAGACGTCTATACCCCAATCCCTGTAGCTGATAAATATTCGATATTACGCGGCAATGGAGAAACTAAGGTTGCTAACCAGCTGACCATGAGGTGGGGAGGGTGTCCTGGATTATCCAGGTGGGCCCCATGTCATCACAGCATCCTTGCAAGTGACAGTGGCAGGCAGGCGAGTCAGAGAAGGAGCTGTAAGGACAGGAGCACATGTTGGAGTGATGTGATGTGATGTGATTTGAAGACTTGACTGCTCACTGCTGTTTTTGAGATGGAAGAGGGCCACAGACCAAAGCAAGGCAGGCAGCCTCTAGGAGCTAGAAAAGCAAGGAAATAGATTCCCCCCTAGAGCCTCCTGCTGATACCTTGATCTTAGCCCCGCAAAACCCAGTTCAGACTTCTGACCTCCAGAACTGTAAGATTAAATAATTTGTGTTGTTTTCAGCTACTACATTTATGGTAATTTTTTTTTTTTACAGCAGCCATAGGAAATGAATACAGATGTTCTCACTCCACCTTCATGTGACAGCCCTAACAATTGGGTACTTACTGTCGGCGTTTTCCAGATGAGTAGAATGAGGCACAGAGAGGTTGGATCACTTGACTTAGTGCTGCAGCAGGTGGCCTGACTCCACAGCCTGCTCTGTTTATCACACTGTCCCCTGGAGTGGCTTTACTTCGTCCTCCTGACAAAGGAGAAAATGAGGCTGGAGGGAATTGTCCTGACCTGGCCCAGGTCACATGCAAGTTTGAGGAGACAAAGCTCAAACTATGCCCCTAGGAGAATGGTGCAGACCAGTGCTTCACAAACCTAAAGTCTCATCAGAATGCAGGTTCCAATTTAGCAGGTCTGTCTGAGCTGGACTCTAGGACCCTGTGTTTGTAAATAGCTTACAACCGAGGTCCGGCCTCTGGGTCTGGGAACAGCAAGGCTGTAGTAGCAGCTCCTGTTCTCTGCTTTGGGGGTCTGAGAATCTAGAGTCATTAGAAGAGGCTTGGGCTTCCAGTGGGATGAAGATGATGGGGCACTGGGAGAGAGAGAGGATGCTTGGAGACGGGGAGACACAGGCACGCGTCTCCTGTGTGGAATGTCCACGTGTTGGCCACGCGACAGTCCTGTGTGGAATGAAATTTAGGGTTTTATAGGGAAAGGCCAGGGCTAACCAGAACAATATAACTCTTTGTGCTGCCGGAGAGAAAGATGTCACTCAAAAGTGATGATTATTTTTGTCATTTAAAAAGTCATCAGAAACACTCACATGTAATTCCAGTGCTTTGGGAGCCCAAGGCAGCAGGATCACTTGAGCTCAGAAGTACAAGACCAGCCTGGGCAACATAGTGATACCTCACCTCCATTAAAAATTTAAAAAATTAGCTGGGCATGCGGGTGCATGCCTATAATCCCACCTACTCTAGAGGCTGAGGCAGGAGGATCATTTGAGCCTGGGGAGATGGAGGCTGCAGTGAACTATGATTGCGCTACTGCACTCCAGCCTGAATGACAGTGTGAGACCGTAATTCAGAAGAAAGAAAGAGAGAGAGAGAAAGAGAAAGAAAGAAAGAAAAGAAAGAAAGGAAGGAAGGAAGGAAGAAAGGAAGGAAGGAAGGAAGTAAGGAAGGAAGGAAGGAAGGAAGGAAGGAAAGGAAGGAAAGGAAGGAAAGGAAGGAAAGGAAGGAAAGGAAGGAAAGGAAGGAAAGGAAGGAAAGGAAGGAAAGGAAGGAAAGGAAGGAAAGGAAGGAAAGGAAGGAAAGGAAGGAAAGGAAGGAAAGGAAGGAAAGGAAGGAAAGGAAGGAAAGGAAGGAAAGGAAGGAAAGGAAGGAAAGGAAGGAAAGGAAGGAAAGGAAAGAAAGGAAGAAAGGAAGAAAGGAAGAAAGGAAGAAAGGAAGAAAGAAAGAAAGAAAGAAAGAAAGAAAGAAAGAAAGAAAGAAAGAAAGAAAGAAAGAGAAAAAAGAAAAGTTATCCAAAGCTTGAAGCTTACAGGCATGGATCGGGCTTGGTGAATAGCACAGACAGGTGGAGGACATTCTCTCCGCCACAGAGCCTAAAATATCTATATGAGATTGTGGGAGAAAACCCAACAGTCTTCATTTCCTGCCATGTGTTTTATGTAATTCTTTTATTTTATTTTTTGTTTTTGAGAGAGAGAGAAAGAGGTAGTGTGCTTCTTCTTCGAGAAATGTCTCTAAAGTTTTGGCAGAATCAAAAGGCTAGTACCTCAGGCCCCTTCCTCTCCTCAGGCCCAACACCGCCCACTCCATAGACAGCAAACAGCCCCAGGAGGGTTGCTCCTCTATAACTGCGGTCATGGACCCCTGGGTCTTCATTTTAAAAGAATCCATGCACCCCTCTGTGTGTGTGTGTGTGGGGTGCCGGGAGATTCCCTAACCCACTTCACTGCAACTGAATAATTTCCAGTCGTCTATGGCTACTGCAGCTGCCTGCAGACTAGGAGTGTTCTGGTTTCATTTTGAAACAACTCCCAGGCACGCAAGTAAGAAGTATCAACTTTCCTTTCACATATGTGAACTCAGAGAGGAAGCCAATGTTTGGCTGACTGGTTCCTAGGAGTACAGAGTGAAAACATTGCTTGTATTTATTGAAAATGGCTAAAAAATGAGAACGTTTTAAAAAAAATCATCATACTTGGCACTATTCTTTTAAATACAACGGCAGTTTTTATAGGGAATAATATGTAGATTGATAAATAGGTAGACAAATACTCTTTTTCATTATTTCATTAGGTCAATATGGAAAATGCTCAGTAGGCGTTTTGAACATTTTAAAAGACTCCAAAGATGTGGGAGAAAATGGAACATTCATTCTTACTTTTTTAGATAGATAATAATGTAGACACAGAGAGAAATAGCCAGAAAGATATTCATCAAAATGTTAACAGTATTTGTCTCTGGAAGACAGAATTTAGAGCAGGTTTTTTTTTTTGTTTGTTTTTGTTTGTTTTTTTTTGGTGAGACAGTCTTGCTCTGTCACCCAGGCTGGAGTGCAGTGGTGTGATCTCAGCTCACTGCAACGTCTGCCTCCTGGGTTCAAGCAATTCTCCCTGCTTCAGCCTCCCAAGTAGCTGGGATTACAGGTGCCCACCACCACACACAACTAATTTTTGTATTTTTAGTAGAGACGGGGTTTTACTATGTTGGCCAGGCTGGTCTTGAACTTCTGACCTCAGGTGATCTGCCCACCTTGGCCTCCCAAAGTACTGGAATTACAGGCATCAGCCACTACATCTGGCCTGTATTTCTTTTTTTTTTTTTAAATATTTTTTTCCCATACTCACAGCAATTCAGGGGGCCGAGGCAGGAGGATCGCTTGATCCCAGGAATTGGAGGCCAGCCTGGGCAACATGGCAGAGACCTGTGTCTACAAAAAGAGTACTAAAATTTTCCAGGCATGGTAGCATGTGCCTGTAGTCTCAGCCACTCAAGAGGCTGAGGTGGGAAGATCGCTTGAGCCTGGGAGGTCAAGGCTGCAGTGAGCTGTGATCATGGCACTTCACTCCAGCCTGGGTGACACAGTGAGACCCGGGGTCAAAAAAAAAAAAAGTGCGTGTGTATTATGTTATATATACATATTTCAGTAGCTTTTGGGGTATAAGTGGTTTTTCATTATATGGATGAATTATATAGAGGTGATTTCTGAGATTTAGTGCACCCCATACTTGGCACAATTGACCTTCCATGCTCCCTAATGTAGAGTTTGCAAACTGGACCTTTAAGGTACTTCTAAAATAAGTTTTCTACTAACCATCCCAGCTTAGGGGTTCACCTCTAAGGGTAGTAGTAATTCTTCAGGAAAATAATGAAATATGTTGATCAATTACCTGCTCAGTCAGCAAACATTGAGGAGCCTATAAAGTCCGAGGAAGGTGTTTTGTTGGGTTCTGAAGAAAAGCCTCTCTTTGCTTCCAGTCAGGGCCCAGGTGCCCAGTGTGACAGTTCTGCATGCTGAGCACTTAGGTGAGGACTCTGGCCATCAGGGGAACTTGAGGCTATGGGGTTTTCAACTATCTATCTAGAGTACGAAAAAACAAGCTTGAGGGTTACACGACCCTTGTTATCTGTGTGGTCTCGGTCAGGCCCAACACTTCCTGCTATTCTTCTCCACTATGGTCTTGTGTCATCATCTGCAAAATACGAATAAAAATACTTCCTCCCAGGAGTATCGTAAGGATTAGAGGAGACAATAAGAATGGCACAAAGTAGGCCTCTAAAAATGTTTCTTCCTCCAAGAGCCCGAAGCAAACGGGATTTTCAAGAATAATTTCTGTTTGGCTATGGGATATATTATGTTACCTTTCTGCCTTAAACTGATCCACCAGTTGATCTGCATTTTACTTGGTCTACCAGTAATATTAATTTTTATTTCTTTTGAACATACAACTGATGATGGGAGAGGCAGATCCAAAGGGCTCTTTGTGGTAGTCTGTTGTGGTTACAATTCACAGAATGCATAGTACATGCCCATAAAGGAGAAATGGTTGTGTTTAGAAAAAATGGTCATACATAAATAAGCTGATTATCTTGGTGATGGGAAACTAAGATTCAATGTCAGAAGAGACCTTCTTTGGTGACTACTAGTAGCTGTTGAGGATGAGAAAAGTTAGATGGCTTTTCCTTTCTTTCTTGCCCTCTCCCATCACACACACATACACACTCACACCACATCCTTTGCCAGCAGGCAGGGAAAGCACTCTCAGGGTGATACTGATATGAATGTTCCTTCCTTGTCCCCGACTCACCCTGCTCAAGTCACATAGCTAAGGTCAGCTTTGGGGAGCCAGGTGCCAGCCCTGTCCCTTCACTGTTCTCAAGCTCCTGGGATCCTCAGGGCAGAGGTGTATAATGGTTTTCCATCGTGGTGGAGGGCCTGGGACATTGGCCTGTTTCCTGCCTGAGCACCAACTAGAGGGAATGAAACTTACATGGCAGGGCCCTCACTTGCACCAGCCCTTTTAAGGCCCTAGAACTAGGTTCTTATGGTTGTATGATTTCTGTAAAATCTGTAAGAAACATTTGAACTGCCATCAGTTAAGACCCTGTTCTCTTCCACCCATTTCTGATTTCCCGCCATTTCTTCCTCATTTGTCAGTGACATGGTGTGTCTGTGCATTTCTAGGGAGTTGCACGGGAGATTCATTTAGTTTGGGTTTAGTGAGATGTGTCTGTGTGTGTTGTAGCCTCTTCCAGGTAGAGTTAAGCTGTTGCTGGGGATACTCCTATTGCTCACTGTGCTGACTCAGTGGGAGCCGTGACAGGAAGGTGCAGGAGACAGAGGCCATGTCATGACATAATCATGTCCTTAAGTATAAGGAGAGTGAAGGATAAACAAGGTTTGAAATGTTTGGAGCTGGAAGATAGTCTATGGAGCATTCTAGCAATTATCAGTAAGTGGAAAATTCCGTTGTCAAAGAAGACTAGTCAAAATACAAGTTCTTTCCTGTCAAGAATACACTGGAAAACGCAGCATAGATGATTTTAATATACTATATGTATTTTTCTTTCCTGTATTGATGAGAATCACATGCCACAACATCTATCTCTGAGTTTATAGGCAAGTCTGAAGCAGTACTACAAAAGCAAGGTGTCTATAGCAGTTTATGAATGAAAAAAGCAAAAGCTTGATAGAGGTGCTTCAAAATTTAGGATAGCAATCTTAAAAACGTGCATGACTTTACCAGTAATCAGTTGCAAACCAGAGAGAAGCTTTTCTGCACAACTGATTGGAGGACATAGAATTAAATCAACTAGAGGGAAGACTAGGTATTTTTTTTTCTATTTTTCTCTATGGAAAATATGACAAAATTTGTCATATCAAGAAGTGATCAAAGGTTTTGCAGCCAAAAGGATATAGAAGAAAATATTATAGAGATGTGTCAGGCAGTAAATTAATAAAACATGTTGTCATTTGAGGGGTTTTGTAGGTTTCTGGTTCTTAGCAGCTTTTTAAAAATTATAATTTATTGCAATCTATTTTTTCATTCTAAATAAACATTCACTTTCACAACTACGTTTGGAAACCTTCTTTTGTATTATTTTTCTTAGAGAGGGTCCCCCAAATAGTTTAGGTCTTAGGATCTGTCCCTGGTGCTAATGTGTTATTGAAAGCATTTTCCAAGCTTACCAATGATTGTCAGGGATGAAGCACAAAGATGGAGACCAGCATGGTGAAACCCAGTCTCTACTAAAAATACAAAAATTAGCCGGGCATGGTGCTGCATGCCTATAGTCTCAGCTACTAAGGCGGCTGAGGCAGGAGAATTGCTTGAACCCGGGAGATGTAGGTTGTAGTGAACTGAGATTGTGCCACTGCACTCCAGCCTGGGTGACAGAGCGAGACTCCATCTAAAAAAAAAAAAAAAGAAAAGAAAGAAAGAAACTGCTTCCTTGTTTGAGGATTAAATGACTTATGTTATACAAAAGGAATAGAGCAATGCCTAGCACACAGCAAGAACTGTAAATGTGTTTGCTGTTATCATTATTGCTTGCCTAAGCATGTGAGTCACCAAAAACTCAAAATTAAAACTTCAGTCTCCTTATGCAACTTGTCATTGCTCACTCAAAGACAAGCGGGGGCTGGCATCTCAGGAGTAGCTGAGTTATTCTAGGTCTTCCAACCCTCACCAGCTTTCGCATTTCAACGCCAATTTAGAAAGAGGAGGTACCTGCATCAGTGATAAGTGAAAAGGCTGATGCTGGCTTAGCAAACCATTCCATTTTAATGGTTTTCCAGAAGAATCAAGACTTCAATTATACTAATCAAAGGGACTAGGGCTGCTTAGAAAGTAACCATTGCATTTTACTGTCCTCATTACTGGGCCCGGAACACTAACTCTATGTACCAGGGCAACCTCAGGTTCTTTTGTGATGCCCTGACCCTACTTGCTTGGCTCTGCTCTATCAATTCAAAACCCACACTACCTGTGGTCCCAGCTCCCAACCTTCAAAAGCATGATGTCACCCATATCCCTGCCAATCTCCCCAGGAAAAGACTCTAGTTTTCACAATCAGAATTTGAACTTCTTTTGAATTCAGAGACTGACAAGCTCCCAAGGATATGGCATCCAGTCCAGAGTATTAAGTTGTAAAGAAATAATATTCCTCTTTAGAATGCCACCATCTAGCAAGTAGAAAGGGTACATTTATTTAGTGGAAAATTCTGGAAAAAAATAAAATAGTTTTTTTTGAAAAGTTCTGAGGTTGTTTTGTTGTTGCTGTTGTTGTTTCTGAGATGGAGTCTTGCTCTGTCGCCCAGGCTGGAGTGCAGTGGGGCGATCTTGGCTCACTGCAACCTCTGCCTCCCGGGTTCAAGCTATTCTCCTGCCTCAGCCTCCCAAGTAGCTGGGATTACAGGCATGCGCCACCACTCCTGCCTAATTTTTTGTATTTTTAGTACAGATGGGGTTTCACCGTGTTGGCCAGGATGGTCTCAATCTCCTGACCTTGTGATCCACCCGCTTTAGCCTCCCAAAGTACTGGGATTACAGGCGTGAACCACCGCACCAGGCCGAGATTTTTTTTGGAAAGTTTTCTTAAAAGCGTCTCCTTACCTCTGCTTCTAATAGAGCTCTTTTATATTCTGGATTTGAAGTATGGTTGAAAGGTCTAGGCTTGATTGCCAAGAGAAATGCACAGTCAAGTTAGGGTGCACAAAACATAGGTGTCTCAGAAATTACGGCTGGTTCTCAGTTCCTAACAGTGAGGTCTCAGAAAAGAGGAAAGTGAGTTAGTCCTTCTAAAAAGCATAGAGGAGGAGGTTGAAAGGGCTAGAAAGGTCGAGTTTCTTGGAAGCTCTGTGTGGGAATTCCATCACTTTTATCTTCAGAACCCAAGGCAATGATAGCAATGATGATGAAGATGATGATGATGGTTATAATGATGATCATGATGGTGCCCTGTACTTACAAAAAGGCTTTCATCTGTAGACTCAAAATGCAACACAACCACTAATTAATTCAAAAGGCAAGGTAGGCAAATATCATTATCTTCAATTTACAGGCCAGGAAGAAATTAAGCCTTTACCCAAGGTAATTTCAGAGTGAATATCACAAATGAAGAGTTCCTGCCTCTTCTCTGTCCACCTGTCACCTACAGGTAGCTACAGAAGGGCTTTCTTTTTATTTCTTCAGAAGTTGTTTTGGAGCCATTATTTGTGGATGACACTGTGGGACTACAAAAGATGACAACAAAAAGCAGCACATGATTATCAAAATGGAAGGTAAAGTTAAAAAGAATTCTGGATGAAAGAGAGAGCTGTGGGTCTGAGAAGGCTTCAAGCAGTGGGAGCTTGAAGGGGGATTCAAAATTTGAATTCCTGGAGAACTATTATGAGAGGCCCTGAGCATCCTTGTACTCGAGCTCAGAATGTTCTTGCTGGTTTTTCCAAGAATGCAAGGGCTTGACTGTTTTTCACTTGGGCCCTTTCTCAGGTTATTTGCTGTGAATAACCTTGAGGGATGAGATAATATCTCCCCGCAACAAAGAGCAGGTTTCCTTACCACCGGCTATGAAAGAGGTGGATTTCCCAAGCCTAGGTTCTTCTCCTGTAATACAGCCTACTGCATGACAGCATTTATCTGAGCCCCATGTTGTCCTCTGGGACTTGGAAGGAAGGAAAACAACTCAAACATAATGCTTATGCTGCTTTGTGACTGTGAGTAGTAAGGCCCCTTGTCTCTGACCCAGGAGTCTCATGTCGTCTGACAACATCCATGATACAGTAACAGGCTAATGAATTAGCTTACAAGTAGGATGAAATGAAATCCCACAGCTGGCAGAAACAGCCTGAATTACGTTAGGTGCACCTGCTCTGTGGCACTTGTACCCCTCCTGTTATGACACTGAGCACCTTTTATTGTAATTGCTTATTTAATTCCTTTATTCCCCACCAGGCTGGAAGTTATGGGAAGAAAGGGCTATTGCATTTCCTTTGCCTAGAAAAGTGCTTGGCATATAGTAGGTTTTTCTCAAATATTTATAGAAGGAGTGAATAAATGGATATAGTCTGTTTAGGAGTACATAATAAACCCGTTCCCCAGGAGGAAAGGGTTTTAAAAGGTAGGCAGAGTAACTGCCTTCATGTGTCCTCGAACATTCCACCCTCTCCTCTGGGGCAAAGCAAGCTCCTTGCTGCACTGACCCCTCCCTTCACAGACTTCACGGAGGGCAGGGAGGAGGCAAAGTAAAATGACGCCACCTCTACTACACAATGGTCTGGGGGTCCGCAGCATCTCTGCCTCATGATGATGTGATGGAGTTTCCCTGCCCCGACCTGCTTGTTTCAGTGTATGGTCCTGGTGTGGATATTCGTTCAATTTCCACATCTCATGGGCATTGGTGGAAAGGAAATCAAGGCCATGCCTGCAGAGGTCCCCCTTGGTTTCCTGAGGTCCACAGGTATGGATGAGAAACATCTGTCCAGGAAACCAGCCTGCCTGAATCCCCAGAGTGAAGACACTCGAGCAGAAGAGAGGACAGCTCCTCAGCGTTACTCTGGCCCGTGATGAAATTCTCAGGGTTTGTGGAGCAATTAATTGCTTCATATACCTGCTGGGCCGAGGTTCTTCAGAATGAGGCAGGTCACGTCTACGAATTCTTAACCCTTTTGGAATCCAGGCGCTCAACAATTCTGGTGGGGATAACACATCTTCCTCTGAAGGAAGGAACCAGTAGTTCTTGCGGGGAGAAGAGGGCCGTGGGACTGATTTGACTGTTCTCCCAGAGAGCAGGTTCTCCATTTGCCTATTGGGAAAGAGAGGTGGACACAGGTCAAAGATATCATGTCCTCTCCTCTCACCTTTCCTTCTCCCTTCCCTTCCTCCTTCTAAGACACAAATGGAAATAGTATATTAGCTATGACCATGAATATTGTATTTACTAGTGATTTTTACTTACAAGACTGATACAAGAGGATGTAATATCCTTTTATTTCTTTCAAAGCCCTGCATGGGAGTTAACCTGAAGGAAGAAGCTGAGACACAAAATACAATTTTAAGGAGTTAACTTGAGTCACAGTGAGGACAGCGGCCTGGGAAACACTTCCAAGCTGTCTTGGAAGTGCTCCCTTATGTATTTGTTACAGGCAGGGTCTTTTTTTTTCTTTTGGTTTGTTTTTTGAGACACGGTCTCACGCCATTACCCAGGCTGGTGTGCAGTGGCACGATCATGGCTAACTGCAGCCTTGACCTGCTGGCCTCAAGCAACCCTTCCATCTCAGCCTCCCAAGTAGCTGGGATTACAGGTACATGCCACCATGCCTGGCTAATTTTTAAATTTTTCATAGAGACAAGATCTCCCTATATTACCCAGGCTGGTCTTGAACTTCCAGGCTCAAGTGATCCTCTTGCCTCAGCCTCCCAAAATACTGGGATTACAGGCATGAGCCCCAACACCTGACCACAAGCAGGTTTTTAAAGGCAAAAGGAAACAAGGATTAGTCTGATACAAAGTTGTTTGACAGGAATTCTCACCGGCTTACAGACGTAATATTGATTCGTGATTGGCTATACCTTGTTGAGCTATAGGGTAAGAGTTATGGTATCTAGCATATGGCATTGTTAGGTTCATGTATGGCCACTTGGTGTCAGTCAGTCTTGAGCCCATATAGGAAGTGGCTTCAAGAGGTGATTACTTAGCTCAAGGCGGGGAGTGAGGCGTAATTGCTGTCACATTTCAATGCCTCTTTGGGCCTGATAATTTAAAATGGCTCACATTCTTCAGGTAAAGTTTCTTTTCTTTCTCAATGATATTTTGTTTGTTTGTTTTTAACTCAACAAACGTGTATTGAGCCTGTCCAGGGCCAGTCTGGGCCAGTCCAGAGAGTGAGAATAGCAGAGTTGGTGGGTTAAGAACACAGGTTTCTAGTTCAACAGACCTTGACTCAATCCCATCCTGTCTTATTCGTGGTGGGACCTTTGCATCTCCATGGGAGGATACTGGGTGGAGGCCTCTGTATTCCTCCCCTGCCTGACTCCAGGCTTAGCAGCAGCCAGAGAGCTTGTTCTCTGGAAACGCTCCCTGCCACACTTGTTCCTGATGCCAAGATGTCTTTACAGGAAGCCTAAGCCTTTATTTTAGTTCAAATGAAACAAATGCTCAAATGCCCTGGTGGCAGCCGTTAACACCCACAAGTTCTGCAGCCAGAAATAACTTGCAGACACTTAGCTGGGGGTAGGAGCTGAACCCCACCGGGAGGAGACACAAGGTTGGAAAAGAGGAATTGAGAGCCTCAGAGTCAAAATTCATTACTTCATGCTTTTTCTTTCAACCTGATCTCCCTTTCCTTTCTTATTTTGAGAGCAAGTTTCAATTCCTGATACAGCTGAATTCACCTGGAAGTATGGGTAATTTGTCTCCGTACTTAACCTGCGCTTTAAGTGTAGAATTTTGGCCATTTATTTAAGGCCTGGCAGGAATTTACTAACTATAAGAAAATCATGTGACTTTCTTAGTGAAATGGCATCAGAAGATTTCCGGGGGCCAAAGAGCACCGTAACCAGGTGTAGCTGGAGTCAGGCCATTTTGTGTCAGCTGGTGTCAAAGTCCTTCCAGGTGGTGGCTGCTCTTTCCAAGGACTGTTTGAACTTGGAGCAGTCTGATCAAGCGGGGTTTTAGGGTTTCAGGAATGCTGGTGAGCCATGTCTTGCATGTTTAACCCAAAGTTTCCCTGGAGGTGGAGACTGCTCTACTTTCCATTCATCATACACTTTTTGGGCACTCGCTTGTTGGCGCTGGGACCCGTGTTAGACTCCGGAAAGAAAGATAATTGTTTAGAAAAGGAAAAAAAATGCTGTTTCCGCCCTGGAAAAATGTGCCTGACACAGAGGCCTTTTGTGTTTCTGTTCTGGTCAAATAGTAACTCTCTCCTTGAGGCCACAAATGCTGAAGCTTAGCATTAGCTGTGTGATAGCACAACAGGGTGACTATAGTCAATAATAATTTAATTGTACATTTAAAAATAACTAAAACAGTATAGTTGGATGGTTTGTAACACAAAGGATACATGCTTGAGGGGATGGATACCCTACTTTCCATGATGTGATTATTATGCATTGCATGCTTGTACCCAAATATCTCATGTACCCCACAAATATATAGACCTACTATGTACCCACAAAAATTAAAAATTAAAAAAAAAATTGTCACAAGACAGGAGAGATAAGTTAGCCTAAAAAGAGCTTGTTTTAAAAACAAAAAATCCTTTCTTTACAGTCGAATAATACTTTAGCAATGCTGCCCTCTGCAGAGTAAAACTAGGATCGCAACTCTAGGTGGTTAAACGAACTTCCCAACACTGGTTAATTTGAAGAGAACTGGAAGATTCAGTGGTCTTCCAGATTTTCTCACATCCCCCCCCAAAACAATTGTGAATAATCATGTGCCTCCTTGCATCTTTTTAAGTTGACATCCAAATTTGCCTCGTCAGGTTAATAGTTGCAAAGGATGTTCTTTCCCACACATTTTCTGAGCTTTAAATAGTTGCAGATTGAGCGTATCCAGTTTAGTTTATGAAAAACACCTTCTGTATCACCTGGTGGGCAAAGCCAGCCCTCATTGTCAAACCAATCAGCTAACTTTGAATTGCTTTCTGACAGAAAAATAGTTTACTTGACTGTATTAATCATGCTGCTGATAGAGACTTATCCGAGACTGGGTAATTTATAAAGAAAAGGAGGTTTAATGGACTCACAGTTCCACGTGGCTGGAGAGGCCTCGTAATCATGGTGGAAGATGAAGGAAGAGCAATGGGACGTCTTACATGGCAGCAGGCAAGAGAGAAAGAGAGTCAAGCGAAAGGGGAAACCCCGTATAAAACCATCAGGTTGTGAGACTTATTCATTACCATGAGAACAGTATGTGGGAAACCACCCCCATGATTCAATGATCTCCCACTGGCACCCTCCCACAACACGTGGGAATTATGGAAGCTACAATTCAAGATGAGATTTGGGTGGAGACACAGCCAAACCATATCACTGACTGACTTAAATTCAACAGAACTGTGCTTTGGAGGACATCGTTGCACTGCTGACTTCTAACACTGAGGCAGGTGACTAGATAGAGCTGGTGCAGGTGACCCAGTCATTGCCCCTTTAGGGGTGCCTTCTGAGAAAGCAAAAGGAGTTTTACTTTCATGGGACTCTCCTGTCTTAGCTGTAAATTTTCTTATTGTCCCATTGTTTGGTGCAAGTTCTTTTTTTTTTTTTTTTTTTTTTTTTTTTTGAGACGAAGTTTCGCTCTTGTTGCCCAGGCTGGAGTGCAATGGCATGATGTTGGCTCACCACAACCTCCACCTCCCAGGTTCAAGTGATTCCCCTGCCTCAGCCTCCCGAGTAACTGGGATTACGGGCATGTGCCACCATGCTTGGCTAACTTTGTATTTTTAGTAGGGACTGGGTTTCTCCATGTTGGTCAGACTGGTCTTGAACTCCCGACCTCAGGTGATCCACCCGCCTCGGCCTCCCAAAGTGCTGGGATTACCAGGACAGTGTATTATAATAAGTTTCAGGATGGTAAAAGGTGTATGTCTTCTCTTGTAAACAGAGAGAAGGGAGATTGTGAAAGGTACAAGAGGCAGGGGAGCAGCCCACTGAGCTGCCCCAGGAACTTCCCTGACAATCAGTTTTAAGGAGGACATGCAGAGGTTGAGGATGTGGAACACACATCCCGTCTAAGGGTGACATTCTTCAGTTTGTGGACAGCTGGCCTAATTCACTGGAGGAGGAACACAGCTCCCCTGGGGCCATGCTCTGGCCACAGACCGGGGTGCAAGAGGTCATTTATATTCAGGGTAGCTCTTCTTATCTCTCCACTCTTGCTCTGGTCTTTAACAGCTTTCCTTCAGGGGCATGTAAAGGGCATGGCTGTGACATGCCTATGTCATACTTTTTAAAGAGTAGTCCTCCTGGAAAATAACTCTTCCTTCTCTAGGTCTGGAAGATGACTTTGGCCCCCAGGAGCTGTTTAGCAAAAGCTGAATGCCAGTTTACAGCAGCTGTCTGTTCATACAGACAGGTCAAGAAATTTCCTGTCTGGTGGGTGGCTGGACAAAGTGCCTAGGGTGGATGAAGATAGTTACACCATAGGGCCTGGGTGACAGGGAGACGCTAAGATGACTCAGTATCTGCTGAGGAGCACCTTGAAAGTCAGACCAGGATATTTTAGGTCCTGCACCACCTGACCACTGCCTGTTGATAGAACCTGCTTCCCTCTTTGCACCATATCTGACTTGCCTTGACTTTCACCTTTGTCAAAATGGGAATCTTTTTAAAGCTGTAATACTATTTCCTGATTACTCCTTCCTCTTCACTCCTCTAACATTCTGTACTTACCAAGTCTCCTTCTGTTGCCCAAGCTGGAGTGCAGTGGCATAATCTCAGCTCATTGCAACCTCTGCCTCCTGGGTTCAAGCGATTCTCCTGTCTCAGCCTCCCAAGTAACTGGCATTACAGGCTCGTGCCACCACCTCAGCTAATTTTTTGTATTTTTAGTAGAGACAGGGTTTCACCATGTTGGCTAGGCTCGACCTGAACTCCTGACCTCAAGCGATCCACTCACCTTAGCCTCCCAAAGTGCTGGGATTACAGCTGAGAGCCACCATACCTAGCCAACATTCTGTACTTTTTAAGGGCATGTCTTGTGGTTTGCCTTGTGTTATAATTCTTTAACTATATGTCTCAAGGCCCTTTGAAGAGAGAGAGTCAATTCCATCTCTATACTTCCCAGCTGTCTAGCTCAATATCTGGTATAGGGCAGGTACTCAGAAATTGCTATTCTGTTTCCTCAGATCAAAGCAGGCACTTCTCACCACATGTCTAAAGAACAATAGGTTGGGGGCTAAAACCTGGTAGCTTCTTCTGGAGCTCCAGCAAAAGGCATCCGTGAAGGTGAAGGAATTGTGATTGTGATCAGGGAATTTGTCATGGATGATGACTGAGTGTGGAAAAACTCAAACTGTTTGTCCTCTGCTTTCATACCACAACAATCAACACAGAAGACTCCTGTGACCACATGTGTGGGATGTCTCCCCACCGACAAGCAAGCAATCAATCAGTTCTGGAGGGGACACCAGCTGGGTATCCTCTGGCCCAGTTTGACTCCAACCTATCTACCTGGAGATAACGTCAGATCCCACAGGCTGACGGCTCAGTCCCCAAGATTGCCTCCACCTCTAACTTCTGATGCCAATTGCAAGCTCCAGGTTATTTTGCCAGTGTTTCTGACCTACTGGCTACAAATTGGGGTTCTCACAACCCTTTCCTTGGCTTCAATCAGTTTGCTAGAGCAGCTCAGAGAAACATGGTTTATGATAAAGGACATTACAAAGGATACAGACGAAGAGATGCATAGGGCAAGGTATGGGAGAAGAGGTGTGAAGCTTCCATGAGCTCCCCAGGAGCACCATCCTTCAGGAACCTCCATGAGTTTAGCTATCTGGAAGCTCTCACACCACTGTCCTTTTGAGTTTTTATAGAGGCTTTAATATGTGGGCATGATGGATAAAACCAGTGGCTATTGGTGATCAACTTAAACTTCGGCCCCTCTCCTCTCCCTGGAGGTGAGGTTGGGGCTGAAAGTCCCCATCTTCTAGTCCTGCCTTTGTCTTTCTGGTGACCAGCCCCCATCCTGAAGATACTATCTAGGGGCTGACGGCCACCAGTCAGCTCATTGGCACACAGAAAGACACATATCACTGAAGATTCCAAGAATTTTTGGAGTTGTATGTCAGGAAATGGGTAGGAAGCCCAAACATACATTTTACAATACCACAATGGCGTACCTTCAGATAGCATTTCGAAGGTGCTGCCTGGTGCTTCAAGGTCAGTAGACCCGAGTTCAGTCTCGACGTTTGTGTACTGGGCATCCAAGGGAAAACAGGAAGCCCAGCCTGAGTTCATGGATTGTTTTCCCTTTCATAGGAGAGACTTTGCTCGAGATCCAGATTCATTTGTTGGTTCCCACAGCTTTAAAAACATGCCAAGTGCCCACAGGTCTTTGGGGATCTTTCCAAATTTTATCAAAGATGCAGATGCATAATAAAATAAACAGAAATTAAACTTTATCCTAACCTCCAAAGTATATGACTCCCAACTAAACGTGCAGCTTAGATTTAAATAATGGATTATGAACCATCACTTAATGGGGACAGGATAAATGAGAAGTATTTTGGTGCAAAAGTAATTGCGGTTCTTGCCATTACTTTTAATGGAAAAAAAAACTGCAATTACTTTTCCATCAACCTAACAGGACAAGAGATGAAAAAAAGTTCTACCTAAGGCATATATAAATTGACAGGGACCAAGTTCATTTGGATAACCATAAATCCGCAAATAAATAGGAGGGTAGTTGGAAGGATTCTGCAGTGTGAGGGTTTTCCAAAGCAAACCAACTGAGCTGGACCAAAGAACTGAGAAAACAGGAACTGTGTAAATTGCTTTATTACTCAATGCATAAAGAATTATGCCTCTGGAAAAGTGTGGTTTCATTCTGTACTGTAAAGATGAAAGTCTTGGCTATCAAGTGGGAAGGCAAGTTCTTGAATGGAAATACGCGCTAAGGTAGATGGCCCAACATGATGATTTCTTGCCTGAAAGCTTCTTGTTCCTAGTGCTGCTGTTAAACAGCTGAGTGACTTTGGTTGAAGATCTGTTCCTTTTCTTTTTTTCCAGGGATAGAGGCTTGCTCTGTTGCCCAGGCTGGAGTGCAGTGGTGCAGTCTCAGTTCACTGTAGCCTCTACCTCCTTGGCACAAGCAACTCTCCCAACTCAGTGTCCTGAGACGTTGGGATTATAGGCGCTTGCCACCACACAGGATAATTTTTTTTTTTTTTGAGACCAAGTCTCTCTCCATCATTCAGGCTGGAATGCAGTGATGCAATCTTGGCTCACTGCAAACCTCTGTCTCCCGGGTTCCAGCAATTCTCATGCCTCAGCCTCCCAAGTAGGTGGGATTACAGGTACGTGCCACCATGCCCAGCTAATTTTTGTAATTTTTAGTAGAGATGGAGTTTCACCATGATGGCCAGGCTGGTCTCAAACTCCTGGCCTCAAGTGATCCCCCCGCCTTGGCCTCCCAAAGTGCTAGGATTACAGGCGTGAGCCACTGCGCCTGGCCAACCTGTTCATTTTTATACTTAAAAACTGAACATGGGCCAGAGTCCAGATAGGAACACTTTGGATTGTTAATTCATTTTATGAAATAGTTGCCCATTCTTTAGATGCTAAAGTTTAGAGAATTCCTCCACTGCCTCTCATTCAACCTGCCGTTTTCCATGGAGCACCTTCTCTGGGCTCTGCACACCTGGCACTTGGAAAAGCCTCTGGGCATTTGGCAGCCAGCATGTCCTCATGGAGACCAGTTCTACTCTGAGAGAGTTTTCCAATCTGGCTGTAAATTGGGGTTAGCGAGGGCAGCCTCCATCCTGCTAAGAAACAAAGCCAGCCTTTCATAGAGCCAAGAAGCTGGCTCTTTACCGCATGTTTTTTTCAACATCCTCTATTAAAAAAATCCTTTGTGGTGTTCAGTGGATAACCTCTCAGTGACCTTTCTCTTGTATTCTAAATGCCATTCTCATGCCAAACTCCATGAGAGTTTTTCTTTTCCATTTTTTTTTCTGCATTATTAGGGTTATGAGACTTAGCAAATAAAAATATAAGATGCTCAGTTAGATTTGAATTTCCTATAAATAATGAATAATCTTTAATATGTAAGACTTGGAACATACTTGGGTTTAAAAATTATTAATTATTTACCCGAAATTGAAATATGACTGGGTGTCCTGTGTTTCACCTGGCAACTCTATACACGGATTCAAATGTCCTAATTTTCATACCTTACTGAAATGTTTATTTCATCTGTTTATCCCTCATCTCAGGAAATTCTGCTACACAACCTTGAACTACCTTACTCATCTAAAAAGAACACACACTCTTTCTCTACCAAAAGCGAATTTATCAGTTATACCTACAAGGTACACTTTTCCTTAATGGCTAAGGTTTGTCCATTTTCTCTCTCTCTCTTTTTTTTTTTTTTTTTTTTTGATGCTTATAACTATTGCCTTTCAGCTTTTACCTTTTTATTTCCATCTCTGTCACCACTTGTCTCACTTTCTTAAATAAGAAAACAAAAATCCCTTTATTTCAACCATGGAACATGCAGGAAGACCAGCAGTTCTTAAATCCGTTGGTTATATGGGTTAGGGAATCCCACGAGTTCTGCATCTAGTAATAGAACGATCACCTTATACCTACTCTTTCAGTTACTAAATAGTGCTTGTATGAATTAAAGATGATACTTAAATTTTGGGTTAAACTTTTGGAGGAAACCCCTGATTTTTCTTTTGAACATTAACCTAGTCATCTGAGGGCGTGAAGGGGAGCACAGCAGCAACAAGGGAAGGCTTCAGTGTTCACTTCTGGAGGCTCCCGTCTTGACTGCTGCCACAACCAAGTGCTCCTCCCAAATGCTTGCAACCGCAGAAAGGCTGCGGTCCCTCCTTGGAGTTGGGCCAGCGTCCAGCCTCTGTCTACAGCGGTCTGTGCTGGAGCCTGCTAATGGGCTCCGGGTTATCTAGTCTAACACGAGCTGATGCTATCCTCAGGGAAGCAACAGGGAATGAATGATACAGAGGAAACAGAGCCGCCAGGATGAGTGATTGTCAAAGGTGGATGCTTTCCTGATTAGCTCCAGGGGAGACACAACAGGAAGGTCTAATCACAGGGGACCATGGGTACCATCAGAGATTAGCATATTTGGGGTGAAGCAGGTAAGCATGTTTTGACTTTTTAAATGAAATGAGGTGCTAATAACTTGGCCACAAGATATAGAAACAATCACAGGAAACCAACTAGGAAGTGAAAATTGGTAGATATTTTGAGCACTAACATAAAGGATGGAAGAAGCAGAGACACCCAGAAGTCCTGGAAGCAGGCTAGGCAGGAGGAACATTTGAGAAACACTTAAGGACAGGCTAATCTGAGGCCAGGCACAGTGGCTCCCATCTGTAATCCCAGCACTTTGAGAGGCTGAGGTGGGAGGATCTTTTGAGTCCAGAAATTCAAGACCAGCCTGGACAATATAGCGAGTGAGACCACCCCATCCCTAAAAAACTAAAAAGTGAAAAATTAGCCAGGCATGGTGATACGTGCCTGTAGTCCCAGCTACTCAGGAGGCTAAGGTGGGAGGATTGCTTGAGCCCGGAAGGCTGAGGCTGCAGTGAGCCATGATTGTGCCACTGCACTCGCCCTGAGTGACAGAACAAGACTTTGTCTTAAAAAAAGAAAAAAAGACTGGGTGTGGTGGGATTACACCTGTAATCCCAGCTACACAGGAGGCTGAGGCAGGAGAATCACTTGAACCTGAGAGGCGGAGGTTGCAGTGAGCCAAGATCATGCCATTGCACTCCAGCCTGGGCAACAAGAGTGAAACTCAACCTCAAAAATTAAATTAAATTAAATTAAATTAAATTAAATTAAATTAAATTTAAAAAACAGGATATCTGTTATACAAATCACCCTGGATTGTTGAAACCACTTTTGCAAAAATTACAGCAGTGAGAAAATTAGGACAGTCAAAGAGACCTGATCTAACAAATTCTATCCTGCCTTTAACCTTCAAATTAACCTTGGTCTTTCTGGAGCATGAACCAAGTTAGCTTTTGGAGAAATTTAGTTTCTGGTTTAACCTTAAGGCAAGGATGATAATAGCCCTTCCCAGAACTAAACTACTTTTGTAAAACTAATGAAAAGCCACAGGTTAGAAAGGTTAGGATTATTAGAGGAGCCTGAATTCTGCTAGGACGCAGGCATAGTTAAATGATTACCAGCCATTGATCTGGAGGTTACAAGATTTGTAATTTCCTCCATTACTCCTGCAAGTAACATCGCTATTGTAGAACCTAAAATTGGCCTTTTGAGATGTCTTTTCAGATTTTTGCATTTCTGACAACCAGAGGACTCCACCTAGACCCATGGCCCTTACCCAGAAGCTGACTCAGTGCATGAGGACTATTTTCCATGACCCTATGATTGCATCCCCAACAAATCAGCAGCACCCCTTCCCTAGCCCCCCTGCCCACCAAACTATTGTTAAAAAACTGTAGCCTCTGGATTTTCAGAGAGGCTGATTTGAGTAATAAACTCTGGTCTTTCATTTAGCTAACTCCTCTTTCTCTATTGCAGTTCCCCTGTTTTGAGAAATCAGCTGTATCTGGGCAGTGGGCAAGATAAGCCCATTGGGTGGTTACATTGCTTAGGCACAAGAGAGAGGATGCTCCTGGCAGGATCAAGTCTGAACTACCCACTCCAACATATGAAGTACCTATCGTCAGGCCCGAGCCACATCTCCCTAGTCTGTCCCTCAGCCTCTCTTACTTGCTGAGGGGTGGTGTCAGTCAGGAGAGGCAGGGGCATAGAACTTGACTTTTTGCTGGTGCCTCTTCTGTTATACCGGCCACCTTCTGTAGAACACATCCAGCCAGGCAGCCTGGCCTCTTTGTGTCACTAGACCACCTGTGATGCTTTCCTTCCACCCCTCTAGTTGGAAAGCCCCCTCCTTTCCAGTTCTCTCTACGTAACCCCCCTTCACCCTGTCTGGTCTGCTGGCACCCAAGCCTCTGTTCTTGTCAGCTCCAGTGGGTAGATGGGTCAGTATGGAGGGGCACTTCCCCAATGAGCTTTGAACTCGTGTAACTTTAATAGGCTCATTGCCTGATGCACACAGCAAGTCATTACACTGAGACACTGGGTTGCAGCTGAGAAAGAGGTTTAATCACAGGGTCACCGAAAGAGGAGATGGAAGGGAAATTCAAATTTATCTCCTGGCCAGGTGTGGTGGCTCACGCCTGTAATCCCAGCACTTTGGGAGGCTGAAGTGGGCAGATCATGAGGTCAGGAGATTGAGACCATCCTGGCCAACATGGTGAAATCCCGTCTCTTCTAAAAATACAAAAATCAGCTGGGCATGGTGGTGCGTGCCAGTAATCTCAGCTACTCAGGAGGCTGAGGCAGGAGAATTGTTTGAACCAAGCAGTCAGAGGTTGCAGTGAGCCGAGATTGCACCACTGCACTCCAGCCTGGCGACAGCGCGAGACTCTGTCTCAAAAAAAAAAATCTCCCTGAGGAATTCGGGGTTAGAGTTTTTAAGGGATTTGGAGGGGGTCAAAGGGTGGCGAGTGTTATTGGTTGAAGAGTGCAGGGTGTAGTCACGGGACAGGGAGGTGAAGCAGTTGTGCTCTCATGCTCATCCTGTTTCTCTGTGGGGGCTTTCAAACTGGTTGCTGGAATTTAGAGTCTGAAAAACATCTTAAGCAATCCTTAAATAAAAGTCTAATGATTCTAATGTCTGGGATCCTATTTATAGTAACAATGTGGATGCAAATCAATTTTTAAATAGTCTTCTGACCTAACATCAGAAATCCTATCTCTAGGAACAATGGGGATGCAAATAGTAAGGATCTAGTGACATTTAGCAACAAGGAATTGGGCCGAAGTGCGGCCTGATTAATGATTGATTATAACTACACTTCTGTCCAGAACCCAGCATGCCATTCTTGGCAACCCTGTGCAGATATTTTTTCTGCACTTTTTCCCACTAGCATATCATTTAATCTTCCTGGGGTGACTATTGTGGGTAAATTATAGAGTACGGATGGTGCATATTATTTCTCTACAGTTGGTTTCTGCTTCCTGCAATGTTCTGGGTCCAACTCTGGAGAGTGTCCTGTTAGGCACTCCGTGTTTGTGTCCCACTCCCTGCCCTGCAAATTCATATATTGAAACCCGGGAGGTAATTAGTTCTTGAGGGTGGAGAGCTAATGATGGGATTTGTCCCCTTATAAGAAGAGACAGGAGAGAGCTTTCTTCCTCTCTCTGCCAGGTGAAGACACAAGAAGGCAGTAAGAATGCCCTTACCAAGAACCTGGCCATGTTGGCACCCTGATCCTGGACTTTCAGCTCCAGACCTGAGAAAGAAATGTTTGTTGTTTAATCCACCCAGGCTATGGTATTTTTATCACAGCAGCCTGAGCTAAGACACGCCCACACCCCACCCTACTTGTATTAGCCTGTTCTTAGACTGCTATAAATATACTACTCGAGACTGGGTAATTTATAAAGGAAAGAGGTTTAATTGACTCACAGTTCTGCATGGCGAGGGAGGCCTCAGGAAACTTACAATCATGGCAGAAGGCAAAGGGTAAGCAAGCTTGGACCTTCTCACATGGCCGCAGGAGAGAGTGAGCATGTGTGAAGGAAGCAAAGGGGGAAGAGCCCCTTATAAAACCATCAGATCTCGTGAGAACTCACTATCATGAGAACAGCATAGGGAAAACTGCCCCCATAATCCAATCACCTCCTACTGGGCCCTCCCTTGACACGTGGGGATTATAGGGATTACAATTCAAGATGCGATTTGACTGGGGACCACAGCCAAACCATATCGCCACTGTAGACGTTCTCGGCCTCATCTCTTGCCCTCAGCTGGTGAGGTGGCCAGTGTGTGTGGTGATTCTTAGTCTGTGGGGGATGAGGGGCTGCTGAGGAATGAGTAAAGAGAGAAGAAGCAAAATCAGACTTTAGTGGCAGCTTGACTTGACCCTGGAATTCAGAGAGTACCATTCATTCCTCAGCGGGATGTTGCTTTGGGCAGCTGAATTTTGCTTAGGGGCAAATGCCCCTTCCCTTCAGCCTGAGTGTCATGTCCCCTCAGTGCCTGGCCCATGACACCTGTTTTGGCCTCTCTGTTGCCTGATTTTGGTGAATGTTGCTTCTGTTTGCCTTTACCTATGAGTGTGTGCACACCTGTTTAGGTGACATGTCTGTGAGTCTGATGGCTTTGTCCTGGCCACCTGGCTGAGAGGTCACCATATCTCCTTGGGCAGCTCCTCAGGGCTGGTGGCCCTCAAACTGCCTAAGACACAACCTGAAGGAAAGTCCCTTGGAAAATTTTGTTTGGGAGTGTCAGTGAAAAGAGTCAGACTCTGTAAAATATTTAAAGAGGTTTACTCTGAGCCAAAAAATGAGCAACCATAGCCTGAGGCACAGTCTCACAGGTTTTGAAAACATGTGCCCAAGGTGGTCAGGCTATAGCTTGGTGTTATACCTTTTAGGGAGACATGAGACATTAATTGATACATGTGAGGTATGCATTGGTTTGGTCTGGAAAGGCAGGACAATTTGAAGTGGGGAGGGTTTACAGGTCATAGGTGGACTCAAAGATTTTCTGACTGGCAATTGGTTAAAAGACTTATTATCTAAAGACCTGAAATCAATAGAAAGGAGTGTCCGGGGTAAGATAAGAGGTTGTGGAGACCAAGGTTCTTGTTATATAGGTGAAGTCTCATAGTTGAGACTTCTTAGAGACAATATTTGGCAAATGTTTCTTATTTAGGCCTTTAAAAGGTGCTAGACTCTGAGTTAATCTTTTCAGGATCGGGAGGGCCTGAAAGGGGAAAGAATCTATGTTAACGGAGATTCTTTACGGACACAAATTTTCCCCCATAAAAGATGGCTATGCAGGACCATTTCAAAATATGGCAAAGAAACATTTTGGAGCAAAGTATTTTGATTTCCCTCTTTATCTGTCATGTGATGTTATACTAGAGTCAGGTTGGAATTTTAAAATTCTCTTTTAATGTTAATGCTGGTCGGTGGTTTCCTCACAGCCTCCCACAGCGTGTCTCGTGTGAGGAACCCAAAGGGTGTGATTGCTGGTGTCATGGCTGCTTGGTGTGTGTCCACTGCCTAGGGCCTGGCACTCTGCCTCAACCCACCTGAGGGCAGGCATGCAACCCAGCCCTTCATGGATTGTTTTACTTTTCTTATTTACTTCAGGAAACATCTCTCTTCCTCTTGAGCATGTTTTCTCTCTTTAATCACAGAGTGTTTTTGCCTGGGGAGTGGGTACAGAGGTGAGTGGAGATACGAAAAGTGGAAAGGAAAATCATCTTGTTGGGATAAGTGAATGAAATCCTCCTGTAGAAAGATTTTCCACAGGTGGTAGGTTGTGAGCTTCAGGGGGCCTGTTGTGAGATTTTGCCGCAGCCTGAATCATTATTTCAAACAAGGTGCAGCAGGGTTTAGCTTTCTGCTTTCCCTGAAGGATTTGTCAGGGTAGCTTAGTGTTTTGATTAATTAACTTAAAGCTGGGATTCTATATAAATGCAAATTGTCACCATCCCCCACCCATTCAGTCCCTCTCAGGCACAGAAATGAGGAAGAGCTGAGGAAAATGAGATGGAGTTGAAATTGCCAGCTGTCTGTGGCCTCGTTTGAATTTTCAGGGGAAGGGGGACCCTGGCTGTGCAAATGCAATACTCACAGTACGGCATTTGCAAAATGGACCAGCCGGAGCGGAGACTCAGCCTTTGCCACCCAGATCAGCAGCACAACACTAATGGGACAGGCACACAGGGATGCCACTAAGGAATCTTTCAGATTTGAACGTGCAGTGGACTAAATATGTCCCCCCCCAAATTCATATGTTTAAATCCTGACCCCCAAGGTGATGGTATTTGGAGGTAGGGCCCTTGGGAGGTGATTTAGGTGATGAGGGAGGAGTCCTCACGGATGGGATTAGCACCCTTATAAAAGAGGCTTGAGAGAGCTCCCTCCCCACTTCCTCCATGTGAGGACACAGTGAGAAAACGTCCGTCTATGAACCAGGAAACAGGCTCTCAGCAGACACTGAATCAGCTGGCACCTTGACCTTAGACTTCCTAGCTCCAGAACCGTGAGAAATAAACTTCTGTTGTTTATAAACAACCCAGTTTATGATATTTTTGTAATGAACTAAACAGAATGCACAGCCTGAAAGAACTAAAATAGAAGGGGGAAAATGTCACAAAAACTCTGATCTTCATGGAGGCAAAGGAGAGCGTATTTATGGAATTGTAAAAGTGTCAGGCCTCTGAGCCCAAGATAAGCCATCGCATCCCCTGTGACCTGCACGTATATGCCCAGATGGCCTGAAGTAATTGAAGAACCACAAAAGAAGTGAAAATGGCCTGTTCCTGCCTTAACTGATGACATTACCTTGTGAAATTCCTTCTCCTGGTTCATCCTGGCTCAAAAAGCTCCCCCACTGAGCACCTTGTGACCCCCACTCCTGCCCGCCAGAGAACAACCCCCTTTGACTGTAATTTTCCTTTACCTACCCAAATCCTATAAAACGGCCTCACTCCTATCTCCCCTTCGCTGACTCTCTTTTTCGGACTCAGCCCACCTGCACTCAGGTGAAATAAACAGCCTTATTGCTCACACAAAGCCTGTTTGGTGGTCTCTTCATACGGCAGAGAGTTAAAAAAAAAGTACATTAGATTTTGACTTCAAATTTATTAGTTACTGATGTTTATTTTCCGTGCAAGGCAGAGCGTGGGTGTGAAAGGGAGGACTCGGAGGGTGACAGGGAACAGATGTCCCACCCACTCCACACCCTACGGCCTCACCTCCTTGACAGGCAGGGAAGAGCCAGGCCGAGTGGTTACACATTCCTGGGCTGCCATGAATGGTGTGGGTGAACTGAGACATGAAACCTAACCTCTGGGGCCACTGGATGTCTGTGGACGTGAGAGTCACCTCACAGGAAAGCTGTGGACATTTGACAAGATGTTTTTGCAAGTTGCACCTGACAACTCCCTAACACCAGCTGATGTATGGATGACTTGACTCTAGGAGGGTTTGATTATTTCTTTGCTTTTGATGCTTTTCTACCAGGACCTGCAGAGGGTGGCAGAGTGCTTCGCTGATCTGTCCCTTCTTCCTGCCTCAGGTTCTCAGGGCCAATTTCCCCGTTAGGTGGAGCAGGCACTGTGCCTAGAGCCCATGAGACTTTTAGGGACCCATGAAAGTGTTTTAATTACTTTCAAAATCAGAAGAAAAAATATAATATTAATGAATACCTAATAATGAATCTAGACTATATCATGTCAATTTTTATACCAACACAGTTGTTTCAAATACAATTTTTAATTTTTTTTTTTTTTTTTAATGAAGAGGGAGCCACGGAGGCAGCAAAAGTGCTGTCAGCCCAAGAATGTGATAATGCCACCCTGTAGGTTCTGGAACTCACCTCAGAGAGTGAGTTGGCAGCCTGGGCTGCTGCTTGCTTCTGTTTGCTCGGGTAATGGAACAGGTAGAGCCTGAAAGGAGATCTGTGTAGCGAGTATAGTAAGCCATACTGACTTCAGTGTGGGAGTGAAGAGGACCATGTCAGAGCATTTTTCAGAGAGCTGAAGGTTGCATCTTAAATCTAAAGTGGTTGCTTGTTGACACTAGCTATTTTTTATGAAAATGTCCTTATCATGCATTGCATACCCTGGCCTTCTTTGTTCATTTTTAACTTTTATCAAGAAAAGGTATGGATATATGTGTATACAAACATATATACATATATATAAGCACAAATACACACGTGTGTGTGTGTGTATACATTTGTGTGTGTGTTAGAAGCATTCGAACCAGAGTAACTCCATCTTGAATAGGAGTGGGTAAAATAAGACTGAGACCTACTGGGCTGAATTCCCAGGAGGTTAGGCATTCTAAGTCACAGATGAGACAGGAGGTCATAAAGACTTTGCTGACAAAACTGGTTTCAGTAAGCCACAAAAAAGGATGAGCTCCTGTCCTTTGTAGGGACATGGATGCAGCTGCAAACCATCATTCTCAGCAAACTATTGCAAGAACAGAAAACCAAACATCGCTTGTTCTCACTCATAGGTGGGAATTGAACAGTGAGATCATACTTGGACACAGGAAGGGGAACATCACACACCAGGGCCTATTGTGGGGTGGGGGGAGGGGGGAGGGATAGCATTAGGAGATATACCTAATGTAAATGACGAGTTAATGGGTGCAGCACAGCAAAATGGCACATGTATACATATGTAACAAACCTGCACGTTGTGCACATGTACCCTAGAACTTAAAGTGTACAAAAAGCAAACAAAAAAACTGGTTGCAGTAAAGAATCCGGCCAAAACCCACCAAAACCAAGATGGTGATGAAAGTGACCCCTGGTCATCCTCACTGCTACATTCCCACCAGCGCCATGACAGTTTACAAATGCCATGGCAACATCAGGAAGTTATCCTATATAGTCTAAAAAGGGGAGGCATGAATAATCCACCCCTTGTTTAGCATGTAATCAAGAAATAACCATAAAAATGGGCAACCAGCAGCCATCAGGGCTGCTCTGCCTCTGGAGTAACCTTTCCTTATTTCTTTACTTTCTTAATACACTTGCTTTCACGTTACTCTATGGACTTGCCCTGAATTCTTTCTTGCTCAAGATTCAAGAACCCTCTATTGGGGTCTGGATCTGGATGCTTTTCCAGCATATATATATATATATATATTTGCCATATATGTGTCAAATAGTAGCAAAAGATGGGATTTAGGACATGTCACCCCCAAATATGACTTTAGGAGACCAGAAACATGCCACCCCCAAATATCCCTCTTTAGCATGAGGATTACTTTGAGAAACTGCAGCAGAGGAGAATCTCGGAAAACAAAAGTAGAAGTTACCCTTTTGTAAGGAAAGTTTATGTCTATAAAGGAGATCTCCATACGTAAGGGTGTCTTTCTGTCTGCAAGAGGAAGAGAAGAATGACTCTAAATCACTAGAAAGTCTTATCAATGAAAAAGGCATGGATTTAAATCTACATCACAAACCTCACCCTGGTTTCAGGTGCTTTCCTGGCTGTCCCCCCATAACTGGTCTTCCCTTCCCTCTCAGTTTTAGCAAAGGATGGTTTTTAAGCTTGAAGTCAAAGCCACCTATTTGAGATCTGCTCTCAAGAATTACTCATTCCCTGAGTATCTTCCATGTATACATGAAATATACATATTAATAAACTTGGGTTTTTTTCTTTTGTTAATTTCTCTTTCGGTACAGGGGTCTGTCCTAACAAAAAACTTAGGAAAGGTAGAGAAAAAATTATTTTCTCCTCCCCTACACAAATAAGGGTGGTTTCTTGCTTCACATTTCTTTCTGCCTCCTTATTTCTGCTCCTTAAAGGCAACCACTTTTAACCTTCTAAACCCTTTCTATTTTTTTTCTGGTATTTAACTCCATATTTCTAAGGAATATACACATACTGCTATTTCCCAACTTGTCAGTTCCAGACAGTAGCTATTGTTGTTCTATTATGGCAGATGAAGATTTAGCTGTCTTAACATTCTCCACCTTATTTCTCCTCCCTCCGCCAGCTACTAATAGAGTTATATCACAATTTTTTTATTAAATTTGTATTTGTAACCACCCCATGAGTTCTTGCCCACTACCCAGTTAGAGCCAATTTATTATGACAGGGAAATTGCAATAGGGAAACTGTGTACAGTGTTAATAAACTCTAAGGCATTTTGCACATGTTAATCGGAATTTGCAGTGAATGGGTAGACCTGAGAGCTAGTGGCTCAGGAGGACCCCATATTTGGAGATGGAGTGCAAGGATAAACGATGCAGACAGCAAACAGGGAAATAATAGGTAGAAGAGGGTGGTTACCCCGCAAAAGCCCCACCCTCAATCCTGGAAACCCACAGTCCTAAATGGGAACAGGTATTCCTGTTTTTGCACCCAAAAGTTGCCTTTTGGCTCACCACACCCACCTATCTTGTACCCTTATAAACCCTAAACCCCAGGCTCCACAAGCAGACAAACAGAAGGGCAGAGAAGGAGAGAAGAGAAGGAGCTTCTTAATGTTGAGAGGAGCTCGGCTGGGGACAGTAAGAGAGGAGATGGGCCACTGCATGGTCAAACTCCAGGTGAAGATCATCTTCCCATTCCATCCCCTTTCCAGCCCCATCCATCCCACTGAGAGCCACCTCCACCACTCAATAAAACTCCCACGTTTACCATCCTTTAAGTCCGTGTGTGACCTGATTTTTCCTGGACGCTGGACAAGAGCTTGGATACGGAAAACTGTCATGCTGGCCCTCTGCCCTTGCAAAAAGGCAGAGGGTCCACTGAGATTTTTTTTTTTTTTTTTTTTTTTTTTTTTTTTTTGAGACGGAGTCTCACTGTGTCTCCCAGGCTGGAGTGCAGTGGCGTGATCTCGGCTCACTGCAAGCTCCGCCTCCCGGGTTCACGCCATTCTCCTGCCTCAGCCTCCCAAGTAGCTGAGACTACAGGCGCCCGCCACCACGCCCGGCTAGTTTTTTGTATTTTTAGTAGAGACGGGGTTTCACCATGTTAGCCAGGATAGTCTCGATCTCCTGACCTCGTGATCCACCCGCCTCGGCCTCCCAAAGTGCTGGGATTACAGGCTTGAGCCACCGCGCCCGGCCCACTGAGATGTTTAACACTTAAGCCATCTATGGACAACAAGGCTGAAAAAGCGCACTGTAACACATGCCCACTTGGGCTTCGAGAGTCACAGGCACCCATCCCTAGATGCAGTCGTGGGGCTGGAGCCCAAAAGCACTTGCCGCAGCTCCTACACCTGCCTGTCTGCATGCTCCCCCTCCCATAAGGGGTTTGAGAGCAAGATGGCCAAATGGATGAGCCACGCCCATTACATGTCCTGCAAGAGAGGTCAGGGAACTCCCCCGTTTCGTTTGTACTTTCAGTTGCATGCTCTTCCCACAACTCCCTCTGAATGTTTGTGTTGGGAATCAGAACATGAGAACCTCAAGTATAGCACTTTGGTATGCTGAATACTTTGCCCTGAGGGAGATTGGAAGGACCTCAGCAGCAAGATGTTCTTTCCGACCTTCTCCCACTCTCCTTTCTCTTTCTTTCATTTCTTTCCCATGGCAGGTCATAGAAACTAGAACCCCTCTTTCCCAAAGCAAACTGTAAACCTAAAAATGTCACTGCCTGACCCTTCTTCTCCCCTTAAAACCCTCATTTGACAGGTGATCCTGCCTTATCCTGGAGAAAGAAATGCTACACAAGAGGCCAAGAAGAAGCTAAACAAACAAGCCTTGCTGGGTTCCCATTTCAGCTTATTACCATTAGGACATGCCCTTTCTGTCGAATCACATTTCTACATGGCTGTACATTCTTCATCAAACCTAAGCATTAAAAAAAAGCTTTCTCTGGGTCTTTGGGTCTTCATTTCTGAAAGCTCCCGTATTACATAAAACTTAGTTAAATAAATTTGTTATACTTTTCTCTTGTGAATCTGTCCTTCTTTATATGGGTGTTAGCTGGGGACGTTGCAATGAGTGTGAGGACAGGCATTACCCTTCCACCCCTACGCTTGCTACAGACTATGGTTAGGCTACCAGGACACTCAGTTGCCTTTTGTGGAGGAAGAAAGGATGAATCAACATGTGCAGAATAGGACTCCCTCCAGGAAGTACAGATGTGCAGCTGGGAAGTCTTCAGCTCACCTCTTTCAAGCAGGGTGACCAGGATGCCAAGGTGTAGTCACGAGGAGAAGTGATCAGAAGGTAAGTACAGCTGAGAAAGTTACAACTGGCTGGCACTTTGTCTCAAGAAAGAATGTGCCAACCAGACGGCAGATCTCCAGAGTGAAAGGGAGGTCAAAGAGCAAAATGTCAGTGTTTTCAATACCACCCAATGAAGAAGATGCCAGTCAGGAGTGGGGGGCATGGCCTTAACATCTGCTTGGCAGCTGCATTCTCTTAAGAGAGGTGGTTGTATCACTTCACATAAGCTTTTCAACAGCAACAGGGCAATAAAACAAAATGTATTTGTCCTAACTTTGCGCTAATTAAAGGACTCTTCAAGCATTCATTCATCCAGCAAACACTATTGAGAACCTACTAACTATGTGGCAGGCATTCTTTTTTTTTTTTTGAATCTCGCTCTGTCGCCCAGGCTGGAGTGCAGTGGCACCATCTCGGCTCACTGCAAGCTCCGTCTCCCGGGTTCACACCATTCTCCTGCCTCAGCCTGTGACAGGCCCTCTTTTAGGAGCTTGGGATATAGCAGTGAACAAGACAGTCAATGTCTGCCCTCATGGAGCCTATCTTCTACGAAAAAATAACTTTTCATGTGATTATTCACTGTGCTAGGGGTTGGAGTGACATAATAAGGGCCCTCTACGGACTCACATTGAAGGAGGTGGCTTCCAAAGTTGTTTTTTCCTTAGGGAGAGAATGGTTGAATTAGCCAGTTCAGATACTCAGTCCCTTTGGCATATTGTGAATGAATTAATTGCATTCTGGTCTTTTGTGGGTTTAGTTAGCTTGAAGCAGTTTTCAACACTCAACTATGAATGCACTGTAAATACTGGGTTTCTAGACCCAAACAACTAGACTAGAAGCTGGAAAGTGCTGACATCAAGAAGTTAATTTTTCTGAGACACACTACACCTACATATCCTTCTATAACTTCTCTATTGCGTCCTTTTCTCTTTCTAACCTCAACAGAGATGTCATCAACAATCACACTACCTCTTGCAAAGCATTTGTAGGAATAGACAAGAGTGAGCCATTGACAAATTCATTCCTCAACTGTTAATCTTGAGACCTGTCAAGGTGCCAGACACCATGTTCATGAGAACGCAGCAGCTGTCTCCCCATAGGAGCTCACAGTCTGCAGAAGGGGGATGGGGGTGCTAGAAAACTCTGTTGTGGGATGGAGTCAAATTTCAGTCCTGGCTGTGCTACTTAAAGACATCATCTGTAATCAAGAAACGAGCCCAGCTGAACTCCTGGCTTCCTGGTTTAATATTTCTGTGTCAGGAAGTTATGTGGTGGGCCTCTTGGAAGAGTGACTAAGAGGGAAAACAATACATAGTTTGGCAGAGAAGGGGAGAGGAGGAAGGATGATGTGTGGTTTTGCTTTCACCAGCAGAAACCTTAATCTTTTCCAGCAGCACAGGCGAGTCATGGCGCAGGGGATTTGCCACAGAGCACTGCCCCCTTTGCCAGCAACACTGAGCTCACGGAATGGCAGATAAACCTAGAGAAGCTGAGCCAGTCTTTCAAGCCCGGGCAGCACATTTCCAAGGAGCATCATGAGCTCAGCTGGAGGTCCCTGGGCAGAAATCACCTGGAATTTGTATGAGTGCTGAGCTCTGTGGTGTCTTTCTGGCCCTTTCTTGAGGCTGGAATTGCTTTTATTTTTTTTTTTTTTTTTTGAGACAGGGGGTTGCTCTGCCACCTAGGCTGGAGTGCAGTGGTACAATCATAGCTCACCGTAATCTGGAACTCCCGGGCTCAAGCAGTCCTCCCACCTCAACCTTCAGAGTATCTGGATATATTGCCATGGCTGGTCTCAAACGCCTGTCCTCAAGTGATTCTCCCACCTCAGCCTCCTAAAGTGTTGGGATTAGAGGCATGAGGCACTGTGTCCGGCCTGAAATTGCGTTCTTAGCATCTAGATGGAGAAGGAGAACAGCCTCTCTTCAAAAACAGCATTTTCTTTTCTCTCATTTACTGCTCCCCTTAAATTCCATTTTCTTAAAGGACATGTAGAGCGGGGAGGATCCTTTTGCTTGAAGAGTAACCTCCCAGCAATCAGCCCCCTTCCTGTACTCTGGCCTCCTCTAAGCATTATAGCAAAATAAATGTTTTATTTGGTTTATTCATTTATTCATTCAATAATTATTTATTAAGACCGTATTAAGGGCCAAGTTCCAGATATTGGGATTCTGTGGTGAACAAAAGATAACAAGCCCTGTTGTCATGGAGCTTACTTTTTTGTGGGAGAAAGACCATAAACAAATAAACATATAATATCTGGTTGCAATATGTGCTATAAAATGATATAAAGTGGGCAGGAGGATGGGGGAGCGACAGTGTAGGAGGCCACTAGATTAGGTGATCGGGGAAGGCCTTCTGCCTCCTCTGGTGATGTAGGGGCTGGGTCTTTTTGGATAAATTTTTCCAGTTTTCCAACCTTAACTCTTTAAATGCCAAAAAGTTTATTCTTACTAATTTTGCCCCAAATTACTTTAAATTCATTGTACATAGGAACCCAGAATAATCGAATCTTGTTTTAAAGATTCAGGATCATTATTGGGAACACCAATATATGCCAGGGGTTCTCAAAGTGTGGCCCCTGGACCAGCAGTATCAGCAACCCCTCAACCTGGGGACTTGTTAGAAATGCAAATTCTCAGAAATGTAAGTGCAGACTTCACCCCAGACCTGCTGCAGCTGAAACTCTGGGGGTGGAGCCCTGCAATCTGCGCTTTAACAAGCCCTCCAGGTGCTTCTCGTGCATGCTCAAGTTTGAGAAGGGCCACTCTGCTCTGAGGTGTGCCCTTGAGGGCAGTGGAGGTAGGTAACATCTCTGCCCATCCTCGGCAGGCTGCTTTGCTCCCTGAGCTCCTGCCTACTTCCTGTGGGTTCTGCCTCACAGTGGGTTGTCAGTGTTTATCTCTCACTGCTGACATTAGTATGTCTCTGTCTAATTTGTGTCTCCTAATTTGCTGCTTCTAATCGCCTCTGAGAAACCAGATCCCCAGCCATAAATTCATTATGTAGAAAGTAGGAATAAATTCCAGGGCTGCTGGCACGCATGTTAGTACTTCGGTCTTTTGCCCTCAAGACATTCAGCGTGGTGGAAAGAACAGACTTGAATTTCAGTCTAGAATTCCACCAATGTGGGGATTCTGCAGGCTGCTGAGCAAGTCTATTCCAATTATGCATTCTAGAAATGGGGAAATAACCACAGGATGGATTCCGGGACCCACTGGGTCTACTATGAGGTGGATGTAGTTAAACTCCATTGATCACCTATATTAGTCAGGGATTTGCAGAGAAAATGAGAGAGAGAGAGACAGGTGAGAGAGAGACAGAGACAGAGAGAGAGAGAGAGAGAGAGAGAGAGACAGGAACGAGGAATTTATTATGAGGAATTGGCTCACACAATAATGGAGGCTGAGAAGTCCCACAATCTGTCCTCTATAAGCTGGAGACCCAGGAAAGCTGGTGTTATTATTCAGTCCATGTTTGAAGGCCTGAGAATCAGAGGTACAGATGGTGTAAATCCCAGTTCAAGGGCAGAAGATGAGATGAGATGTTCCAATGAGGCAGAAAAAAAGGGGCAAATTCCTCCTTCCTCCACATTTTGCTTTATTCAGTCCCTCAACAGATTGGATAATGCCCACCTGCATTGGAGAGGGCCGTCTATATTGAGTTAACCGATTCCAATGCTAGTCTCATCCAGGAACAATCTCATAGACACATGCAGAAATAATGTTTATCTGGGCACCCTGCAGCCCAGTGAAGCTAGCACATAAAATTAACCATCCCCTCACCGAACAGCCATAATCTCCTACTGTGACTGGCAGACCACAGTAATATTTTGGGTCTCCTGAAATTAGTATCAGTTCAAAGCCAGTGTCCAGTCATCCTTGAAAACATCTGATTGTTTCCTTTTCCCCAGTGCCCAGTTCCTCTGATAAAAGGCTGCAGGTCCCTTTGGGGACAACTGGGAGAAAGATAAACAGTATACATCTTTGGCAATGTAGCAGAGTCCTTCCTCAAGGGGACCTGGTCTCCCCTTTTATTGCTTGTATGACCTTGGCAGAGTTGGAACCAGAATTGCCTGGCACCAACAAGGTGCTCAACAAGTGCTAGTTCTTTTCTTCTGGGGTGGGAGAATGATGGGGGAAGGGGATAATTAACCTATATGATTTTTTGCATGAATAATTGCTGTTTAGAAAAATCTCTAAATATTTACCTTTATTTATTAAAAAATGGTTTTAAATATATTTGAGATATAATCACATATCACACAATTCGTTCATTTAAAGACTACGATTTAATGACCATCACTGCAATCAATTTTAGAACATTTTTATTATCCTAAAAAGTAACTTCACATCCCTTAGGCATGATCCCCCCTCTGTAATCCTCCTATTCTCCCCTTGTCCTAGGTAACCACTAATCTATGTTTGTACTTTACAGATTTGACTATTCTGGACATTTCATATAAATGGAATTATCCAATATGTGATCCTTTGTGATAGCCTTTTTCCACTTAGCATAATGTCTTCAAGGTTCATTCATGTTATACAGCATCAGTATTTCATTTCTTTCTTAAAAATTTTTATTTTTAATTTTTGTGGGTATATAATAGGTATATATATGGGTTACATAAGATATTATGATACAAGCATGCAATGCATAATAATCACATCAGGGTAAATAGGTATCCATTACCTCAAGCATTTATCCTTGATAAATGCCAATTTATGATTGCCAAGGTATAAAAGCCAATTATACTCTTAGTTATTTTAAAATGTATAATTAAATTTTTTTTTTACTGTAGTCATCCTATTGTGCTAGCAAATACTAGGTTTTATTCATTCTTTCTATTTTTTCTACCCATTAACTTTCCTCACTTCTCCCCCACAATCCCCAACCCTCCAACTCCAACTACTCTTCCCAGCCTCTGGTAACCATTTTTCTATTCTATATTGCCATAAGTTCCATTGTTTTACTTTTTACCTCCCACAAAAAGTGAGAACATGTGAAGTTTGTCTTGCTGTGCCTGGCTTATTTCACTTAACCTAATGAAATTCCAACCTCCAGTTCCAACCATGTTGTGCAGATGACAAGATCTCATTCTTTATTGTGGCTGAATAGTACTCCATTGTGTATATATACCATATTTTCTTCATCTGTTCATCTGTTATGGACAGTTAGGTTGCTTCCAAATTTTAGCTATTGTAAACAATGCTGCAGCAAACATAGAAGTGCAGATATCTAGACTGGGCATGGTGGCTCACACTTGTAATCCCAGTACTTTGGGAGGCCGAGGTGGGCGATCAATTGAGGTCAGGAATTCGATACCAGCCTGACCAACATGGTGAAACCCTATCCCTATTAAAAATACAAAAATTAGCCTGGTATGGTGGTGGGCACCTGTAACCCCAGCTACTCAGGAGGCTGGGGCAGGAGAATCGCTTGAACCTAGGAGGCAGAGGTTACAGTGAGCCAAGACCGTGCCATTGTACTCCAGCCTGGGCAACAAGAGCGAAACTCTGTCTCAAAAAAAAAAAAAAAAAAAAAAAAAAAAAAGTGCAGATACCTCTTTGATATACTGATTTCCTTTCTTTTGGGTATATACGTAGGAGTGAGATTGCTGGATGGTAAGGTAGCTCTATTTTTAGTTTTTCAAGAAATCTCCAAACTGTTCTTCATATCTTCATAGTGGTTGAACTAATTTACATTCCCAACAGTGCACGAGGGTTCCCATTTCTCCACATCCTCTCCAGCATTTGTTATTGCCTGACTTTTGAATAAAAGCCATTTTAACTGGAGTGAGATATCTCATTGTAGTTTTGATTTGCATTTCTTTGATGATCAGTGATATTGAGCACCTTTTCATACACCTGTTTGCAATATGTAAGTCTTTTTTTTTTTTGAGAAATGTCTATTCAGATCTTTTGTCTATTTCAAGTCAAATTATTAGATTTTTCCTATAGAGTTGTTTGAGTTCCTTATACATTCTGGCCATTAATCCCTTGTCAGATGGGTAGTTTGCAAATATTTCCTCCTATTCTGTGGATTGTCTCTTCACTTTATTGATTGTTTTCTTTGCTGTGTGGAAGCTTTTTCACTTGATATGATCCCATGTGTTCAGTTTTTTCTTTGGTTGTCATAGTTTGAGGTCTTTGATTTAAGTCTTTAGTCCGTTTTGATTTGATTTTTGTATATAGTGAGAGATGGGGTCTAGTTTCATTCTTCTTCATATGGATATCTGGTTTTTCCAGCATCATTTATTGAAGAGACTGTCTTTTCCCTAATGTATGTTTTTGGCAACTTTGTCAAAAATGAGTTCACTGTAGATGTATGGATTTATTTCTGGGTTCTCTGTTCTGTTCCTCTGGTCAGTGTGTCTATTTTTGTGCCAGTACCATACTGTTTTGATTACTGTAGCTCTGTAGTATAATTTAAAGTCAGGTAATGTGATTCCTCCAGTTTCATTCTTTTTGTGTAGGATAGCTTTGCCTATTCTAGGTCTTTTGTGGTTCCATATAAATTTTAGGATTGTTTTTTCTATTTCTGTGAAAAATGTTATTGGTATTTTGATAGAAATTGTATGAAATCTATAGATTGCTTTGGGTAGTATGGACATTTTAACAATATGAATTCTTCCAATCCACAAACATGGAATATTTTTCCATTTTTTTGTGTGTCCTCTTCGATTTCTCGCATCAATGTTTTATAGTTTTCAATGTAGAGATTTTTTACTTCTTTAAGTTAATTGCTAGGTATTTTACTTTATTTGTGGCTACTGTAAATGGGATTACTTTCTTGGTTCTTTTTTAGATTGTTTGCTCTTGATAGATAGAAATGCTACTGATTTTTGTATATTCATTTTGTGTCTTGCAAATTTACTGAATTTGCTTATCGGTTTTGATGGTTTTTTGGTGGAGTCTTTAGGTTTTTCTAAATATAAGATCATGTCATCTTAAAACAAAGATCATTTGACTTCTTCCCTTCTAATTTGGATGCCCTTTATTTCTACTTTTTTTTTTTTTTTTTGAGATAGAGTTTCACTCTGTCACCCAGGCTGGAGTGCAGTGGTGTGGTATCGACTCACTGGAGCCTCCATCTCCTAGGTTCAAGCAATTCTCCTGCCTCAGCCTCCCAAGTAGCTGACATTACAAGCACCTGACAACACAGCCAGCTAATTTTTGTATTTTAAGTAGAGACGAGGTTTCACCATGTTGGCCGGGCTGGCTTCAAACTACTGACCTCAGGTGATCTGCCTGACTCGACCTCCCAAAGTGCTGGGATTACAGGCATGAGCCACTGTGCCTGGCCGGATGCCCTTTATTTTTTTCTGTCTGGTTGCTCTAGCTAGGACTTCCAGTACTATGTTGAATAACATTGGTGACAGTGGGCATTCTTGTCATGTTCCCAATCTTAGAGGAAAGGGTTTCCATTTTTCCCCATGCAATATGATACTAGCTTTGGGTCTGTCAAATATAGCTTTTATTATGTTGAGGTATGTTCTTTCTATATATCCAGTTTTTTGAGGGTTTTTTTTTTAAATCATGTCAGGATGTTGAATTGTGTCAAATACTTTTTCAGCATCAATTGAAATAATCATATTGTTTTTGTCCTTCATTCTGTTGATATGATGTATCACACTGATTGATTTGTATGTGTTGAACCATCCTTGCATCTCTGAGATAAAGCCCGCTTGGTCATGATGAATGTTCTTTATTTTATTGTGTTGTTGAATTTGGTTTGCTAGTATTTTGTTGAAAGTTTTTGCCTCAATATTCATCAGTGATATTGGCCTGTAGTTTTCTTTTTTAAAATTTGACTTTGTTGCATTTTGGTATCAGAGTAATACTGGTATTGTAGAATGAGTTTGGAAGTATTCCCCTCTCCTTTGTTTTTTAGAACAATTTGAGTAGGATTGGTATTCATTCTTCTTTAAATGTTTGGTAGAATCCAGCGGCAACACCACTGGGTCCTGGGCTTTTCTTAACTAGAAGACTTTTTATTATGGCCTTGATCTCATTACTTACTATCAGTCTGTTCAGGTTTTGGATTTCTTCATTTTTCAATCTTGGTAGGTTGTGTGTGTCTAGGAATTTATCAATTTCTTCTAGATTTTCCAATTTATTGGCATATAGTTGCTCATAGTAGCCACTAATGATCCTTTGAATTTCTGCAATATCAGTTGTTATGTCTCCTTCTCCTCTCTGATTTTATTTTGTAGGGTCTTCTTTCATTTTTCTTTAGTTAGTGTGGCTAAAGTTTTGTCAGTCTTTTTTTTAAAAAAATGCTTTTATTTGATTTATCTTTTGTATTGTTTATTTATTTTCAATATTTATTCATTTCTGCTCTAATCTTTATTTTTTTCTTCTACTAATTTTAGGTTTCATTTATTCAAATTCATTTATTTCTGCTCTGATCTTTATTATTTTTTTCCTCTACTAATTTTGGGTTTGGTTTGCTCTTGATTTTCTGGTTCTTTAAGATGCATCATTAGATTGTTTATTTGAAGTTTTTCCTTTTCTTGATGTAAGCATTTACAGCTGTAAACTTCCCTCTTAGTCTTTCCTTTGTTGTATCCTCTAGATTTTGGTATATTGTGTTTCCATATCATTTGTTTCAAGAAATTTTTCAATTTCCTTATTAGTTTCTTCATTGACCTACTGGTCATTCAGGAGCATACTGTTTAATTTCTATGTGTTGGTATAGTTTCCAAAATTCCTCTTGTTACTTATTTCTACTTTTATTCCATTGTTATTAGAGAAGATGCTCGATATTGTTTCAATTTTTTGAATGTTTTAAGACTTGTTTTGTGACCCAACATATGGTCTATCTTTGAGAATGATCCATGTGCTGAGGAAAATAATGTGTATTATGCAGCTGTTGGATAAATGTTCTGTAAATATCTATTAGGTCCATTTGGTCTATAGTGCAGATTAAGTCTCACATTTCTTTGTTGATTTTCTGTATGGACTAATTCTGTCTAATGCTGAAAGTGGGGTTGTGAAGTCCCAGTTATTATTGTATAGGGGTCTCTCTCTTTAGCTCTAATAATATTTGCTTTATATGTCTGGGTGTTCCAGGATTGGGTGCATGTATATTTGCAATTGTTATATCCTCTTGCTGAATTAACTCCTTGTGATTGTATAGTGACTTTGTTTGTCTCTTTTTATAGTATTCGTCTAGAAATCTATTTTCTTTGATATAAAAGTATAGCTACTCCTGCTCTCTTTTGGTTTCCATTAGAATGGAATAGCTTTTTCCATCCCTTTATTTTCAGTCTATGTGTATCTTCATAGGTGAAGTATGTCTCTTGTAGGCAACAGATCATTGTGTCTTTTTTAAAAACCATTGAGACACTCTATGTCTTTTTATTGGAGAGTTTAGTCCATCTACATTCAATGTCATTATTAATAAGTGAGAATGTATTCCTGCCATTTTTTAATTTGTTTTCTGGTTGTTTTGTGGCATTCTTCTTTTTCTTTCTTTCTCTCCTGTCTTTCTGGAAGCTAAGTTGATTTTCTCTGGTGGTATGATTTAATTTCTTGCTTTTTATTTTTTTGTGTATCTGTTGTATGTTTTTTAATTTGAGGTGACTATGAGGCTTCCAAATACTATCTTATAACCCATTATAAATTATTAACTTATTTTAAGTTAATAACAACTTAACACTTTTGTATAAACAAGCAAGCAAAAAGAAAGCTAATAAAAATTCTATACCTTAATTTCATCCCCCTCCCCCCACTGTTTAATTTTTTGTTTTTTTCTACTTATATATTATTTTATTGTCTATGTCTTGAAAAGTTGTTGAAGTTATTGTTTTTGATTCGTTCATCATTTAGTCTTTCTTCTTAAGATACGAGGAGTTTAAACACTACAGTTATAGTGTTATAATATTGTTTTTCTGTTTACTTACTATTAGTAGTGAGTTTTGTACCTTCAGATGATTTCTTATTGCTCACTAATGTCTTTTTCTTTCCAACTGAAGTGCTCCCTTTGGCATTTCTTGTAGGACAGGTCTGGTGTCGATAATAAAATCCCTCAGCTTTTGTTTGTCTGGGAAAGTCTTTATTTCTCCTTCATGGCTGAAGGATATTTTCATTGGATATACTATTCTAGGGTAAAAGTTATTTTCCTTCAGCACTTTAAATATGTCAGGCCACTTGCTCCTGGCCTGTAAAATTTCCACTATAAAGTCTGCTGCCCCACATATTGGAGCTCTGTTGTATGTAATTTCTTTCTTTTCTCTTGCTGATTTTAGGATCCTTTCTTTATACCTGATCTTTGGGAATTTGATTAAATGCCTTAAGGTAGACTTATTTGGGTTAAATCAGCTTGGTGTTCTATAACTTTCTTGTACTTGGCTATTGATATCTTTCTATCATCAATAGAGGTTTGGGAAGTTCTCTGTTACTCTCCTTTTGAACAAACTTTCTACTCCTCTCTGTTTCTCTTCTTCCTCTTTAAGGCCAGTAACTCAGACTTTCTTTTTTGTGACTATTTTCTAGATCCTGTAGCCATGTGTCATTGTTTTTTGTTCTTTTTTTGTGTGTGTCTCCTCTGTCTTCAAGTGAACTAATTTTTTCTTCCACTTGATCAATTCTGCTATTAAAATACTCTGATGCATTCTTCAGTATGCCAATTGCATTTTTACAACTCCAGAATTTCTGCTTGATTCTTTTTAATTATTTCAAATTTTTTGTTAAATTTATCTAATAGAATTCTGAATTCTTTCTCTACATTATCTTGAATTCTTTGAATTTCCTCAAAACAACTATTTTGAATTCTCTGTCTGAAAGGTCACATATCTCTCTTTCTCCAGGATTGGTCCCTGGTGCCTTATTTAGTTTATTTGGTGAAGTTATGTTTTCCTGGATGGTCTTGATGCTTATTGATAGTCTGTGTCTAGGCATTGAAAAGTTAGGTATTTATCGTAGTCTTCATGTCTGGGCTTATTTGTACCCATCCTTCTTGGGAAGGTTTTCCAGGTATTTGAAAGGACTTGGGTGTTGTGCTCTAAGCTGTATCTGCATTAGGGGGCAACCCAAACTCAGTAGCGCTGTGGTTCTTGCAGATTCATGCATTCTTACATATAGCCAACAACTGCCTTGTTGGTCTTGGATAAAATCTGGGAGAATTCTCTTGATTACCAGGTATAGACTCTTGTTCTCTTCCCTTACTTTCTCCCAAACAAACAGAATCTTTTTCTCTCTCTGTTCTGAGCCATCTGGAACTAGTGGTAGGGTATCACTGGGGGTGGTGGCCCCCACCACTGGAACTGTGCTGGGTCAGACCTGAAGCCAGCACAGCACTGAATCTCACCCACGGCCCACTGTAATTACAACCTGGCTATGATCTATGTTCACTCAAGCCCCAGGGACTCTACAATCAGCAGGTGGCAAGGCCAGCCAGGTATGTGTTCTTCCCTTCAGGGTAGTGAGTTCCCCTAGGCCCTGGATGTGTTCACAGGTACCATGCAAGAGTCAGGGACTAGAGTCAAAAACCTTAGACATTTACCTGGTGTTCTGTTGTACTGCAGCTAGCCATGAGATGTAGTCCTTCCCACTCTTCCCTCCCTCTTCCAAAGGCAGAGAAGCCTCACCTTGTGGCGACCACCCCCACAGGCAAATGATGAGTACTGCCAAGCTACTGCTAATATTCCCTTAATGCCCAAGAGTTCTTCAGTCAGTTTGTGATGAATGCTCCCTGGCCTGGGATTCACCTTTCAGGGCAGTGAGCTTCCCTCTGGCTCAGGGCAAGTCCAGAAATGCCATCTAAGAGCCAAGACCTGGAATGTGCCTAAGAACCCACTTGGTGCTCTACTCTTCTGTGGCCTAGCTGGTACTTAAGGTGTAAAACAAAGTCCCCTTTACTTTTTCCTCCATGTTTCTCAAGCAGAAGGAGTCTCTCCTCTTAGCCACTATAGCTGGGAATGTGCTGAGTCTCATCCGAAGCCAGCAAGTCACAGAGTGTCACCCAAGGCCCATGGCGTACTACCTAGGTATTGCTGCTTGGTATTGAGGGCCCAAAGGCTTTTTGGTAAACAACTGATGGGTCCTACTAGGACTGGGTCCTTCCCTTCAAAGCAGCAGTTCTTTTCTGGCTCAGGGTGTGTCTAGAAATGTTTTCCAGGAGCTAGGGCCTGGAAAGGGGGCTTATAACTCTGACTGGTGCCCTATTCTGATGTAGTTGAGCTGGTATCTGAGATGCAAGACAAAGTCTTCTTTACTTTTCCTTTATCTCCTCAAGCAAAAGGAAGGAGTCTCCTTTGGAGCCATGAGCTCTGCAGCCTGGGGTTAAGGGAGGTATGGCACAAATATTCCCTTAGCTGCCTCAGCCTGCTGAGACACCAGCTGGGCCAGCTACTTAGGGCCCTAGAGCAGTTTAGCCCATGGTGGTGAGGCTTGCTGGAACTGAAGTTCTGACTGACAGGATGTGCAATTCTCCTCGAGTTAGGGCTGGTTTAAATACTCCCTCCATGGGCAGGTGTCAGCTGAGTTCAGTCTGGTTTTGCTTTCCATTAAGATGGGGCAACACTGAGTTCAATGCAATGTGTCACAGTTGTGCTCACCCTCTCCCAAGCACTCAGATTCTTTCTTGGCACCACAGAGCCTCTACTGGGAGATAGGGGGAGGGGTGACATTGGCAATTCAAGACTCTTTCCTACCCTCTTCAATGCCTCTTTCAATGGTAGATGTTAAAACCAGGTACTGTGCTCACTTGATTTTTTATTCTTATGAAGGTGCTTTTTTGTGCAGATAGTTGTTAAATTGGTGTCCTTGCAGTGGGGGACTATTGGTGGAGCCTTTGCTTTGCCTATCTTGCTCTACGCCCTCCTCCACTTCATTTATTTTTATTGCCACACAATATTCCATTGTGTAGATATACCACATTTTATTTATTCATTCATCAGTTCATGGACAATTGGGTTGTTTCCACTGCAGGAGCCAAAAGAAACCTCCCCTTTGCTCACTGAAAGTTTGCTGAAAATCACTGAGAAAAAAAAAAAAAAAAAAAGCAGATCAGGGTGTAGCTGCACCATTTTATATTTCTATCGGGGTATATGATGGTTTTAATTTCTCCATAGACCTGCCAGCACTTACTATTTGACTTTTTGATTCTAGCCATCCTGGTGGTTGTGAAATACTTCATTATGGCTTTGATTTGCATTTCCCTTATGGCTAGTAATGTTGAACATGCTTTTGTGTGTTTATTGGCCAAGTCCCAGCTACTCAGGAGGCTGAGGTGAGAAGATTGCTTGCCAGGAATTCAAGTCCAGCCTTGGCAACATAGCAAGACCCCTGTTCTTAAGAAATAAAATAAAATAAAATACAGATTAACAGGAGAAAAGGCATGCAAATTTATTAAATCATGGTTTTATGAGACATGGGATCCTTTAGAATGAAGACCCAGTGATGCAAGGGAAACTTTTATTTTGATTCAACAAAGTATGGAAAGCCATGTAGAAATATGATTGGACAAAAAGGGTGTAATCTAATGCTAATAGACCAAGTGTGGAAATCCAGCAAGGCCTGTCTGTGTAGATTCTTCTTGGTATTTATGAGCATGCATTTTTCTCTTCTGGGTATGGGGCAAGATCCTCTTTTGTGGCGTCATGACCTACAATCAAACAAAGTAGATTAGATCATTTCTTTATGACCAGGTTTTATGCAGAAATGTGGAGATGGGAGTAAAGTTACTGTAATGTTTTAGGTTTCGTGTCTGGCTTTTAGCTTTTTATAGGGATAGGGAGTTTCTAGTTTCTATGACCTGTCTTGGGGAAGAGGAATTCTAGTTTCTATGGCTAACCTCAGGTGAGAAGGAAGAGGTCAGAAACAGGAGAGCAGGAGGGCAGAGAGAGTTGCTTCTGATACATTCATTTTGGAGTATTTTTTTTCTGATAGCCCACACCACTTTTTGGCCGTTATGAATAATGGCATTGTAAACATCTGTGTAAAGGTTTTTGCGTGAAAATATGTTTTAGTTTCTCTTAGGTATATACTAGAAAGAAACTCTTAAGTATATGCTGGGTCATATAGTAACTGTACATTAAACCATTTGAGGAACAGCCAGCTTTTTTTCCAAAGTGGCTGCATCATTTTACATTCCCATCAGGAGTATATGAAGATTTCAGTTTCTCCATATACCTGCCAGCACCTACTCTTTGACTTTTGATTCTAACCATCCTAGTGGTTGTGATGTATTTCATTATGGCTTTGATTTACATTTCCCTTATGGCTTACAATGTTGAGCATTTTTTATGTGTTTATTGGCCATTTGTATATCTGCAGAAATATCTGTTTCGGTTCTCTGCCCATTTAAAAATGTTATATTTTTATTATTGAATTTTAACATACAAGTCCCTTATCAGATACATGGTTCGCAAATACCTTCTTCCATTCTGTGAGTCGTCTTTTCACTTTCTTTAATGGTGTTCTTTGATGTACAAAGTTTGAAATTTTCATGATGTCTTTTTTAAAGAATCTATTCTTTTTTTTTTTTTTTCTTTTTGAGATGGAGTTTTGCTCTTGTTGCCCAGGCTGGAGTGCAATGGCATGATCTCAGCTCACCACAATTTCCACCTCCTGGGTTCAAGCAATTCTCCTGCCTCAGCCTCCTGAGTAGCTGGGATTACAGGCATGGGCCACCACACCTGGCTAATTTTGTATTTTTAGTAGAGATGGGATTTCTCCATGTTGGTCAGACTGGTTTCGAACTCCCGACCTCAGGTGATCTGCCTGCCTCAGCCTCCCAAAGTGCTGAGATTACAGGTGTGAGCCACCATGCCTGGCAAAACAAACAAACAAACAAACAAACAAACAAAACTATTCTTTCTGTTGTTTTTGGTGTTATATTTAACAAATATTGTCTAATCCAGGGTCATGAAGATAAACACTTTTTCTACTAAGCATTTTATAGTTTTAAGTCTTACATTTAGGTCTTTGATTCTTTGAGTTAGTTTTTGTTAATGATGGTGTGAGGTAAGGGTCCAAATTTACTCTTTTGTTTGCAGATATTCTGTTGTCCCAGAACCATTTGTTGAAAAGACTGTTCTTGCTCCCATGTAACTGTCTTGGTACTCTTGTTGAAAATCAACTAACCTACCCATTTTGTTTTGTTTTTTACTGAAACAACTTTGCTGGGGGAGATATTGATATGAGGGGAAAAAAACAGAGAAACAAAAAAAAAAAGCAAGCAGTGTAAAATATCCAACTATTTCTGAATGGCAACAGAATATAGTCTCCACTTTGTTCAATGCTTACATTATCCATTTTAGTGTACACTGGTCATTTAGTCTCTTAGATTATTGCTTGGCGTCATGTGCTTTAAATATTGAATTCTGTCTTAAAGCAAATAAAATAGAGACCCCTGAGAAGTGTGCTAGCTCTGGACAATTGGAAGATCCTAATATTTGTCACAATTCAACCATTCATCAGCTTTATTACTTCTAAGACTAAGACTTTTACCAAACTTGAGAAGTCTATTAAAATTGTAGTTATAAAATAAATAATGTGTTGAGGACACTGCATTTTTTCTTGCACGGTCATGGCATCTGTTTCAGGGCTGCAACTTAAGGAGTTGCTCAGTCCCAAGATAGCCTTTCACTAAACCTCTCCATTGAGCAAGATTGTCCACTTACAATGGTATAGCATCACAACATGTGTCAGAAATTGCAGAAACTGTAACTCAAAGACTGTCCTTTGCAAATAGCCAGAGATCTCTTGTCAATAAGAAAGAAAAGAGGAAATGCATGTTCCCTAACAACACAGGATTAATTCAGACACACCAGCCTTGGCCAGACTGGCTTTCATTGTGTGACTGATATAAAGCCAAGGCTGAATCTTGTTCACAAGAACATTTACAGCAATACTTACCAATGACTGGGAGAAAGGGCAAGTCCACTTTGATTATAGAAGCTACTTCTTCAGTACAGTCTCAGAGTTCAATTTTATTTCCACTTGATTCTCATTGAACATCAGTATATGCAAAACTTTGTTATGTGTGTTGTGGGGAGGAGAGGTATATAAAGATGAGTATAGAAACGCACAATTCTCACTGTAATGAAGTTTATAATTCTGAGCTTTGCCAGAACTGAATGTTGAAGGACCTGAACAAAATTATGGACTTTTATGATCCTATGTTTGGGGTCTGCAAGACAATGGTTGGATTCAGTGGTTCACTGGAAGGACCCATAAAACTCAGCAAAACTTTTATAACCTTGATGATGATTTATTACAGTGAAAGGATATAGATTAAAATCAGTAACAGAAAAAGGACATAGGATAAAATACAGGAGAGACCAGGCATGAGTTTTTACTTGTTCTTTCCCAGTGGGGACAGATGGACAATGCTTAATTCTCCCAGCAACAATGTGTGATAACATGTTCACAAAGTATTGCCAACAAAGGAAGCTCACCTGAGCCTTGGTGTCCAGGGTTTATTTGAGAAGGAGTTGTCATCTAGGCATGGCAGACTGCCAATATGGTTAACCTTACTCTAGCCTCTCCAGAGATCAAGTTGATATGATGGGGGCCTAAGGCCCCAGGTCTACTGCCATTTGCCAGGTATCCTCTGGTTCATGTACAGGTCAGATGGGGCTGTGAAACAGGCCTATGAAACAGGCCTAAGGCCCCCCTCATAAGTCACATTGTTAGCATGAAGTATCTTGTGTGGCCCAAGGCTCCCAGGTGACATTCTTATCAGGCAGGATATTCCAAAGGCTTAGAGGTTGTTCTCCAGCAGGCAAGTAGGGGCCAAATCTTTCTTTGAAATGTATAGGGTTTGAACGACTCAGACTTACTGAGACAATCCTTTACTATACACTGCCCAAAAGCATTCTTATTGTTAAAAAATACACACTATGGATAGGTCTAAAGCACCATTTCCCATGTCAGTAGTATCTTTATAAAGGCAATGCTCATCTGGGTGCTATTCCTGGAAGCTCTGTTGTAGAGGGCATTGTGGCTGTCTCTTCAAACAGCTCTCTCAACTTGCTATGTAAAGGACACTTTCTGGAGGGTGGGCATAGGGGTCCACCATCTCCCATCCACCCAAGACATGGCTTCTCTTCTTAAGTCCTTACTAAATGTTTCTTTCTGAGAAACTGGATTTGCCAAAGAAATGTCTCTCAGCTCTCTTGGCCTTTGAGGGTAGGTTTGCATAGACCCAGTTGCTCACTGCCAAACAGTAAATTGGAGCAAGGGCCAGTTACCTGGGATCTCCTTTAAGAGATATGTGAGCCTGCCAGTAGCTGAGAGATCAAGAAATGGTGGGAATAAGGCAACCATGGCGGAAATTCCAGGGTGGCCAGCCACTTCTATTTGGAATGGTGTGGCTCACCGTTTAGATGCTTGTAGACTACTGTGTGAGTCCACAAACATCTGAAGGGTGAGTGTGCTCTGAAAATGACAAAAGTTTAGAATGATTTTTAACCAAACTGAGAGCCATACATCACACTGTGGTTAGGAAGGGATGCGAGCAGCCACTGCAGTGGGTTAGCTGGTTCTTTGGGCCACTCGTTTGGCAACAGAGGCCCAGCCAGCAGTGAAAGTGAAATTAAATGGCTAGAGGAGAACATGAGCCTTTACACTTCTCTCCTTGCCTCAAATCTGGTGGACAAAACCAAGGAGCAAGAAACAAAGTTTGAAATATTAGCATGTAGATTTGTCTATTTAGGGGAAGAACTGGAAATGACAAAAAATCAGAGCTATCATAACTAAGCCTGATTGGAATATAAAAAATATGGAATCTTTGGAAATATTACAAATAGGAAGATTTTGGTGTTATAGAGGTCATTGATAATGATGAGGGGATGAAGGGCATTGGCAAGCTTGCCTTCTCATGCAAAGGAAAGCTAAAGCTCAATACCTGCAGCAAAATGGGATCAACTGATACAGGAGACACTCACTACCAGGGAATATACTGCTGCAGAACTCTTAGAGATTGCAAAGACCTTTATGAAACTACCTAGGGAACCCTTCAACACTTAGATTGTCCAATAGTGGGACATAGTGGTTGATGGTATTTTCTTAGCCAAGAATAAAGCAGAAAAAATGAGAAACATCACCACCCACCCAGCCCTGCAGCAACACCTTGCTAATGCAAGGCAAACACAAGGGAATTATAGCTTCATGGACTGGATCATTCTAGATATAAGAGAGGTTGGGCCTAATGAAGGAGATTTACCAAGAGGGATGACCTCTTCACAGTCAATCAAAGAGACCTCAGGGGCTTCTTTGATAATTGGGACTGAGGCAAACCATCTATGCTCAGGTTTCCATGGGCCAGATAAGGCAAATTTTACTGCCCGGATGAAAAATAGATTGCCGCAGGGTACATGAAGAGAATGACATGGACCTTTGCTGTCTTTTTTGAGCTCTATAGTGGGACAAGACATATATAATGTGGGAGAAGCCATCACAGTTTTGGAAGAAAACAAGAAAGCCAGGGACAGAGTATGCTTGGTAACTGACAAGGACTAACAAAGGGGAAAAAGAAAGCCCCACTAAGAGAAGACGAATGAAGGAGGAAGGAGAGTGACAAGTCAAACATAAGCAAATGTGGCATGATTTATTGGGAGCTGGAACACCCTGAGAAAAAAATAGACAAACAAACTAATGCTGCATTAGTAGCCTTACAGAGGGAATTAAAGCCTGAACTGCAGTTTTGTCTCTTCCCTTCTTCCCCTCCATTAGACAAAGAAGATGACTCAACCCCTTATTCTAATGCCCTGGCTTATCAAGGGTGCATCTTGCCCTGGCCCTGAGATTAGGAGTGGGGCCAAGGTCAACCCCACGTTCCAGCAATAGGACAGAATGTACTTTAATCCATGGAAATCCAGAAAGACATGCTGTCAGTGGGCCACCACTGATGGTTAGTAGGGCCTTAGGATCCCAATGAAAAGAACTTTAATACATCTAGGTATTGGAAAAGCTCCCCTTGCCCCATATATGGTATTTATTTCCTCTATTCCAGAAAACATTTTGGGCATGGATATTCTGTTAGGAAGCACTTTGCAAACTCCAGTGGGATAATTCAGACTGAAGGTATGTGTAGTAAAAGCATTCTCAGGAGAGAGGCAAAATGGGAACCCATACTACTCCCTGTCCCTAGTCAAGTTGTCAACATTAAATAATACAAACTGCTTGGGAGTCATGCTGACATAAGTGCAACTATTGAGGAACTGACAAAGGTGCATATTATCTGTCCAGCTCAAAGCCTATTTCACAGCCCCATCTGACCTGTACATGAACCAGAGGATACCTGGCAAATGGCACTAGACCTGGCAATTGAATAATGTTACAGTTCTTTGTTTTTTTGCTTTTTTTTTTTTTTGGCTGGAGTGCATTGGTGTAATCTTGACTCACTGCAACCTCTGCATCTTGGGCACAAATGATCATCCTGCCTCAGCCTCCCAAGCAGTTGGGACTACAGGCATGTGTCAGCATGTCTGGCTAATTTTTGTAATTTTTGTACAGACTGGATTTCACCATGTTGCCCAGGGTGGTCTTGAACTCCTGGACTCAAGTAATCTGCTCACCTCTGAGAGAGGAGAAAGGAAGAAACAGGTCAGGCAGGCAGTTATGGTGAGTCCTCGGTTGAATTCTTTCAAGTAAAAGAAGAGCCTGCAGGCACAGGTAAGGGAACTTGCACAGGGGGCTTGCTTAAGACATGCCCATAGCCACACAGATAATAAAGGCTACACAGGTGACTTGCCCAGACTTGCCCACAATGGAAAATTCTGTACCCCAACACATGCACAATATGGGGAACAAAGCAATATAGAGTAACTCAAGCTAAGGGCCCACATGTGCATTAGGAGAATGGGGTGGAGCTACCAGAAATTTGTATCATATGCAAATAAGATGCCAAGCCCTCATTGGTTTCTTACAAAAGCCTTTGTATTCAACTGTAAAAATGGCAACCCTCTTCTGGGCCCTCTCTCCATGGCAGAAAGTTTTCTTCTTTCGCTTTTTAAACTTTTGCTCCAACCTCACCCTTTGTGTCCACGCTCCTTAATTCTCTTGGTGGTGAGACAAAGAACTCCAGGTAATACCTCACAAAGAGAAACTGCTACATTGTGGTGCATTGGTGAAACCTTAACACCTCAGCCTTCCAAAGTGCTGGGATTACAGGTGTGAACCACTGTTCCTGGCCTGCAGTTCTTTTTTTTTTTTCTTTCTTTCTTTCTTTTCTTTTCTTTTCTTTTTTTTTTTTTTGAGATGGAGTCTTGCTTTGTCACCCAGGCTAGAGTGCAGTGGCATGATCTCGGCTCACTGCAAACTCCACCTCCTGAGTTCAAGTGATTCTCCTGTCTCAGCCTCCTGAATAGCTGGGATTTCAGGCATGCACTACCATACCTGGTTAATTTTTGTATTTTTACTAGAGACAGGGTTTCATCATGTTGGCCAGGCTGACCTCGAACTCCTGACCTCAGGTGATTTACCCACCTTGGCCTCCAAAAGTGCTGGGATTACAGGCATGAGCCACCACATCCAGACCCGGCCTGCAGTTCTTAATATTAGTTAAATAGTTGACAACATAGTATCTGCACTGAGGACACATCACACTGTCTCAGATTTGGCTAATGCCTTTTTTAACACTCCTCCATTGAACAATCACAAGACCAATTTGCTTTTCCCTGGCAAGTCTACTAGTGGACTTTTCACCTGTTGCCCCAGGGATGTATTCGAAATCCTACCATTTGTCAAGGAATAGTGGCTAGAGACTTGTCTTTTTTCTAATTCCTATCCTTTCTTTCTTCGTTTCATTATATTGATGACATTTTGTTAGCCTCTGAAGATTTTAATGTGTGACAGGTGTAAAAGAAAATGAAACCTTGGGACCCCAAACTCACTATGCCAAGGAGAAAGTTAGGACTGGGAACTAAGTCATGCAACACTGCCTTCCTTTCTTCCCCTAACCAGAGAGGTGTAACTTCACAACCCTCTGTCACAGCATTATACCTAAGCCAGGTTCCAACAATGTCCAGATAGTCTGCCTCACAAATTGCTTACAAGAAAATTCCTTGTTAGCCCTGAAATCATTCAAGATACATGTCCCCCTACAAAATCAGCACATGCCAATTCTAACCATGGGTCTGCAACCAAAGTTTAACTCCTGAAGATGATTTCTGTTAAATCTCACACTGACAGTATTGATAACAAACTTATCTAGCTTATCTTCCCAGGCACAGACCAAGGGCAAGACAATAAATCACTCCTCTGCCTACATTGAAATGGATGCATAATTAACTTCTTTTTCCTCTACTCCTTCTTTTCTTTCATTCTTTCCTTCTTTTTTTTTTTTTTTTTAAATGGTCGCACTCCAACACCCAGGCTGGAGTGCAGTGGCATGATCACAGCTCACTGAAGCCTCAACTTCCTGAGCTCAGGTGATTTTTCCCACCTCATCCTCCTGAGTAACTGAGACCACAAGCACATATCACCACGCCTGGCTAATTTTTGTGTTTTCAGTAGAGATGGAGTTTTGTTATGTTGCCCAGGTTGGTCTTGAACTCTTGGGCTCAAGTAATCTGCCCACTTTGCCATCTTAAAGTGCTGGGATTACAGGCATGAGCCACTGCTCCTGGCCTACTCCCTCTTTTCAAATGTTTACCTTATCTTATGTAAAACGTAGATTTACTTAGTGTTTAGTGTTAACTAGAGCTTCACAAGAATGTAAATATCTGCCTCACTGCCTACTTTCCCTTTCTTTTCCCCTCCTGCTTGCTCTTTGTCCCTTAAACACTGAGTTCCCAAGCCCTCTTTGGAAAGCACAGGACACAGATGTTGCTGTGACTTGTGTTTTTCCCAGTGCTTCCTCAAACGTTGGCTCAATAAACATCTACTGATTGAGACATCTGCCTAACTTTTTTGGTTAACACAGAAAAGCCTTACAGCATTGTGTGTTCATCTATGGGAACAAGGATGGGTAATCAATCCTCAGAACATCCAGGGCCCAGGACCTGCAGTGAAGTTCTCAGGAGAAGACTGGTTTCATACCGGGTACAGTAATTGACAAAGTCTATATTAGTTTGTTCTCATGCTGCTAATAAAGACATACCTGAGACTTGGTAATTTATAAAGGAAAGAGGTTTAACTGACTCACAGTTCAGCATGCCTGGGAGGCCTCAGGAAACTTACAATCATGGCAGAAGGGGAAGCAAACATGTCCTTCTTCACATGGCAGCAGGAAGGAGAAGTGCCAAATGAAGTGGGAAGTCCCTTATAAAACCATCAGATCTCATGAGAACTCACTCACTATCATGAGAACAGCATGGTAGAAACTGCCCCCATGATTCATTGATCTCCACCTGGTCCCTCCCATGACACATGGGGATTATGGAAACTATAATTCAAGATGAAATTTGGCTGAGGATACAGCCAAACCATATCAAAATCCAACGACTTCCAATTTAGAAAACAGTAAAAGAAATCCACACATGCGTGGGTCTTTTGGGCTATTGGAGATAACTTATTCCACACTTAGCCCCAATGTTTAAGACCACTTCTTTGAAATGGGACTATAGAATTATTAGAAATGGGACACATTGGGATTGGGACATACCTCAGCAGGAAGTTTGTGAACAGGCTAACGTGCTAGTACAGCATGCACAAGCCTTAGGTACCTCTTTAGAGGGTTCAGCTAGGACTTTGGATGTTACTGCTCCTCCTGAGGGTATGAATTGGGCCTAGAATTTTGGTCACAATTATGGAAAGGGGCTGAAACCAGATGCTCTCCCACTGAACAAGTGCCAGCAGTATTTAATGCTCTACCGCAGGTGGAACCATTAACAAGGACCCTTCTTGCATCTGTGAGAACAGGTCTACCAATCAAGGGATGGAGAGAAGGATTGTTTAAAAGACCCACCTCTGCTGGAACCCAGACACCTATCTTGAATAAATGGCATGCCTATTTGCAACGATGAAGGGTTCTGGTAATGAGCTCATTAAACCCAGAACTGCATGCTATGTTAGGCTCTGTTACATATGAGCAACTGCTACTCAGGTGCTTCTCCAGTGCCTGACACCATAAGAGAAGGAGCATTACTCATCTGGATGATGCTTGGTACACAGATGGCTCTCGCAGGGGAAATCCCTGTATTTAAACTGCTGTGGCAATACAACCACCAACTGACACTATCTGGCTTGATACGGGTACAAACAGAGTAATGAATGGGCTGAATTGCAGACTGCTTGGTTATTAGTGACACATGAGTCTTGGCCCCTTGCCACCTGTACTGATCATCGGACTGTCTTTTAAGGTTTACCTATGTGGCTAGCCTAAAGGGAATGAGAAAAATAGATAATTATGCACAGACTCATATGGGGCATGAACATGTGGCAAGACATATGGGAGAAGTTGCAACAACCTATGGCCTATTTAATTGTGTTTAAAGTGGCCCCAAACACAAAAGTCTCAGTTCTGGGAAATATGGAAGCTGACATCCTAACATCATGTCGGCCCAGGCCACTGAACAAGTGACCTAGGTATATAACAAGTGATCACAGAAGTACAAGAGTAGCCTGGGAGATAGTCAAGGGGGCAGACTACCCTTAAAATATAGTAACCTCCCAACAGTTGTAACAGACTGTTTACCATGTTTGCGATTGTGTCCACATATGTGTCCTGCTTGATAGACCCCATCAAGCAGGACACATTTATAAGGCTGTCCACCCTGTCAAAGATTGGCAAGTGGATAGACAGGATCTCTCCCTGTAAGTCAAGGTAAAAAGTATGTATTGACCTGTGTAGATGCTGCTACTGGACTGTGCAAAGTTTTCCTTGTAAGCGAGCAAATCAAGCCAGTACTATTAAAGGATTAGGGGCTCTTGGTACTATGTATGGATATCCCTGGCACATTGACAGTGACTCAGGGACCCATTTTGCTGGACATGACCCTCAGGATTGGGCCAGGGAGCATGATATAGCAGGGCATTTTCATCTCCCATATAAACCCCAAGCAGTAGGGTCAATTGAGAGAACAAAATGGCCTATTAAAAGCACAAATTCAAACTTTACTGGGGAATCCTGTCTTGCATGGGTAGATGAATGTGTTATCTGCAGCCCTTGTCTCTTTCAATTCAGCCAGAGGGAGGACATGTGCCCCTAATGACCAGTTGGGACAACTGACCCCCAAAGCCTACCACTGTGCATATATGGATAACTGACACAACAGCTTTGCTCCCAGACCTCATAGATAACCAGCCTACTTTGCACATGAAGATGCCAACGGACATAGTACAAGGGAGGGGACACTCTACTGGGGCTTAGAATAGCAAATACCCCCAGTCTGGAGAGACTATTTCCTGCCAGAGAGTAGAGAGTACCTTGGACAGTTAGAGTGGTCACCACTGACCTTACTGAGCACCAGACCTATGGTCACATGCTGTAAATGTTCAGAAGAAATACTCACACCCTATGGCATGGTGGTGGGTTCCTTGGTATGGTGAACTCCCAACTAAATTACTCCAACTACAGTTGCTAACATTTTATCCTCTAAGCAACATGTATGGTACACTGCTTCTTTGAAAAACACAAGAGCTGCATCTTTGTTAATGACCCTCAATAAAGCAACTAATGTAATCCTAACAGATGGAGACCTTCCCTGCCAGTACCCACTGTTTGTTTCTTTTCATCTTCAGTTGTTATGTTCTGTCACCACTATTACCAGCTGTCGCCTATGAAGCAAACCTTTTCCTACAAAGGGCCAAGACTATGCTGGTGGCTCACAGAAAAACACCTGTTGGGTATGCAGTCTCATGCCACTCTCTATTGTTTCTGGCCTACGGTGTTGGGTAGTTCCCTTCCAAGGATGAGAGAAAGAATATCAGGAATATGTTATGGCTTTCCACATTTACATGATGGTATTGAATACAATGTGACTAGAGATAAAATAACCTAATGCCCCATTAATACTATTCTTTCTGAGAAGGGACATGGGAGGAGTTTTTCTGTCAATGAAAATAACTCAGTCTCCACCTGTAACACTTCAGTTAAAGAATGAAATGACCTGATACTGCAATGATATAACCCAAATATAGGATGAATTTATTTGGTTAACTATCTTTTGGCCAGCCTAGTCAACTTGTCCCCCCATGTTGGAAACAAAAGAGTAATTCTAAAGCTATCTGTCCAAATAGAACAAGGGATATAGGATGGCCACCAAGAGACAGATGTTTATATATTATAATATTAAAAGTATGGATTGGCATGCTACAGAATGGGTAATATATCCAGGCATCTCTTGGTTGGCCCACATGGAACTTCCTGGATGCATGGCACAAATTAATATGTTCTTGCGGTTACACATGGGTGCAAAGTCAGATGGTTCACACTCTTTCAAAGCCTAGGAATTTCACTCATTTAGAATCTGATTGGGCCCAATCTGCTTTCTATTGGTATGACAACTTAGTCTCTATTTTCCTTCCTTAACTGGACATTAAAGATGTTATTCAGCATGTGGAAGCTCCAACAAATTATACAAATAAAGCTTTTAATAATAGCCACATGAGAATCTCTCTCTGAAACACAGAAGTAACTCTCATGAGAAAGTCTGTTCTCCAAAATCACATGGCTTTAGACATGCTCACTAATACACAAGGGGGACTTGTGCAATCAAAAAATGAATGCTATGTTTATATTCCTGATGAATTGGATAATATCACTAAATTAATGACTGATATGAAAACCCAAAATAACCACTCTTTCAGACCAAACTCCTCTTTTCAATGATTGGTTTTGGGCTGGTTTGGATGAAGCTAGTTCTTTGTTTAGGTATTATATGTATATGTTGTTTACTGCCTTGCTTTGCCTTTACTGTTGTAGTGGCAGCTCCAATGGAGCCAATGCACTATTGCTAAAGCTATATAATATCAAGCATCCTCCATCTAGGTGCAGGGACTATGCCAGAGGAGGAGGGCACATGAGATTGTAAGGGCCGGTTTTCAGGGGTGGAGTATAAGAGAATAGCCTGTTGTATGGCAAGAGTGATACCACCTTGAAGTGAAACTGTCATAATGACCAATGTTTGACTCCTATAGACCAAGGTGTTCTGCAGCAAGGTCAAGAAACAAGGCCTGCAGCATAGATAACCCCTCATAAAGACCTTACCTGGCTTTTCCACTAGTCATGAGTTTTGCAGAGGGTCTGAGACATGACCAGTTACACATTTCACTAAAACAAATTGCTATGTAAAAAATACTTTCTGGAGAGTGGGTACAGGGATCCACCATCTCTCAGCTTCCCAAGACATGGCTTCTTTCCATAAGTCCCTGTTAAATGTTTCTTTCTGAGAAACTGGATTTGTGAGTCTTTTTCTTCAGCTTCTCAGCAAACTCAGCCTTTGGGGGTAGGTTTGCATAGAGTTGCTCATTGTGGAACAGTCAACTGGAGCAAGTATCAGTTACCCAGGCTCTCCTTGGAGAGAGATGTGCCTCTTTATGGAACAGGAATTAAAAGAAATTAAGGAGTGTGTAAGCAAAAACTCAGTTGTATATAAGAAAACCCAATTCCCCCTGAGAAAGAGAAAGAGCTGGAGTCCTTTAAAAATTAACTGCCTGTTTTTCTGTGGCTAGTGAGCCTTATCTCTCCTCCTTTCCTAGGCATTGTGAAAATCCTGTTGCCCTAGCTGTGCAGCTGCAAGGTCACTAGACAGATAAACTCAAGTTGCAAAACATGTTCTTCCTTGAAAAGTAAGAAATGATGTAATGCATGTCTCAATTGATTGAATAACTGCCTTTGTTTCTCACTTCCGTAGTATGCTTCCCCCTGCACAGATCTCTCCCTGCCCCATGAAATGCTTAAAAGGTAACTTAACTCTTTGTTCAGGGCCCAGTCCTTTGAATGCTAATCCGACTGGGCCGGTGCACCTGAATGATTAATAAATATCCTCCTAAACCCCATCGGTCTCTCTAATTCCTTAAAAATCCCGCAACACTTACACTAAAAAGAGCCATTGCTAAGTGATTTTACTGCCTCTTAGAAAGTTCAGTCTTAAGAGCTGCGGTTCCCAGAGTGGGAGACTATGTCAAACTGCAACTCATGGTGCCAGCACATCTTGACGAACACAAACCACTGTTTTGTACTTCAGATCATTCTGATGTTGATACTGTGCTTTGAAACAAAATGTCAGAAGGCTTGGGAATGATAGTAAGAGGAGTTTAAACATAAATAAATCTAAAAAAAATTTTTCAAATAAGCAAAATGCTAGGGGTCACTGAGGAGCAAGGGCAAGGCCATCAACAGTAAAAATGGCGCCCAAATACAGAGAGCAGGCTTGTGGTAGTCTCCTTGTTCAGGAGCCCAGAAATTCTATAGCTTATCTCTATGGAGGTGCCTTTCCATGATGTCAGTGTGTTGATGTGTCATTGCTATCCACAAGTCTGGAAGAGCAGTCTCTGCTGTTGTACCAGATCATTTGTCCCTCTTACCAAAAGGACTCCTATTAAACAATCCTCCATCCCACTCCTTCAGGATAATAAAATCCCATACTTATCAGAAAGCAGATGGGAAACAATTGATAAGGTACCTATACTGTGCCAGGAACTGTGTTAGGTGCATTCGCCAACATTTTTTAAAAATTTAATCCTGATTTAATTGACTTGGAAAAATCCCAGCTTAAATTGGATATAAGGAATGTGGCCTGGAAATAAATTAACCAAGGAATTCAGTCTTCACAAGCCATTGGGAGGACAGCTGTCTGCCCTTAAAAAAATGCTTTTTGTTAAGAAATGACAGTTTTGTCCCAGCATAATCATTCATTTCATTCATTCATTCATTCATTCACTCAACAAACATTGACTGAATGCCTTCTGTGTGTCAGCTTTCAGTGGGCAAAACAGAAGTCCCTACCCTGTGGAGCTCATATCTTAGCACTGTGAGAAGGCATAACAGATTGACAAGTCATATGACATGTGAGGAGGTGCTAAGTGAGATGAAAAAAAATAGAAATTAGTAAAGAGGTTTGGGAGTGAGGGGTGGGTTGGTTGCAATTTGACATACAGTAGTTGAGATATCCCTCACTGAGACAGTGACACCTGAGGAAAGACTCGAGGCAGGTGAGGGAGAAGCCGGGTGGAGAGCTGGGGAAGAGCCTCCCAGGCAGAGGCAAAGGCCCTACTGTCAGGGATTGCTTGATTTGTTCAAGGGACAACAGAGAGGCCAACATGACTTGGCATGGAGTGAACAAGGGGGAGAGTGACCAGGGGAAGGTGAGAGAGGTAAGGATAGGAAGGGGACATCAGAAAGGGCCTGAGCCACAGCCATAAGACCTTGACATGGAGGGCACTGGAGGCTTTAGACTGGAGGAGTGACATGATCAATATCACCTTTAACAAGTTCACTCTTGGGTCTTGTATTAGCCTGTTCTCAGGTTGTGAATAAAGACATACTTGAGACTGGGTAATTTATTTATTTATTTTGAGACTGAGTCTCACTCTGTTGCCCAGGGTGGAGTGCAGTGACGCCATCTCAGCTAACTGCAACCTCCGCCATCTGGGTTCAAGTGATTCTAGTGCCTCAGCCTTCTGAGTAGCTGGGACTACAGGCACATGCCACCGTGCCTGGCTAATGTTTGTTTTTTTTAGTAGAGATGGGGTTTCACCATGTTGGCCAGGCTGGTCTCAAACTTCTGACCTCAAGTGATCCACCCGTCTTGACCTCCCAAAGTGCTGGGATTACAGGCATGAGCCACCGCACCCAGTCCAAGACTGGGTAATTTATACAGGAAAGAAGTTTAATGGACTCACAGTTCCACATGGCTAGGAAGGGCTTACAATCATGATAGAAGATAAAGGAAGAGCAAAGGGATGTCCTACATGGCAGCAGGTAGGAGAGAGAGCATGTGCAGGGGAACTCTCCTTTATAAAACCATCAGATCTCATCAGACTTATTAACTACCATGAGAACAGCATGGGAAAGAACCACCCTCATGATTCAGTTACCTCCCACCGGCTGTCTCCCACGACACACGAGAAAGATGGGAGCTAGAATTCAAGATTTGGATGGGGACACAGCCAAACCATATCAAGTTTGGTTTTTGAAATAGGCTCAAAAAAAAAAAAAAAAAAAAAAAAGAAGCCATCCAGCTGGAGTGCAGTGGCTCAATCACAGCTCACTGCAGCCTCAACCCCTTGGGCTCAAGCCATCCTCTCATCTTGGCCTCCCAAAGTGCTGGGATTACAGGTGTGAGTTACCTTGCCTGGCCATGAGCACTTTTAACACAGTGTTCTCACTTGTATTAGAACTGTTTATGGCTGGGCACAGTGGCTCACGCCTGTAATCCCAGTGCTTTGGAGGGCCAAGGTGGGCAGATCACAAGGTCAAGAGATTGAGACCATCTTGGACAACGTGGTGAAACCCTGTTTCTACTAAAAATATAAAAATTAGCTGGGTATGGTGGCACGCCCCTGTAGTCCCAGCTACTTGGGAGGCTGAGGCAGGAGAATTGCTTGAACCTGGGAGGCAGAGGTTGCAGTGAGCCGAGATCCTGCCACTGCACTCCAGCCTGGTGACAAAGCAAGACTCCGTCTCAAAAAAAAAAAGAACTGTTTGCATATAGAGGCCTCCCCAGTACATAGTCTATTGGAGAACTTTAGGCATTCACTCATTCAGCCCAGATTTACTAGCTTTAGCTATGTGCCCAGCACTCTGAAAAGAACTAGGAACAAAAACAGAAAGAACAAGGCAGACGTACCCAGCCTTTATGAACTTACATTCTGTAAAGACGTTAAAGAAACAGATGGAACAATGAATAAAATGGCTGCATATTGGAATGAACCTCTGAAGGGCATGAACAAGGGCTGAGGTTAAGAATGTGTGTGGGGTGGGTGGTGTATTAGGGTTCTACTGAAAAACAGAATCAATAAGATGTGTATAGATATAGAAAGACTTTGTTTTAAAGAACTGGGTCATGTGATTGTGGAGGTTTGGTGAGTCCAAAGTCTCATGGGAGAGGCTGGCAGGTCAGTGAATCAGGAAAGAGTTGCAGTTTGAGTACTGTTTGAAAAGATTTATTCTGGCCGGGCGCGGTGGCTCAAGCCTGTAATCCCAGCACTTTGGGAGGCCGAGACGGGCGGATCACGAGGTCAGGAGATCGAGACCATCCTGGGTAACACAGTGAAACCCCGTCTCTACTAAAAATACAAAAACTTAGCCGGGCGAGGTGGCAGGCGCCTGTAGTCCCAGCTACTCGGGAGGCTGAGGCAGGAGAATGGCGTGAACCCGGGAGGCGGAGCTTGCAGTGAGCTGAGATCCGGCCACTGTACTCCAGCCTGGGTGACAGAGCGAGACTCCGTCTCAAAAAAAAAAATAAAATAAAATAAAATAAAAGATTTATTCTGAGCCAAATATGCGTAACCATTGGCCTGTGACACAGCCCTCAGGAGGTCCTGAGAATATGTGCCCAAGGTGGTCAGGGTGCAGCTTGGTTAAATACATTTTAGGGAGGCATGAGACATCAATCAAATACATTGAAGAAATACATTGCTATGTTCCAGAAAGGTGGGACATCTTGAAGCAGTGGGGGCTGGTGGGAGGTGGGGGTGAGTTTCCAGCTTACAGGTAAATTTTTCTGGTTGACAATTGGTTGAGTTTACCTAAAGACCTGGAATCAATAGAAAGGAATGTCTGGGTTAAGATAAAGGACTGTAGAGACCCAAGTTCTAATTTGTAGAGGAAGCCTTCAGGCTTCAGTGAGAACAGGTTGTAAAATGTTTCTTATCAGACTTCAAGTCTTGTGTTGATGTTAATGCCAGAGAGGTATGAGGAGGCAAGTCTGACCCCCACTTCCCATCATGGCCTGAAGCAGTCTCTCATGTTAAGTTTTAAAAGAGCCCTGACTGAGGAGGAAGTCCATTCAGATGGTCTGGGAACCTCAGAACCTTATTTTTGGTTTACAGTCCAAAGACAGTCTGCAGCGGAACCAGGAAGAGCCCACATTTCGTATGAAGTTGAAGGCCGTCTGCTGGGGAACTCCTCTTTGTTCAGGGGAGATTGACCTTTTGTTTTGTTTAGGCCTTCAACCGATTGGATGAAGCCCAGCCACACTAGGGAAGGCAAACTACTCTACTTAAAGACCAGTGATTTAAATAGAAACCTCACCCAACAACAATCTTTCAAAGACATCCAGAATAAAGTGACCAAATATCTTGGCGCACTGTGGCCCAGCCAGCTGGACACATAAAATTAATCACTGCAGGAGTTTGTCCAGTAGAGCAGGTGACTAGGAAGGTTACTCTGCGCAGCTGATATGTACACTCAGATCTAATGGGTGAACAGAAATTAGGCATGCAAATTGAAGGGACGACATTCCCAGCAGAGCACATTGGCCTGTGTCACACCTTCTCTCAAGCTAGATCTCCCTTCCTGCTATCACCTGTCGTCAAGGTCAACAAAAAGCGAAAGGTAATGACAGCTGCTCTTTGGTGGAATCAAGTTTGTGGCGTCAAGTGGCAGGGAGTCAGTTCCTTTTCTATTCAGGATATAGGCTTTTGCCAAGTTGGACACCAAGGCAGGTTTCTAAGGAAAGCAATGGGAAAACGGCAAATCTCACGAATTCCACAGAATATAATTAAGACCTTGAGAACTCACCCAATTATTTCCTGGAAGTCTAAAATTATAGACTATGCTTGACAGGGATCCAAACTATTTCCAGAAAGGCAGTGCCTGTTGTCACATGAGGAGTCCCCAGATGCAGACCCATTTGCACTGAGCAGGCAGGATGATTCCTCACCCTGGCTTTTGGTTCATCCTCTACAGCTCCTGAAGCCTCTGGTTCAGACATACTGGATCACAGATTTGCCTTACTCTGTTCTATTAAGGTTTCAGAGCTCAAGGGAAACAGAACAAAACAAAATCCTACCAAACACACTTCCTTCTTCCATGTATCTCTGGGTTTGACTATGTACCGTTCTTTCCCTGTCTGGTAGTGACCAGGGACCAGGGCATACTGGCTGTCCTCAGCTGACTCTTTAAGCTTCAGCTCCGACGTGCTGGCTTCTCTTTGATTGATTTTGTGTTTTGTAATGTTAAAGTTTCCTTCTCTCTTAAGTGAGAAGCTGACTGACAGCTTTGGGGCTAACCAAAACAGGGTAATGATTTGCCTTTCTGGTACATGTATATAGTGAAAATGTGTGCCTTCTTCCTTTGACTCCCTGCTCTAAGAATTTTCCTTTCTTCTTGCTCCCTGTCAAGGGAGACACAAAACATCTCTGTGAAAGAAGTATAAAATGCTCTGTATTGTTTTCCCCCAATCTGACTGGGTTTCTTTAGCGTTCTCTTTAGAAGAAGTACGTCTTTGTCTTCCTCTCTTTCCTCAGGCTAAGGGTTGACATTAGATTCCAGTAACTCAACTTTCATGTGTAAATCTATTCACCAGCCAGATTATATTTAATAACAGAGCCAGAAACTGGCCCTAAAGCCAGAGGAGCTTGTATGGTTTGAAAATATTTGCATGAATAGTTCAAATTCTGGCAAACAGTTCAGGCATCCAGATGGATCACAGGGAATATATTCTCTGGTTGCATGTTGACTCCTAGGGTATAATAAATCTAAAAAAGAGGTCACAGTACTCCTTTTGCCTTTTCTGAAGTAAATATAATCATAGTAATAGCTCATATCTGTAGCACTTACTATGTGCCAGGCATTATTCTGAGACTACAAGGATTACCCCCATTGAATCCTGACAGCCTTATGAGACAGGGGCTATTATCCCTATTTTCAGATGAGAAAACTGAGCTACAAGGAGCTTAAGAACCTTGCCTAAGGAAATGGTGGAAACTCAGAGAGTGGCCCACAGTCTACTACAAACATTTAAAAATAAACATCAAAATGTTATAAAGGTTACCTCTCAAACCAGGAAACAGTCTCTGCCATGCTCTTGTCATGGTGGCCTTGAATGAAGGCTTTCTGGGCCTGTTCCTGCTAGCGGCCAGGTCTTAAGACAGGGGGCCCATTGGAATAGCTTTTGGGATTAGGTCCCTTTTCTGCATCAGGATTCAGGCAGAACCCCAGAGGCATGTGAACCCACACACTCTTATCTGCAGAAAGCAAATCTTTTTACTTTAAGAAGTGCCTGGAACAGAGCTTCTCCAACAGTGAGGTGCAGAAACATCACCTGGGAGGCAGGTAAAGTACCAGTTCTGACTGGGTGGGGTTGCGGTAGAGCCTGAGGTTCTGCTTGTCTGATGGGCTCCCAGGTGCCACTACTGCTGCTGGCCCACCAGAATGAGAGGGAATGACCTAGAATAATTGCTTCTTGAGTATACTTGTTGGCTTCAATGTTTCAGTTACAAGGAACTTTTCTACCAAGTTAGGTATTCTATATTTAAGCACATATTGGATCTAGTTCCCACTTACTGCTTCACTTTCAGTTACTGGAGTAGAAGACATTTTCCATTTGGGAGAATGTTCTAGGTGAAGTGTGTCACCTAATATATTGTGTGTTGAAGCCCTAGCTTTCAGTACCTCAGAATCTGACTATATGTGGATATAGAGCCTTTAAATTAATTACAGTGGGGTTATTGGAGTGGAACCTAATCTAATCTGACTGCAGTCCTTAAAAGAAGAGGCAATCTGCACTTGCATCTAGACACCAGGAATGTACATGCACAGAGAGATGGCCATGTGAGGACACAGGGAGAAGACAGCCACCTACAAGTTGAGGAGAGAGAACGCAAGAGGAAACAACCCTGCTGACACCATGATCTCGGCCTTCCAACCTCCAGAACTGTGAGAAATAAATTTCTATTATTTAAGCCACCTTGTCTTTGGAATTTAGTTATGGCAGCCTGAGCAGACCAAGGCAGAGCGTACCTATGATCTAAACCTCCTTCCCATGTCTGAGGAACCTGGTGCTGTGTAAGTGTGGCCATAAAGCAGGGCTCTATCTTCTACCAGGAAAGCTGAAAAGACCATGATTGCTTTTTCTGCCCCTTAGCAGCTACAGAGGGACCATGTGGTCAAAGCTTGACCCATTGTGGGCTCTTCCAGGGACTGTGAATTTAGAGTGAGGTGCACAAACAAGCCAGAGCAGCTCAGATATGTTCTGGCAGCAGTATGGTTCCCTTTGTCCAGGGACCATGGCGATGTAGCAGGTGAGGGAAGCCAGTATCCAGTGGTGGTAAGGCCACTGCCAAGTGCCAGGGCAACGTGGAATGATCAGGGGCAACCATGTTCAGGGGCAACCATGTGCCAACAAGCCTGTCCTAAGGCATGACCTAGAAGGGGTTAGTGCCTTGATTCCCTTTGTTTTTTGCCTCTTCCAAGCCTGGTTCTCCAGGCTTCCTAACAAATCTCTCTGTTCCCAAAGGCTTTCCAATAAATTTCTCTTCTGGTAAGCTAGCTGGAGTTGATTTCTATTCTTTTGAAACCAAGAACTCTGGCTTATATGGTCATGAAGATTTGGGATAATCGACCTTGTTTTCCTGCTTAAACATTCTTCATCTGAAATTCTTTTTACTCATCTGTGTTCAATTGTTGCCCCATAAAAAGCAGAGTAATATTGTTTTCTCTGTTTTCCATCTTTACTATATTCAAATAGAGACTGACACTGTGGCTGCTTTGTCTCTCACATCCTGCCTAGGGTAATCATGTTCATCCTTCTACCTGGGGTGTACTGAGGTATACTTAGATGGTAAGTCTTGAAAGACAAAGTAGTAAATATAAGAAGCTATATTCACTCATTTCAGCTTGAACTCATGACTCTGATGACATGCAGCTTTCCAGGAAAATGTCTTGAAGACAAAACAGAATAGAGCACATGGCTCCCACATCTCTTGTCTAAGTCACTATATTCATTAAAAAATAAAGGATCCTAGTCCTTGCCTTTTCCTACACATAAGATAACATCTGCGCCGGACTCAGTGGCTCACACCTGTAATTCCAACACTTAGGGAGGTGGAGGCAGGTGGATCACTTGAGGTCAGGAGTTAGAGACCAGCCCGGCCAACATGGTGAAACCCTGCCTCTACTAAAAATACAAAAATTAGCTGGGCATGGTAGTGCAAGCCTGTAATCCCAGCTACTTAGGAAGCTGAGGCGTGAACCCAGGAGGCGGAGGTTGCAGTGAGCCAAGATCATGCCACCGCACTCCAGCCTGAGTGATACAGCGCAAGACTCCATCTCAAAAAAAAAAAAAAAAAAAAAAAGATAACATCTGACAGGGTTAGTGATTATTTCTCTGTAGTCTATAACTAGGTGTACTCTTTTACCCAAACTTTGACGTGATTTTACATGTACTTAATCTTCACCACCTGTATATAAACCGTTAACTGAAATACATTGGAGAAGTCTGACAGAACATCTCTGAAAGACTTCTCCTGAGCTTCAGGCCTTGGTCTATAATTATCAGTAAGATTTCGGAATAAAACTAACTTTAATCCTCTAAAAGTGTGATTTTTTTTTTAGTAGAAAATAATGGTGACCACAAAGGGACTCAAGAATAGACTGCCCAGGATCATCTGAAACATTGTGGGACCTGGTGCCTTGCTACCAGCTTAAACCCTTTGAGCCCCTCTGGCTCTTCCACAGTTGCAGATGAGCAGATGAGTTTCTCCTAAGTCTCAGACCTCCCACTTGATTGATGATTCTTGCTTTTTTTCAGCTAGTTGCTCTCACTCCTTGACAAAGGCATCTTGAGGCTTTTCATGTCTTTGAGAAAGAAAATTCTTTTAGTTGAAAGATAAAAAAATGAGTGACTTAATGTATAACACATAGTGAGCCTATGCTTGCAAATATCTCCCTTGATGGGAGAGGTTTACTAAAGGAAATTCAATATTGAAATGGTCAAAAATGGAATTCTTAAACATTAAGGCATGCCAGGTTTTCCAGGACTCCAGATGGCTACATATTATGGCCCGTTCTTGTGCATATTTTAAACCAATGGGCAAATTACATCAAGGAAAATTTGGAACTCAAATTATCATTATTCAAAAATTCATTTTAATTGTAAAGTTAAAATGCAGAGTCTTCTAAGTCTTCTATCTCATGCCTACTTTGAATCTGATGACTTTTTTACTGATGCTCAAATAAAAACACACTCTTTAAGTAGTACTAATTCAAGCTACTTGGAGATTTTGTTTTTCTTATACAATTCAGTCATTTTAAGCTAAAATGTAAACATTGAAAATTTAACCATAAACTCACTTGAAACTGAAAGGAAAAAGGTGGTAAAGAGGTTTTTAAACCAAACTGCCATGAAAATGCTTTGCCCACAATTTTGGCTGACAGCCTTCATTAGGTTACCCATCAGGACAAATAAAGTTCAGCCATGTGAACAGGTCCTTATTTGTCAGAAATATAATTTATATCCAGACATCTTTTATAAACCAGTGAGTTTGTGTTACTATCTCATCACCAAAATTCTAAGAATGAATACTATAAGATCTTCATTTCTATGTGTGCATATGTGTTTATGTATGTGTACACATATTATGTTATAGGTTGTATACATGGTATCAAATTGACTTATAAATGAATTAGCTTGTAAATTAGCAAGCCCAAATATTTTCCAAGTTCATATGACTTAAGTAAATATTTAACAAATATGCTGGTTAAAATTATTGGTAAATTAATAATAGAAATGTCTTCAAAATTGTCAACATACATTTTCTTTCCTAGGTTTACTGGTCAGACAGTTTTATATATGTCTCTGATAAATGTTTTAAGATGTCAGGGTTTGACATGAAGACTATAAACTCAGCCCAAAAGAGAATGATCTTAGTGTAATTTTTGATAAATAAGACTAGTTGAATATTTTTTATTTAATTAAAACAGCTAAATCTTTTGAGAAAAATATCTGTATTTTTCACTTCATGGTTTTTACTTAGGTGAACATCTGATATTCACAAGCTCTAAAAATGGTTAACAAAGAGATAACATAAAATGATGACTAGCTTAGTCTAATAGCTCAGTTCTCATAAGTAATCTAGGTAAACTATCAAAAAATAAATCAGTTAAATAAACGTAAATGGGGTAAATATTATAAATAAACTTTTCATGTGATTTGAAATCTTAAAGTTATGTTAAATAATAAATACTCATTAAATGCCTGGATCATTTTTAATTTAAAAAATTATGTTACATATGTTTACATATTTAAAATTATGTTACATATGTTACATATTTAAAAAATTATGTTTCTAGGCCAGGCATGGTGGCTCATGCCTGTAATCCCAGCACTCTGGGAGGCCAAGGTGGGTGGATCACAAGGTCAGGAGTTTGAGACCATCCTGCTTAACACAGTGAAACCCCGTCTCTACTGAAAATACAAAAAAAATTAGCCAGGCATTGTGGTGGGCACCTGTAGTCCCAGCTACTTGGGAGGCTGAGACAGGAGAATAGAATGAACCTGGGAAGCGGAGCTTGCAGTGAGCCAAGATCGTGCCACTGCACTCCTGGGTGACAGAGCGAGACTCCGCTCAAAAAAAAAAAAAAATTATGTTTCTAAAAATGGTTCTCGTTATAAAATACTAATATATGACAGACAATTCAAGATTTCTTGCCTCCAAAGTTTTCACTAAAATTTAAGGTTACTGAGAGTTAAAAATCCTAATTAATATGTATAGTACCATATATAGTATATGTCAAAAAGTGAAATGTGTTTTTTATGAGAAAAATTATTTGAAATGGCATACAAATGTGATCTTTATTAAGAAAAGGAATAATTTTGTCTAATTCAGAGGTTATTAAAAGTATTTATTAAACAAGATAGAAAGGAACCAGTAAGTAGGAGAGAGAGATGTGAAAAAGTTATGGATATGAAGATATATTTGTTTGTAAGAAAGGTTAAAGAATAAAGAGAATAATTTTTGTCTGAGACAAGAATGTTGTTTGGTAAATTTTTTGTCCTAAAGTAAAATGATTGATTATTTAAGAAAGAAGTATAGGACAAAGCAGAAAGTTCTATAAGCATTTTTAAATGGCCTACATAAGTCATAAGGTTTGTAAAAGGATAATTTATGAAAGTAATTTAATATATTATTAAGTTGGCTCTAATTAAAGGAAAATTACTTGTATCAGTATTTCTAAAGATTGAGCTTTGATATTAAAAATACACTAATATAAAACTAAGTATTTTGGTTCTCTATGATAGAACGATGCTTTTTAAAAGTATTAATTTGCTGTTAGTAAAATTACAAAAGTTTTCAATTTTTAATTATGATAACTCTCTCCTTTAGTTTTTTTTTTTTTTTCCAACTCCTGTAACTTTTTCCCCTCTTGTTCCATCTCTGCTGTTGTGGCCTGATAATGAAACATTTATCTTGAAGGTCAAAAAAGCATTTTTGTTCAGTATAAGCTGATTCTTTGCTCTTGGCTTTTCTTGATGTGTCTAAATTGTTCCATGTGACCAAAGAACTCTCCATACTGTTACTAAAAGCCTTGTGCTCTCCTTAAGGTACTAGTTTCCTTATTTACATTCTTCTATAATATAGTGTTCACTCACAACCCTGGACACACTCTGTGTCTGATTAAATTTAAGTCCCTTTTCATCAGATTTAGCTTCCAGGTAATTTAAATGGGTTTCTCATAAGGAGAAGCAATCACACTGCAGGATGTTTTTTGGTTTGTTTGTTTGTTTAGTTATTTATTTTTTAACCTATTTAGTAACTGGCTTAAATAACAAAGATGTTACATTTTACCAAGATAATTCCTATACTGTCTTATTAGGTTTTTGATTACTTAGCAAAACTGAATTCTAAAGGGGCTAAAGTTTTTACATTCATGTAACTGTTTTTTTGTTGTTTTGTTTTGTTTTTTGTTTTTGAGATGAAGTTTCTATCTTGTTGCCCAGGCTGGAGTGCAATGGCATGACCTTGGCTCACCACAACCTCTGCCTCCCAGGTTCAAGCGATTCTCCTGCCTCAGCCTCCCGAGTAGCTGGGATTACAGGCATGCACCACCACGCCTGGCTAATTTTGTTTTTTTTTTTTTTTAGTAGAGACGGGGTTTATCTATGTTGGTCAGGCTGGTCTCGAACTCCTGACCTCAGGTGATCCAACCACCTCAGCTTCCCAAAGTGCTGAGATTACAGGTGTGAGCCACTGCGCCCAGTCACATTTATGTAACTTTCTGTATTGCCTTTGAAGTCTTTTGGTTATCACTCTGGTTAAATAAATAACTATTATTTTACAACTAACTGTAATTCTGTTTTGATCAAATGTATTAAAACTTTTGACATCTTTTGTAGGTTTCCCCAGGAAAAATCCTAAATTAAGTCTTTTTGGATTAAATGATTAGACTTATTTGGTAAATTTTGGGAGCCATTTTCAAATAATAAATGATACTAGATTTTCTTTCAGTTACATTTATGTATGAGTATGTTATTGATACAAATGTTATAAAAATTATATAAATTCATAAAATCTAATTGTTATTTTAGTCAGTCACATTTTGATAAGTTAAATCTTTTCTAAAGTTATATATATATATATATGAATATATTGTTAATGTGAGTATTCTAAAGATTGCATGAAACTTATAAAAGTTCAGTGGTCCTGATATAACACTGTCAGTCATGATTCTGGTTCTTATCTTAAAATGCTACATATGATAAAAATAACTAGATTTCCTTGTCAATTGAAAACTTTCATCAGGTTTTAACCATGACTAAATTTTGCCATGCATAGTTATTGTTATGAATTCTTCTCTCCAAACATTTGCAGTTAGCACAAAATTGCCTTTCATGGAAAAGTTTCTAATAAATATGGGTACAAAAAGGAAAAAAAAAAAAAGTACAATTTGGGCGTGGTAGTTCATGCCTGTAATCCTAGCACTTTGGGAAGCTGAGGTGAGCAGATCATTTGAGGCAAGGAGTTCAAGACCAGCCTGGCCAAGATAGTGAAACTCTGTCTCTACTAAAACTACAAAGAAAAAATTAGCCAAGTGTGGTGGCAAACGTCTGTAATCCCTGGTACTTGAGAGGCCGAGGCATGAGAATCACTTGAACCTGGGAGGCAGAGGTTGCAGTGAGCTGAGATAGTGCCACTGCACTCCAGCCTGGGTGACAGTGCGAGACTCTGCCTTAAAAAGAAAAAATGCAAATGTATGTTCTGGTTTTGTTAAATGACTATCATTTTCCTCAATCTGTGTAACTCGCATTGATGCTATTAAGTATGTATTCATATGTATAATCTGTAGTATCCTTGTAATAATGAGATATTGTGTTAGGTGCAGAAAAGGGTAACGGCAGGAAAAAAAAAAAGAACCTGGATCATGCTAATGAGAAAAATAGATGTGATCTGAAGCATGTTTTCCAATGATTAGGAAAGTATTATGCTGGACCCGATGCTTATACATTGCGACTACAACTGAAGATTAGCAACCTGCATAGGAAAGAGCCTTCCTAGCTATGTGGAACAATTGACACTGGACCTGTCAATGTAACTGAATGGTTGATGAGAACTTGTGAGACAAAGTCAAAAACATAAGAAGCCTTGTTTGCTCATTTCTCTTTGAACCCCTGACTTTGTGATGAAATCTAGCTCCTCCAAATAATGCTTTGAAGACAAAACAGGATAGAGCTCATGGCCGCACATGTTGCTTGCCCAAGTCATTGTATTTCTTTTCTTTTTTTTTTTTGTACTTTAAGTTCTAGGGTACATGTGCACAACGTGCAGATTTGTTACATAGGTATACATGTGCTGTGTTGGTTTGCTGTACCCATTAACTCGTCATTTACATTAGGTATTCTCCTAACGCTATCCCTCCCCCAACCTCCCACCCCACAGGCCCCAGTGTGTGATGTTCCCCACCCTGTGTCCAAGTGTTCTCATTTTCAATTCCCACCTATGAGTGAGAACATGCGGTGTTTGGTTGTCTGACAGGTCATTATATTTCTTAAATGATAAGTGACCCTGATCTTTGCCTTTTCCTATACATCTGATGGAGTTAATGATTATTTCTCTGTAGTCTATAACCAGAGGTACTCTTGCACACAAACTTTGATATGGTTTTGCATGTACTGAATCTTCACCATCTGTATGTTAACTGTGAACAGAAACACTGCATTGGAGAAGTCTGACAGAAGCTCTCTGAAAAACCCCTCCTAAGCCATAGGCCTCTGCCTATAGCCCTCAGTGGGACTTCTGAATAAAACTCACTTTATTTTTTAAAAGTTTGGTTCTTTTCTTTACTTGACAGTCTCTATCATAAATTTCAGCCTTAAATCAAATGTCTCACTACTGTCCCTTACAGCATTGTGTTGTAGTGAAAATGAAGACAAAAACAAACTAGATTTCTTCAGTGGAGTTATGCAGAGGTTTATATCTTGGGGTTTGATGGTGGTTTATATCCCAGAGAGCCCTAGAGGCATCCCTGCATGATTTGGGGAGCTTGGACTTAGAGTGGATCTTCCCAATTATTTTGACACTCACACCTCTTTCATTAATTCTTACCCCTTATTCCAATTCTTCATGTCGCCAGTTTTGAAATATTTTGCTATAAAACTGTATTCATTAATTAACAAATTTATCTTTAATATTGATCAAGGCACTGCTATGGAGCTTTGACTAAATCTCTTAATCTCCATAAGCCTTAGTGTCATTATTTATGAGAAGAGAGCAATAGGATCAACCTTACTGGGTAATTTAGTTATAGCAGGATCCTAAGTCTTGTTCATCCCTAGGGGTCAGAAAATGCCAAGCACATGTGTTTGAAGGCCTGATAGGATAGGCCTTCAAACACTGAAAGTTTGATAGGCAATGAGGCTTGCAAGCCTCCTCAGCTAGAACCCCTCCTCCCTCAGGACCAGGTGAGACAAATCTGCTGCAGTCACAAAGACTTGGTCCTGGCAAAGGGGGCGTAATTCCCAGTGTGGTGTGGTGTCGTGTTTGTCCCATGGCTTTGCCTTCCATGGCCAGGTCTGATCAAGTCATAGAGATGAAGGGAGAGGTGGAGGGGAAGTGGACCCTAAATACCAGCAGAAAGAACTGCTTCACTGAAAACTTTCGGATAGGCAGCAACAGCAGTATTGGGCATCCCACTGATAGAGTATAGAGATACATGTGTTCTCCACATCTTTGTCAAAGCCCATTTGACTGCTCGGCACCCCAAAGCCTCCAGTGCCTGGTGGCTGTTCCTGGGGGGAAGTGGAAAGTAGCAGAGGTGTCCAATGGGGCAGACAGGCTAGAGCATGAGGTAGTGACCAGCAGAGGAAGCTAGAACAGAAGAAAAGAAATGGCAGAGTTGATGGGACTTGACCACCTGTGAGACATCCCCTGGGACTCCCAGAAATATCTGGGGGCACCTGTACTCAGGATTGTGGTCCTGCACTAACAGGTGGGATCAGGACTCAGTGAAACTTGGATCTCAAAGAATAGGAGCAACACAGGAATAACTTTGAGCATGGGGCTGGCCATATAGTAGTAGGTGTTTAATTTATGGAAGATACTAACTCAGAGAATATCCACAGAAACAGTGACTGGTTAGTCACCTTACTTGTTAACCTAGTTTACCTTCCTTGTTTAATGATATCACCTTGTGAGGCTGAGTTGAGTGTTAAGTTTCCATTAGCTTTTTGGAAACATTGCAAATTATTCCAGGACTCTGGTTTCTACCTTAATGGACTCCTGAGTGGGGTCTGGGGTCCAGGGTCTTCAGGTCCGAGACCATAAAGACTATGAATAGGGTAGGATGTGAACAGGGTAAAGTATTGTCCCTCATGTCTTGTGCCGCAGGCCAAGAAGTGATTCACGGGAAACACCAAACCCATGTGTGCTGGCCATTTTAAGTGGTTGTTTATTTGCTTGGCAGTGGAACCAGGGACCCTTGAGGCCCTGTGAGATCCTGGGATACATAAAAGTGTCTAAGAACTTCTGGATTAGGAACATAAAGTTGAGGAAAAAAAATAAGAGTAAATATTAGAAACGTATTTGTGGGCTGTACGTGCTATTCTTGGGCTCCTACAAAAGACTGAAATGCTACAATTTGAAGTATTCATTACTAGATTGATCAACACATGTGAGGATGTGTTAAAGGAAATAGTTCTGCTGAGGAAGGTGAGACACTCTAATTTTTCCATCTATCTCAATTTTCTATAATCATGATAATTTTTGTTGCTTTAGTGTTTAGATAAACCTCTCTGTGCACACACACACACACTCAAGGTTTTGGTGCTCAAATTGAGTCCAATCTATGGTTTAAGATGTTAAGAATCCTGTAGGAGAAGCCTGTATGCATTGAGGGATTAAGCTAGGGAACTTGACAGCAATTTGGAAGTAAGGAGGGTAGGGAAGAACAAGGAGCTGGGAAAGGGCAGAGCTGGAAGAGGCAGGTTCAACCACTATTGGCAAGATATAATATTTCAATGATTTCAGGGGCTTGATGGAAGTGGTGGAGATCCCTTCTTTCTTCTTACCTCCACCCTATACTCTTTCTTGTCTTTTTCCTTAGCATGTAATTTATTAAGAAAGGAAAGTAACCATTTACATTTTAATCAGGAATTATTAGACATTATATTTCCTCTCTCAATGCCTCCATATAATTTCATAATTTAGAAAATGAACATTCCATTGTTAGACTGTCAAGTATAACTCCATAATTGATTTTCTTATTTTGTCAAAATACCTGGCAATAAGAGTAACAAAAACATTTGATTTGAGCTTATGATGTAGCAGACATTGTACTAAGCTCTTTATAGACGTTATTTACCTTAATATTTGTAACAAGCTTATGCAGTAGCTATTATTATGCCGATTTTACAGATGAGGCAACTGAACTTCTCATCAGATAAAATACTTCAGCTTCAGTCAGAAAACCCAAGTCAAAGTAGCTTGAACAATATAGAGATTTAGTAACTCATGTTATTAAAAAAGTCTAGAGGTTACTGAGGACCAGGCATGATTCCATCAGAACTCTCACTCCATTTTTCTGAGATTCTCTTGACTTTGCCCTGTTCTATATGTCAGATTCATCCTCAGGCTGCTGTCAAGGCAGCTGCAAAAATTGTGGCTCTCAACCACATAAGATGATATTCAATATCTTTCCTTGTGGTACTCTGTGAGGGATAAGGAAACCTTCCCAGAATCCTTCAGCACACTTCCTCTCACACTTCATTGACCTGAGATTTTATCACCTGCTCAGGTGGGAAACAATAGCTGTGACAAATTGAATGTCTTGTGCTAATTTTCTTCAGCACAAGTTTCTGAACCAATCTCTGGCAAGAAGCATGGAATTAATTTTAGACCAACTAGAGCCAGTGATGTAAAACTGAGTTCCGTAATTTAAAAAGCATTTTGCAAATAGAGGCACATTATGAGTGAAAATGTGGAGACTCAGGCTCTGGTTTCAGAGCTGCCCCTTTGGGGGAATCACTGAGCCAACCTAAGTGGCACTTCCCTCACCTGTAAAATGATGATATCCATATACCAGATGATCTCCAGATACATTCTAGCTGTAAGCACCTACAGAGACTGATTACTCCCTTTGGTGTCCTCCCCTCACCTTGTTCCCCCTCGTGACCTTCCCAGTCAGTGATGAGGCACCGTCCCTCTTTTCTCTAACGATACCCATTTCTCAAAGCTGTAGTAGCAGAAATACCTTCATGATTGCTCCAGACAAAACAGTTCTCCTCTTCATGATTATAACACTACATAATACATTTTCTCACAGTAGGGTGATACTTACCTCAAAGCTGTAAAGTGTTACATTGTAATTCATTTATTTCATCTATTTACTCAACAAATATTTATCAAATGCTTACTATGAGCCAAGCAGTGTACTAGGTGCCTGGGTGATATAGTTTGGGTGTTGTCTCCTCTAAATCTCATGCTGAAATGTAATCCCCAATGTTAGAGGTGGGGCCTAGTGGGAGCGGATTGGATCATGGGGCTGGATCCCTCATGGCTTGGTGCTACCCTTGTGGTAGTGAGTGAGTTCTCATGAGATCCAGTTGTTTAAAAATATGTGGCATCTCCCTCCACTCTCTCTCCATGTGAGATGCCTGCTCCCCCTTCATCTTCTGCCATGATTGTAAGCTTCCTGAGGCCTCCTGAGAAGCTAGGCAGATGCCAGCCAGCACCATGCTTGTGCAGCCTGCAGAACCATGAGCCGATCAAATCTCTTTTCATTGTAAATTACCCAGTCTCAGGTATTTCTTTATAGGAATGCAAGAACGACCTAACACTTGGGGAAACAGAGTAATAACACAAAGAAAGCTTTTGCCCTCATGGAGTTTACATTCTGATAGAATATAAACCCATGCACAGATAAATATATGAATAAGTAACTCAGCAATCTAGCATATGGTACCAAGACTGAAAAGTGGTATGGAAAATAATAGGTATAAGTGAGGGATAGATGGGTGAATGAACCACTGGGAAATGTGGGAGAAGAGCCTCCAGTCAAGGTGAAAACCAGACCAGAGGTCTAGGAACAGGAAAAGACTTGGTAAATTTGAAACAAGAAAGCAGGCTGGCATAGCAGGGGTAGGTATAGAGAAGACAAGGTCAGAGAGCTAGCAAGAAGCCAGGTCACAAAGGGCCTTGAAAGCCTTGATAAGAACTTTGGGTTTTGTTCTAAGCGTGTTGGGTAGTTGTGCTATTGTTGTTGCTGCTGCAACAAACACTTACTAAGCTCTTATTAGGTGCCAGACAACCATGCTAAATGCTTTACATGTATTATCTTCCCAGCTACTTTGTAAATTCCCACAGCTCTATTGACCTTTGGAATCAGATAGACCTGCTTTAAAACCCATCTCTTCCACTTTCCATCTGTGTGACCTTGGCCAAGTTGCTGAACCTCTCTCTGTCTCAGTTTTCTTATTTGTAAAATGGGAGTAAAAATATCTCATAGGGTTATTGTGAGGATAAAGCAAGAGAGTGTTTGTTAAGCAACTAGCAAAATGCTTCAGTAGTTTTAGTTCTCTTCCTCTTCCCCTTTGCTTTGCTGGCCCCTCCTTTAGGTCAGTGACCGATCTTAACTCATTTTTGTAGCTGTTTATTATCTTGCTTGGTTCCCTGTATATAGCAGTGCCTGGGTAGTTCATTTGCATAAATAAATAAGTGAACGAGTTTCCTTATTGTATAATTGTAACCAGGGTCAGTTATTGCCAGGAGAAGAGGTATTGCTGACTGATGTTGGCCTCCAGGCTGTGGGGCTGGAGTAGGAAGAAAAGGGAGTCTAGGAGGTTGGAATACCTCCAAATAGAGGTACAAATGCAGGGAAGGGTGAGGCATGTTCTAGAAGCAGTAAGTAGGCCAGTTTGGTTGGGTTATAAGGGAGCTCCATCATGGTGACCTTGCATACCAAGAGAGTCTGTCTGTATGTTCTTCAGTAGGAAGAATTGGAACCCAGAAGAATTTTTTTAGTAGGAAAAAAAAAAAAAGCCCCACAGTGCAACCTCTAGCTTGATTGTTCTTGCTGGTATGTAGCTTAGTAAATGTTCCTTAGCCATTTCATGTCCAGTGCCTCTACTAGAGAATAAAGTTTCTTATCCAGAACTGGGGTTAGGCTGGGCCTGGTGGCTTATGCCTGTAATCCCAGTGCTTTGAGAGCCTGATGCAGGAAGATAACTTGAGGACAGGAGTTTGAGACCAGCCTGGGCAACAAAATGAGACCCTGCCTCTACCAAAAAAAAAAAAAAAAAAAAAATTCCCAGCATGGTGATGCACTGCCTTTGATCTCAGCTACTTGGGAGGTTGAGGTGGGAGAATCCATAGCAGTAAGCTATGATTGTGCCACTGCACTCCATCCTGGGTGACAGAGTAAGACCTCATCTCTTAAAAAAAAAAAAAAAGAACAGGGGTTAAACATTCTTCAGTGAATTCATTCAACAAATATTTATTAAGCCCTATTGTGTCCCAGGCACTCTCTAGCGATACAGTGGTGAGTAAGACAAAATCTCTACTCTGTTAAAGTTTGTATAACAATGAAGGAAGACTTCAATGAATTCATTCAACAAATATTTATTAAGCCCTATCGTGTCCCAGGCACTCTCTAGAGATACAGTGGTGAGTAAGGCAAAATCTTTACTCTGTTGAAGTTTGCATAACAATGAAGGAAGACAGATTCTACCCATATAAACAAATAAATACAATAACATAATTTAAGATAAAGGTCATGAGAGAGTACCTGTGTGTTGCTACTTTAGCTAGACTGGTCAGGGAAAGCTTCTCTGAAGAAGAGACACCTGAGTGATGAGAAAGAGATGAGACAGCCATGTGAAATCCAGGGAAATGATTCCAGGTAAGGAAGCCCTGTGCTGAGAATAAGCTTGAAGTATCCAGGGGCCAGAAAGCATCCAGTGGGACTGGAGGCTGGGGAAACAAGGGGAGGGTTGAAGGAGATAGACCTGGGGCCGCAAACACAGGTTGGATTATGTAGGGTCTTAAAGGACTTTGGACTTCATGCTAATCATAATGTAATTCTAATCATAATGTATGAGGGGGGTTATGTAAGGAGGTGCACCAGACTTACTCAATAAAAAGATCACTCTTGCTGCCAAGTGGAGAATAGATCATAGGGAGCAAGAGCTGCAGCTGCGGACAGATCCAGATGTAGTTGCAGTTACTCAGCTGCTATGGTTTGAATGTGTGAGTTTCTCCAAAATTCCTGTTGAAACTTAATTATCTCCTAAAGCCCCACCTCTTAATCCTGTTGCATTGGAGTTTCAACCCACAAGAGGCGGGGCTTTAGGAGATGATTATGTCTTGAGGGTTCTGTCCTCATGAATGAGACCTGTGCCCTTCTGAAGGGGCTTGAGGGAGCCTCTTTGGCCTTCTTTTGCCCCCCTGTCATGTGAGAACACAACGTTCATCCTTTTCACTATATGAGGAGACAGCAACAAGGCGTCATCTATGAAGCAGAGAGCAGCCCTTGTCAGTCACTAAATCTGCCAGCACCTTGATCTTGGACTTTCCAGCCTCCAGAACTGTGAGAAATAAGTTTATAAATTACTTGGTCTAAGGTATTTTGTTAGAGCAGCAGGAGTGTACTGACACTGTCTTGGTTCATTTTGTGTTGCTGTAGAGAAATACCCAAGGCCAGGTAATTTATAAAGAGGTTTATTTAGCTCACATTTCTGCAGGCTGTACCATCTGCTGGGCTTCTGATGAGGGCTTTTCTGCTGCATCAAAACATGACATAAAAGGTCAAAGGGGAAGTGTGAAGAGGAACCAAACCTGAAGTGTCCTGGTTTTATAACAATATACTCTTGTGGGAACTTATCCATTCACCCAAGACCCAATCCAGCCTCACGAGAACAAGAACAGCACCAAGCCATCCATGAGGAATCCATCCTCATGACCCAAACACCTCCCAGGAGGCCCCACCTCCCAACACCACCACACTGGGGATCTGATTTCAACATGAGATTTGGTGGGATAACAAACCATATCCACACCACAGCAGACACCTACTCAGAGACAGTGGTATCTCAAACCACTGTTGGAGCAGTGATGAAGGTGGGAAGGCATCAGATATGGGTAATATTTTAGAGGTAGAGGCAAGAAAATTGCTGATAAATTGTACGTTTAGTTTAGTTTAGTTAAAATTGTATTTGACTGTACCCAAAAGAATGAGATAGATGTTAATTTCTCTCTTAAGTCAGCATATGTGTTGGAGGTCCGGGGCTAGTGGGGCACACTGTACTATTATCAATTTTGCCTTTCTTCTTTCCAATTTCTTCATTTTGGAAAAGGAACGTCTATCCTATGCCTTTCCCACCATTGTACTTTGGGAGCAAATAACTTGTCTTGTTTCACAGGTTCACAGCTGGAGAGAATTTTTGCCTCAGAATGAATCATACCTTGAGTCTCACCCATATCTGAGTTAGCTAATATTTAGATCAGTTTTTGGGCTTAGAGTTGATGCTGGAATAGGTTAAGGCTTTTGGAGCTACTGAGATGGAGTGAATGTATACTACATATGAGAAGGCCTTAAATTTTGGGGGTCCAGAAGGCAGAATGTTATGGACTGAATTACGTTCCCCCAAATTCTTATGTTGGAGCCCTAAACCCAAATATAACTGTACTTGGAGACAGGCCCTGTAAGGAGGAAATTAAGGTTAAATGAGATTATAAGTGTGGGGTTCTAGTCCCATATAACTGGTGTCCTTATAAAATGAGGGAGAGAACCATGTGATGCGTCCATGCAGAGGGAAAAGGTCATGTGAAGACACAGCAAAAAAGGTGGCCATCTGCAAACCAAGGAGAGAGGCTTGAGGACAAACCAAACCAGCTGACACCTTGATCTCAGCCGTCCAGACTTCAGAACTGTGAGAAAATAAATTTCTGTTGTTTAAGCCTTTCAGTCTGTGGCATTTTGTTATGACAACCCTAGGAAATGAACGCAGATTTTGCCTCTCACCCTCAAATCAGCCCTTTATTGCCTTGTTTGTGGCACTGGAGCTAGACCCTGTTGGCGTTTCTTCTTTGCCAGTTGGAATGGTATTAGTTTTGTCAGTAGATGGTGTGGGACAATGCTGCAGGAATAAGGAGTTTTTCTTCTTAGTTACAGGGCTCTTTCTTTTCCTCTTGTTCCTATAAGATAACTCACTCAACTTTTCTGCCTCAGTGGCTGCAGCCACAAGCCACACCCTCTCCAATAAGTTCTAGACCCCCTCTTTCAAGTTTCTTCCTTTCTTGGGAACCCTAGTTCAGCCCTAAGATATTCTTTAGAATTATTTTTTATCCCCTCATAGTACTGAATTCTCCATAAATAGTAATTATTTATATTACACTTTGCCTATTCAAATTCTATCTCCTGACTGGATCCTGTATGGTACACATGCTAACAGCTCACTATTAGGCTTAATAGGATGTGACCCTTATCCCTGGAGTTCAAGGTAGTATCTGCACAAAGACAGAAGAAGGGGCTGGGTGCAGTGGCTCATGCCTGTAATCGCAGCACTTTGAGAGGCCGAGGCTGGCAGACCACTTGAGGTCAGGAGATCAAGACCAGCCTGGCCAACATTGCGATACCCTGTCTCTACTAAAAATACAAAAAAGGTCGTGAGGCGTGGTGGTGCATGGCTGTAATCCTAGCTACCAGGAAGACTGAGTCATGAGAATTATTTGAACCCAGGTGGCAGAGGTTGCAGTGACCTGAGATTGGGCCGTTGCACTCCAGCCTGGGTGACAGAGTGAGAATCTGTCTAAAATAACAACCACAGTAATAATAACAATAATAATAGATAGAGGAAGGGATGAAGAAGACACAAAAAGTGGTCCCTTGACACTTTTATTTACATCCAATTGGCCAACCAAGCCACAAGGACACATGTAGCTGCAAGGAAGGCTGAGAAATGTAATCTTTACTGTGGGTGAACATGTGCTCAATAAAATGATCGTACTGTGGAAGACAGCAATGAACACTGGAGACAAACTGTAGTCCCTACCATGTGAGTTAGAAGTGAAATCAAGGAATCAAGGATAACTGCCAGATTTTTGCATAAGCAAAAAGTAAATGATGGTGCCATTTACTATGATGAGTAAAACTGGGATCTGAGCAGGTTTTGGAATAGAGGTGGATGTGGATGGAGAAAAATCCGGGTGGGGGTTGTTTTGCCATATTGAAATTGATGTTCTCATTAGAAATTTGAGCTAAGCCATAAATCATAGAAAACTGGAACTCAGGGGGAGTCATTAGCATACATGTTGCATTTAAAGTGCTATGATTGGATAAGGTCACCTAGAGAAAGAGTACAAAAAGAGAAAAAAACAGAGGACACAGTCTGAGGCTCCAACATTTAGAAGGCAGATAGAAGAGAGAGCCAGCAAAAAGGCTAAGAGGAAGTGACCATTGGTATTTGATGATGATATTAAAGATTATTACTTTTTGAGATGTTATAATGATAGTGTGCTTATATCTCTTTTAAAAGAGTCCTTATTTAGAGATACATACTGAAATATTTATAGGTGAAATATGTTTGGGACTTATAAATAATTTGGGAGGGAAAGTAGGTAAGGGCTAGAGAAAACAAAATGGGTCATGAGCTGAAGCTAGGTCATGGGAATGTGGGAATGTATTATGCTTTTCTGAATGCTTTTATTACATTAAAAATGTTCCATGATATAAAAGTAAAATAGAAAAAGAAATGTGTAACCACTCAAGTAGAATGACCTCCAGGATATTGTAGTGTCATGAAACCTAGTGAAGAATGTGTTTCCCACAGGAGACAGTGGTCAATGTCTAGTGCTGCTGAGGGCAAGCAGGATTTGGACAGAGAATTGATCATTGGATTTGACAAAGCAGTTGTCATTGACGATCTTGCTAAGAGTCATTCAGTGGACTGATGAGGACAAAGCCTGGTGGGAGGGAGTTGTATAAAGAATGGACAGTGAGGGAGTAGAAGGGGAAAGATAGATGACTTTTCTGCTCTAGAGGAGAACAGAGAAATTGAGAGACAGCTAAAGAGGGGCATGGAGTCAAGGAATTTATTTAAATAAATCACATTAAGGCAGAGAAGTATGTTGATTGCAGTGAGGCAGCAAGGAGGAAATTGATGCTGTGGCAGCAAGATCTTGAGTAGGGAGAGCTCATTGGATGGACAGCACTAGGACAGGGGCTGGTCTTGCAGAGGTTCAGGGTCTTTCTTCCTCTGTATCGGATGAGAGGACAAAATTTGTGGGTCTGGACACAGGTTTCTGGAGTTTGGTGGTGGGAAGATGAGGTAGTTCTCACCTGATTGTAAGTATTTTCTCAGTGAAGTGTGAAATGTGGTCACAAGCTAAAAGCAAACAAAGATGGTTTTCAGGGGTTTGAGAAGGGAGCAGAAGGTGCCAAATAGTCTCCTGGAAGAGAGGGGACTGGATCTACCAGGGAAATGTAGCATTCATTAGGAATTGTCATGAATTCAAAGAGAATAACAAGCAGTAAGATTGTTTGATTGACATCATCTGGTTTGCTCCCCTGAAGTGCCGGGCAGGTGTGAAGGAGGCAGACAGTTGCATTTAATCGGGGGTGGAGTTTTACCAGGTGAATCTAGTGGAGGGAGAGAAGCGGCAGATTGTAGGAAAGGGGCTAAAGGACCAGGGGCTCTAAGCAAGGGAAGAGAGAACCGAGTGAGCAGCTGTTTGTATGGCATGGTGTGTGTACAGGGGAGTAGAGGACATGGTGAGTTTGTTTGCAGTATAGCTGGGTGGGGGAATTGAGTGAGCGAATCAGGAGGTGAGGAGATGGTGGCCAGGAATGAGAAGGACTGGCTAGGTAGAGTGGCTCACGCCTATAATCCCAGAATTTTAGGGGGCCAAGGCAGGAGGATTGCTTGAACTCAGGAGATCAAGACCAGCCTGAGCAACATAGTGAGACACTGTCTGAAAAAAAAAAAAAAAAGAATAAGCAGGATGTTTGGAATAGAGACTTTAGAGATACTGTGATTTATTGGTGAAGACAGTCCAGGCAGGCTGTGCCCATGGGGACAGATGGCTGAAGTGGGTGGAGAAAAGTGATCACTAGAGTAAGAGGCCAAGAAACGAAGAAGCTGCAGTTCTGTTCCGTTTTTCCCCCACCAGCTATCAAGCGCAGGGCTCTACCGCCAATTGGTTCTTGAGGATTGCTGATTAAATTTTGGGCAGGAGGCCAGGCACAGAGAGAACAGGGAGCAGAAATGAGATTTAGGAATGTGTGTGGAGGGGAGGGAGAGGAGAAGTAAGAGATAAGAGCTATCTCTAAATGATCTCCCATCCCCTTGGGTCTGCCTAGAATGCTCCCATTTGTGGAGGTTGACATACTGTAATGGCACAATCTTAGAACGACATGTTTGACTCAATTCAATTTGACCATTTATTGAGCATTACATTTAGAATGGCAGGCTAGGTGCTAAGAGTCCCTAGGGAAGCTATAGTCTAGTTGGATAGAGGTCATAAAGCATGCCTAAAAATGTCAGGTAGCTTCTGCTACAAGTCAAATAGTAAATAATTCGCTTTGCCTCCTCTGGGTCAGTGAATCAAATCCCTTGAAAGGTTTGTTTGAAATTGTGGACTCTCAGGAAGGCCGGTTTTTTTTTTTTTTTTTCTTTATTATACTTTAAGTTCTAGGGTACATGTGCACAACGTGCAGGTTTGTTACATATGTATACATGAGCCATGTTGGTGTGCTGCACCCATTAACTCATCATTTACATTAGGTATATCTCCTAATGCTATCCCTCCCCCATCCCCCGCCCCACAATAGGCCCCGGTGTGTGATGTTCCCCTTTCTGTGTCCAAGTGATCTCATTGTTCAGTTCCCACCTATGAGTGAGAACATGCAGTATTTGGTTTTCTGTTCTTGTGATAGTTTGCTGAGAATGATGGTTTCCAGCTGCATCCATGTCCCTACAAAGGACACAAACTCATCCTTTTTTATGGCTGCATAGTATTCCATGGTGTATATGTGCCACATTTTCTTAATCCAGTCTGTCACTGATGGACATTTGGGTTGATTCCAAGTCTTTGCTATTGTGAATAGTGCCGCAATAAACATACGTGTGCATGTGTCTTTATAGCAGCATGACTTATAATCCTTTGGGTATATACCCAGTAATGGGATGGCTGGGTCGAATGGTATTTCTAGTTCTAGATCCTTGAGGAATCGCCACACTGTTTTCCACAATGGTTGAACTAGTTTACAGTCCCACTAACAGTGTAAAAGTGTTCCTATTTCTCCACATCCTCTCCAGCACCTGTTGTTTCCTAATTTTTTAATGATTGCCATTCTAACTGGTGTGAGATGGTATCTCATTGTGGTTTTGATTTGCATTTCTCTGATGGCCAGTGATGATGAGCATTTTTTCATGTGTCTGTTGGCTGTATGAATGTCTTCTTTTGAGAAGTGTCTGTTCATATCCTTTGCCCACTTTTTAATGGGGTTGTTTGTTTTTTTCTCATAAATTTGATTGAGTTCTTTATAGGTTCTGGATATTAGCCCTTTGTCAGATGAGTAGATTGCAAAAATTTTCTCCCATTCTGTAGGTTGCCTGTTCACTCTGATGGTAGTTTCTTTTGCTGTGCAGAAGCTCTTTAGTTTTATTAGATCTCGTTTGTCAATTTTGGCTTTTGTTGCCGTTGCTTTTGGTGTTTTAGACATGAAGTCCTTGCCCATGCCTATGTCCTGAATGGTATTACCTAAATTTCTTCTAGGGTTTTTATGGTTTTAGGTCTAACACTTAAGTCTCTAATCCATCTTGAATTAATTTTCGTATAAGGAGTAAGGAAAGGATCCGGTTTCAGCTTTCTACTATGGCTAGCTAATTTTCCCAGCACCATTTATTAAATAGGGAATCCTTTCCCCATTTCTTGTTTTTGTCAGGTTTGTCAAAGATCAGATGGTTGTAGATGTGTGGTATTATTTTTGAGGGCTCTGTTCTGTTCCCTTGGTCTATATCTCTGTTTTGGTACCAGTACCATGCTGTTTTGGTTACTGTAGCCTTGCAGTATAGTTTGAAGTTAGGTAGCATGATGCCTCCAGCTTTGTTCTCTTGGCTTAGGATTGTCTTAGCAATGCGGGGTCTTTTTTGGTTCCATATGAACTTTAAAGCAGTTTTTTCCAATTCTGTGAAGAAAGTGATTGGTAGCTTCATGGGGATGGCATTGAATCTATAAATTACCTTGGGAAGTATGGTCATTTTCACAATATTGATTCTTCCTATCCATGAGCATGGTATGTTCTTCCATTTGTTTTTGTCCTCTTTTATTTCACTGAGCAGTGGTTTGTAGTTCTCCTTGAAGAGGTCCTTTACATCCCTTGTAAGTTGGATTCCTAGATATTTTATTCTCTTTGAAGCTATTGTGAATGGGAGTTCATTCATAATTTGGCTCTCTGTCTGTTACTGGTGTATAAGAATGCTTGTGATTTTTGCACATTGATTTTTGTGTCCTGAGACTTTGCTGAAATTGCTTATCAGCTTAAGGAGATTTTGGGCTGAGACAATGGGGTTTTCTAAATGTACAATTATGTCATCTGCAAACAGGGACAATTTGACTTCTTCTTTTCCTAACTGAATACACTTTATTTCTTTCTCTTGCCTGATTGCCCTAGCCAGAACTTCCAACACTATGTTGAATAGGGGTGGTGAGAGAGGGCATCCCTGTCTTGTGCCAGTTTTCAAAGGGAATGCTTCCAGTTTTTGCTCATTCAGTATGATATTGGCTGTGGGTTTGTCATAAATAGCTCTTATTATTTTGAGATATGTTCCATCAACACGAAATTTATTGAGAGTTTTTAGCATGAAGGTGTTGAATTTTGTCAAAGGTCTTTTCTGCATCTATTGAGATAATCATGTGGTTTTTTTAGTACGATGTGGAACTGAGACTGAGGAGGCCACAAATTAGAAACTTGCAAAGTGAGAGAGTTGGATCATTTATTTGGTAATTATCCTTTGTGCCCCTCTCCCCCACAATGTTTTCCTGAAATGTTTCCCAAACCATGCAGTATTAGTGTTTTCCAGAGAAACCAAACCAAAAGGACACATGCACACGCACACACACATGCACTTGGGGCCTGATCTGTTTAATTTAATAAATTGCTCATGTGGTGGGAGCTGGCAAGTTAAAAAACCATAGGGCAGGCTGGTAAGCTGGAAATCCCAGGATGAGTTTGTGAAAGGAAATTAAATTTGGGGACCCCAAACTCATTTAGCCAAAGGGAAAAGCCAAGCTGGGAAACCTGCCTCCACCTATTGGTTCCATCTTGCAAACCTGCCTCCACCTATTGGTTCCCAAATAAGATGGCTACAAGATGAAAAGCTACTCACCTGCCCCATATTTTGCCCACAAGGAAATTGCTAGTGAGCTGTTAAAACTTCACCATGGCAATGCAAATTGATAGCTTACAGGTGCAGTCACCCTGGCTTGCCAGACACAAATGCATATCTGATTTTTCCCCTACCCCATTTTGTCTGTGTTATCTTATGTAGAATACAGATTCCCCCCATTTTTCCTCTGCCCCTTTTGTTTATGTGAAAACTGTGTGCTTCTCAACATCCCTGTCCTTTGCCCTTTCCCCTTTAAATCTGGAGCTCTCAAAATCATCTTCAGAGAAAGGCATAGACCTGTCTTCCAGGCACGTCCTTAACTTTGGCAAGTAAATCTCCAAAAATGATTGAGACTTGTCTCATCATTTTCTTCGATTGACAAGCTGATGTTGTAGTCTTGAGTCAAAATTCTGCAGGCAACAGATTTGAAACTCAGGCAGAGTTTCCATGTTGAGTCTTGAGAATTTTTTCTACTTTTGGGGAACCTCAGTCTTTGCTCTTAATCAAGGATTACAAAGTCTAATCTGCTTTACTCAAAGTTTACTGATTTAAATATTAATCTCATCTTAAAAATACCTTCATAGCAACATCTACGCTGGTGTTTGACCAAACAATTGGGCCTAGACAAAGTGACACATACAATTAACCATCACACCTGCCTATAAGATAATCAACATTATAGGAGTCTAAACTCATCAGCTTCCTCTGCGAAATTTTCATTCTATCTAGAGTCTAATTTTTGTGTCCATGCCTTTTCTGAAGTACTAGACTTTAGGCTCCTGTCTGGAGTTTCTTTAAGGCAGTTTACATTGCCTTTATATCCATTGCAGTGCCTTACGCCAGTCCCCAAGTGCCAGTAAGTGAGAAGCGAGTGAGGATAAAAATAAGAGTACAGGCTCCGGAACCAGATAGTCTTGAAATCAAAGTAATTTTAAGCAGTTTATTAAGTGTTCCAGCCCTGTGTCCTCAAATATAAAATGAGAACAATCTCACACACACACACACACACACACACACACACACACATATATATATATAGGATTATAAATTTGTTGGAAGGAGAGGCTCTATTTATAATTCATTTTCTATCCTCCCCCAAAACAGCAGAATTTGCTGTGTGTTAGCAGGTCCTGTGCTAAGCACTTCACGCCCAGGAACTCACTCAGCCTTCAGAACAACCCCACTGTGCACTACACCACAATTTCATGGGGAGCAAAGGGGTTCAGAGTATCTCTTAGTCCAATTGGGCTGCTGTAACAAAATACCATAGACTGGGTGGAATAGAAACAACAGAAATTTATTTCGCACAGATGTAGAGGCTAGAAGTCTGAAATCCTATGGGAGTTCTCTGCGGTCATTTTTATTAGAGCACTCATCCCTTTCACAAGTGCTCTGCTCTCATGACCTGATCACCTCCCAAAGCCCCACCTCCTAATACCATCACTTTCTGGGTGAGGATTTCAACAGATGAATTATTGGGGCACACAAACATTCAGTCTACAGCAGAGAGGGCAAGTCATGTATGTGTGGACACGGAGCTGGGAATGATGACATACATTAGAGCCCAGGTTGGCCTGTAGCTCATGCCCATGTGACCCTCTGCAGAATGCCTTGGCATTTTTTCCATGGTTCCCTCTGCCACAAAGGCCCTCCCTTCACCTGGGGCACCTGCTTCTCTTCCAGAGTCAGTTCCTGCCCCACTGTCCCTCAGAAGCGTTTTCTGATGTGCTCTCCCTTGGGAAGAGCTGACCAGGGCAAGCCAAGACAGCAGTGCTAGTTGTGCCCTGGACCAAGAAAGGAGTGGGATGGAAATTCAGCTACTGTTCCTGGCAACTGGTGAGTCCTTGCCCCAGGCTGTGGCTAACCATGAAAGGAAAACCTTAGTGTAATCCTAACACCCAGAAGGGTCAGCCTTCACAAAGAGGCACTTGTAGGTGGTGGCTGGGCCCTGGGACTGGCCCTTCCCTCCTCCATGCCCTGCCAGCACAAGTGCTCAGGAACATTCACCTCCTGCCTCTCTCTACCAGTGGTGATCCTCTGAAGTGCAGGAGCCATGTCTTAGGTGTCGTTGTATACTTCTTGTCCAGGCACGCTTCTGCTTAGGGTTTGTTAGCAAATGGATAGAGGGAAGAATGAAGGAAAGGGGAAAACCAGGTGTCTTTCTTAAAGTTGGCAAGGTGATTCAATTCCTTTCTTCATCCATACAACAAATATTTATTGAGCACTTTCTATGTGGCAGTCACAATTTAGACAATGAGGTTACTGATACTTAAGGTGTTCTGGTTCTGGCACATGAGAAGCTGATTTATTATTTTTCTACCATGTTATACAGTGAGGAAAGCAGCAGTCTTGTATCAAGCTGGTTCTTTAAAATACCCTACTAGGTTTCCTGGGGTTTCATGCTTCTAGGCTCCTGATTACTTAACACATTCAAAACAAAATAATCTTTTTATAGGCACCAGGAGAAGAAATTGAAAGACACTGACATCCCTGGAAAGTGGGGAATCCAGATTTCACAATGTCTTCTCCACTGCCACATGCTTCCCATTTGTTTGTTTTTCCAAAGCACCCATTGCAGCCCAGCAGGATGGAGCTCAGGCTGGCCTCCAGGCAGGGCTCTTTTCCACAGCATCTGCCCCTCCCCACCAGAGCAGAGGGCAGTGCTAACTGCACCTGGGACTGTCATCCAGAGGAGCATCTCTGAGAAGCAAAGTGAATTGTCTGGTCTGGGCAGTTCCTAAGTGGATGAATGACTAATAACCTTTGGTTCCTAATGACCTGGAAGAAATAATGCAATTTCCTGGGTTCTGTGGAATTCTGGAATCTCCAGCTATTAAAACCACTGCAGAGTACTCTTAGATACTAAATGCATGGTACATTTCATGATGATGTTTTCTCGGGCCATCAGCTTGTGCATATTTGATTGCTCATGCTTGCTTTAAGAAGCACTTGCGGTCCCTATCTTCAGCTCTGTTAAATGGAGAAAAGCCAGATAAACTAAGGCAATAGTGGCGCCAAATTAATGTGAGCACTCATCAATGCCAAGAGGAGCCCATAGTTTCTGCTAGTAATAGAAAGTCCCTAATATGAGGAAGATATATTTATCACGTCAAAGGGATCTATGGTTGGTATCCCTAGTATTGGCTAATGGTAAAAAGGGTGCATAGTTATTTAGCGTCTTGGAAATGCAAGTTGCTCATCATTTAGGTATTTTCAAATAGGACAATAACAAACGCAAAGGGTCATTGCAATGGCTACATGAGATCTGTGTGAGGTTCCTAGCACAGGACTGGCACCTGGATTAAGCCCAGGACCTGGCTGTTGGAGCATTTGAACATAGTGAACATGTGCTCCTCATAGAGCTAGAAGCTCACTAGAGTAACCCACCCTTCAGATCACAGGGACCTGGGAATTTGTTCTGAATATTTAAAGCAGGGAAGGTTTACTCAGGTGATAGAAGGGCTGAGAGACAAGCAGGGGACTGAGATAACACAGAGTTTAACACAGCAAGAAGCTATCACCATGCCTGGGCTGCAGAGATACAAAGAGGAGACAGCTTTCCCCAAGCCTGGGAGTCACACAGCAGAAGCTGGGGCCACACAGAACACACAGCTGCCATCAGAAATGCCACCTGCAGAACAGATGGGGAGTGATGTGGTTAGGCTTTGTGTCCCCACCCAAATCTCATCTTGAATTACAATCCCCATAATCCCCACGTGTCAAGGGAGAGACCAGGTGGAGGTAATAGAATCATAGGAATGGTTCCCCCATGCTGTTCTCATGATAGTGAGTGAGTTTTCATGAGATCTGATGGCTTTATAAGGGGCTCTTCCCTCTTTTTTATAAGGGGCTCTTTCCCTCACTTCTCTCTCCTGCCGCCTCGTGAAAAAGGTACCTGCTTACCCTTCGCCTTCCACCATGATCGTACATTTCCTGAAACTTCCCCAACCACACGGAACTATAAGTTAGTTAAACCCCTTTCCATTATAAATTACCCAGTCTCAGGAAGTTCTTTATAGCAGTGTGAGAACGGACTAATACAGGGAGAAATGCTCTGGCTTTTTTCTCCTTTTTTTTCCACCTTCCTACCTCCCACCAGTGCCAAATCCAGCCAGAAGCTGGGCTGATATGGGAGTCTGAGCTTTAAGGGTGAGCCCTCACCGAACCCTAGAGACAGTAGAGCAGCGGAGAGGTGAGGAAGGGAACTGGGCCCACTGGGTGGGCCCGCGAGCCTGGGCAGTCAAGGTACCAGATGAAATTATCTGGCTTGGAGGTCTTCATCTGGGGTGACGTTTTGTTTCCAACCTATCTCCTCTCCTCCCGTCCTTGTCCCCAACCTTCCTCATGCCTATTTTCCAAATTCTCTTGAGTCTTCTGCTCCCGCTGGGTCATCTCCTGCCCACAGGTGGGAAAGAAGGAAAGACACCAGCCCCACTGCAGCCACCATCCACATTGCTAGATGGCCGAGCCTGTGCCTGCACTGAGCCATGCCCAGAGGGCAGCCAGGTGATGATGTTGCTCCTGCCTAGCATGTGCTCTGCCCAGTGCTCGGCAGACCTCCCTGGCAGGCGCTGTAGCTGTGCCGCAGTGCTCTGGCCCTGAGCCTGGCCACCACATGTATTATCAGGGAAGACCCTCTCCTTGAATCACCTACATTAATGCTTAAAGCTCTGGCTTCAAACTCAGTCTCAACCCAGGGTAGGTGGAGAATAGAACTTTCTTCAGGATTTTTTGATAGCTCACTTGCCATTTTTTTCAAGAAGTCCTTCTTCCCTGACCTGCCGTGTGAAACTTACTGTTTGCAAACTCCTTCTTACATTCTATTAGTGAAACTAACCCAGAGCCTAGATTAAGGAAAAGCTGCATGCATAAGGGGAAAAAGTAACGACAAATGTAGTTTATTCTCCCCACTACGGCACATCCTATCAATGGCATATAGGAATATAATTCAATCATTAAAACATTCATGCCTATGTGGCAAAACGTTGTGTTACAGTGTAAATGGGAAAAATGCAGGACGCAAATTTATGTCAAATGAAGTAACAAATGAGCAAGCAATGGCTTAGAAAACTGTCTGGCAGAGAATGCACCAAAAGTTTGTCTTTTGAGAGATGGTACTACGATTGATTTTCATGCGAAGAGATTAAGTTTACTCCAGTGATCCCTTGAGTTCTAGAACTGGTCTTACTTATCTTTGTATCTTTCTTCCTTCCTCATCCCCAGAGCCTTGTACACTCAATATGCAAGAAGCACTAGAAGTGCCCACGGTGTGTTTCCAAGACCCTACACCAGCCTGGCTGAAACAGGACCAGATCATCTCTCAAATCTCCATCTTAAGTTCTTGTTGTCCACCTGCTTCCTGGAGCTAGGGCTACAGAGGCGGGAGTGAAGAAGGACTCGCCTGCCCAGACTGCAGAAACCACAGAATCCAGGGAGCCAGCCTCAAGGTCTAGTCAAGCAGTGCTCAGACTCACTGCCAGGATTTAGAAGAAAGCAGAAGGGGATGATGAGGAATTGCAGATTTGAAACTAAGCTGGAGAGTGTAGAGTCTCTTGTGTACCATGAGTTCTGTGGAGGCTCTAATTCTGTGGTGTTTTTCCAGAATGCTACGTTCTCGGTCACTAATTTGCCTTACGTGACTCGACCAATTATCACCCTCAGGATGGGAAAGGCCTTACACGAGCAGGAGGAAATTTTAGGGGTCTGGAAAAAGGTGGGCTGAAACAAAGGGAAGGCTCTGATAGGGGAGTGAAGACTGTCAACGTAACTTTGGCTCCCTTCTCCATGTTGATGCTGTCAGCAGAAAAACCAAACTCTGCAAAACATTTCAAAGAGGTTTATTCTGAGTGGACGTTAATGCTCACCCCAGCTTCAGCACCTCTCCAGAGAGCTGACACTGCTTGGGAAGCTAAATTGTTCTTTTTGAAGGGAGAATTACATATGACAGACTGAAAATCGAAACAAACTAAAAAAGATGCAAGCTCACTATGAATTAGTTAAGCCTATTGCATGTTTTACAGCAAGTTTATAACTTTCTCCCTGAATTTTGGGTTCTCTTGGTTGGGGAAGGTAGATGTGGATGAGTTCCCTAGGGCTACCATAACAAAGTACTACAAAGTTGATGGCTGAAATTAAGGCAACAGAAATTCATTCTCTCACAGTTCTGGAGGGCAGAAGTCAGAAATCAGGATGCCAGCAGGGTCATGCTCCCTCTGAAGGCTCTAGGTGGAGTTTTTCGTTGCTTTACTAGTTCTAATGGCTCCAGGTGTTCCTTGGCTTGTGGCTGCATCAGTCTAATCATTACATCTAATACATGGCTTTCTCCCCTGTGTGAGCTTGTTGACACTCCTTTGTCGTCTCTCTTACAAGGTTACACATAACTGCGTTTTCGGCTCACCTGGATAATGAAAAATAAACTCCTTGCCTCAAGATCCTTAATTAACCACCATTTGTGCCACATAAGATCACATTTACAGAATCCATGATTTGAATATGGGCATGTCTTTGGTGCCAATGTTTAGCCCAATGCATTAGGTAATTCTTTTCTCTGTCTTGTCACAGAACAGGCTCTCCTACACATAAAGTTGGTTGCTTTCTAAATTCCGTGAGTTTTCAGGTTTGTTTCTATTCTTCCCCTTTCTTTCTTTCTTTCTTTTTTTTTTTTTTTTTTTTTTTGAGCTGGAGTTTCACTCTTGTTGCTCAGGCTAGAGTTTAATGGTGCAATCTCAGCTCGCCGCAACTTCCACCTCCCAGGTTCAAATGATTCTCCCGCCTCAGCCTCCCAAGTAGCTGGGATTACAGGCACTCACCACCACGCCCAGCTAAGTTTTGTATTTTTAGTAGGGATAGGGTTTCACCATGTTGGCCAGGCTGGTCTTGAACTTCTGACCTTGTGATCAGTCCACTTTGGCCTCCCAAAGTGCTGGGATTACAGGCATGAGCCTCTGTGCCCAGCCTGTTCTTCCACTTCCTTAATGACCTAAATAGAAACATGATTCACGTTGACTTCTTCCTTTGCATTTAATCTTGTGCTATGAAAACAAACTACTGTCTCTGATGCCTTAGCAACTTAATAGTGCTTCTGATCTTTTGAAAATTACAGGTTTGTGTTTACAAGAACATATCCTCTAGACTCGAGCTTATATCTCTAAAAGTCTAACTAAAGGCCCTGTGGCTGGTACATTACTATAATCAGCAAGAAACTGGTCCTGATTCTCTTAAACTCACTTTGTTCAACTGAGAACAAACTTGGAAGTCTCCTACAAAACTGGAGTTGATTCTCATCTCTTGATTACTTCTGCAGGCCTTTGAAAGTTCCAGAGAAGTTCTCCGTGTGCTATATATGTTAAACACGCTTCCATGTTTTCCTTTAAATCATCAAGAGCAGCACATAGGATAATGTGTTTATTCCTTTCTCTGCTCCCTAGCATTATCTTTTTTTTAAAGTCATCGACCCTTTCCCTATCTACTCTAAATGAATGATTTCATGCTCCCTCCTGACAAATCTGGTTAAAATGACATCGCATCTCTTTATATCATCTGTCCAAATTGTACAAAGAAAGAGTGTCTAATGGGCACTCTCCGACAAAGTTACTGCCTATGGAGTGCTTAGAGATCCCAGGCTGTCCTAAAAATCAAAGAAAGTATTGAATAAGTTTCTCCTTTCTCTGAGGTCTACAGATTCAGAAGCAGGGGGTAGGGAGAAAGCATTTCCCTCATTATCTTTCTAATACTCTTGAAACATATTCTGCTCCTTGAAAACCTGATATTCAAAACTTAGCTCTGGGAATGTAGGATCGGTTTTTTCTTTTTTCACTGTTTATTTAATTTTAATTTTTTTCTTTTTCTTTTTTTGAGACAGAGTCTCACTCTGTCGCCCAGGCTGGAGTGCAGTGGCATGATCTCAGTTCACTGCAACCTCCGCCTCCTGAGTTCAAGCAATTCCCTGCCTCAGCCTCCCAAGTAGCTGGGATTACAGGCACCTGCCACCACGTCTGGCTAATTTTTGTATTTTTAGTAGAGACGGGGTTTCACCATCTTGGCCAGGCTGGTCTTGAACTCCTGACCTCGTGATCTGCCTGCCTCAGCCCACCAAAGTGCTGGGATTAGGTGTAAGCCACCACACCCAGCCCTGTTATTTTTCTGAGGCAGTCTTGCTCTGTCACCCAGGCTGGAGTGCAGTGGTGTGATCCGAGCTCACTGCAGCCACAACATCCCCAGCTCAAGCAATCCTTCCACTTCAGCTTCCTGAGCAGCTGAGACTATAGGCACATGCCACCATGCCCAGCTAATTTTTGTATTTTTTTTTTTAGAGATGGGATCTCCCTGTGTCACTCAGACTGCTTTCAGTCTGTCCTGGACTCAAGAGATCTTCCTGCCTCAGCCTCCCAAAGTGCTAGGATTATAGGGGTGAGCCACTGCATCCAGCCCACTGTATTTATTTTAATGAGATGAACATTAGTCGATTAATTAGGCTTTTTTTTTTTTTTTTTTTTTTTTTTGGTGAGACAGAGTCTCGCTCTGTTGCCCAGGTTGGAGTACAATGGCGTAATCTTGGCTCACTGCAACTTCTGCCTTCTGGGTTCAAGCTATTTTCCTGCCTCAGCCTCCCAAGTAGCTGGGACTACTGGTGTGTGCCACCATGCCTGGCTAATTTTTGTATTTTTAGTAGAGACAGGGTTTCACCATATTGGCTAGGCTGGTGTTGAACTCCTGACCTCGTGATCTGCCCACCTTGGCCTCCCAAAGTGCTGGGATTACAGGCGTGAGCCACCGTGCCCGGCCAACTGGACTTTTATTGGAGGAGAATGAATATCTATAGTGATTGCTTGTAGAATTAAATGTTGTTTCAAGCTTTTTGCCCCCTAAAAATGAGAATGGTAATATAATATTTGTATTCTGTGAGTTTTAATTGGGATAAATAAAATATTAGAAATAGAATCCCAGACCCAGGAAGAACCTTGTCTTCAGAGGAGCAACCTTGGTCCCAGCCCCTTCTCCACAGCTGCATGAAGAAGCTGCACAGAAAACTACTCACCCTCACCCCCAGTTCTGGAATGTGAAGGTAAGATCTACATTGTCCTGGTGATGGTCATTGCTGGAGAGCTCTGGGACATGCAGGAAATGGCTCCAGGGCCTCTTCCTCTTCATTGTCACGCAGCAGCAGTTCAGAGCTTTCCAGAAAGACCTACTTTTCATTTCCCCCAAGTTTCAAGAATTTGGACACTTGTAGGAGCTATAGATAGGGTGAGGTTTGGCTCTTGGCACCAGGCTAGCATCGGGGCATGGAAGGGATGGGGAAGGGCGCTAGAATCAGTGGTTTCCAGGGTTGAAGGAGGCCTTGGGTGAGGGGATAGCAAAAGCCAGGGCCTGTCTTTCCCATGGCCATGAGGCAGAAGAAGGCACAGGGAGAATAGGGTAGGTAGGGCAGAGTTGGAGATGGTTAGGGAACTCTCTAGGCCCTGCTCTGGGTTCCAGGCCTGGTGTGACACTGACTAGCTGTGTGCCATGACCATGCTGCTCAACAAGTCTGCGCCTCTGTTTCTTCATGGGTGTTATGAAGGGATTGGACTCCACGATTGTTAAGGTCTGTTCCAGTTCCAGCAAACAAACTGCAAACAAGCAAAACAAACAAAGCCTGCCTTGTTTATTTTCAAGAAAGCATTTGCTAATCTCTTTCCAATGCAGCCAGTCTCCTTGTTTACCATCCTGGGCTCCTCTCAGGCCCCAAAATAGTGCTTTTTATTTTTAGGGATAAGCAAATAGTTCAGTTTGACTGGAGCATGGGAAGAAAGCAGGAGAGCAACCCAGAGGAGTAGAACCTGAAAGGGATCTGGGATTGGAGCATGAAGGCCTAAGTACTCCTAGACTTAGGCATAAGAACATACTGTCCTGGTGCCATTCTTTAGACCAGAGAGGACCAGAGGGGTCCCAACCCCTTGCGACAGGAAAGGGCTGAATGAGGACCAGAGACAGGTTAGAGTCCTCCCTGATCCTCATCCAACCCCTCTCTTGTTCCAAGGGGGCTGAGAGTCTCGGGGGCTGAGGGACACTTCCTTGTCTGTATTGTGCTCTAGATACTTGAGAATTCCCCAGCCAAGTGTCCTCAAAGGTTATGGCCTTTTCCCTAGTTGCATCAGAGCATACAGTTTGTGTAGCCCTACATCCTACAGGTGGCCAAGAGCAGCTGTTTTGAGGGGAGAGGGGACATGGACGTGAGGGCTAGAATTCCCCATGTCTAAGTGTGGAGCTCTTCATATGTGGGAGGGAGCTGGGAGTGGGAAGAGGACAAGGGCAGCTGCAGGCTTTGCCAACTCTTCTGTATAATTAGGGTAATTAGCATATTCCCCACCTTAAACATTTGGCATTTATTTTTGAAAACATTCACAATTTGCTCTTCTAGCTACTTGAAAATATACAATAAATTGTTGTTTATTTCAGTCACTCTACAGTGCTGTAGAACACTAGAACACATTCCTCTTGTCTAGATGTCCACTGATCAACTTTTGTGTCCATTAATCAACCTCTGTCTATCTCTCCCTGCCTCCTCCCCTTCCCAGCCTCTAGTAACCACTATTCTACTCTCTACTTCTATCAGGTCAACTTTTTTAGCTTCCACATATGAGAACATGCAGTATTTATCTTACTATGCCTGGCTTACTTCACTTAACATAATGTCTTCCAAGCTCATCCATGTTGCCACAAATGACAAAATTTTGTTCTTTTTAAATCAATAAATAGTATTCAATTGTGAATATATACATTTTTCATCCATCTTTCTGTTGATGAACATTTAGGGTGATCCATATTTTGGCTATTGTGAATAGTGCTACAGTAAACATGAGAGTGCAGAGATCTCAACAAGATTCAGTAACCCTACTACTGAGTGTATATCCAAAGTATTTTATTCGTTTTGATGCTATTCTAAATGGAATCGTTTCCTTAGTTTCCATTTTTGGTTGTTTATTGTTAGTATATATAAATGCAACTGATTTTTGTGTATTGATTTCCTATCCTGCAACTTTGCTGAATTTGCTTATTAGTTCTATTGGGGTTTTGTGTGTGTGTGTGTGTGTGTGTATGGAATCTTCAGGTTTTCCTACGTATAAAATTTTATCATTTGCAGACAGATATAATTTTACTTATTTATTTCCAATTTGGATCCCTTTTATGTATTTTTCTTGCTTAATGTTACTGCAGCTTTCTATCCAGGAAATGAGGATTTGAACAGTGATGGGGAGGTCAGCAATGGTTGGATTTGGGACATATTTTATGGGCAGAACAAATGGAACTTGTTGGCTCAGAAGTGGGTGGTGGAAGAAAGAGAGAAGTTAAAAGTGACTTCTAGGTTTATGGATGGGCTAAATTATTGTGGTGCCACTGTTTAGACAGGGTAGATGGGGGGATGCAGGACTAAGAGGGGAAGAGAAAAGGTCCATCTGGGTCACATTAAATTTGGCCATGATTGTGCATCAGATAGATAAAAGCAAGAGAAGGAGGGAAGAAGTCAGAACACAGACCTCTGGGGAAAGCTCACATGTAGAAAAGGGATGGAAGAAGAGGCATCAGAAAGAGAGGCAAAGAAGAGCAATTTGAGGGGGAGAAAAAGAACCAGGAAAGTCAGAGAAACAAGGAAGAAGTTTCAGGAAAGTGGTAGTGGTCAACTATGCAAACAAGACGGGAAGGAAGGTGAGGACTGAGAAAGGATTTTTTATGTGAGCAACAAGGTTATTGGTAACCTCTGACAGAACATTTTCAGCAGAGTGGATAAGGTCTCTGCTGGAGTGCAAGTGAATTGAAAATATAAGTGAGTGAGGGAAGTGCTTTAAACAAATCTAAAGTGCTGTGTGTGTAAGGCAGTGTTGCTCTTTCTGTTGCCATGGAAACCGAAACCTTTCAGGAGAACTAAAAGCCACTTAAAATCCCTGACTCTAACCCATTATATCCGCTTGATCTCTTGAGAAAGATAATGACAAAAACCAGTCATTAGAGGGGCAGGGCAATTTTAGGTTTCTTCTTTTTAGATGTAGCCCTTAACTGGAAATCTTCCCCCTTCTTGAAAAGAGATCTTGCACTGACATCTATACTGGCTTCTAAAAAGCACAGATGACCTGCTACACTTCCTGACTTTCTTGCTATTGGTTGGCACTGTTCATAAATATAATTTGCTGTTTCCCTTTTCTTTTAAATGAGCAATCCGAATTACTTGGAGAAGAAAGGCAGACGAGATAGAGGCAGCAGAAGCCAGGGCAGCTGAAAGACAGAGAACTTCAGGTGGGCATTTTAATCTTTGTTTTGTTAATTCAGTGTTGAGAATCATGACTTGAAGATCACGTAATAGAGGAGTAATTTTTGAAAAGTAAATTTGTTTTGTTCTACTATAAATATTATTTTCCTATCATGTACATGGTAGTTTAAAAAATACTGTGAAAGTACAAAAATGTTAAAGGAAGCCAAATTCTCCACCAAGATAGCCTCTATTGATATTTTGGGGGTTTTCCGTGTGTGTGTGTGTGTGTATGTGTGTGTGTGTGTGTGCGTGTTTGTGAATGTGTATATGCACATATAACTTTAGTTTTCATAGTTGCGTCCCTGCACTATGGACACGTTTATATTCATTTCCTGCATTTCAGTCTATGGTTTTTCCATGTTGCTGTGAATTCTTTGTAATCATAAATTAAAGCTGCTGCATAATATTGCATTGAGGAACTTTACTTCCTCCATTTTTAGCTGTATAGCAGTTATCCTATTTTTCATAGTTTGGGTCCTTTTATTATATAAGATATATTTTTTTCATTCAGGGTCTTGTTTTAGAGGTAGAAGAAGTTGAATCTGAGCACATATGTTTCAATGGTTTTGCTTAGAGGCACAATGAGAGTGAAAGAGTATGTGAGATCATGAGCATATAATCTGTTCCTTACCCCACTGGGACCCTAACCAGTGTTTCTCAACTCTGGCTGCACATCAAGCCAGAATCACCTGACTCTGAGGAGATTAGAAAATTACCCCTAGAATAATTGAAGCTTAACTTTTAGAGATCAGCAAGTCATCTGCAGTATTTTGTCTTGTTTTCCAGAAACTTCTCAGGTGATTCTAATAGGTGGTCGGCATAAAAACAGATGACCTACGTCATTCAAAATATTTTTCTGTCTCCGACATATACCTGAGAGTAATATGTATTAGGAGAAAGGGAGGTATAATTTCAGGCAATCCAATCAAATCTCCCTTTCAACACTACATACATAATGCAAATTATAGAATAATTTGGGGGGAAACATAAGACTTCTAGAAATTTCTATCTACCTCAGCCACATAAACTCTTGAGATGAGAATCTACTTGTGTTTCGATTTACTAATGTTTTAAAGAGGTGGATTTGTTTCCAGTGCTTCGATGGTTAAAAGTTAGAGAAGTTGAGGCTGTCGTATGTTCTGAATGTACCTGAATCACGCCCATATCTGCTAGAATCTGCCAAGGCAGCCAGGCTTCCTTTCTTTTGCAATCTTCAAGATTAAACACAAGGTGGGCATTTAATAGCTGGCCAGTCACTAACACACTGTGGGCACAGTGAAGATCGATGGCATTGGATTTGGAGGCAGAAGGTGGCTCACTCTGGCTTTCAGGAGCCCCATAGACATGGCACTTACCTTCTCTGGACCTCATGTCCTCAGGAGGAAAGTGGACAGAGTTTATGCCAGGGCTGCGTTCTGGTTTCTCCCATCGGGGACTGAAAACAGAGCCAGAGCCCCTAAACCACATTGAAGCATTTGCTGTTGCACTCCTAGCCTGCTGCAGGCCAGGAATCATCCCAACGAGACCAACAGCATGTTAATCAAATTTCTTCTTGTTTTGACTCAGTGGAGAACACCTGTTTAGTACCTTCATTAATGAATGTAAACATTCACATAGTACTTTACAAAACATGTTTACATGCATCAGTTCATTTGATCCACATACTGGCCTTAAGAACTGGAGTAATTCTTATTTTAAAGATGGTAAAGATGAGACCGAGAGAACATAGGATCTTTTCCAGGTGGAACCAGAACTGGTCCAATCTGGTTTAGCCCAGGGCACATGGTCCATTATTACAACTTAAATAATAGCTATTGTGGGAAATTGGTTAAACATATTTCATAATGTTTATATAATTGGTTATTCTGTAGCCAGTTAGATGATGACATTGATGTTGTTATTTGGCAAAGAAAGGTGATCATGGCATGGAAATAAGAAAAAAGCAAGATATAAAACAGCATTATAAATGCGCTTATTTTTGTTTAAAAATATTTGTATATATTTCAAGAAAGATGAAAAAAAGCATATATGTGAAATTTTAGATATGTCTGGTTGGTGGTAAAGTTCATACTTTAAGTTTATTTCAGCTTGTATTACATTGTAATTTTTCTTTACCATGAACATGTACTACTTGTGTAATAAAAATAAAGGAAAGTAAATAGAATTGTTCATGTCTTTCTGGTTGGCTCTTCTCCGGATGAAATGGCCCCATCTTTTACTTGGCCGTAAAGAAGGCTGCTATTTAATTCTCTGAGTTTTGTACATTATTGTCACAAATTTTATTGTGATTGTCAGCTAGTACTGACTGAATTCTTCGTGTGTGTTGGGCACCAAGTTAATCACTTCACATCCATTTTTTTTTCATCAGTACTCACTCCAGTGCTCCTTTGGCAGAGGAGAGTTTGAAGCTCAGAGGGCTGCAGTAATAAAAGAGACTAAAAGGCAGAGTTGAAACTTAAACCCAGGACCCTTTTAAGTCAAAAGCACATGGTTTCATTCATTATATCACTCTGCCTCCCATCCACCTGGGATCACATGAGCAGCCTCCGTTTTGGGGGAAAGATGATATATTTTTTCAGTGTACTACTCATTGCTGTGTACATGAATACATGATGGTTACTTTGGGCATCATTAAGATTTCCTGTGTACTCCAGAATCAAGGATCCTTTCTGCTTTTCTATAGTTTGCTCTATGCACCAGATATCTGAGGCACTCTAGTTCCCCAAGGGTAAGGCTTTAAGATAAAAGCCTCACAAGGGATTGTGCAATTACCCAATGAACTCTGGCTAATGCGGCAGCCAAACTGGATAATACAAAGAAAGGCAAGTATTTTGCTGTGGATGCTTAGCTTTGCTAGAGAGCTTTTTGAAATCCATGTCAGAAACCCCTAGCACTGTATTTCTTTATTTATCAGGGTATTGGCCACTGCCTCCTTTGTACTGCAGTTACTTATGTACAGTAGGTTCTATTGGACTAAGACTTGGACATTGGAGTCCTTGCATAGAACCTAGCACATAAACTCCATTGAGAATAAGGCATTGTGTAAATAAATCAATTCACCAGTGAATGCAGACTTTAGTTACAGCTAATGTTTATCTCTGTGGAACTTTATTAACCTCTTTATATTAATTGACCCATGGAGAAAATATAATCTTGACAGAATTTAAAGGAAAACCTCTTCCAATGGATTGATGACTTTGTGGCAGTATAGTCAGAGTCTTTTGACAAAGAAATATAGTTATTATTTGAGAGGCCCAGGATAAGGGTCTAAGCAGTGAGTTGGAGTCAAGAAATTCCAAAGTTGGAAGGGTCCTTAGGAAGAGCTGGGACCAGAGGTAGACTTTTTTTGCTTCTTTAGTGTGAAATCCTTAAGGGAGAGGTTTCAAAAAAGTATAGGAAGCTGACTATAGGAAGAACAAGAAGGAAGGAGAGAAAGGAAGGGAGTAGAGGAGAGAGGAGAGGAGGAAAGAGATGGAAGAGGAGGAAAAGAGATTGAAGAGGAGGGAAAGAGATGGAAAAGGAGAGAGGAACAGAGGGGAAGGGAGCCGGTTTACTCTGGAAGTTTAAATATTAAGCTGGGGTAATTTAAAATAATTTAGTCCACCATTATTACCTATATTGTACATTACATAAATAAGAATTTTTTATTATAAAAAAGATAATTTCCCATATAAGTCTCCTCCCATGAGGCTGTAGAAACAGCATCTTACCTTGTTTGTACCTCTACTACAGAAAAACAATCATCTAAAGAGTATTTGAAGGCATCCTAGATTCTTTTTTCTCTTTTGTCAAATTATTATTTTAAAAGTATTTTAAATTTGTGTAAATTTATGGATTACACATGCAATTTTATTACGTGCATAGATTGTGTAGTGGTCAAGTCAAGGCTTTTAGGGTAACCATCACCTGAATAACATTGTATCCCAGATTCTTTTAGGTAAGTTGGTTTCTTTTTATTTTGAGTCTTACCTTAAAAATAACTCTGTTATCTTGTAAATTCACTGAGAGACATGAAGGTGACTCCCTTTGTTAGTTGTAAGAGGCAGAAATCCCTATTGGGAACTTGTTGGCAGAGAGTCAGACAGACAGTTTGCTACCCTCCAAGATATAAAGGGTGCTGCTTCCTACAGTGTTTAGAACAGAGCACCTTTTGGGTACCCTTTGTGGCTGCCTTCTGCTCCCATGCCATGCCATTGACCATTGACCCTATATTCCTGTTCCCAGACTTTAGATTTGAATTTCAGGAAAAGGAAATTTTCAAGAAAAAACACATTAACATCATTTCATTGTAAAAGACCATGTGAGTTATTTCCTCCCTGCCCCCAGAAGATATTAATTGTAAGGCATAAAATGCGGGCGTTGGATAACAGCTTCATTAGCTCATTTATTGATCTGAGCACATTCATGTGCCTCATGCTGTGCTGGGGCCTGGGGTACAGCAGTAGCCACGTGCTTGCCTTCCATGGGCAAACAGTCTGGTGGGTAGGGATAGACAGGAGACAACTGCTGCCCCTCGGGTAAATGCTGGATGGGAAGCCCAAGGGTCGGCGAACAGCCAAGACGTGGAGGGGTCAGAGAAGCCGTCTTCTGAAGGAAGCGATGTTTAGAAAGAAACCTGAGATTGGGTAAGCAATAGCTAGGAAATGAGCTTGAGCTCAGAAGAAATGGGCAAGAGAGAGCTTGCTGTGTTCGGGGCCTTGAAATAAGCTTCATGAGACTGAATATTCTTTATTGAGGGGATGGTGGGGAGAGAATATGCTGGATAACAAGATCGATACTGTGAAAAGCCTGGAGATGAACTTGATTCTGAGATGATAATGGGTTTTAAGTGGAAGAGTAATGTAGTCAGACATGCATTTTGGAAAGGTCACTCTGGCCACTGTGTGAAGAATGAATTGAGAACAGCCAGAGTGGAGATAGGGAGGCATTGAGGAGGCTGTGCCCACTGTCCAGTTGAAAGATGACAGCCTGCACTAGGCCAGTCTTGAGCTGACCCCTGAGATGAAAGGAGGGAGTTGGTGGAGCCTGCTGGGTAAACAGGCCAGGTCTGCCACAGAGGAGACACTGGGCAGCAGGACAAGCAGGGGAGGAGGAAAGCCCATGGTTTACTTTTGCTTCTGGCCCTCTCTTCTTTAGGTTCCAGATACCCACTGCCCTCATGCCACTGGCAGCAGGTGGGGTGGCAACAGTAATGACAATGCATGGTGCCAGGCACAGTGCAGCTGCATCCCTGGCTGTCACCTGTGCTGCCTCCTGGGGTCCTCTCAATAACTCCGAGAGGTTGAGTACTTGCTGATGATCACACAGTTTGCACAAGGAAGAGCTAGGATTTGGGTTCAGTTGGGATTTATTCCAGAGGTTTTCCATGATATCCCAATATCTCTTTATCATTTTAGGAAATACACATGATGTTTAACAAACTACCTTTGTAAATAATTTCTTTTCTCTAAGAAGTGAATTTAATAGTGGAATATGAAATGCTGTCTAGGAGAAATGAGAACAAGTGGGAGTTTTAATTTGAATAAATAGGCTTGTGTGGAGCCCCTGAGTTATGTCATTTAGTCACCTTGATCATGGACAGGGAGGACCCTAACGTTGACCCATTCGTAGGGATTTATTGTAATAAGCAGGACAATGTCTCTATGATAACACTTGCTGTTCTTCTGTCTTGGAAATCAGAAGATTTGGAAATCAGAGACTCAGATAGAAAACAATTCTGTGATTCTGTGGTTTCCTTAGATCAGACATTTGGTTAATAACAGATACCTCCAACCTTTCTAAATACAAGGATGAAGTGCATTAGAAAATGAAAAACATATGTTGAGATTTTTATGCAAAATTAAATTCATAATCAGCATCAGACTCATGTGTTATATTAACCAAGGAGAGCTGAGGAAAGCTTTGAGAGCCAGAGAGAGGGCAACATTTAGTCAAAATAGTGTTTTTAAACAAAATGAAGCCGTGTCTCTAAGGAACTCAGAGCTCTTCATATATGTTGTTTCGTTGAGTTGAATTTTTATTTGTTTGTTTATTTGGTGGCTGAATGTTAGTGGTAGGATGGATGTGCAAGAGAAGCTAGTTTTTGGAGTCTATTAAAGAAAGAAACAAGGAGAGTTAGTAAAGACAGAGATGGAAAGAAGGCGGTCTGAGGTAATGCCATGCATCTTGTTCTTGAGGGCGGAGGTGTCCCCTGGCATGCTTGGCTGCCAAACTTCTGCTAGATTTCAATCCCTGCTACCTCCCTGGGGATAAGTTGTTCTCTGGGAGCATTATCTCTTCAAAATAAAACAGGAAAGAATGAAATTGTACAAGAACTCCCATTTTAAGGGAATGTGTTCATAATCAATAGGCACCTTTTCTGCACAAGGAAATTCTCAAGAAAGAAACTTCAGTGAGGCTGGTTACGGTGGTTCATACCTGTAATCTCAGCACTTTGGGAGACCCAGGCAGCCAGGTGGGTGGTGCCCAGGAGTTTGAGACCAGCCTGGGCAACATAGCAAAGCCCTGTCTCAAGTACAAAAAGTTAGCTAGGCATGGTGGCATGCACGTGTAGTCCCAGTTACTTGGGAGGCTGAGATGGGAGGATCGTTGAGCCTGGGAGGTCGAGGCTGCAGTGAGCCATGATCACACCACTGCACTCTAGCCTGGGTAATAGAGTGAGATCTTGTCAAAAAATAAATAAAAAGAGAGAGAGAGAAGGAAGGAAGGAAGGAAGGAAGGAAGGAAGGAAGGAAGGCAGGCAGGCAGGAAGGCATGCAGGCAGGCGGGGGAGAGAGAGAGAGAGAGAGAGAGAAAGAAAGAAACTTCATTGGATAATGTACAAATTGACCAATCAAAATGAAAGAGGGAAAAAAACTTGTCAGCAAGATAGAGAAAAAAGCATCTATTGCTATACTGTCAAGACAATGGTGAAACTTATAGGATCTGACATTTTGGCCACACAGACACTTTCCAAGCTGTCATTTTTCAGCCATGCAAATCTTTGTCCTAACGGCGCTCTGACAGTACACAGCTTTTTGAGGTGTCTCTTCCTCCATCTGTCTGTGTGCATTTGTGGCAGAGGATATTATTACCACACATTTGGTGGTCTGGGCAAAGTTCTCCTTTCAGTGGAAGAAGGCCACAGCCAGTTCACACTGCACGTCCACCCACTCCAAACTAGGCCCAAGAGTCAGTGCTTCAACAAGACCAGCAGCCCCAGGGAGAGTTCAGGCAAGGAAGGTGGTTCCTATAAGATCTCAAGAGCCAAAGAACATTCTAGAAAGAGTAAGAGGCAGATACAAGCTGAAGGGTGGATCAGGAGCTGGGGGGAAGTACTGAAAAGTTGGCAACCCAACTAATGTGATTTCAAAAAAAAAGTTCTAAGTAGAAAACTAAATATCATACAACATAGCATATCTGGACTTTAGAATTAAAACAAGAAACCAATATTTTAAAATTCAGAAGTTACTTGGGGGGTTTCTAAACTTTCTCTGCATTCTGGGATTTAGTCAGGAGGCAGGTTAGAGAGATGAACTGATAGCCAACATTTCCCAGCATCCCTGATATCCTCCTCACCCACACACAAATCCTGGTGGATTCCTGAGAATCTGAGGAGAGATGGAGAAGGGAGGCTGGAACATTTGCTTATATAAGAAGCCAATTCGATAAGGCGACTACAAGGGAGTAACTGCTCAATGCATTAGCTTCCCCATGGGGACCCTTCCCTGTTGTGGCAATTGCATATTAAAGCCAACCCACTCTTGCCACAAGGGTTGACCCAGATCTTCCCCCAGTGGAGAGCGGAACAGTTTCAGAGACTGCTCCTCAGGGACTTCAAGCTGCTCTTAGGAATCTGCAGAATCCTATGAGCAACTCACCAAATTTTCTGTCTGCTGAGCTTCAGGGCAAGTCAGGCTCTGTTTAGTTGGGATTCAAGGGGAGAAGACCCTGTGAGCTTTGAGACTTCCAAATGTGGCATCTTAACTAAAGGAACTGCTAAGAGGAGGGTAAAAATAAGGCAATTAAAGCTGCACAGGCCCCAGAGGGAAAACTTTCGTCTCCCTGCAGGGTGAATTATCAGGCCCCTGGACTCTGGCTGAAAAGTCCTTCCCTGTCCCAGAGCTGTTGAAGAGAACCTCTGCAATAGAGAGAAAGTGAATTGGAGAATTTCCTCCCCAGGGGACTTCCAGAGCCATAAATCCTTATTAACTGTACCAGTTTGCAGCAGATCTGCCAGCAAACTCTTCACCAATGGCCCAAGGTGCTGACTTCACAGTTAAGTGGCCTGTGGAAATAAATGGCATTCAGAAAGCAAAGGGTCACTAGTCTGGTGGCCAATGAAGTGACTCATACTTTGGGGGCTCCTTGAGGCACTTTGTGGATGACAGGGTGGAGGAAAAATCAGTGGAGCAAAATTTTCCAAGACACTGAGTCCATGAAAACAGGGCCCTGTGAGATTGATTCCCCTCCACCCTACGTCCTCTGGAAGCTCAGAGACCAGCTCCGTTTCACATTCAAAATACGTCACAATTTCAGTTCCTTTTATCTGTGTTTTTGTTTCGATCTCCAAGAACTTAATTCACCTTATCGTTTGGAAAAAAAAAAAAATTCTGAAAGCACAAGACCATTCCTGGAAGGCCAGAAAGGTCTAGAAAGCTTGGCATTTCTGACATGACATTTGGAGCCTGTTACAAATAAACTCTGAGTTGTCAGCTTGGATCTCAAGAATAGACTCTCAATGATTCTTCCCTGTTCTGGAGGGCCATGTTAATTCAGCACTCTGGGGCCTCTGGGATTTTGAGGAACAAATGTGTTGTAGAATCTTCTCTGCACAACTTCAGAGAGCTTATTCTGTCAGCCTTTGCAATAACAACAGCTAACACTTTATATGGCACTTTCTCTGGTCCAGGCCCTGACCTAAGTGCCGTTCATGTATTATCTCACTTCATCCTTACAACCCTATGAAGTAAGAACTATTATTAGCATTATCCCCTTTCTTTTATTTATTAATTTAAATTAATTTTTTTTTCTTTTTCTTTTTTATTGAGACAGTGTCTTGCTCTATTGCCCAGGCTGGTCTTGAACTCCTGGACTCAAGCGATCTTCCAGCTTCAGCCTCCCAAAGTGCTAGGATTACAGGTGTGAGCCACTTTGCCTGGCTGCATTATCCCCTTTTACTAATAAGGAGCTGATGCCCAGGGAGATAAAGTCATTTTCCCATGGTCATAGAGGTAGTCCATGAATGAATCAGGATTTAAATCCTGAGGTTGCCGCTCTACTATTGCTTCCCTGCAGCTGAGAGCAACACCTGTCATGCTTCTCACCATTTTTTATCACTAAATCATTTCTCAGCCTTGCTTTTACATATTTACTAGTCCCCTGGGAAAATTTTGCCTCCTTAATACTTGTTCTAGGTCCCAGTTCTGAGGTTTAATAATAGTAGTTAACATCACTGAGCACTCACCCTGTGTGAGACAAGTCACATTGATTATGCCATTTATAGATGGCATAACTGAGGCTCAGAGAAGACAGGTCACTTCTGCACAACTTCAGAGAGCTTATTCTGTCAGCCTTTGCAATAACAGATCTCGGAGAAGATCTCACAGCCAGTTAGTGGCAGATGTGGCCTGCTACCTTACACCAACTGTCTCCTGTGAACGTTTCTATTTATTTTAACTTATTTGTTAATTGACAAATAATAACTGCATATTCATGGGGTATATATTGATGTTTCTATACATATAATGTATACTGATCATATCAGGGTAATGAGCATATCCATCATCTCAAATATTTATCATTTCCTTTTGTTGGGATTGTTCAATATCCTCCTTCAAACTAGTTGAAACTATTTAATACATTATTTTTAATTAGAGCCATCTTACAGTGGTATGGAACACTAGAAATTATTCCTCCCATCTAGTGGTAATTTTGTAACCTTTACTACATGTGAACTGCATTCACATACTCCCAGCCAGGGTAACAGTCCCATGGCCTTAACCCCATACTTAACTCATAGTTAAGCAAACTTAACCCATAGTTCATTGGCCCATCATGTGTACACACATGACCTTTACCTGAGAAACAACCCTGGAAGCCCATATTTGGCTATCACTACAAGTTCTTACAGCCTAGGCCACTGAGAGACTTGCAAATGCTGCTAATGTGGATTACAGTCAAAGAAACCACATGAAGACTACACGGAAATGTCTACCTAGAACCAAGGTCTACTTACGTCACTGAGCTGATACTCCAGGATACGTTTATATGAATAAACTTTGTCCTGTGAAACCTACTCCATAAAATTGAAAGAGACAACTTTTCCACCAGATGTGTAGAAATCAACATAGGAACACATCAAATATTTAAAAGCATGGCAACATGACACCTCATAAGGAAAATAATAACTCTAGTAACAGACCCAGATCATAAGGAAATATATGAAATGCAAATAAAGGAATTCAAAATAATAATCTGAAGGTGACTCAGTGAGATACAAGATAATACAGATAGACAATTCAATGAAATCAGGAAAATGATTCATAATTGAATGAGAAGTTCAACAAAAAAGATAGTTATCATAAAAAAGAACCAAAAAGAAATCCTAGCCGTGAAGAATTCAATGAATGAAATAAAAATACAATAGTCTGTTTCAACAACAGACTGGCCAAGAAGAAAAAATTTCTAAACACGAAGACAGGTCTTTTGAAATAGCACAGGCAGACAAAGAAGAAAAAAAAGAAGACATAAAAGAGAATGAAAAAAGCTTACAGGATTTATGGGACACCATTCAGGAAAGAAATGCTCATATTATGGGTGTTTTAGAAGGCAAGGAGAAGAGAAAAGGGTGGGAAAACATGTTTAATAAAATAATAGCAGAGAACTTCTCAGGTCTTGAGAGAGAGATGAGCATTCAGGTCCAGGAAGCTAAAAGAATTCCAAATAGATTCAACCCAAAAAGATTCTCCCCAAGTCACATTATACTTAAACTGTAAAAAGTCAAAGAAAAAAATTTAAAAGCAGCAAGAGAAAAGCATCAAGTCACATATAAGGGAATCTTCATTGGTCTAAGGGTGGATTTCTCAGCAGAAACCTTAGAGGCCAAGAGAGAGTTGGGATGATAAATTCAACATACAAAAAGACAAAAAACCTGTCCATGAAGAATATTATACCAAGCAAAGCTATCCTTCAGAAATGAAGAAGTAATAAAATCTCTCCCAGACAAGCAAAAATTAAGACAATGTATCACCACTAGACCAGCCTTAAAAGAAATGCTCAAGGGAGTCATATCTGGAAGTGAAAAGATGATAAACATTTTCATGAAAACATGCGAAACTATAAAACTTACTAGTAGAGCTGATACACAAAGGAGAATCAGAAAGGAATCAAGACTTATCACCACAGAAAACCATTCAATTGCAAGGATAAACAATAAGAGAAGAAGTGACGAACAAAAGATACACAAAACAACCAGAAAAGAATCAATAAAATGATAGAAGTCCTCACCTCCCAAGAAATAATAACTTTGAATGTAAGTGGATTAAATTCCTCATGTAAAAGATAGAGACTAGCCTAACAGATTTTAAAAACACAAGACCCAACTATATGCTGCCTCTAAGAAAATCACCTAAACTGTAAAGACATACATAGACTGAAAGTGAAGAGACGAAAAAAGATATTCCATGCAAATGGAAATCAAAAGTGAGGAGCCATGCTTGTATCAGACAAAACAGACTTCAGGTTGAGCTGTGAAAAGAGACACAGAAGGACATTATATAATAATAAACCATTGTCTTCCACAATAGTTGAACTAATATACACTCCCACCAATAGTGTAAAAGCATTCCTATTTCTCCACATCCTCTCCAGCATCTGTTGTTTCCTGACTATTTAACGATCGGCATTCTAACTGGCATGAGATGGTATGTCATTGTGGTTTTGATTTACATTTCTCTGATGACTGGTGATGATGAGCTTTTCTTCATATGTTTTTTGGCCGCATAAATGTCTTCTTTTGAGACGTGTCTGTTCATATCCTTTGCCCACTTTTTGATGGTTTTTTTTTTTTTTTCTTGTAAATTTGTTTAAGTTCCTTGTGGATTCTGGATGTTAGCCCTTTGTCAGATGAATAAATTGCAAAAATTTTCTCCCATTCTGTAGGTTGCCTGCTCACTCTGATGATAGTTTCTTTCTCTGTGCAGAAGTTCTTTAGTTTAATTAGATCCCATTTGTCAATTTTGGCTTTTGTTGCCATTGCTTTTGGTGTTTTAGTCATGAAGTCTCTGCCCATGTCTATGTCCTGAATGATATTGCCTAGGTTTTCTTTTAGGGTTTTTATGGTTTTAGGTCTTATGTTTAAGTTTTTAATCTATCTTGAGTTAATTTTTGTGTAAGGTGTAAGGAAGGGGTTCAGTTTCAGTTTTCTGCATATGGCTAGCCATTTTTCCCAATACCATTTATTAAATAGGAAATCCTTTCCCCATTGATTGTTTATGTCAGATTTGTCAAAGATCAGATGGTGTTAGATGTGTGGTGTTATTTCTGAGGCCTATGTTCTGTTCCATTGGTCTATACATCTGTCTTGGTACCAGTACTGTGCTCTTTTGCTTACTGTAGCCTTGTAGTATAGTTTGAAGTCAGGTAGTGTGATGCCTCCAGCTTCGTTCTTTTTGTTTAGGATTCTCTTGGCTACATGGGCTCTTTTATGGCTCCATCTGAAATTTAAAGTAGTTTTTTCTAACTATTTGAAGAAAGTCAATGGGACTTGATGGGAATAGCATTGAATGTATAAATTACTTTAGGCAGAATGGCCATTTTCATGATATTAATTCTTCCTATCCATGAGCATGAAATGTTCTTCCATTTGTTTGTATCCTTTCTTATTTCCTTGAGCAGTGGTTTGTAGTTCTTCTTGAGAAGGTTCTTCACATCCCTTGTAAGTTGTATTCCTAGGTATCTTATTCTCTTTGTAGCAATTGTGAATGGGAATTCACTCATGATTTGGCTCTCTGTCTATTATTTGGGTATAGGAATGCTTGTAATTTTTGCACATTGATTTGTTTCCTAAGACTTTGCTAAAGTTGCTTATCAGCTTAAGGAGTTTTTGGCTGAGATTATGGGGTTTTGTAAATATACAATCATGTCATCTGCAAACAGAAACAATTTGATTTCCTCTCTTCCTATTTGAATACACTTTATTTCTTTCTCTTGCCTGATTGCCCTGGTCAGAACTTCCAATATTGTGTTGAATAGGAGTGGTGAGAGAGGGCATCCTTGTCTTGTGTGTATTTTCAAAGGGAATGCTTCCAGCTTTTGCCCATTCAGTATGGCATTGGCTGTGAGTTTGTCATAAATAACGCTTATTATTTTGAGATATGTTCCTTCAACATCTAGTTTATTGAGTGTTTTTAGCATGAAAGGATGTTGAATTTTTCTGCATCTATTGAAATATTCATGTGGTTTTTGTCATTGGTTCTGTTTATGTGATGAATTATGTTTATTGATTTGCATAAATTGAACCAGCCTTGTATTCCAGGGGTGAAGCCAACTTGATTGTGGTGAATAAGCTTTTTAATGTGCTGCTGAAGTTGGTTTGCCAGTGTTTTATTGAGGATTTTCACATCGATGTTCATCAGGGATATCGGCCTGAAATTTTCTTATTTTGTTGTATGTCTGCCAGGTTTTAGTATCAAGATGTTGCTGGACTCATAAAATGAGTTAGGGAGGAGTCCCTCTTTTTCTATCCTTTGAAATAGTTTCAGAAGGAATGGTACCAGCTCCTCTTTGTACCTCTGGTAGAATTCAGCTGTGAATCCATCTAGTCCTGGGCTTTTGTTTTTTATTGGTAGGCTATTAATTATACTGCCTCAGTTTCAGAACTTGTTATTCATCTATTCAGGGATTCCACTTCTTCCTGGTTTAGTCTTGGAAGGGTGTATGTGTCCAGGAATTTATCCATTTCTTCTAGATTTTCTAGTTTATTTGCACAGAGGTTTTTATAATATTCTCTGATTGTAGTTTGTATTTCTGTGGGATGAGTGGTGATATCCTCTTTATCATTTTTCATTGTGTCTATTTGATTCTTCTCTTTTTTCTTCTTTATTTGTTTGCCTAGCAATCAATCTATTTTGTTAATCTTTTCACAAAAAACAGTTTTTGAATTCATTGATTTTTTGAAGGGTTTTTCATGTCTCTCTCTCTTTCAGTTCTGCTCTGATCTTAGTTATTGATTGTTTTCTGCTAGCTTTTGAATTTGTTTGCTCTTGCTTCTCTAGTTTTTATAAATGTGATGTTAGGATTTCGATTTTAGGTCTTTCCTGCTTTCTCCTGTGGGCATTTAGTGCTATAAATTTCCTTCTAAACACTGCTTTAGCTGTGTCCCAGAGGTTCTGGTACATTGTGTCTTTGTTCTCATTGGTTTCAAAGAATTTCTTTATTTCTGCCTTAATTTCATTATTTACCCAATAGTCATTTAGGAGCAGATTGTTCAGTTTCCATGTAGTGGTGTGGTTTTGAGTGAGTTTTTGTTTTTTGTTTTTTGGGGTTTTTTTTGACAGAGTCTTGCTCTGTCACTCAGGCTGGAGTGTAGTGGCACAATTGCGGCTCACTGCAAGCTCTGTCTCCTGGGTTCATGCCATTCTCCTGCCTCAGCCTTCCAAGTACTTGGGACTACAGGCGCCTGCCACCACACCTGGCTAATTTTTTGTATTTTTAGTACAGGCGGGATTTCACTGTGTTAGCCAGGATGGTCTCGATCTTCTGACCTCGTGATCTGCCCACCTTAGCCTCCCAAAGTGCTGGAATTACAGGCGTGAGCCACCGCACCCAGTCTTGAGTGAGTTTCTTAATCCTGAGTTCTAGTTAGATTGCCCTGTGGTCTGAGAGACAGTTTGTTATGTTTTCTGTTCTTTTGCATTTGCTGAGGAGTGTTTTACTTCTAATTATGTGGTCAATTTTAGAATAAGTGCAATGTGGTGCTGAGAAGAATGTCTATTCTGTTGATTTGGGGTGGAGAGTTCTGTAGATGTCTATTAGGTCCACTTGGTCCAGAGCTGAGTTCAAGTCCTGAATATCCTTGTTAATTTTCTGTCTCATTGATCTGTCAAATATTGACAGTAGGGTGTTAAAGTGTCCCACTATTATTGTGTGGGAGTCTAAGTCTCTTTGTAGGCCTCTAAGAACTTGCTTTATGAATCCGGGTGCTCCTGTATTGGGTGCATGTATATTTAGGATAGTTAGCTATTCTTGTTGCATTGATCACTTTATCATTATGTGATTCCCTTCTTTTCTTTTTTGATCTTTGTTGATTTAAAGTCTGTTTTATCAGAGACTAGGATTGCAACCCCTGCTTTTTTTTTTTTTTTTTTTTTTTTGCTTTCCATTTGCTTGTTAAATATTCCTTCATCCCTTTATTTTGAGCCTATGTGTGTCTTTCATGTGGAATTGGTTACCTGAATACAGTACACCAATGGGTTTTGACTCTTTATCCAATTTGCTAGTCTTTGTCTTTTAATTGGGGCATTTAGCCCATTTACATTTAAGGTTAATATTGTTATGTGTGAATTGATCCTGTTATTATGATGCCAGCTGGTTATTTTGCACATTAGTTGATGCAGTTTCTTTACAGTGTCGATGGTCTTTACATTTTGGTATGTTTTTGCAGTGGCTGGTACTGGTTTTTCTTTTCCATATTTAGTGCTTCCTTTGGAGCTCTTGTAAGGCAGGCCTGGTGGTGACAAAATCCCTCACCATTTACTTGTCTGTAAAGGATTTTATTTCTCCTTCACTTATGAAGCTTAGTTTGGCTGGCTATGAAATTCTGGGTTGAAAATTCTTTTCTTTAAGAATGTTGAATATTGGCCCCCACTCTCTTCTGGCTTGTAGAGATTCTGCAGAGAGATCAGCTGTTAGTCTGATGGGTTTCCCTTTGTGGATAACCTGACCCTTCTCTCTAACTGCCCTTAACATTTTTTCCTTCATTTCAACCTTGGTGAATCTGATGATTATATGTCTTGGGGTTGCCCTTATTGAGGAGTATCTTAGTGGTGTTCTCTGTAATTCCTGAATTTGAATGTTGGCCTGTCTTGCTAGGTTAGGGAAGTTCTCTTGGATAATATCTGGAAGTGTGTTTTCCAACTTAGATCTATTCTCCCTGTCACTTTCAGGTACACCAATCAGACGTAGGTTTGGTCTTTTCATATAGTCCCATATTTGGAGGCTTTGTTTGTTCCTTTTCATTCTCTTTAATCTTGTCTTCATGCTTTATTTCATTAAATTGATCTTCAATCTCTGATATCCTTTCTTCCATTTGATCAATTTGGCTATTGATACTTGTGTATGCTTCATAAAGTTCTCATGCTATGTTTTTCAACTCCATCAGGTTATTTATGTTCTTCTCTAAACTGGTTATTCTAGTTATCAATCCCTGTAACCTTTTATCAAGGTTCTTAGCTTCCTTGCATTGGGCTAGAACATGATCCTTTAGCTAGGAGGAGTTTATTATTACCCACCTTCTGAAGCCTACTTCTGTCAATTTGTCAAACCCATTCACTATCCAGTTTTGTTCCCTTGTTGGTGAGGAGCTGTGATCCTTTGGAGGGAAGAGTCATTCTGGTTTTTGGAATTTTTGATATTTTTGCACTGGTTTTTCCTTATCTTCATGGATTTATGTACCTTTGATCTTTGATGCTGATAACCTTTGGATGGGATTTTTGTGTGGGTGTCCTTTTTGTTGATGTTGATGTTATTACTTTCTGTTTGTTAGTTTTCCTTCTAACAGAGGAGTTTGCTGGAGGTTGACTCCAGAACTGTTTGCCTGGATATCACCAGCAGAGGCTGCAAAACAACAAAGATTGCTTCCTGCTCCTTCCTCTGGAAGCCTTGTCTCAGAGGGGCACCTGCCAGATGCCAGCCAGAGCTCTACTGTATGAGGTGTCTGTTGACCCCTGCTGGGAGGTGTCTCCCAGTCAGGAAGCATGGGGTTCAGGGACCCACAGGATTCAGGGGCCCACATGAGGAGGCAGTCTGTCCCTTAGCAGAGCTCAAGTGCTGTCCTGAAAGATCCGCCCCTCTCTTCAGAGCCGGCATTCAGGAATTTTTAAGTCTGTTGAAGCTGTGCCCACAGCCGCCCCTTCCCCCAGGTGCTCTGTACCAGGGAGATGGAAGCTTTATCTATGAGTCCCTGACTGGGGCTTCTGCCTTTCCTTCAGAGATGCCCTGCCCAGTGATGAGGAATCTAGAGAGGCAGTCTGACTACAGCAACTTTGCTGTGCTGTAGTGGGCTCTGCCCCGTTGGAACTTCCTGGCAGCTTTGTTTACACTGTGAGGGGAAAACCACCTACCCAAGCCTCAGTAATGGCAAATACCCCTCCCCCACCAAGCTCAGGCATCTCAGGTCGACTTCAGACTGCTGCTGTGCTGGCAGCAAGAACTCAAGCCAGTGGATCTTAGCTTGCTGGGCTCTGTGGGGGTGGCATCTGCTGAGAAAGACCACTTGGCTCCCTGGCTTTAGCCCCCTTTCCAGAGGAGTGAATGGTTCTGTCTAGCTGGTTTTCCAGGTGCCACCAAGGTACAGAAAAAAAAACTCCTGCAGCTAGCTCAGTGTCTGCCCAAACAGCAGCCAAGTTTTGTGCTTGAAACCCAGGGCCCTGGTGGTATAGGCACCTGAGGGATTCTCCTGGTCTGCAGGTTGCAAAAACCATGGAAAAAGCGTAGTATCTGGGCTAGATAGCATCATCCCCCATGGCATAGTCCCTCAAGGCTTCCCTTGGCTAGGGGAGGGAGTTCCCCAACCCCTTGCACTTCCCAGGTGAGGTGATGCCCCACTCTGCTTCTGCTTGCCCTCCATGAGCTGTGTCCACTGTCTAACCAGTCCCAGTGAGATGAGCTGGGGACCTCAGTTGGAAATGGAGAAATCACCCACTTTCTGCATTGATCTCACTGGGAGCTGCAGACCGGAACTCTCCCTATTCAGCCATCTTGCCAGTCACCCTATCCTCATTTTATAGATAAGCTGCCCTCAAAGAAGTTAAGTAATTTGTTCTATCCAAGGTTACCTAGTTAGAAAAGGCAGACCAGAACCCAGCCTCTATGCTCTTTCTGCCATCTGTTCCCTTATTATACAGCTCCACTAGTTGGTGCTGACTCTCATATATGAGAATACAGATATGATTGGGATCAAGTAGTGGAAAGTCTTATATTTGTGGTTGAGGAATTTCCATTTGGTCTGATAGGCAATTACACTCTCCAAGTGAAATGAAAGTTGCATTTTAATTGGTAACATCTAGCAATGGTGTACGGATTTTACTAGTTAAATCTCTACAAACAGATGATGCTATGGTTTCTAGGCATCAGCTAAAAAGTCTGAGGTTAGGATGGTGATATTGTACATATAGAGTAGGGATAAAGTATAAGAAATATGATATAAAAACAATGGAGATAACTCAGCCAATTGATTGTGAAGTATAAAAGAGAGAAGAATTAAAGAAAACATCCTAATAGTGGCTACCAACTGAGTGAGATCAGTTTGAGGAGATGGATAAATTCAGATAGAGTTTGAGGTAGAGGCAGAATCTCCAAATAAGACTATTCTGTAGGCAACTAAAAATATTGGAACTACAGCTCAAGTTAGAATTTAGGAAAAGCCATTTGAGTTCTCCTAGTCCCAGATTTTTTTCTTTACTTGTAAAATAGGGATAAAAATGCCAATTTAGCCTGTCTCAAGGATAGCCAGTGGAGCAAATGAGATATCTGAAAAGAAAATTCTTTGCAAACTATAAAACAAAAATATGGGCTGTCAAAAGGCGTATCTGGGAGGCAGAGGCAAAGAAACAGTACAAAGTTTCCATGGTGGGTAAATCCTTTGAGGAAATATAGACAGAGGTGAGCCAAGGACAAAGATGGGGCTCCAGTGGGTGTCCACAATAGGGTAAAGATGAAATGACTGGGGGTCAGAAGGGCGAGCAGTCAGGAAATGGAAAACCATGAGGCCTCAGGGCTACAGAAGTCAGATGAGTGGAGGTTTCAAAGATGTGAGAATTGAAGTCTACAGAGTGACTGAAAAAGGAGTTTGAGAAAAGACCAGTAGAACTGGCTGCTGAGCAGGGACAAATGATCTTAATCTTAGTCATGTAAAATTCTGAGGAGGGTCTCCTCTGAGGTGGAGGGCATGGGGCAGGGAAGGCGTATTGCTGTAGATTAGGAAGAAGATAATCACAAAGAAACAACACCAGAGTCCTCTGGTTCAGGGTGTCTAGGTGCAAAACAACAAGAAGAAATGGTACAGAATTTCAGTTGGTCACAGAATTTGGTAGGAGGAATCACTAGCATTTGGTACTCAGAGAGCAAAGGTTACACAGCTACAGAGTGGGAGGGTTGAGTCAAGCCTGGTCTCCTGGATTTCTGGTAGACTCTACATTCTACCACACTATGGCTCAGGTGTATGATGTTCAGAGAGGAGGAGAGATGAACAGAGGAAGAAACTGAAGTTACATGAGAAAGATGCACTGCCAGTAAGAGTCACGGTGACCCAGGGAGAAGTACACATCCTCCCTCCCTGACTCAAAGTCTTTCTCCAGCAACAAACCTTTTGCAGTAACTGCAGAACTCAAAGGCATCCTCTCTCCTTCCTGAGGTCACTGTCTCAACTGCTGCTTTTTTTTTTTTTTAATTAGCTTCCTGCCTTCAGCTTTCTACACAACCCCTCTGATCACTGATAACTTTCCTGTTACTGAATCACCTGGTACTTTTTTTTTTTTTTTTTTTTTTGAGACAGAGTCTCACTCTATCACCCAGGCTGGAGGGCAGTGGCGCAATCTCGGCTCACTGCTGCAACCTCCGCCTTCAGGGTTCAAGTTATTCTTGTGCCTCAGCCTCCTGAGTATCTGGGATTTATAGGCAAGCACCACCACATTTCTCCATACCAAGGAATTGGGATTTCATCCTGAGGGCAGTGAGAGCCTCTGAAAGGTGAAGAGCAGATCTGTGTTCTAGAGAGGTGACACTGGCAGCAGATGAGGACAGTTTGGTGGAGGCAAGCCCAAGTACAGAGAGGGTAGTTTTTGTATTTTTAGTAGAGATGAAGTTTCGCCATGTTGGCAAGGCTGGTCTTGAACTCCTGGCCTCAAGTGATCTGCCCACCTCGGCCTCCCAGAGTGCTGGGATTACAGGCACGAGCCACCGCACTGGGTCCACCTGTTACTTTTTATTCCCATTGAACACTCACTTCTCCTTAAAGGAGTCTTTTTCTCAGCCTTCTTGGCATTGTGTTCTTGTATCATTTGGCCAGTCTTTGTATCATTTGGCCAGACTCTCCTTGTATCATTTGGCCAGTCTTTCTCAATCATCGTTCCAGCCTCTTCTCTCTGCCTGTCCCTTAATTGTTGGTGTTCCCCAAGGTTCAATCCTCCTTCGTTCTCACACCCCCCTGTGTGAGCCTCTCCACTCCTCTGGCTTCAGTTACCATCAAGTGCTGACAGCCTTACGTTTATCAGGTTCAGGTTCACCTAGTTCCTCCTCCCCAGCTATATAGAGCAACAGGATAGCTCCATTTGCCTATTTCTTGAATGCCTCAAATCCAAAATGCCCCAAATTAAACTCCCCATTTCTTCAGCCCAATCAGCATTTTCTCCATAGGTTCCTTTTATTCATGAAAGGCACCACTTCCTTCCCCTAATACCTGAGATGAACCTTGACTTCCCTTTTCCCTGACCTTCTATATTTAGTCCACCCACAGTCTGGTCAGTTCTCACTCCTTTATAGCTCTCAGTCCCCTCCAGGTCTGTGCAGCCTCTCTGTCCTGCACAATCACAAGAGCACCCCTACTCACCTCTCTGTACTTGGGCTTGCCTCTCAAACTGTCCTCATCTGCTGCCAGCGTCACCTCTCTAAAGTGCAGGTCTGCTCTCCACCTTTCAGAGGCTCTCACTGCCCTCAGGATGAAACCCCAATGCCTTGGTATAGAGAAAGGCCCCGCAGGAACCGCTCTCTGCCCACCCATCCTCCTTGCATGCCTCACCTAGTCTCCACTATATTACTTACACTTCCCCAACTTGCCATGTGCTCTCAACTTCGGGCCTTTGTACATCGTTTTCCACTGCCCAAAGTCCCTGTCCCTCTCTCCTTAGTCAATTCGTCTCCCTCAGAACCTTAAAAAATCACCCCCCATTCCCCAAGGCTGGTGTGGTCCCTCCCCTGCATTCTCATAGCACTCTTGAGGTTTCTATCTGTGGGCCCTTCTTCCTCATAGAGCTTTGTCCTGTTGACTTGTTTGACCCAGTCACCACTCCACAGGTTCCTTTTGGTCCGAGATCATGTTTTCTTTACTGTCATATACACAGGGCTGAATATATGTGGTGCAGAGAAGCAGGACAGTGTTTTGATTGAGCAGACAACTGGATTCAAGCCACATCCTACCACTAACTTGCAAGGGAATTTGGGCACACAAGTTATTCCATGCCTGTGCACTTTGGTCTTCTCATCTATAAAATGATCAAATCAGAGTACTTAGAGCTATTATCAAGTAAGAGTAGCAAGGATTGTTTGAGGACTAATTGGGTTAGTAACATAAGGAGCATGGCAGAGTGCCCGGCACAGAGTAACAGAGTACAACTCGCTGTTGCTGCCCCTTGTTGGATGAAGGAGCATCTGTGGCTTGAGGTGGGGTGGGCTGATAAAGAAAATGCCTTTCCCCAGAGCCCTTGGGCAGGTTTGACCAAGACAGATAGCTTGAAGTGAGGAGTCTTGAGGGTAGCAATCAAAGTCAAGAACCTCGATGCCAGTTTACCAGAAGGGTTTCCAATGTGGGAGTTACAGATGGCAGAGACAGTGGGCAAACAGTATACTCAGAAGGTCACTGAGTAGCAACTAGGAAGGCTTCTGCATGGCAGGTCTACCAGTTTTCCCCCTCTGTCTTAGGGCTGCTCTTCACAGAAGCCTATCATTATTTCCTTGTTAAGATGATGCAAAGTGCACCAACCTCTGTTCTCCAGGTTATTTGCACTGTAGCAATTTGCCACAAGGTCAGGGTAGCTCGTTGTCTAATTGCACACTGCTTGTGGCTATTCTGGGTTTGTTTGTGTCAATGCATCTTCAGACTCCGGGGGCAGGACACAGATTCAAATCTGGGAACCAAAGGTGAGCAAACCCATCTGCTCATAGTCAGTGTTGACGGAGAGGGGTTAGTGGGGGAGGAGTCTGTGCCAATATCTAATGATCCCATAAGAATGTATCAAAAGATACATTTTTTCTAAGTATAAATAAAAATAACATCTGTGAGATCCGGAACAGTTGCAGCTTTGCTATCACTGTGACAACATTCTAAGCATCGACGTAAGCTATTCACCCTCATCAGACTTTAACTGGTCACGCAGCATGTTTGGTTTTCTTCCTAACTCAAATATGGAATCTCCATCTGCTGCTGCTGCTCCCTGTCTCTTCTTTGTTGTTTAATTACCAGCAAAGCTGCAGGAGATGAAGTCTTAATTCTGTCTTTGTTCTGAATCCCCTTTCAGTACAGTAAGCTGTGCACATGCTTACTCCTTTCCCATTAAGGCCGTGGAAATTATGCTGCCAAATTATTTCCCAGTTTCCCTTGAATTTACCTCTTCATATATTTCTCAGCTTCCTGTCACATACTTCATTGGTCTGGCTAATTTTTACAGTCACATCTAGCAGACAATTTTCTTTTCTTTTCTTTCTTTTTTCTTTTTCTTTCTTTCTTTTTTTTTTTTCAGTCTAGTGAAATGTTGCAGTGTGGTGTAGTCAAATGTATTTTATATTGGCAGGAAAGCACAATCAAAATATTTTAAAGGTTTCTCAAGAGACAGTGTTGAGCTAAATGGAATTTGGAATGTGGGCTGGCCCTGCTTTTTGCTGGTAGCCTTTAGCTACATGAGGTTTCTAGGAAGGATGTTTGTGTATTTTTTTTTTTTCGTTTAGCTTTCTGGGGAATAAGATGCTCTTAGTATCAACGCCTCTGGCTTCTGTGATTATACTCTCCCTACAACTGCGGCTGTTTGACAACCATCTATCACTCTTGTTTCCCATTCCCATCCAGGCCACTGTGGGGCCTAGAACCAACCCCAACCTCAAGCAGAGGAACTGAAACAATTCTAGAACTCAGTGTTGCCCTTGGTGTTGCTCTGATCTTGATCTTGTGCCTCAATTCTAACATTAAACTTCTCTTTTGTTCCTGAGATGTTGTTCCCAGTTCATTAGGGGAAATGGACCCTTGTTTTGGCATTCTTGGTCTGAGTCTCTGCGCTCAAGGCTTTATCTAACTCAGAACTCGGGACTCAGGGCCCACCTGCACTAGCCATGCCTCCTCCTAAGTCTGAAGTTCTCTCCTTGCACTGTGGCCTGGTAGTAAGGGCCTTGCTGCTTACAAACGGACTTCCCCAATGAAGTCTGCCTTCCTCCCCAGTTGCTTAAGAAGTCCTTATTGCTGGGGTCTGTTTTTGGTCTACCTGCTCCCCTCAAATCCTTGGTGGATGACCAATTACTGTTGTTTTGGTGACCTCTTGTCTGTGGTCATGCCTGCTGGATTTCATGTCCTGCCTTTGACAAGGAACTTACCCCAGCATCTGTATCTTACAGTGTCCCTGAGGGCCTGCTATATTCCAGCAAGGGAGAAGTCCAGGGCTTGGTCCTGCCTGTCTTGAGCTGCCCTTTTCACTGCAATTCACAGCCCTATTGATCTTGAGATAGAACAAGTGGTGGTCTTCATGGTCAAAGAGTTAAATCAAAGCTTTCAAATACTTTTTCAGCCCCTTCTCTAACTTCTTAAACTGTAAGGTTTCCCTAAGATTCTAACAGAATCTTGGCTCTAAAGTCAGGTTCTTTAAGACTAAAGTAGGTTCTATATGGCCATGTGGATGGACAAGAATGTCCTTTTCAATAAAAAGCCATTTGTAATGAAATCTTTATGTAAAAATTCCTCTGACTGATTCCATATCAGTCTTAGTTCTCACGCCTTGTCTCCTTGTCCCCTAGGCTCTGTGTGTTAACTCTGGTTCTAGTGCCCTGCCCATCCAGAGCTGAAACGTAATTATGATGTTAATCCAGCTCCACATTTTCTTTATTGACCTGGTTTGGGCAAGCTGCCTGTACCACTTCTAGTATTCCAACGGAGTACCTTCTGATTGTGCATTTAGTCCTGCTGTCCTGGCCCTGCCAACTGACAAAAAGTATAATTCACTGTAAGATTGAGTTAAGACACTATCTCCAAGCTTCTAGTTTTGTTGTATTCACTTTCCTGAGTCAGGCTGACAGAGTTCCAGCCTCTATGTGACTATTTCCCTGAATTATATATGCCACCCTGACCTGTCTCCTGAGCTCTAAAGTATGTGGTCTCCATTCCAGCTAATGGCCTCACCATTCACCTTACAATCTAAGCTAGGAACCTCAGACTTGCTGTTGAGATACATCAAAACAAAAGAGCCATTATCCATGTAATCAGAACTAAAGCCCCAGCAGTCAACTCAGAAATAGGATTGGATGCTTAGCTCTGCACATGAGAAATTGCATCATATCAGTTCTCAAGAAATCAGCTTACACCCATAGAACTCATAGGGAACTATACCCACAGAACTAATAGGGAACTAATTTTTTTTAACTTTTATTATAGATTCAGGGGTACATGTGCAGGTTTGTTATATAGGTATATTCGTGTCACAGGGATTTCTTGTATGGATTATTTTGTCACTCAAGTACCTAGCTTAGTACCCAATAACTATTTTTTCTGATATTCTCCCTTCTCCCCCATCCAGATCTCAAGTAGATCCCAGCGTTTGTTGTTATTCTCTTTGTGTCCATCTGTTCTCATAATTTAGCTCCCACTTATAAGTGAGAACTTGTGGTATTTGGTTTTCTCTTCCTACGTAAGTTTGCTAAGGATGATGGCCCCCAGCTCCATCCATGTTCCTGCGAAGGACAAGATCTCGTTCTTTTTTATGGTTATATAGTATTCTATGGTGTATATGTACCACATTTTCTTTATCCAGTCTACCATTGATGGACACGTAGGTTGATTCCATGTCTTTGCTATTGTGAATAGTGCCGCAATGAACATGTGCGTGCATGTGTCTTTATGATAGAATGATTTATATTCCTTTGGGCATATACCCAGTAGTGGAATTGCTGGGTCAAATGGTAGTTCTGTTTTTAGCTCTTTGAAGAATCCTCAGACAACTTTCCACAATGTCTGAACTAATTTACACTCTCACAAATAGTGTTTAAGCATTTTCTTTTTTCTGCAACCTCTCCAGCATCTGTTTTCTTTGACTTTTTAATCATAGCCATTCTGACTGGTGTGAAATGTTATCTCATTGTGTTTTTGATTTGCATTTATCTAATGATCAGTGATATTGAGCTTTTTTTCATATGCTTATTGGCCACATGTATAATATGTCTTCTTTTTTAAAAGTTTCTGTTCATGTCCTTTGTCTACTTTTTAATGGAGTTTTCTTTCTTATAGGTTGGTTTAAGTTCTTTATAAATGCTGGATATTAGACCTTTGTCAGATGCATAGTTTGCAAAAATTTTCTCCAATTCGTAGGTTGTCTGTTACTCTGTTGAGTTTCTTTTGCTGTGCAGAAGCTTTTAAGTTTAATTACATCCCATTTATCAATTTTTGCTTTTGTTGTAATTGCTTTTGGCATCTTCATCATGAAATCTTTGCCAGACAGGGAACTAATTTTTAACCCAGAATTCTGTTTGGTAAATTTAGAATGGGGATTATAATGGGGTATCCAACTTTCCTTTTATTGCATTCTTACAGTTCACAATCCATAGTCACTTTTTTAAAACATTTATTTTACAGAGAGTCTCACTCTGTCATCCAGACTAGAGTACAGTGGCATGATCATAACTCACTGCAACCTCAAACTCCTGGGCTCAAGCAATCCTCTTGCCTCAGCCTCCTGAGTAGCCAGGACGATAGGTACACAATACCATGCCTGGCTAATTTTTAAAAATTACTTTTTGTAGAGATGGGGGGATCTCACTATGTTGACCAGGCTGATCTTGAACTCTGGGCCTCAAGTGATCCTCCCACCTTGGCCTCCCAAAATGTTGGGATGACAGGTCCATAGTCCCTCTTCCAGAGAAACTTCCCTGAGCAGATGAGTTATCAGAGGGTTCCATGGAAGAAACAGGCTTTGAGTAAAGGAGTGGAGTAATCTTGAGAGATTCTCATTATGAGCATGTCAGAATAATCAGAGTAATCCGTGTTTCTATAGAGAGATGGCATCAACTCTCACATTCACATAAGGTGTAAAAAGTAAACTCCTCTTGATGTCTTTCTAGCAAGCATCAAGAGGAGTTTACTTGTTATACCTTATGTGAATGTGAGAGTTTATGCCATCAACTCATCCTTGGTAGCTAATGAGAAGACAGTTGTTGAAGTTAAATCATCCCTACATTCATTCACAAAGTTGGAACAATGAGGGAGCACTTAGTGCCAAGTACCCTGAGAAGCACACACTGTCTCTCTACCTCTCATATAATACAACAACTCTATGAAATAGATCTTACATATCCTTGTTGTGGTTGAGTTATGCACTCGCAAACGGTATGTCCAAGTCCTAACCCCAGGTACCTGTGAAAGTGGCCTTATTTGGAAATAAGGTCTTTGCAGATGTAATGTTAAGATGAAGTCATACTGAATATGGTGGACCCTAAGTCCAATATGACTGGTGTCCTTATAAGAAAAGGAAACGACACAGAGACACAGAGAAAAGACAATGTGAAGAGACACAAGGAAAATGCCAATAATGACAGAGTCAAGAGATTGGAATCACATGTCTGTTAGGCAAGAAATACCAAGGATTGCTGGTAACCACCCGAAGCTAGAAGAGACAAGGATGGATTCTTCCCCAGAGCCTTCTAAGGAAGCACAGCCCTGCTGTATTAGTACACTGTCACACTGCTATAAAGAAAGACCTGAGACTGGGTAATTTATAAAGAAAAGAGGCTTTAATGGGCTTATGGTTACATAGGCTATACAAGAAGCATGGCCGCTTCTGCTTCTGGGGAGGCCTCGGGGAACTTTAACTCCTGGCGTAAGATGAAGCAGGAGCCGTTGTCTTACATGGCAGGAGCAGGAGGAAGAGAGAAGGGGGAGGTGCTACACACTTTTTTTTTTTTTTTTTTTTTTTGAGACGGAGTCACCCAGGCTAGAGTGCAGTGGCCAGATCTCGGCTCGCTGCAAGCTCTGCCTCCCGGGTTTACGCCATTCTCCTGCCTCAGCCTCCCGAGTAGCTGGGACTACAGATGCCCGCCACCTCGCCCGGCTAGTTTTTTTGTATTTTTTAGTAGAGACGGGGTTTCACCGTGTTATGGTCTCGATCTCCTGACCTCGTGATCCGCCCGTCTTGGCCTCCCAAAGTGCTGGGATTACAGGCTTGAGCCACTGCGCCCGGCCGGTGCTACACACTTTTAAACACTCACGAGAACTCACTCACTATCACGAGAACAGCACCGAGGGGATGGTGCTAAACCAATCATGTGAAATTGTTCCCATGATCCAATTACCTTCCACCAGGCCTCACCTCCAACACTGGAGATTATAATGGAACATAAGATTTGGGTGAACACAGATCCAAACCATATCCCCTGCTGACACCTTGATTACAGACTTCTGGCCTCCAGAATTGTGTGAGAGAGAATAAATTTCTGTTGTTTTAAGCTACCCTGTTTGTGATACTTTGTTAAGATAGCCCTAGGAAACTAGTACAACCTCCATTTTCCAAATGAAGTAAGGTATGCTCGGAAATGCTGCTTTACCCAATTGCAATTTCTTAGAGCTCCCTGACTGCAAACTCTTGAACCACATGCTCCTTTACTCCCTTGCTGTTTGATCTAGCCTATTAGGTGCTGGTTCCCCTTCTCTTCTGTTAACATCATATTCTAGATAAATGACAACATCTTCAAGATAAATTACATAACAAAATCAGCATTCTCCCAAGTCTGATTGTACAGAACATTAGTTCTATGAGATGTTAGACTGTTAGCATGCAAAAAAAAAAAAAAAAAAAAAGTTTTCAAGGTTAAAAAAAAGAGACAGCGAAATTCTGTGTAAATCAGGCTTTTTTGTTTGTTTTTTTTCTGTAGGACCTCATAGAAACTTCAAAATGTACTGTGAATCTCTAAAAGGGGCATATTAGAGCTTGCCGTGTTTCTCAGACTGATTTGACCAAGAAAGTCTTTTCTTTACAGAGCATCTCGTGGATTCGTGTTTAGTGGGAGATACTGTGGGAAGTGCTAACTTGAAGGATTAATAACTCTTCTCTTTTCTTTTTTTGACATCATTTACATGCCAACCATGTTTTTTGAGTATTATCTTCACATAGATGTCTAAAGAAGAATTGAAAAATATTCTTGCTGCATCAGAAATATGTTGACAAACCACCTTTTGGGATAGGTTAAATTAACTACTGCTTTACCATACCTCCTTTATTCTTTAGATCATTATATGGATTCTCAGGGTCAAGGTCTTCTAGTCAAAGGCCATTAGGGACATGGCTGTCGTTAACAAAATTGGGTTCATGGACTTCTTGTATCCAGAGAAAATGTACACCATTGGAAACTGCGGTGTCTCAGGAAAGGTTGTTAGTCAGGAATTATACTATAAGATTTGTGCTCATGTTAGGTAATTTGAGGATAATATTCCAGGAAGTAGGGCTTTGCAGAAGCAAATGTGGTTTTTAGTTCTTCTAACAGACTCTGAAAACAGGGACCCAGATTATCGTACCCAAGCAATGAAAATATGTCCCCCCAAATTTGTGTGTTCTTTTCTAGATGTCCAATAGGCTTTCCTCCCACAGTCATGGCTGCTCCATAGTATTTATACATGTGCAGCAAGAAGTGGTTAGCACAAATTTCTCTTTAGCTAGCTAAGAAGAGATTTAAGGCTACGTGATAATCCATGACAACTCTGCCTTACAAATTTAAATTTAAACCTAGGCTTCCAGAGCAGAAGTAGTATAATTTATGACTTTTTTTCAGGCTCAGAGACAAGTTTTAGGTGATACTTTCCAGCTGTAGCTGTCATTGCTTGTATAGTGTCATTTTTCAGTGTCAACTTGACTGGATTAAGGAATACCTGAATAACTTGTAAAGCATGACTTTTGCGTATGTCTGTGAGGGTGTTTCCAGAGGAGATTATTGTGTGAATCAGTGGACTGTGTGGGGAACCTCTGCTCTCAATCGGTGGGCACTGTCTAATTGGCTTGGGGCCAGAATAGAGCAAAAAATAAGAGAAAGGGATTTGCTCTCTTGCTCCTGGAGCTGGGACATTCTTCTCCTTCTGCCCTTAGACATTAGAACTCCAGGCTCTCTGGCCTTAGGACTCCAGGACTTTCACCAGTGGGTCCCCGGGTTCTCAGGCCTTCAAACTCAGCCTGAGAATTACACCTGGTTCTGAGGCCAACTGAAGCATGCTGTTAGCATTCCAGGGTCTCTAGCTTGCAGATTGCCTGTTGTGGGACTTCTTAGCCTCCGTAATTGTGTGAGCCAATTCCCCTAATAAATCTCCTCTCATCTAAATATCTATCTATCTATCTATCTATCTATCTATCTATCTATCTATTATGTATCTACCAATTATCTATCATCTGTCAATCATCTATCAATCATCTATTATCTATCGATTATCATCTATCAATTACCCATCATCTATCAAATATCTATCATGTATCTATCATCTATCAGTTATCTATAATCTATCATTTATCTATCAATCATCTATTATCTATCGATTATCTATCAATTATCTATCATCTATCTATCATCTATAATTCTATAATATCCTATTGGTTCTGTCTGTCTGAAGAACCCTGACCAAAACACATAGTATGCAACACAAGAATGCAGCCCTCTGTCTGAAGAGTTATCTCAAGTGGACTGTGCTTGAGTTTTTTGGAGATTTCTTTGCATTCTTTTTAGGGAAACAACATCCACTGGAGGGGTGGTAGTTTTAAACAACTGAAATTCTCTAACAATTTTCCTGAATACACAGGAAAGTTAGTGTGTGGCAGGTGACCGTAAGCCTTATGTCCACATAAGAAGGACTGTCCTGGTGAAGCAGAAACTGTATTAATATTGGCAATTTAAAAATCGTTAATTACAACAGGAATTCACCATTTTCTTTATTTGGTCGTGGTGGAGGCAGTGTCACTAGAGATGGGAAAATTCCTTCAGTGAAGTCAAACAAGTCCTGCTAAGCAGGCTGGAGTGTCTCTGAAGTAACTATTTTTACCCAGGATAGGCCCAATCTTTGTTCTCACTCCTCAAGGATTAGAGTTTGTTGATAGACTTGTAAGGACCTCAGCAGATGTATTTTTCCGGAGTGCAGTGGTGCAATCATGGCTCACTGTAGCCTCGACTTCCTGAGTTCAAGCAATCCTCCTGCCTCAGCTTCCCAAGTATCTGAGACTTCTTCTATTTTATAGGTGTTCTTGTAGTGTCAGGAGACCTCTTCTTCTTCTTCTTCTTTTTTTTTTTGGTTATACTTTAAGTTATGGGATACATGTGCAGAATGTGCAGGTTTGTTACATAGGTATGCAAGGGCCATGGTGGTTTGCTACACCCAACAAACCGTCATGTACATTAGGTATTTCTTCTAATGCTATCTGTCCTCTAGCTGCCCACCTGCCAATAGGCCCTGGTGTGTGATATTCCCCTCCCTGTGTCCATGTGTTCTCATTGTTCAACTCCCACTTGTAAGTGAGAACCTATGGTGTTTCCTTTTCTGTTCCTGTGTCAGTTTGCTGAGAATGATGGTTTCCAGCTTTATCCACGTCCCTGCAAAGGACATGAACTCATCCTTTTTTATGGCTGCATAGTATTCCATGGTGTATATGTGTCACATTTTCTTTGTCCAGTCTATCATTGATGGACATTTGGGTTGGTTCCAAGTCTTTGCTATTTTGAGTAGTGCTGCAATAAACATACTTGTGAATATGTCTTTATAGTGCAATGATTTATAATCCCTTGGGTATATACCCAGTGATGGGATTGCTGGGTCAAAAGGTATTTCTGGTTCTAAATACTTGAGGAATCACCACACTGCCTTCCACAATGGCTGAACTAATTTACATTCCCACCAACAGTGTAAAAGCATTCCTATTTCTCCACGTCCTCTCCAGCATCTGTTGTTTCCTGACTTTTTAATGATTGCCATTCTAACTGGAATGAGATGGTACCTCACTGTGGTTTTGATTTACATTTTTCTAATGACCAGTGATGATGGGCTTTTCTTCATATGTTTGTTGGCCACATAAATGTCTTTTTTTGAGAAGTGTCTGTTCATATCCTTTGCCCACTTTTGATGGGGTTGTTTGCTTATTCTTGTAAATTTGTTTAAGTTCCTTGTAGATTCTGGATATTAGCCCTTTGTCAGATGGATAAATTGCAAAAATTTTCTCCCATTCTGTAGGTTGCCTGTTCACTCTGATGATAGTTTCTTTTGCTGTGCAGAAGCTCTTTAGTTTAATTAGATCTCATTTGTCAATTTTGGCTTTTGTTGCCATTGCTTTTGTGTTTCAGTCATGAAGTCGTTGTCCATGCCTATGACCTGAATGGTATTGCCTAGGTTTTCTTCTAGGGTTTTTATTATTTTACGTTTTATGTTTAAGTCTTTAACCTATCTTGAGTTAATTTTTGCATAATGTGTAAGGAAGGAGTCCAGGTTCAGTTTTCTGTATAGGGCTAGCCAGTTTCCCCAGCACCATTTATTAAATAGGGAATCCTTTCCCCATTTCTTGTTTTTGTCAGGTTGTCAAAGATCAGATGGTTGCAGATGTGTGGTGTTATTTCTGCAGCCTTGGTTCTGTTCCATTGGTCTATATATCTGTTTTGGTACCAGTACCACACTGTTTTGGTTACTGTAGCCTTGTAGTATAGTTTGAAGTAAGATAGCATGATGCCTCCAGCTTTGTTCTTTTTGCTTAGGATTGTCTTGGCTATATGGCCTCTTTTTTGGTTCCATATGAAATTTAAAGTAGTTTTTTTTCTAATTCTGTGAAGAAACTCAATGGTAGCTAGATGGGGATAGCATTGAATGTATAAATTACTTTAGGCAGTGTGGCCATTTTCGTGATATTGATTCTTCCTATCCATGGACATGGAATGTTTTTCCATTTGTTTGTGTCCTCTCTTATTTCCTTAAGCAGTGGTTTGTAGTTCTCCTTGAAGAGTTCCTTCATATCCCTTGTAAGTTGTTTTCCTAGGTATTTTATTCTCTTTGTAACAATTGTGAATGGGAGTTCACTCATGAATTAGTTCTCTTCTTGTCTATTATTGGTGTATAGGAATGCATGTAATTTTTGCACATTGATTTTGTATCCTGAGACTTTGCTGAAGTTGTTTGCTGAAGGAGGTTTTAGGCTGAGATTATGGGGTTTTGTAAATATACAATCATGTCATCTGCAAACAGAGACAATTTGACTTCCTCTTTTCCTATTCGAATATGCTTTATTTCTTTCTCTTGCCTGATTGCCCTGGCCAGAACTTCCAATGCTATGTTGAATAGGAGTGGTGAGAGAGGGCATCCTTGTCTTCTGTGTATTTTCAAAGCAAATGCTTCCAGCTTTTGCCCATTCAGTATGATATTGGCTGTGGTTTTGTCATAAATAGCTCTTATTATTTTGAAATTATGTTTCATCAATATCTAGTTTATTGAGAGTTTTTAGCATAAAAGGGTGTTGAATTATGTCAAAGGCCTTTTCTGCATCTATCGAGATAATCATGTGATTTTTGTCATTGGTTCTGTTTCTGTGGTGGATTACATTTATTGATTTGTGTGTGTTGAACCAACCTTGCATCCCAGGGATGAAGCCAACTGGATTGTAGTGTATAAGCTTTTTGATGTGCTGCTGGATTAAGTTTGCCAGTATTTTATTGAGGATTTTTACACTGATGCTCATCAGGGAAATTGGCCTGAAATTTTCTTTTTTTTTTTTTTGTTATGTCTCTGTCAGGTTTTGGCATCAGGATGATGCTGGCCTCATAAAATGAGTTAGAGAAGAGTCCCTCTTTTTCTATTGTTTGGAATAGGTTCAGAAGAAATAGTACCAGCTCCTCTTTGTACCTCTGGTAGAATTCGGCTGTGAATCCATCTGCTCCTGGGCTTTTTTTTTTTGGTTGGTAGGTTATTAATTACTGCCTCAATTTCAGAACTTGTTATTGGAGACCTCTTCTTTTTCAATGCATTTTGAATTCAGGACTAATCCCAAATCAAATGCCAATATCAGTGTATAAGTATTCTTTTTTCTTTTGTCAGCTTGCAGGTCTGAATGAGGGCAATTTACTTTGTCATCTGAACTTATTTAAGTCTAGCTTTACCTAGACTTGCTATCACAAAGTCAGTGACAGCATATCCTACTAGTCAATTTTTACTTTTTGTTCGTTTGTTTGTTTTTTCAGTCTGAACCAACAACAAGCAAAGTTAAATTATGGATATCCAAGGGAGTCTATAGAAGGTCCATGCAAGGTATGGAGAGTTCCTCAACAGAGGTAATCAATCATCAGCTTCTTTTTCTACAGATGAAGGAGAGAGGGTCACTGGGTTTAGAGTGTTACAGTGATGAACAGTGATATTTGAAGGGAAACCAACAGTTTCCTCAGAGATTAAGTGACTAGCTGAAAAATCTTGAGTTATATCTATCAATAAAACAGGGGAATTATTAGGTTTAGTGTAGACCCTAGAACTAGTTTGACTGAGTCACTCCAGCTTCCACAAGCTTTGCTGCAGCTGCTAGAACTCTTAGACAAGACAATTATGCTGTGACTACTGGAGCTAATGAAAGACTGAAATAAATAATAGATTTTTGATGAGTCCCATGTCATTGAGTCAAAGCCCCTAGTGTTTTTTCAGACTTCTCATGACAAAAAAGTAAAGTGGGGTTGCTAATTGAGAATCTTGGAAAAAGATATTTTGATACACAGTTATTACAGTAATCTTTGTGCTTAAACATAAGCATTCTTTTTTTAACTCAAAAAAGGGTACAGTCCTTAAAGATATTTATATTAGCATATTTTACTTAAATATAATTAACTTAGAAAAAATAAAAATATTTTTATCAGCTTTTATTAGTAAGTTTGGTAAATAAAAGAGCTCTCATAATAATTTTAAATTAATTTAAATTCAAAGGATATTTGAAAATCTAATTATTCCCATTGTCTTTCCTTTCATAGAATGACAAAACAAATCTTGTGTTACCTAATAGCCATTACAGTAAAACCAAAGATAGTGTAGGCACAAAAGACATATTAATAGCTTGATTCTTCTGAATTTGGGGCCTGAATTTTGGAAGGAATCAAGAATAGTTGTTCCAGGAGGCAAGATGTAAGTCATAAGTATCTAGGGTCCATAAATAATAGACGACATTGTAAAAACACATAGGAATTAACAATAGTCATTAGAAACAACATTTTATTAAAGCAAGGAGTCTTTTTAAAAATGATTTAAAAGTGTCAAAAAGCACTGAAAGTTAACAGAATATTTTATTAACAAAAAGAAATATTTACTAATATGGGCATAGCATAACTTAATTTTTGTATATTAAAAAGACTCCAATTCTAACTTTACTCTTTTTATACATCATTCATGTAACATTCTACAGTAGAGAATTTATTAATGTGCCTTTACATGTATACATTTAGGCATACTCAGATATGTAAATATACAAATAGATAATACGCTTTAAATTTTACATTTTAACTATAGTTTTAAAATTAAATCTATTAGATAAAATAATATATATGTCAAAATAAAATTTACTCTCTGAATAAATGGTTTCAACTTTCCTAATAAACAGAAAATCAGCAGGATATTTATTATCCTGTATACATATTTGTGTTTCTCTGTATTAAGCATTTATATTAATTATCATCTTTAACCAGAGTAATCAACTTTCCTTTTCTTTAGGCACAAAAGAAAAAGGAGAGAAAACATAACTTACTTAGATATTTTTTTAGTCTACTAGTATTTATTGCATACAATTTAAACAGTTTCAATATGTAAATATATGATGTCATTCAAAGGAATTTGCATATTTTGTTAATCTATTGTCATTTTAAGAAGTAAAGGTAATTGTATTTAATGACTAGTGTTTTTATGTTTCTTATTTAGAAATTGTCTAGGCATCCAAAGGATTATTATCAATTAACCATTTGTCTAAGTCCTTAAAGTTTGTTAAGGATCAGGAAATTACAATTTTAGTTAACAAATGAAATCTTATGATTTGTAGCATTGTAAGAATTTTATAAAAATTATAAAGGCATTTATTATTATCATTCACTTTAGTTTAATACAATTTTATATATATTAAACTAAAATTCTAAATTTAGACAAGTTATAGAAATAGTGGAATCTTGTTGAACTCATACAACCAATGTAGAAAATTCAGTTTAATAAAAACAATTTAACTCAGGCCTTGTAGAAACCAAAATATTGCAGTGACACTAGTTTTTGTATTAAAGTAATTTTTTGAAGACTCTGAATCATGTCAAACATGTAATCTTTTAACTTATATATAATGCCTGTTCTTCTTTTCTCATAATTATAATAAAGGCTACTATGTAAATATACTGTTAGTGTCCACAGAAAGAAATGCAGTTTAATAACATTTTTTCCCTTTTTTTTTCAGACATTTTGACTATTTATCTGAACTAGATATCCCTTGAATGTGCACACAAAAAGTGAATGGCTCATTTGACAAGGTAAAGATTAATTTCTGAAGAGGGGGAAAAGAGAAAGAGAGGAGGGGGAATAGAGAGAAAAAAGAAAGTAAAGGGAATCTGCTGCAGATGAATATGAAATCAACACCCAAAAAAAGGCTAATTATGTTCCCTCTGAAAAGAGAGGGAGGAAGGTTTTTATGTAAAAGAATAGATTTTTAAATAAAAAAAGAGTGACATTAAAATTGGTTTAAGCCCTTGGCGATTTTATCAATTAACCAGCACTTATTAATTCCTAAAGTATGGAAATAAAAGAAGGGGCTATCACCAACTTTGAACAAAAGAATCACTGTTAGTCAAACAGAACAATCTTCTCTTGAAGATTTCTTCACTTTTCTAAAGTGCCTCTAAAGTAAACCATCGTGTTTGTATTCAAAGTTCCTCAGCGTGGCCATTGCGATTCCAGATTGTCCTTGGTGAAACTGTGCCCGCTGTAGAGATAAACATGCACGTTTGTGTTACAGTGCGGAAATCTGAAAGAAACAGGTATCTGGAAGAAGTGCAGTTTTAGATTGAGTGGAGCCCATCAGATGTGAACTTGTCTGACCTTGATTCTCCGATCTTGAGTCTCCAGAATTTGGGCAAAAGTCAATTGTCTACAATGAGGGCTGAGAAACGAAAAAAAGATAAGACAGAGGAAGTCCTTACAAGTTTTTAAATGGTGACCTGACACAAAGTTTATCCAAAGGCCAAAGTTTGTCCAAAGCATGTGAGTCCTGAATTCTCAGTCCCTGGAGCCAGAGGACAGACTTATGGGGACTTGGCTTGTCCTTGCCTTATGGGCTTTTCCTTGTATAAACGAACAACACTCAGGACAATAGACAAATCATAGAACAGATGTTAGAGGCTAGAAAACAATATTTCTGGCTGACTAGATTTGCAACAAGTTTTACAGACTAGAAAGACTCTGAGGATCTATTCCTAGGAAAACAAAATAAACACATTGCTGACAGTTCTCAACAAAATATCAGAGCCTAGCCATGAACAGGGTCCCACATGTATGCATCATTACTGAGTCAAGGGTACTTGCTTAAGGCAGCAAGGACTTCAGAAGAATCTCATGACACTCCATTTTTGTCAGTCCTTCAGAGCCCAAGACCACCAAAAACACTCCTGTAATGGAACAAGTTGGCTTTATTACTAATAGCAACAAAGCTTTTGAAAGTCTTCTCTCATCTTCCTGAGGAATCACCTCTCCAGGTGTACAGAGACAGTGTGGGTAGGTTGTCAGGAAAGGGAGAGGAAGGAGAGCTTCCCTAAGTGAAAACCTAAGTGTTTTCCTAAACACAAGCACCACTGAGCAGTTTGTAGATGGAATTTTGCAATCAAAATTGCAGGGTATTCTGTTCAAGCCACACCTTTTTTTCCCTCCATTTTGAGATAATTAAAAATTCCCATGCAGATGTAAAAAAAAAAATAGAAAAATCTCTTGTATCCTTTCCCCCAATGGTAACATCTTGCAAGACCATGGTATATCAGAACTGGGCTGTGTGTGTGTGTGTGTGTGTGTGTGTGTGTGTGTGTGTGTGTGTGTGTGTGTCAGAGTCTCACTCCATCAACCAGGCCGGAGTGCAACTGTGTGATCACAGTTCACTTAGCCTTGATCTCCTGGGCTCAAGTAATCCTCTCATCTCAGCCTCCTGAGGAGCTGGGACTGCAGGCATGCACCACCACACCTGGCTAATCTTTTTCATTTTCTTTCCTTTCCTTCCTTCTTTCCGTCCTTCCTTCCTTCCTTTCTTTCTTCTTTCTCTTTTTCTTCTGTCTTTCTTTTTCTTTTTCTTTCCTTTCTCTTTTTTTCTCTTTCTTTTTTCTTTCTTTCTCTTTCTTTCTTCTTTCTTTCTTTTTCTTTCTTTTTTCTTTCTTTTCTTTCTTTCTCTTTCTCTCTCTCTCTCTCTCTCATAGAGATAGGGTCTCACTATGTTGCCTAGGCTCATCTCAAACTCCTGCACAGCCCAAATATTGACGTTAATACAGTTATGATGTAGAACATTTCTGTCACCACAAGGGTGCCTCAAACTTCACTTTTTAGCTACCTCTACTTTCCTCCCACACCCACTGCCTTCTTAATCCCTGGCGATTACAAATCTGTGTTCTCCATTTCTATAATTTTGCCAATTCAAGGATGTTATATAAATGGGATCACACTGTATGATTAGTTTTTATTTTCATATAGCATAGCTCCCCAGAGATTTATTCAAGTTACCAAATGTATTAATGGTTCACTCCTTTCACTGCCGAGTAGAACTCCATGGTATGCATGTACCACTGTTTAACTATTGAAGGCTATCTGAGTTATTTCCAGTTTGGGGCTATCACAAATAAAACTGCAGTAATCACTGACTTATAGGTTTTTATGTTACCATAAGTTTTCATTTCCCTGGGACAAATGCCCAGGAGTATAATTACCAGAATGCATGGTAATTGCATATTTAGTTTTTTAGGAAACAGCCAAATTGTTTTCCAGAAGGACCATATCATTTTACACTCTCACCAGCAATGTCTGAGTGATCCAGTTTCTCTGTATTTGGTGTAGTCACTATTTTTTATTTAGCCATTCTAATAAGTATGTAGTAATATCTCATTGTGGTTTTAATGTGCATTTCCCTAATGGCCAATAAGGTTGAACAATTTTTTGTGTGCTTATATGCTACCTGTATATCTCCTGAAATGTTTGTTTCTACCTTTGCCCATTTTCTAATTGGTTTTTTTATTTGTTTCCTTGTTTTACTGTTGATTTTCAAGAGTTCTTTATATATTCTAAATAATCCTGTTTTGATAAGTGATTTGCAAATATTCTGTCCCAGTCTGTAGCTTATATTTTCATCCTCTTAGCAGAGTATTTTGTGGAGCAAAAATTTATCATCTTGATGAGCTGCAATTTATCAGCTTTTTCTTTTATGGATCATGTTTTTGGTGTCAAGTCAAAGAACTCTTTGCCAGTCCTAGATCCCAAAATTATTTTTCCTAAAAATTTTATAATTTTACATTCTAGGGAAAACTTGGTTCTAAGATGGCTGAATAGGAACAGCTCCAGTCTGCAGCTCCCAGTGTGAGCAATGAAGAAGATGGGCGATTTCTGCATTTCCAACTGAGGTACCAGGTTCATCTCACTGGGGCTTGTCAGACAGTGGGTGCAGCCCACGGAGCAGGGTAGGGCATCGCCTCACCTGGGAAGCACAAGGGGTCGGGGAATTCCCTTTCCTAGCAAAGGGAGGCCGGACAGACGGTACCTGGAAAATCGGGACACTCCCACCCTAATACTGCGCTTTTCCAATGGCCTTAGCAAATGGCACACCAGGAGATGATATCCCTCTGACCCACCTGGCTCACTGCTAGCACAACAGTCTGAGATTGAACTGCGAGGTGGCAAATCAAAACCACAATGAGGTACCATCTCACACTAGTTAGAATGGCAATCTTTAAAAAGTCAGGAAACAACAGATGCTGGAGAGGATGTAGAGAAATAGGAATGCTTTTACAATCTTGGTGTAAACTAGTTCAACCATTGTGGAAGACAGTGTGGCGATTCCTCAAGGATCTAGAACTAGAAATACCATTTGACCCAGCCATCCCATTACTGGGTATATACCCAAAGGATTATAAATCATGCTACTATAAAGACACATGCACACATATGTTTATTGCAGCACTATTCACAATAGCAAAGACTTGGAAACAACCCAAATGTCCATCAATGACAGACTAGATTAAGAAAATGTGGCACATATACACCATGAAATACTATGCAGCCATCAAAAAGGACGAGTTGATGTCCTTTGTAGGGACATGAATGAAGCTGGAAACGATCATTCTCAGCAAACTATCACAAGAACAGAAAACCAAACACCACTTGTTCTCACTCATAGGTGGGAACTGAACAATGAGAACACTTGGACACAGGATGGGGAACATCACACATTGGGGCCTGTCATGGGGTGGGGGGAGAGGGGAGGGATAGCATTAGGAGATATACCTAATGTAAATGATGAGTTAATGGGTGCACACACAAACATGGCACATGTATACATATGTAACAAACCTGCACGTTGTGCACATGTACCCTAGAACTTAAAGTATAATAATAATTTTTAAAAATTTGCATTCTACATGAAGTCCGTGCTGCATTTTAGTTAATTTTTATATAAGGTGTGAGATTTGGTTCAAGGTTTGTTTTTTTGCCTATGGCTATCCAATTGCTCCAGCGCCTCTGAAAAGCCTGTCTTTCCTCCACTGTATTGTTTTTGTATTTTTGTAAACAATTAGTTGAGCATAGTTATGTGAGTTTTTTTCTGGGTTTGTATTCTTTTCCGTTGATCTATGTGTTTGTCCTTCAGCCAATACCATACAATCTTAATTACTTTAGCTATAAAATAAGTCTTGAAATTAGATGGATTGATTCTTCCCACTTCAATCTTCTTTTTCAAAATGTTTTAGCTATTCTAGTTCCTCTGCCTTTTCATTTAAGATTTAGAATAATCCTATCAATATCTACAAAAAAAAAACTTACAAGGATTTTACTGGGAATTGCATAATTTTGTGTATAAATCTGGGGAGAATTGATATCTTTATTCCATTGCCTTCTAATCTATGACATGGCATGTTTCTTTACAACTTTAATTTCTTTCACCAGTAATTTGTAGTTTTCAGCATTCAAGTCCTGTACATGTCTTGTGAGATTTACACCTGTCTTTCATTTTAATTTTGAATGAATATTAACAGTATTGCATTGTTAACTTCAGTGTGTTCATATGTGTGTTACTAGTATATAAAATATAATCGATTTTCTATGTTTATTTTGTATTCTGCCACTTTGCAAAATTCACTTATTAGCTTTATGAGATTTTCGTTTTCTTTGTGTGTGTGCATGTATGTGTATGTTTGTAGGTCTCTTGGGGTTTTCTATGTAATTATGTCATCTACAAATAGGAAGTATTTTATTTTTTCCTTTCTAATCTATATGATATTTATTTCCTTTTTGTGTTTTTGCCTCATTCCACTGGTTAGAACTTATAGCACTATATTGAATAAGATCAGTGAGAATGGACATCCTTGCATTGCTCCTGATCTTATGGGGGAGACACTCAGTCTTTAACTATGAAGTATAATGTTATCTATAGGTTTTTTTGTATATGCTCTTTATCAGGTTGAGGAAATTCCTCTTTACTCCTATATTTCTGAGAGTTTTGATTGTGAATGGATATTGAATTTTGTCATGCACTTTTTAAAATATTAATTGATATGATTACTTGGTCATGGTGTATAATTCTTTTCATATATTGCTAAATTGTATTTGATGGTATTTTGCTAAGGATATTTTGCACCTATATTCACAGGGGATATTCATCCATAGTCTTTTGTTTTGTTCTGTATTATCTTTGCCTCATTTTGGTATCAGGGTAATACTTAGCTTCAATAAAATAAATTGAGAAACACCTTTCTCTTCTATTTTCTGGAAGACACTGCATGGAATTGATGTTAATTCTTATTTAAATAGTTGGTAGAATTCTCCAGTGAAGCCATCTGAATCTGGAGGTTTCTTTTTTTAGAGTTTTTCAATTAAGAATTTAATTTCCTTAATAGTTATGGGGATATTCAAATTATCTACTTAATGTTGAGTGAGTTATTTTTCATTTTATGAGGAATTAGTCTAGTTCCTCTAAGCTGTGAAATTTATGTTTGTAGGGTTATTCAAAGTTTTTCTCATTATTCTTTTGATGCCTCAGGTATCTATCGATAGTGTTATCTCCTGTTTTATTCCTGACAATGGAAATTTATGTCTGTTCTATTTTTTTTTTGTACCTCTTGCTAAAGATTTGTCAGGAGATGTAATATTTTATTTAATATATGCAATTTTTAGTTCATTATTGTCTTCATCTGTTCTGCTACTATAAGAAAGTTACCTGGCCAGGCATGGTGGCTCACGCCTGTAATCTCACACTTTGAAGGCCAAGGTGGTAGGATCACTTGAGCTCAGGAGTTCAAGACCAACCTGTGCAACATGGAGAGACAGCATCTCTACAAAAAAGAAAAATAGCTGGGCATGGTGGCATGCACCTGTAATCAATTGTATTGATTGTTTTCAAATAACCAGTTTTTCATTTCATTTTTTCCCTATTTTTTTCTGTTTTCTATTTCTTGATTTCTGCTCTTTACTATTTCCTTCCTTTTGCTTGCTTTTTTCTTCTTGAGGATGGAGCTTATATTCTTATTTCGTGACTTTTCCTTTTTGTAATGTATGCATTTAGTGTTATACAGTTTTGTCCTAATACTGCATTTGCTACATCTCACAAATTTATATTTTCACTTTTATTCAGTTCAATATATTTTTTGTTTCCCTTGAGACTTCCTCTTTGACCCATGGATTATTTAGAAGTGTGTTGTTTAGTTTTCAAGTGTTTTGAGGGTTTCCTGTTATCTTTCTGCTGCTGATTTCTAGTTTGATTCCCTTGTGGTTAGAAAACACATTCTATATTATTTCAATTATTTGAAATCTATCGAGGCTTGTTTTATGTCCCAGGATGTGGTTTATCTTGGTATGCGTTTTGTGAACACTTAAAAGCTTAAGTATTTTGCTCTTGTTGGGTGAAGTGTTTTATACATGTCAATTTGATCCTGTTTGTTGATGGTGTTTTTAGTTTTTCTATACCTTTGTTGAGTTTTTGTCTATTTGCTTCATCAATTGCTGAGAGAGGTCCTTGAAGTCACCAAGTATCTCTCCTTTCAGTTTTATCAGTTTTGCTTCAGTTTTGCCACTCTGTTGTTTGGTGCATACCCATTTAGAATTGGTATGTCTTCTTAGTGGTTAAACCCTGTTATTATTATATAGTGTCCCTCACTGTCTCTGGCAATGTCCTTTGCTTTGAAGTCCATTTTATTTGATACTAAAAGAGCTATCCCTTATTTCCTTTGATTTGAATAGCAAGCATTTTTCCATCCTTTTACTTTCAACCAGCCAATACTGCTATTTGAAGTGTTTGTTGTAGGCAGTACATAATTGGGTCATTTAAAAAATATATTCTATTCCTCTATCTTTTAATTGGTATATTTAGATTACTTATATTTAATGTAATTATTGATGAATCAGGGATGTCTGCCATTTTATTTTTTGTTTTCTGTTTTTATTGTCTCTCTTCTTTTTCCTGCCTTGTTGTTGGTTATCTGAATGCTTTTTAGAATTCCATTTTTATTTATCTGTAATGTTTTTGAGTGTATCCCTTTGTATATCATTTTAGTGGATGCTCTAGGTATTTTCTCTCTCTCTCTCTATATATATATAAAGATATATATATGTATATATATAAAGATCTATATGTATATACATAAAGATATATATATATAAAGATATATATGTGTATATATATCTTATGATAGTCTATTAGCATCATCATTCTACCAATTCAAGTGAAGTATAGAAAACTTATTTCCTCTTACATCTCTTTACCTTCCCTCATTTATAATATAATTGTCTTAATAATTCCTCTACATCCATTTAAAACCACATCAGGCAGCATTAACGTTTTTATTTCAAAACATTAAATGTAACTTAGACTCTAAAAGAGAAGGACAGCCTATTGTATTTACACATATTTTGGCTTACCATGTTCTTTCTTATTTTCTAATATTCTAAGATTCCTTATTTTATGAATTCCTTTCTGCTTAGATAACTTCCTTTAGTCATTATTTGTTGTTGTTGTTGTTGTTGTTGTTTTTAGATGGAGTTTCACTCTAGTTGCCCAAGCTGGAGTGCAATGGTATGATCTCAGCTCATTGCAACTTCTGCCTCCCAGATTCAAGCGATTCTCCTGCCTCAGCCTCCCAGGTAGCTGGGATTACAGGCACCTGCCACTAGGCCCAGCTAATTTTTGTATTTTTAGTAGAGATGGAGTTTCACCATGTTGGCCAGACTGGTCTTGAACTCCTGACCTCAAGTGATCCACCAGCCTCAGCCTCCCAAAGTGCTGGAATTACAGATGTGAGCTACCATGCCCAGCCTGGTCATTCTTTTAAGATAGATCTGCTGACAACAAAGTCTCAGTTTTCTGTCTGAAAAAGTCTTGATTTTCTCTTTGTACTTGAAGGATGTTTTTGCTGGACGTAGAATGCTAGGTTGGCAGGTCTTTTCTTTCAGCATTTGAGAAATGTGCCATTTCCTTCTGTCCTCCACAGTTTCTGATGAGAAATCTGCTATTCAGTAGTTTTAGGCTGCAATATCACAGGGAGGTATTCATGTCAACATGGGCACCAGGTCACAAGTTCCCTAAGTTTGAAGTGTCAACTTCGACCAAACAAATTAATGGCTATTCTATATTCAAAAATCAGGAAGTTTAAATTTATTATGAAGTGTAATGCAGCATATATTAAAGACTTAACCAGCGTTTTAAAACTCAGCTTTCAAAGAAAAGATAGTATTGCTCCCTGTTTCATTAAAACCTAGAGAGATGTAATCGGTAAGCAAGAAGGAAAAAGGGAAATTCACAAAGTAACTTTTTATGTCTGTTTCTTTTTAACCCAGCATGGAAAGAAAATTTATGTCCTTGCATCCATCCATCTCCGTATCAGAAATGGAACCAAATGGCACCTTCAGCAGTAATAACAACAGCAGAAACTGCACAATTGAAAACTTCAAGAGAGAATTTTTCCCAGTTGTATATCTGATAATATTTGTCTGGGGAGTCTTGGGAAATGGCTTGTCCATATATGTTTTCCTGCAGCCTTATAAGAAGTCCACATCTGTGAATGTTTTCATGCTAAATCTGGCCATTTCAGATCTCCTGTTCATAAGCACACTTCCCTTCAGGGCTGACTATTATCTTAGAGGCTCCGACTGGATATTTGGAGACCTGGCCTGCAGGATTATGTCTTATTCCTTGTATGTCAACATGTACAGCAGTATTTATTTCCTGACCGTGCTGAGTGTTGTGCGTTTCCTGGCAACTGTTCACCCCTTTCGGCTTCTGCATGTCACCAGCATCAGGAGTGCCTGGATCCTATGTGGGATCATATGGATCCTTACCATGGCTTCCTCAGTAATACTCCTCAACAATGGCTCTGAGCAGAAGGGCAGTGTCATATCATGCTTAGAGCTGAATCACTACAAAATTACTAAGCTGCAGACCATGAACTATATTGCCTTAGTGGTGGGCTTCCTGCTGCCGTTTTTCACACTCAGCATCTGTTATCTGCTGATCATTCGGGCTCTGTTAAAAGTGGAGGTCCCAGAATCGGGGCTGCGGGTTTCTCACAGGAAGGCACTGACCACCATCATCATCACCTTGATCATCTTCTTCTTGTGTTTCCTGCCCTATCACACACTGAGGACCCTTCACTTGGTGACATGGAAAGTGGATATATGCGAAGACAGGCTGCATAAAGCTGTGGTTATCACACTGGCCTTGGCGGCAGCCAATACATGCTTCAATCCTCTGCTCTATTACTTTGCTGGGGAGAATTTTAAGGACAGACTAAGGTCTGCACTCCGAAAAGGCCATCCATAGAAGGCAAAGACAAAGTGTGGTTTCCCTGTTAGTGTGTGATTGAGAAAGGAAACAAAAGTATAAGGAGTTCTTAGATGAGACTTGTTCTTGTATCATTGTGTCCATCTTCATTCACGCATAGTCTCCAAATGACTTTGTATTTACATCATTCCCAACAAATGTTGTTTCTTAATATTTAGTTGACCATGACTTTTGTTAATAAGAACGACTTCAAAAATTTTATTCAGTATATTTTCAGTTGTTGAGTCTTAATGAGGGATACAGGAGGAAAAATCCCTACTAGAGTCCTGTGGGCTGAAATATCAGACTGGGAAAAAATTCAAAGCACATTGGATCCTACTTTTCTCCAGATATTGAACCAGATATCTGGCCCATCAGACTTTCTAAATTCTTCAAAACAGCCACAACTTCCCCAGCTTCTCCGGCTCCCCTGCCCTCTTCAATTCCCTGAGATATAGCCAACTACCGACGCTACTGGAAGCCCCAGAGCAGACAAGAAGCACATCCTAAGATTCAGGAAAAGAAGAGGAAGGCTGTCCTATAACAAAGCAACTTCAAGTCCCAAATAAGGACAGTGAGAGAAAAGAGGGGAGAAGGATTGGAGCAAAAGAGAACTGGCGATAAGTGGGGGAAGGAATAATTTCATTTTGCACTGGGAGAGAGGTTCTAACACACTGAAGGCAACACTATTTCTATTGCTTCTCTCTTGCCAGGGTATTAGGAAGGACAGGAAAAGTAGGAGGAGGCATTGCCCTGGGAAATGAAAGAACTGTGTATGGAATGGAAGGGGGAGCATCAAGGACATGTATCTCAAATTTTCTTTCTGTCCTTGCTGCAGTTCTCCTTCCCATTAATTCATTGGGATGGAAGCCAAAAATAAAAGAGGTGCCTCTGAGGGTTAGGATTGGGCACTCAAGGGAAGGATAGAGTAGAGGGCAAACTGCAAAAGTTGTTGCACTCCTGAAATTCTATTAACATTTCGGCAGAAGATGAGCAGGGTGATGCTGCCTTCCCTTTTGAGATAGTATAGAAAAACACTAGATAGTGTGAGAGGTTCCTTTCTGTCCACTGAAACAAGACTAAGGGTACTACCAACTACTACCACCATGACCACTGTACTGCCAACAATTGAATGCAGTCCCCCTGCAGGGCAGATTATGCCAGGCACTTTACATTCATTGATCCCATTTGACATTCACGCCAAAACTCTGAGTTCCATGTTACAGCTGAAGAAATTGAAGCTCAGAGAAATTAAGAAGCTTTTTTAAGTTTACACAGCTAGTAAGAGTTTTAAAAATCTCTGTGCAGAAGTGTAGGCTGGGTGCTCTCCCCATTGCTATCCTTGTAAACTTCCAGGAAGATTGGTTGAAAGTCTGAATAAAGTCTCTCCTCTCCTACCAGTTTCCTCCCCTCCTCACTCTCACAAGAAAACCAAGCGTTTCTCTTTAGAGTTGTTGACTCATAGTACAATAAAGGGTGGAGGGGATATGGCATTCTGAAGGTAGGGAGGGACTAAGTCAGTCTTCATACTAAGCACAAATCCCAGTACCTTTTCCTTATTTAGCTACCAGAATGATGACAAACTCAAACCCTGTCAAGACAGGACCCTGGAGGATCCACCTATAGGGAAACTGCATTATCTGAAAAAATGGCTGACAGATACGAACAGTTGAGGATCCTTCAACACAAAAACTGGGTATCTGCCCTATTACTCACCTGACAATGAAGCCCACAATGCAACGAATCCCTTCCACTCACAGCATTTGGTCAACCTGTCAGAGCCTCATTCTTAATTATGAACAACAGTCAATGAACACAATACATTAGAGGGAAAGGCCCTAACACGAAAGGCACCAACAAATAAATGTGAGAGTAGATAGAGACCTTTTGAGTATAACAGGTCCTCCGAAATAAGAGATTAAACCAAGATAGAGAAAAACACAGTAAGTAGGAAATAAGGAATCTGACACAGGTGAGAGTGAAGGGAATTCCCAGGATGTTGGTGTGTAGCAGGCTTAGAAAGCAACTCATTCATGTTGGAGCAGGACTCTTAAGGGACTCTAGGAGAGATGTCTCCCAGAAAAAAAAGAAATTAATTGATTCATGCACATTGAGAGGGATTTAGATTTCTCTTGCAGAGATTGAGATAAACTAGTGACAAATACATAGAAAAATAAGCAAGTGAAAACACAATACAGTTTTTAAATGATAGAGGAAAAGAAACTTTTGTATTAGAGAGGAAATATAACCATAGTACACTACATGGCTCAGCTGTGAATAATATTTACATAGAGGATAATGTGAATATAGTAGTTCCCCATTATCTGTGGTTTTGCTTTCTGCAGTTCAGTTACAGCCAACCAGTCTGAAAATATTAAACGGAAAATTCCAGAAATAATTCTTAAGTTTTAAAACATGTACTGTTTTGAGTAGCATGTTGAAATCTCACACTATCCCACTCCACCCATGTTCTGGGCATGGCAAAGTGGGATGGTGTGAGATTTCTCCAGTGGATCCACAATGTATATGCTACCCACCCATGAGTCACTTAGTCATTATCCAGTTGATCAGACCAACTGTTGTGGTATAGCAGTGCTTGTGTCAAAGTCACTCTTATTTTACTTAATAATGTCCCCAAAGCATAAGAGTAGTGATGCTGGCAAATAAGATACACCAAAGAGAAGCTGTAAAGTGCTTCCTCTAACAGAAAAGGTGAAAGTTCTTGACTTAATAAAAGTCATGCTTTTTTTAGCATGACTAAAAAAAAAAAACATGCTGAAGTTGCTAAGATCTACAATAAGAACAAATCCATCTGTAAAATTGTGAAGAAGGCAAAAGAAATTTGTGCTAGTTTTGCTGTTGTACCTCAAGTTGCAAAAATTATTTATTACACCCCACGGTGTGTAATAAATGCTTAGTTAAGATGAAAAAGTATTACATTTATGGGTGGAAGACATGAAGAGAAATGTGTTCCAATTGACAGCAATCGGGTTTGGTACTATTTGTGATTTCAGGAATCTATTGGGGGTCTTGGAATGCAATTCCCACAGATAAGGGGGCGCTGTTGGAGTGAAATACTGTGATATAACCTGTTTTTCAGGAAATGAAGGGACAAGATGTGCACATGTGTGGGAGAAGCATAAGAAACCTAAGTTGCCATATTCCATCACAGAAAATGCATAATAACTAAAGCTGGGAAATGATGAATAGCTGTACAACCATATTATTTAGCAATAGGAGGTAAATACAGGTAGAAGCAGAAGAAAGAATGGGCAGGGATTACCTCTATGGAGAAGTTGGGGGTGGGAGGATAGGGTGGGACTTCTCATTTTGAAAACTGTGTAATTGCCTAACTTGTGAATATGTATTTCTGAAGTAAAATAAAAATTAAGTTAAAATTAAATTTTAACATTCAAACTAATTCTGAGTTGTTTTTTAAAAACAAAAAAGACAGGAAAGGCCATCAGAAATGGAAACTGAACATTGGCAGAAAAAAGGAAAGCAGGAAAGGACTAGAGTTGGATTTCGATTCTTGAGAGAAGCCCATCTAGTCCTGCCATGGGAGACAAGTCCTTTCTTGGGGTGAGGAAAGTCACTTTCTGGGATTAGAGGAGATCTGATATGTTACTTGGGATATTTTCAGTTGCAAGTAACAGAAAACCCAACCCCAAGTGGCTTACATAATAAAGGAATTTGATTATCTCATATAACTGAAATATACTAAGGGAAGTTGGACTTCAGGCTCTGTTCAACCAGGGCCTCTGTGGGCCTTCCTCCCCAGATGTTGGCTCTGCCATGTGGGTGAATCCCCTCATGGAAACAAGCTGACTGCAAGCAGCCTGAGGCTACTTCCTTATTTGTTTCTAAAACAAACTAATGAAGAATGGATTACTCTGAATGAGGATGATGACACTACACACCTAAAGTAGTTGGGGTGAAACCCACTGAAATCTCAGCTGGGAAAGGGGTAAAATGGGGCTTGCAGTGGCCACATATGTACTGCAAATGAGGTGGAGATAGAGCTGCCAACCAGCCAGGCATCCATGCCGGGTGTGGCCTATACCTGAGCAGGCAGCCGGGCAGCTTTGGAGGGTGGGGGTAAATGTGGGCTCTAGGAAGAAGGGCAAAAGTTAAATTTTGAATTTCGATTGTGAAGTCATAGGGATGTTCAATTATCAATGAGAAACCTTAACAATTTTCCAAGGGCAAAATGGCCCAAATAAAGCTGGGAGTAACAGAGCAAACAAGGTCCTTAGGATGAGCAATAAGGGAGGGGTTGTGAATTATTAGTGTCTAAGGTGTGTGTGTGTGAGAGAGACAGAGAGAGATGTAATGACTTGCTTTTCCTTTTTCCAGCCAGAGTGAAGCCTCCTATTTGTTGAGATATGTCCTTGGAGAGGAAACAAAATGGAAGTCTTTATTTACCATAGCAAAAGCCAAAAGTGTCCTGGGGTTTTAGACACAGCTCTTTTTGTTTAAGAGAGTGGGTATTTCCTCAAGCAAATACATACATTGTTCAACTGGGAGAAAGGATTTTTGTCATGTAAACTTTGGCGGAATTATGAGACTGAAACTGTGCTTTCTCAATGGGGACCTAAGAAGCAAATGCCATTATGTTTTGTAACTGTGTTAAATTCTTTATTTTGGATTTGATTAAGCTGATTTTCAGTTTATTCTGAAGTAGAGATTATGTCAAACTGGCCAAAGATGGGTTAGGAGAGGACAAGGCTTTCTATAGATAATTTATTTTTCTGTTTTGAAAAGAATTTGAAAATAGAGACCCAATCAGCGGAAAATGAGAGTGGGGAGTGGGCACAGGGGTAACTCTAGGGATGGGTTGATGGAAGATCCTTTCTCTGAAGACATCTCATCCCCAAGCAGATGAAGGCAACTGCTTGGGGCTAATAAAAGCCACCAAGAGAAATATAATGAGAAAAAGACTTGTTAGAATGTTAATATGTATTTTAAAGCTCTAATAAGTTTCCTTAAAGTATAGCATTGGCATAAGAATCCACAGAGAGATTAAATAAATAGCTTGGGCACAGATGCTAATTTATCTGGGGAGTTTGAAAAGCCTCAGAAGAGGTAGCTGCATGATGTGCTGAGGAGGCTAAATTCTAAGCCCAAGAACCTCCATCCCCAACCCCTGAAGACCCCTACATCCCAAGTGTGGGGTGACAGCAGGGAGAACCTGCAGCTTAGGTCAGTGGACCAGTGTGTACTGGTGGTTGCCTATCAGAGGAGTCTCCCTAATGAGCTGGCTCATGTATGGCCTCAGGATCTTTGCATAACCTTCAAGTTAGGGAAAAACAAACCATCATATTGCTCACAAATTGGAAAGCCATTGTAACAACCAAGACTGAATTTCCCCGTTAGCTTAATGGGACAGGTGCTTAAAATTTTATATAAATTGATGTAAACTAATGTTCTTAATATTAAGTATGATGCCTGGATGAGAAGTTTCTATTTATTCTGGGCCTATGACCCTGGAGAAGTTTTTCAGAGAGATTCTGTCTGACTGCTCCAGCACAGTGTTTCAGCTCACAGTTCATATGTGGACTATGGAGATTTAGTATGCAGAAGATCACATCAACCTTGCTCAGAAGTTATATCAAAGCAGAATCACATGAATGTTTATGTGTAAGAGCACCTGGTTATAGATTACAGAGTCATAATCATTAACGCTGTGTATTAGTCCATTTTCTTTTATTTATTTTTTTTATTTTTTGAGACAGAGTTTCACTATTGTCACCCAGGCTGGAGTGCAATGGCATGATCACAACTCACTGCAGCATCCACCTCCCAGGTTCAAGTGATTCTCCTGCCTCAGTCTCCCGAGTAGTTGGGATTGCAGTTGCCTGCCACTATGCCCAGATAGTTTTTGTACTTTTAGTAGAGACAGGGTTTCACCACATTGGCCAGGCTGGTCTTAAACTCCTGACCTTAGATGATCTACCCAACTTGGGCTTCCAAAGTGCTGGGACTACAGGCATGAGCCACCATGCCTGGCCAGTCCATTTTCATGCTGCTAATAAAGACATACCCAAGACTGGCCAATTTACGAAAGAAAAAGGTTTATGGGACTTACAGTTCCACATGACTGGGGAGGCCTCACAATCATGGTGAAAGGTGAAAGGCACGTCTCACATGGCAGCAGACAAGAGAAGAGAGCTTGTGCAGGGAAACTTCCATTTTTAAAACCATCAGATCTCCTGAGACCTATTCACTGTCACGAGAACAGCACTGGAGAGACCCGACCCATGATTCAATTACTTTCCACCAGATTCCTCCCACAACATGTGGGAATTGTGGGAGTTTCAATTCAAGATGAAATTTTGGTGGGGACACAGCCAAACCATATCACCCTGTTAGACATTATCTTACATGTGGGAAAAGGCAAGGACTAGGGTCATTTATTTTTTAAGGAATGTAGGCAGGCAGGAGACATGGGAGGTTGTGTGCTGTAAGCTGTTTTGTCTTCAAAGCATCCATCCAGAGACCTGCATGTTGTCACAGGGCCATGGGCTTTATGAAATTATGCTAGCAAGCAGAAATGAGCAAACATGGCTTCTTACATTTGCTACTTGATCCCACAATCCCACAAATTTCTGCTTTTGTTCATAAATCAACTGTCTAGTTACATTTATAGGACCAACATCAGTTGTCCCACATAGCTAGAAAGCCTCTTTCCTGAGAAGGTCACTAATCCCTCAGTTGCAGTTGTAAGAAATGAGCATTAGGCCCAACATGCATACTTGCCTATTTATTGGAAAACACTTTGGGTTGCATCTATTTTTCTAATTAATATGATCCTTGTTTTTTTCTGGCATTGCCTTTTCCTGTGCCTAACACAACACCTCAAAAGAACTTTTACAAGGACACTACAGATTATGCATAGCAGTGTATACTTAATAGCATTAAAGTGAGGTACAGACAGAAAAAAATATGATAACCAATTAACAAAACTGGAACATACATTTGAATTTTTTTAATTGTACTATTTTCTCTTTTTGTACCCATCTTTATTAAAGTCTTTTTTTCACACACACAAAAAACAATTTTGGAATAGAGCTTATCACATTAATAACATATTCATACAAATATAACTTTAGAAAAGATTTAACATGATAACCAAAGTTATGACTGAAAACAGACTTTTATGAATTTATATAATTGTTGGAACATTTATATCTATAACACACTTATAAATATAATTGAAAGAAAATCTAGTATCATTTGATAATGCCTCTCATACAATTTACCAAATAATTCTAATCATTTCATCCAAAAAAGATTTAATTTATGATTTTCATCCTGGGGAACCTGACTCAGAGGTCATAAGATTTAAAATATTTAATCAAAACAGAATCACAAGGCATTGTAAAATAAGGTATTCTTTTAACCAGAGAAATAATCAAAAGGCTTCAAAAGTAATACATAAAGTTTCATGGATGTAAAAACCTTAATCCTTTTAAAGCTGTGTTTTCTCATGTAACCAAAAACCTAGTAAAAACAATGTAGGAATTATCTTGATAGAATATAAAATCTTTGTTTTTAGGCCAGTTCCCAAAAAGGTAAAGACAAACCTCCTGCAGTGTGATTGCTTCTCCTTATGCGAAGCCCATTTAGAAAACCTGGAAGTCAAATCTGATGAAAAGAGTACTTGAATTTAATCAGACACAGGAAGAGTGTGTCCAGGGTAATGAGTAAACACTATATTTTAGAAGAATGTAAACAAGTAAACTAGTACCTTGAGCAAGGGAATACATGCTCTTAGTAACTGCATGGGAAGTTCCCTGGTTATATGGAACAATTTAGACATATCAAAAAAAGTCAAAAGCCCAAAATCAAGTTATAGTGGAGGAAAACCTTGTTTTTCTAGACCTTCAAGATAAACATTTTAGCATCAGGCCACAGCAGCAGAGGTAGAATGGGAGAAAAAAATGTTACAGGAGTTGATGAAAAGGTTAAAAGAGAGGGTTATTCCAGCCAAGCAAAAGGACATACCTTCTCAAGGGGTACAAAAATAGGAGGCAATTATATATGACCTGCAAATCATGTGCAGTGAGGTACAATAAAAGTTAAAACTTCTGTGGTACAAGTTTGAGAAGTTTCAAAAAGAAACAAATTTCAGGATTAAAAATCAAAACCTCATGTAATTTTACAAAGAGCAAATCAATACTTTAAGAAAACCTTGTTCTGGCCGGGCGCGGTGGCTCAAGCCTGTAATCCCAGCACTTTGGGAGGCCGAGACGGGCGGATCACAAGGTCAGGAGATCGAGACCATCCTGGCGAACACGGTGAAACCCCGTCTCTACTAAAAAATACAAAAAACTAGCCAGGCGAGGTGGCGGGCGCCTGTAGTCCCAGCTACTCGGGAGGCTGAGGCAGGAGAATGGCGTAAACCCGGGAGGTGGAGCTTGCAGTGAGCTGAGATCCGGCCACTGCACTCCAGCCTGGGCGACAGAGCGAGACTCTGTCTCAAAAAAAAAAAAAAAGAAAACCTTGTTCTAACATATAAGGTCAAAATTGTTAGTTTTGTATTAATGTATTTTTAATATTAAAGCTCAATCTTTAGAAAAACTGTTATTTTTTAAATTAGAGCCAAGTTAATCACATACAAAATTCCTTTTATAAATTCTCTTTTCACAAACTTTATTATGACTTACACAAACCATTTACAACATGCTTGGACTTTCTGCTTTGTCTAATCCTTTCTCTTTCTTAAATAACCAGTCATTTTGTTTTAGAACAAAAATTTACCATACAAGATCCTTTCTCATACAAAATTATTCTCTTATTTTTTACCGTCCTTACCAAAATTACATCTTTCATATCCATAACTTTCTTCCCATATCTCTCCCCTAGTGACTGCTTCCTTTTTATCTTGCTTCATAAATAATCTACAAATTAGACAAAATTATTATTTTTCTCAATAAAGTGCACATTTTTATGCCTTTCTTATAACCTTTGTTCTTAAAAACATCGTATTTTGGGGGTACATTTTATGAATAGAATTATATATATTATAATTTTTATTCTTAGTAACCTAATGTCAGTATTTTATAGATGAGAAACATTTTATAATTTTTTAGAAACACCTTTCTTTATAAGTTTTTCTTAATTGGAAATGACCCAAACATTTAATGAGTATCTACTATTTAATTTAGCATAACATTAAGATTTTAAACTACATGAAAAGGTCATTACAAGCATTTATCTCATTTACATTTATTTAATTTACTTAGTTTTCAAGAGTTTATCTAGATTACTTATAAAAACTGAAATATTAGACAAAGCTAGTCATCATTACAAGATATTCCCCTGTTAATCATTTTATAGTCTGTGAACATCAGGTGTTTACCTAAGTAAGAACCTTAAAGTGAAATATATGGGCATTTTCTTTGTAACTCAGAAGATTTGGCTGTTTTCACTAAACCAATATTTTTATTATTATTAATTTATATAACTATATGGGGTACATGTGCAATTTTCTTGCATACATAGATTGCATAGTGGTCAAGTCAGGGCTTTTAGGTTATCCATCACCCAAATAACATGCATTGTACTTATTAAGTAATTTCTAATCATCCATTCCACTCCACCCTCTCACTCTTCTGAGTCTCCATTGTCTATCTCTACTCTCTTCTGTCCATTTTTAGCACCCACTTATGACTGAGTATTTGACTTCCTGTGTCTACATTGTTTCACTTAAGATAGTGATATCTAGTTCTATCCATGTTGCGCAAAAGACATGATTTCATTCTTTTTATGACTGAATAGTGTTCCATTGTATACATATACCACATCTTCTTTATCCAATCATCCATTGGTAGACACAGGTTAACTCCATATTTTTGCTATTGTAAATAGCACTGTCATAAACATATGAATGTGGATATCTTTTTTATATACTGATTTATTTTCCTTTTGGTAGATACCCAGTAGTGGGATTGTTAGATTGAATGATAATTCTATTTTAGTTCTTTGCAGAACCTTCATACTGTTTTCCATAGACATTGTACTAATTTAAATTCCCACCAACAGTATATAAGAGTTTTCTTTTCTCCACATCCTTGCCAACATTTGTTATTTTTTGTTTTTTTAATAATAGCAATTCTGACTGGGATAAGATGATATCTTTGTTGTGTGTGCTTTTTTTTTAAGGGGCAGGTAGCAATGAGGGAAGCTCAAATTTCTATTTTTCTTTTTTGTGACAATGAGGTATTGCTGTGTGGCCCAAGCTGGTCTTGAACTCCTGTGCTCAAGCAATCTTTTTCCATCCGCCTCCCAAAGTGCTGGGATTACAGGTATCAGCCACCACACCCGACCTAATTGTGGTTTTAATTTGCAGTTGATGATGATTAGTGATGTTGAGCACTTTTTCATATACTTGGCCATTTCTACATCTTCTTTGGAAAAATGTCTATTCATGATCTTTGGCTACTTTTTAGTAAAATTATTTGATCTTTTGTTGTTGTTGTTGAGTTGAATTCTTGTATAGTTTGGATACTAGTCCCCTGTTGCATGCATAGTTTGCAAACATTTTCTCCCATTCTACAGGTTGTCTGTTCACTCTGTTTATTATTTCTTTTACTGTACTGACGCTTTTTAGTTTAAGTCTCATTTGTCTATTTTTGGTTTTGTTGCCTGTGCTTTTGAGGTCTTAGTCACAAATTTTTTGCCCAGACCAATGTTCAGAAGAGTTTTCCCTAGTTTTTTTTCTGGTATTTGTATAGTTTGGGATTTTATGTTTAAGTTTTTACTCCATCTTGAGTTTATTTTTGTATATGATGAGAGATACGAATCCAATTTCATTCTTCTGTATATGACAATCCAATTATCCCAGCACCATTTATTGAAAAGGGCATCCTTTTCCCAATGTATGTTCTTGCTAGCTTTGTTAAAGATCCATTGGCTGCAAATATGTGGCTTTATTTCCGGGTTCTCTTTTCTGTTCCATTGATCTATGTGTCTATTTTTATACCAGTACCATGCTGTTTTGGTTATTGTAGCCTTATAATTTGAGGTCAGGTAATGTGATGCCTCCAGCTTTGTCCTTTTGCTTAGGGTTGCTTCAGCTATTCGTACTCTTTTTTGGTTCCACAAAACCAACAATATTATACTAGTTCTTTAATTATAAAAAAAAATACACAAATGAATGTCATTCTGGTTTTGGCTGGGTTTATAAACTTCATGCCAAACCATGGCACTTTAAAATCTATAGAAGAACAAATATAAAATTGTCTCATCAGGAAACCCAAGCAAAAAAGTGTGCTAAAGATTTTGAAGACATTTCTATTTTACTTTTCTCAATAATTTTAAAACAAGCTTATTTATTAAAGTTTTACTTAAATCAATGAACTTTGAAAATATTTGGGCTAATTTATTAGCTCATTTGTTTACAAATCAATCTGGTACCATTTAGACAACCACCTATAACATAATACATGTATGCATACATAAACACATCTAAACATACACACACACAAATAAAGATCATTGCTTTCATTTTAGAATTTGAGCCATGAGGTAGTAATACAAACTCACTGGATTATAAAAGATGGTTGGGTCCAAATTACATTTGGGACCTTTTCATATGGCTAAACTTTATTTGCCCCAATGGGTAATCTGATGAGGGCAGTAAACAAATTTTTGGGTAAAACAATTTTCATGGTAGTTTGATTTTTAAAACCTCTTTGAACCTTTTTTTTCCAGTTTCAAATGAGTTTATGGTTAAATTTTCAACATTCACATGGCTGAATTGTATAAGAAAAACAAAATCTACAAGTAACTTTGAATTAGCAATACCATAAACAGTGTGTTTTATCTCAACATCAGTAGAAAAGTCAGCAGATTCAAAGTAGACAGGAAAAACATAGAGAATTTAGAAGGCTTTACATGTTAACTCTATAGTTGCAGAGATAATTAACATTTGAGTTCTGAATTTTTCTTGATATAATTTGCCCATCCATTTAAAATGTGCATAAGAACGAGCCCTAATATGGAGCTAACTGGAGTCCCAGAAAACCTACTATACTATACTTTTGTGTGTAAAAGTCTCAATGTTAAATTCCCTTTAGTAAAGTCTCCCATCTAGGGAGATGCTTGAAAATATAGGCTCTGTATGTATTAAACATGAAGTCACGAAGTCTGCTGGATCTTGGGTGCTTAGTTCCCTGTTCTTTCAGTCTGGGATGATTTACGTTCCATTGTGAGAGCTCAGCAAAGCAGAAACACTAGTGATAAGTGTAATGAGTCAAGTGTGGTGCTTCAAGCATTGCCAATGCTGATACTTGTCTTATATATCTTGGTTGTTTCTTCTGGTTGCCTAAAGCAATTGTGGGGGCTAGGAGCACTGGGTGACTGACTCTTATGTCTGTGTCCCTGAATGAGCCAATTTTTAATTACTTGTAATGAAGAATTTCCTATGGGACCACTGCATGTCATGAAGACTGTACTCTGACATTTCCATGAGATTTCCAGTCACCCAGAGATGCCAAATCAGAACCCGGCTAGAAGGAGCAAGAGTTCCTTGTCTTTGGAGTTAACTCGGGTCAAACCTTCACAGATATTTTAGTAGTTTCTTCCCTGCTGAGCCTTGTTTATAGAATCAAATTGAAAGGGAAAACACTGGCTTAACCTAGCCTATCAGACAGCCTCACATATCCATTTATTCCTAGTATATTTTAACTAGAAGAATTCCCCCTTCTTGAGAAATAAAAAGTCTCAAGGAAGAATTTGCCCCTTCCTCAAGGGGTAAAAGCAACTTGCTGAATAAAACTTAGAACCACCAATCAAATCAAAGTTCTGAGACTTAGGAGAGGCTCACTCAGTTATTTGCAACCATGGAGGAGCTGGAGGGGCTTAGAGTGTTCATGCTGGTACTGAGGTGCCAGGTCCTTTCAATGGACCCTGGAAAGTCTACTCTCTGAGTTCTTTCATGGTTGCCATGATTATTGACTTAAAAAATCAAGCATTTAAGGAATTAAACTTTGCTTCATTCAGAGATCTTGCTGAGAACTATAGCCTGAGAATTAGAGCCTGGGAGAAGTCTTTCAGAAAGGTTTTGACAGAGTGCTCCAGAACAGTGTTTTTAGCTCACAGTTTACATATGGGTTGTGGAGGTTTAGTGCATGCAAAATCACATCAAACTTGCCTGATGTTACATTAAAGCAGAATCCCATCAAGGTTTGAGTGTAAGAGTACATCTAGTTATAGATTACAGTCCTAATTCCTATCCCTGTCAGATGTTACCTTATGTGTAGGAAAAGGCAAGGATTAGGGTCATTTATTCCTTAAGGAATATAGTGACTCAGGCAAGAGACATGCGAGGGGGGAATGTGCTCTATCCTGTTTTGTCTTCAAAACATCCCTCTGGGGAGCTGCATGTCATCACAGAGTCAGGGGTTTTGTGAAATTCTGCTGGCAAGCAGAAATGAGCAAACATGGCTTCTTGTGCTTGTTACGTTGTCTCACATGCCACAATCATTTATGTGTTCTTGATCTTAGAGATAGGTATTATTCTGAATTTTATGTTATTCTTTTGTTTTTATTTATAATTTTGCTACAAAAATGTATTTGCAAGCTAAGTATTATTCAGCTTTGCCTGCTTTTGCACTTTCCATAAATGGAATAATATAACTATTTCTATTCAGCTTTATCTTTTTGAGATTTCATCATGATACTGCAGCCTGTGTGATGGTAACAGCTTAATTATCCATATATCTGTTCATGATGACTTAAGTTATTTTCCTTTTTTGCTATTAGGAACAATGCTGCCAGAATATTTTCACACATGTCTCTCAATGCACACATGTAAAACCTTTTCCATACTATACAGTTAGGAATGTGTTCACAATCAGCATTTCTAGGTCTTTCTCAAATTGGTTTCACCAATTCATACTTCTACCAGCAATGTATGTAAAATCCTACAGATCCACCTTTTTGGAAACATTTGAGATGGCCAGACATTTAGCCTGTTGAAACCTGGCGGGTTTCAAGTGACTTCACTGTGGTCTTTATATAAATAAAATTTAAGGAATTAAACACAAATAAATCCTCACAAAAGAAAATAACAAAGGTTGTATTTTTGGCAAAAGAAAAATGTTAATAGATTAACAGTCTGAAATGCAAGAAGAAACAGTGAACAAAGATATGCATAAATATATGTGTAAATGTAGGATTGGGGTTGATAGCTAGATTAACCATCTTCCACTTTTTGTTGTTGCCGATAAGATGTCAGCTATTCAAGTACCATTACTTCCATAATAGTAGCTAGCATTTATTAATGCTAGACACTTTTCCAAAAATATGTGTGCCTTTTTCATTAATAAAAGAAATTGAAATTTTGCATATGAGGAAACTGAGTCATATAGCAGTGAAGCAATTTGCCAAGATGAACTTGTAAATAATAGAATGGAAACCCAGTCAGTACAGTTCCATAGCTCAAATTCTCACCAACCACACCTAACACTAAACTCCCTTATCCTCTTATCTACTACACTAAACTTTAGTGCAACGCTGCCTCATAGATGAGATGCTTCTTGTTCTGATTGGTCTTAAGATTTTCTCTTTGTCTTTTGTGTTCTAAAAGATTTCTGTGACATGTGGAGGTATAGATTTCTTTTCCATTAACCTGAGTTAGATTTAGCTGTGTCTAATCCAATGTTAAACCCATGTTTTGCATTTTAAATTTCAATAATTTTACTTTTCATTTCCAGAAATAAATTTTTTCCAAATGGAATGGTTGTAATTCATCGTTTCTTGTACTTGTTAATCTCTTCATGTCTCATCTTTATTTATTGAAATATGCTTACTTTATGATCATGTCTAATAATTTCATCTTAAAGTCTTTGTCAATCTGATCCTGCTGTATATCATTTTTGCTGTCTCTCGCCCATGCTGACTTGGTATATTTTGCCATTTTAAACTATGAGTCCCTGTTCTTTGGAACTCTATCAGTGGAATTTTTAAGGTTTATCTTGACTTTCCTCCAGAGAGGTTTTGCATTTATTTCTGCCAGGTTTTGGGATGCATTAAAATCCTGGGGCTACATTAAATTAAATTCACCACTTGATTTTTTAATATCACATAGGAATTGTAAATTCTGGCCATAACTTCTCCAATAATCAGATTGTGATTCAAAATTTTCAAGACAGGTATTTTTCTCCCCTTACCTAACAAAGGGGTCCAGACAGGCAAGGTGCATTGTTGCTTTCTTCTGTATAATAGGTTTGTTTCTCATATGCCCTTATACTAAGAGTGAAGTCTATAGTATTCTAGTTTACTTAGGGGGTATAGAAGATCTTGTCCAAAAACGGCTACCATTGATTCCTCCCCTACCTGTAAGTGCATGCCAGTTATCACATCAAGAAGTAGAATCTGATTTCCCTCCTCTTGAATGTGGGCTGGGCTTAATGGTATGTTTAGTCAATGGGATACAGCAGAAGTGACATTCTGGGACTTCCATGGCTAGGTCATATTGAGACTTGTGGTTTCTGCCTGGGCCTCTTCAAAGTAACTCTTGAGATGTTTCTTCTTGAAATTCAACAATCATTCTGCAAGAAGATCAAGCTATCTGGATAAGTAATGTAAAGATGATTAGGTTGGCAGCCCCTGCTGACCTCCCAGCCAACAGCCACCATCAACTGCTCAACTGTAAATGAGCCCTCCTGAGTAGACAGCCAAGTCTTCAGATGACTCTTGCCTCAACCTCCACTGGTTGTAATCCCATGATACTCCCCAAGTGAGAACTTACCAGCTGAGCCTAGTGAACCCATAACACATTGTTGATTTAGGTTACTAAGTATTGGGGTGGTGTGTTACACAACAAGAGCTCTTCTGTTAGCCTTTCCATTTGGGGTGGGATCTAAACTTTATGTCCAGTTTCCCTCATCCTATGAGGTCATCAAAAATAACAACACCTAAGTTCACTAGGGTTTAGAAAGTAATTTCATAAAGAAAGCATTTGTTGGCCCTCCACTATTTCTCAGGGTTCAAACTTTTATGTTGCTTTTCCACCTCTCTATATTTTTTTCATTTTGCACTCTGTAGTGCACTTAAAAATTAAGATTACATAGCTTTTATAAGATCAGAAATTTAGAGGATATTGTACTCCATATGATCATAAATTAAAGCTTTTTAGCTTCTTTGTACAAAAGGAAGTAAGGTTCTGAATTATTTGGGATTTTAATATGAATTTCGTATGAATCTGTGGCATGCTTTCCTAGTGAGAATGCCTAGCTCCATTCACTCTTTGATCCCCCCAATCCAGATTTTGTTTCTAACACTGTGCTCAAAGTGGCCTTGCTAAAGTCACCAATGATCGCCATGTTGTCAAATCTAATGGTCTTTTCCCTAGTCTCAATTTACACAATCTGTATTGCATTAGACACAGTTGCCCACTAATTATTCTTATAACACATTTTCTTCTTGGGCTTTGTGACACAACAATCTCTTGTTTTTTCTCCTATTTCCTCCTTCAAACAGGCTCTGACTTACACATCTCTGCATGTGTGTGTGTTTCTGTGTGTGTGTTCAGTCCATTTATCAGTGAGGACCATAAGCTGGTTTGGAGTCTATTCTTTGAGATCCCATACCTTGCTTACTTTTTGCTAACTCCCATTTTGGCAGCTCAATTCTGCCTAATTTCACTCATCAAGTAACCAAGGATCCTAGTGATAGGAACATATTTTCTTAGAATTTCACCACCACTGGTTTGTCCTCTCTGCAAACTTGAATATCTAGGTATCAACCGATCTGTAGTTACAATAAAGATTGTGTCTCCCCTGCTGCCTCTTTCTTTGCCAACCTTAGCAGCTCAGTCAGTTTACCAAGTCACCCACAGTAGTCTACATGTCACATTTGTCTATTTAGACACAGCCTTCTTTTGACTACAAAATAGAGAAATTGAAAAGAATTTCATCTTCTCCCAAGTCATACTTCCAGGGAAAGCCTTCATAATTTTATTTGAAATGAACTTCCAAAATACAAGAACTACCTTTCAATTCAATTCCACAAGTTATTTTGCTGTGTACCTGCCAATTATGTGTCAGGCACTGTGCTGGCCACCTTAGGGGTATAAGGATGGCTAACATATGGCCTAGCAAAGTACTTAAGATATGTACATAAAACACCAAGATGTAATTCAGGAAGTGAAGACAAAGTACAAGCAGAGTGTGGAAAAGGAATAATTCTCACTCAAGTGATGGCTTTGTGAAAAAACGGGTATTTGGCTTAACCCCTAAAGAACAGGTATAAGTTAGCAGACAGAAATTAAGGAATGAGGGAAAAAAGAGAGAGAGAAAGATATTTCAGTTGAGGGACATACATAAAGACACAAATAAAATCTAGCACTTTGCTTAAGTTGTAAGCACACTGATGTGGACTGGCAGACATGCAGGACCCTAGAGGGAGAGTCATAGCACAAAGATGCTGTAAGAGTAGGTTAGGTGGGGTCATGGAGGATGTGGATGCCATGCTAAGGAACACACTGTAATTCAGGGGGCAATGGGGAGCCATGGGAGATTTCTTAGGGGAATAGTATAATGACTAGAGCTGTGTATAAGGAACATGACTCTGGAAGGAACATATGGACCGTATTTTCAATAAAAATATATGACCATGCCCTCAAGCTAAACATAATTTATTCTTGACTGTCTTTAATTGCATATAATTCATTTTTTCTTCTCTGTTAGAGGAGATGAGCACACGTTGATTTTATAAGGTTTGCCTGCAAGGAAATGGAACAATGTTTGAGCACAGAAGACAATCACTTTGAAAATCTACAACTCTCTCAGCATGCCTCAGTCTGGCCACATTTGGGCTCATGCTTTTCAGTTTGGGCTGTCAACTCGCTAGTTTTGCAAAAAGAAAACAACACAAAATAGTGGAACCAACCCAAATACCCATCAATCAATGAGTGGATAAAGAAACTGTGGTGTGTGTATATATATATACACACACACATGGAATACACTCAGCCATAAAAAGGAATGAATTAACAGCATTTGCAGTGACCTGGAAGAGATTGGAGACTATTATTCTAAGTGAAGTAACTCAGGAATGGAAAATCAAACATCATATGTTCTCACTGATATGTGGGAGCTAAGCTATGAGGATGCAAAGGTATAAGAATGATATAGTGAACTTTGAGGACTTCCGGGGAAGAGTGGGGGAGCAAGGGATAAAAGGCTACAAATAGGGTGCAGTGTATACTGCCCGGGTGATGGGTGCACCAAAATCTCACAAATCACCACTAAAGAACTTACTCATATAACTAAATACCACCTGTACCCCAACAACCTATGGAAAAATAAAAAAATTTTTAAAAAATTTTAAGCAAACAACAAAAGCTACACCTGGAAATTCTTATTGAATATATTTGTAGTCTGGCCTGGCCATCTGTTTTGGGGCTTTTGTTTTGTCTTGTTTTGTTTTTTTAAGTGTTATGGTTGATTTTGTGTGTGTCAACTTGACTGGGCCCTAGGCCACAGGATGCCCAGATGTCTGGTTAAATATTATTTCTGAGTGTATCTATGAGGTTTTTTCTGGAAGAGACTAACATCTGTATCAGTAGACTGAGTAAAACCCATGGTCCACTTCAAAGTAAGTGGGCTTCATCCAAACTGTTGGCGTCCTGAACAGAACAAAAAGACAGAGGAAGGGAGAATTCCCTCTCTCTTTATCTGACTACTTGAGCTGGAATGCTGGTCTTGTCCTGCCCTCAGACTGGAACTTATACCACCATTTCTCCTGGTTCTCAGGCCATCAGACTCACACTAAAACTATCCTGCCAGCTTTTCTGGATCTCTAGCTTGCAAACAGCGTACCATGGGACTTCTCTGCCCCCATAATTGCATGAACCAATTCCTCATAATAAATCTCTTTATATGCATAGATAAATACAGACATAAATACTGAAACAGATGTATATCCTATTGATTCTGCTTTTCTAGAGAATCCTGACTAATACAAAAGACATCACTGGTGATTCTGATGAAGTATATTTTTATATCTTCTTCTTAGAACATTACAGATCTCCAACTACTCTCTTTGGAAGTCAAGTTATTTTTATACATAGTTTTCCATTTCAAATTTGAATATACTCCAAAATAGTTTTCAAATGTCTGACTTCTGTTTCAAGAGAAAACATACATCTGAAAAAGAAGTCTGCATCTAGAGGAAAGTGTAATTTGACAAGGAGTCAAGGGACTGAAGTCTAGCCTCGCCTCTGAGGTTTTCCAGTTGTGTGACCTTGGGCAAAGGACTTGACTTAGCCTCTCAACCATGTCACATGGCAATAACACTACAGGCCCCATCTTGCAAAGTGTCATGAGGACAAAATAAATTATGAAACACATCAATAAAACTCTACAGAAATGCAAACTATCATATGCTACTTGACATGTTATACAAATAAGATTTTTATTATTCAAACTACATTTTAAATGCCCTTGGGGAGTTTGCCACACAAATGAAGTAATCAGTGAATCATTATTTTAAGCAAATTATTATTTTGTGTTTAAAGTCATTCTCTAATTTGTCTGTTCTTTGTGTTTGAATTCTGCTATTTTGTGTGTTCTGAAAATAAGGCATACTCATGTTCCTATTTAAAAGATTTGCACTAATTACGCTGAGCATAATGCAGCCCTGGACAGAAGGAACCTCAGAAGTCAGACCTGCCCTTGTGATAAGGGAGAAGCAGGCCTCCTGAAACGCCTCCAGATGGCCCCTTGGGGTTCATGCAACAAATGACTTTAATCCTCTCTGCTTAAAAAGTGGTGTCATGGAAACCAAACTTGTTACGACTCAAAGCAGGTTAAGGAGACCCAGAGTCAAAGCAACTCTGGGTCTCCGTAATCTCCTCTCAAATGCAGACATTTATAAACAACTTCTTCCATAAATATATTTGCACTTCTAGAAATCCGGGAATAAAGCCATAATCTCAAAAGAGAATGATTAGACTATCAAAACTGTGTGCTAGAAATAATGAGTAACTCAAACTTGGTTGAATTCAGTCCTGACCTCCTGCTCTTCAGGGATGGTTGAAATCCGCTTTCCTTAAATGAAAAGTTTGGAATTTTATTTTATGTTGTTTGTTTCCATTGCACCACAAAGCTGCAGGAAAGAGAAAGTCACGGAATTATGAGGACAAGTCTATGATCACTTTAACATAAAGTATGTAAGGCTAAGGGTTCTGGGAAGCAGTTAATATTATTTTTAAAACTCAGTTTAAAATGGCACATGCCTAAAATGCTTTCACAACTATTTTGCACACATACATTATTACTGAGAAAAATTTATCTTGAGGGATAAATTGTATTGCATCCTTCCCAGTACAATATTTTGTGCATAGATGATGTCAGCAATTATTTATTGAATATAATTGTATATTTAGAACTTTCCTCAAAAGCACTGATACTATATTTCCTGCATTGCAGATGAAAAGCTCAGGCATAAACAATTTAAAGCATCTTGGATTCCAAACCAACCCCTACCCAGCATTGCTGCAGACAAGACTACCCCTCTTAGAAGTCAGAGGGAATCCCCTCCCCAATTTGATGGTGAGGTAGGCCAAGGCCAGGCTTGCTAGAGGCCCAAGGGTGCAATAAGAAATGGACCTCAGAAGGGACTCACTGGAGCATATGTCACTTTTCTCAGGTTGCTACAACATCATAACGTGACTAGGTGGCTTAAACAGCAGAAGTGTATTTTCTCACAGTTTTGGTGGCTAGAAGTCCAAGATCAAGGTGCTGACAGGGTTGGTTTCTGGTGAGGCCTCAGTCTGACTCTTAGATGGCAGCTTCTCGCTGTGTCCTCACATGATCTTTTCTCTGTGGGCACACTTGGCAACAGAGAGCATTCTCTGGTATCTCTTCCTCTTCTTATAAGGACATCAGTCCTATCACTTTAGGGCTTCATCCCTGTGACTTCATTCGACCTTAATTACCTCCCTAAAGGCTCTATATCCAAATACAGTCACACTGGGAATAAGGGTTTTAACGTGAATTGGGGGAACACAACTCAGCCCAAAAGAGAGTGCACCAATACCTGAGAGGCTGAGTCCTGGAGGGCAACAGGACCCTCCTCTGCCCATGGTTTGGAGCTCCTCTTGATGGCAGGATGATCCCTCACTCCCCATGGGTTACACTGACTCAAACTTCACTTTGTCTCTATTCTTGATCTTATAATTTTTGCTCTGCTTGTTGGTTGCAAGTAAACAGAAGTGAACACAAACATCGAGAGTCCAAGCCACCATTTTTGCCCACCTTCAAAATTGGACTGTCTTGTATGATAACCTATTGAAGAGACAGCATGGTACAATGAAAAGAGCACTATATGTGGAGTCAGAAGTCGTGGATTCAAATCCTAACTGCTTTCCATGGCTCATACATTCCTATGTGACTAGGACACTGTTCCCCAACCCCATGATACCTCTTACTGCCTCCAGCAATACTGGTTTCCTGCCTCTACTCGAAACCAGAAAGCATGCTCCCATCCCAGGGACTTGGCAAGGGCTATTACCTCTGCCCGGAATGCTTTCCTTTAAATATACACTAGGCCTACTTCCTTATTGCATTTAATATTTTAATTAAATGCCACCCCTCTAGAAAGTTCTTCTCTGACCATGCTATCTACAGCAGTTCTCACCCTCCATCTCCATCAGACACCTCAACATCCCAGAGAGTGCTTTATTTTTCTTTACAGTATTTATCACTATCGGACATTACTGCATACAGATCCTCCTCAATTTATGATGGGGTTACATCCCAATAAACCTATTGTAAGTTGAAAATATCATAAGCCAAAAATGCATTGAATACATCTAACCCCCTGAACCTCACAGCTCAGCCTGGCCTATCTTAAATGTGCTCAGAAACTTACCGTACAGTTGGGCACAATCATCTAACACAAAGCCTATTCTGCGGTAACATGCTGAATATCTCATATATTTGTTCATCACTTTACTGAAAGTGAAAAGCAGAATGGCAGTATGGGTACTTGAAGTATAGTTTCTACTGAACGCTAATTGCTTTCACACCATTGTAAAGTGAAAAAGTCGTAAGCTGAACTATCTTAACTTGGGGGCCATTTATGTATTTATTTGTTTATAGTTTGTCTTTCCCAATATATTGCAGGCTTCTTCAGGGCAGGTTTATTAGTTTCATTCACTGCTGCATCCCATGCTTAGAATAGTCCCTGAAACGAAGAAAGCACTCAATAAATATTTTGATTGAACTGAAGGAATGACTATGAATGAACGGGGCACTTGGACTCAGTTTCCCCTTCTACAACTTGGCTCTTCCTTGCTCAGGTCCATCCCTCAGGGGCCCCTGGCCTGCTCTTGGCCTCAATGGGCCCTGGCATCTCAGGCAGAGCCCCGGGGTGCCACCCACCCTGCTGTTTGCACACCCTTGCCAGTTCTCTGCGTTCAGCAGATAGTGAGGGGCGAGGCTGTGTGGGTATGTGAGCGACGCCAGAGAGGTCAGCTTCTCTGAGGAGATGTGCCTTCCTCATGTAATAGCATGGAGAGTATGGATGAGGAAAAACAGAGTGGCTCATGGCCAGCTCACTTCTTAAAGGCTCAGAACACAATGGGGTATGGCAGGCAACGTGGCCTTGAAGGGGAACAGGGTAGGAAGGGGTTGCCAAAGACAAAACACTAAGTGAAATTCTATCCAGGCCGTATCTGCCCAAGACGAAACTGTTTCTGGGAAAAAGGCAGATGCCTCTACAGACAAAGCAGCAGAGCCTCAACCAGCCCAAATATCAATGCAGAAAGGACAAGATGGAAAGCCCCGTGAAGTAAGGCTTGCTCACTGCTCTTGCCCAGCACCCAGGGCAGGTGCTGAGGCCATGGGGAGGCACATTGTAGGGGGATGTGGGGTTGAGACCAGCAAAGGAGGCACATTGGAAAGCAAGTGAACTTGGACAGTGACAAGTAAGGAAGATGCTTAAAGCTACTTAAAAGAGACATCAGGGATGAGGTGGAAAGTCAGGCAACAATGGGGTCACACCCTGGTTCCATCTATCACTGGCTAGGGGAACCTGGGCAAGTAACTTAACTCTTTTGTGCCTTATTTTTCTTACCTGAAAAATGGGTGTAATGGTACTTACTTTATAGATTATATCTTAATTATATGCCAATTTAGCATCATGGCCCTGACACATGACAAACCATATGGAGAAGAGAGATGGAAGGAAGAAGGACCTAAGTGGAGAGGTACGTTTAGACCAGGCTTAAGCACTGAGTCAGTGGACAGGAGGATGCAGGGTGAGTGGACAGAGGAAGCTAGTGGAGAAAAAACAAGGATTAAAAAGAGGTCTGAGGGAGTTCAAAGCATCAAGGAGAGGGAGCTTTGTAAAGAATCAAGGATGGGCAGTGTAGGAAGAGGAAGACGACGAAACCAGCAACCAATGTAATGTAGACCCTTGACAGAGACGCAGGGATACAGCCCATCTCGTGCTGCTGCTGAGGCCCAGGGAGGAGCCACCTGGGTGCCCAGAGCTGTGCTGGGCAGACACGGGGCAATTCAGCCCCAGGGGGACACACAGGTCTCTGCAGGAGGCAGCAGTTTGTTAGCACGGGAATTCATCAGGCTCGGGCACCTGCTGGGGAGGAGAGGGAAATACAGTCAGTGCATCTCCTCATCAAAAACAGGAAGGAAATGAAACATTTTGAAAGTCATTGAAAGGCAGGTTTTATATTAATTTGAGATAAAATGTTTGCTTAACCAACTGCTCTCTGAAGACTTCTTTATTTGGTATTTGGAGGCAGACATCACCCTGACGTACATTAGGAGGCCTGTGATCTTAGGCTTGTTCCAGCTGTGATTCACTTCACGTTTGATTCACTTCATCAATTACACAATTTGTCATCAGGTTATCTGAAAGCTGAGTAAAACCTCTCATATCCTCATGTGAGACACTTTCTCCAAGGACCAGGGTAGCTCTTAGAGTGTCCCGGGTTCAGGCTGTACTTGTCATCCAGAAATTTGGGATGAGATGCTGCTATAGCCTGGCCCCAACTTCCCACTTAAAAGTCCACAGGAAACAATATAATCACTACAGTCTATGGAGTGCCTACATGAAAATATTTAGATAATCTACTAAGATGTTATTGGCATTTTTCACTCCCATTTTTTTACAGCGTACAGCAGAGTTTTCTAGAGGCTACATGCTGTGTGCTATCACAACAGGCTGAATGCAGAGACAGATACATAAACCCAACTGTCTTTTCTTAAGCCAGACATTAAAGAGATTTGCAAAAATGGAAAACACTGTCACTGTCACTCTAACTAAATAGTTTTTAGTTTGAAAATAGTTATCTTTCTTAAGAACCTTTTTGTGTGTTAGCATGACATACAGATTTTTTGTACTAACCAAGTATTTCAAGCAGAAATTTAATTGAGAAATGAATTTTAGCTTCAAGTGTGGTAACTATTGTTAGATAGAACTACATGAACAGAAGCTCTTTGAGTCCTCAGTCATTTTTAAGACCAGAATGATCGCGAACTGCTGACCTTCTTTGGGCAAGATCACGTACTCACCTTTTCTGTTCATTCTCTTTAGCCTTCAGAGCAGACCTGTAAGAGCCTAGATTTCCAGCGTACGGAAAGCAAAAAGGAGGCCCAGAGTAAAGCCGCACCTCTAATAAGGGATAAAGCTGGGATTGGACATCACTTTGCTCTACCCATTTTGCTGCACTGTCTCTTAGTATCCATTGTGGCAAAAGGAAGTTTTATGGAAGAGAAAGCAAACCGCAACCATTAGAGATTTTGCAAGAGGCAAGCTTCACTCTCTAATACTTCCTGAAAAATATTCTCCGTGCTCCTTGGTCTCCAGGAAAGGAGACTAATTTAGTTCAAAAAGAGAGAGACATCTCTGTCCGTGGCTCAGCCCTGGGTACCGGGGCTCCAGAGCATCTTACAAGGGCTTGGGCATTCCTCCGGGGGCAACCGGGCTTTTATACAAATATACAAGGTTGCTTTCAACAGCTAACCCTCCCTGGGGACCTCCTCTGGTGTGCAGCTCCATCTTTTCTGCATTATTTTTCACATCCAGAACTCAGAACACACACAGAGAACCGTCCTCTCCACTCTTGTCATTAGGAAGGAAGCCTGGCGTGAGCTTCAGACCTACACAAATCTAGATTTGAATCCATGCCCTCTGCCGTGCAAATGACTTAACCTTTCTGAGCCCTGCTCTTCTCAGTTTTAGAATGGAAATGCTAGTATTTACCTTGTAGGGTTATCGGGTGCCTAAAGCACTTGGCACGGGAATGAACGGTGCTGGTTTCCAGTTCCTCATATCTGCTGTGGGATGCGGGAGGAACCGTTGTTCCACTGCAAATGGAGTCACTGTCACTGAGGGCCACTTAAGCTGCACGAATTCTCACCAGAAGCCTGGTTTCCTTCCAGTCGTCAGCCATCCAGCTCCTGCTACAGGGCAGATGCTTTTGAGACTCTCAGGACGTAATGTTAAAGGATTTATGGTCTCTTCTCTCAAAGGGCTTACAGTTTAATGTACTTGTACCCAAACTTTGCTAGAACATTTCTCAGATCAATCTTCCCTTAAAAGACTTTTTAAACAATATTATTTTTAGAGCACTTTTAGGTTCATAGCAAAATTGAATGGAAAGTACAGAGATTTCCCATTTATCCCCTCCCTCCACACAGCCACTCTCAACATCCCCAAGCCAACAGATGCGCCTCCACCGAAACCTCCTTATCATCCAGAGTCCATAGTTTACATTCAGGCTCAGTCTTGGGGTTGTTTATTCTATGGGTTTGGACAAATATATAATGACATGTGTCCACCATTAAAAGACTATTGAACATGCTAAATTGTATGTCTTTCCTCGGAGGTGCACCCATTAGTCTGGCCCAGACAATGGGGATGGAGGGTGGGTAATCTCACTTCAGTCTGATGGTGCCATCTAGACAGTGATTCATCCCAGGGACTCCCTGGCAGAAAACCTGCTTTGGGTGGGCCTTATGGTGGCTCCTGCTTCTCAGCTTCGTGTATTTCTAGTACAGGAAGTGGGTTACATGGAGATCTTTCATGGAGAGACTCTGCCATAAGCAAAATAATCCAGCCTCCAAAAAGGATGTTCATGTCCTAATCTCCAGAACATTACATGGCAAGAGAGACTTTGTAGATGTGATGAAGTGAAGGAGTTTGTCATGCAGAGATAATCTTGGATTATTTGGGGTGGCGGGCAGGCAATGCCATCACCTGGGTCCTTATAAGTGACATTAGGATACAGGCGAGTCTGAAAAGGGTCTATGATGACAGAAGCAAGGGTCAGAGTCAAAGACAAATCTGAAGCTATCAGGCTGCTGGCTTTGAAAATGGAGAAAGGGACCATGAGCCAGGAAGGTAGGTGGCCTCTAGCAGCTGGGAAAGGGAGGGAAATTGGATTCTCCTTGAGAGCCTCCCAAAGGAACACAGTCCTGCCAAAATGTTGATTTTAGCCCAGTGAGATGCAGCTTGGACTTCTGGCCTCCAGAAATGTAAGAGAATGAATTTGCTTTATTTTAAGCTACTGAGTTTGTGGTGATTTGTTACAGCAGCAATAAGAAGCTAATACAGGCTCAGAGAGGCATGCACCTCTGGGGCTCACAGCATTCCTGGTTCTCTGGAATGTGAGAGCAAACCCAGAAGAGAGAAGCTGGGGCCCTTAGGGCAGCAGCAGCAGATGTTGGCTGAGCTCTGTGAGGGTCGTTGGGAGACTTAGCATGGTCACTTGGGCTGTGAGGTGACTCATGGCTACTGCCAGTTCGATTAGCTGTGATGACCACAAGTGAGGAACCATGCTGACAGCAACTTTGGGCCTCATGAAGACTCCCACATGAGCGATGGTGCAATGAATGCTGCAGCAATGTGGCGATAAAGCCAGAGGAATAGCTTTGCTGTTCTGAGACCCTGGAGTTCTCAGAGGTGACAGAGAGGGTCAGGGTGAAGATTCAGGAGAAGACCGGCCATTACCAAAGGAGTGCAATGGAGGCCACACAGGGTACTGACAGGAATGGCAGCCAACATTTGCTGAGTATCTCTGTGTGCTGGAAACTGTGCTAGCAGTGCCCACCCTGTCCCATAGAATCTTCACAATGATTCTAAGAGGTAGATACTATTATTATTCCAATCTTACTGGTGAAGACACGGAGACTTTCCATGGTTAATTTTGACCAAGAGCAAAAACCAGCAAGTAAAAGATCTTGACTTCTGTCTGCTCAATGCCTCCTCCTCCCCCATTTTTTTTTTAAATCAACTGTTGTAGAAAGAACATGAGGTTTGATGAGAGCAAGATTTGTGTTTAGATTCAGTCCTACTACTCCATACCCTCAGCCTGGTAATTTAACCCGTGTAGGCCTTTGTCTCTCATGTGTCTATTTCTTTAGAAGAAATAGAGTGGTAGTTGAAAGTGAGCATTTGGGAGGATAACTACCCTGTATTTGAATCCTGGTTCAGCCTCTTATAAGCTGTATGACATGAAGCTACATATTTAATCTCTCTCTACTTCAGTTTATTCATCTGTATAATGAGGATCGTGTTTTATTATCTGAATGGAGTTGTTTTATTATCTGAATAAGGGTCAAATGGCATAGTATCTAAAGCTCTTTGCACAGTACCTGGTTCACAGGGAGCTCCCAATGGGTACTACTTAGAGTAGGGCTGAGAAGACAAAGTTGGGAATAGAAATGGCCTGGAGTAATCCCGGGACATGGGAGGCATTCAGTCTGTGCTTGCTGTTGTTTTTATCTGTGGTAGGCAGGAAGCAGCCCCAGCAAGAGGACAAACTGAAGTCCTGGCCTTTGGGGTGGGAAAATGTCTGTGTGTTTTAGGGGTGAGAGGGTGCAGTTAGATGACTTGGAAGGGACTGCAGGGTCTCTGAGGGTCACAAAGAGAATCAGAAGCCACTGCTCCAAAAGGGCTGAGGCTGGGATCATGTGTCAGAAGCCAATAGTACAGGGAGCTGTGTGGGAACCCCAGGCTTCTCATCCATTTTTGGACCCAGTAATTTTGGGCAGAGGTGCCAAGACAAACTGAAAATCTTGGCCCCTGTCCCTCACCAGAGTGCGACAGAGCCAGAAACCAGCTTTTCATGATCATTGGCACTGTTTGCTTCATAAACTTGGAATTTTGCATTTTAGCAGTCCTCAAAATGAAGCACCTGTGGCATTGAAATTATTGTTTTCCTTATGGAATGGGCTATTTATCACATTATCCTATTTGAAGTGATTATTCTCATTCATCAAATTGAATTTAATTAATTTTCATAATTCAAGAGCTTCATAGCTGCGAACTATATACACTTGGCCAATAGTTCTGTGAAACAATCTGTTTTTCCCTCTTGCATTTATTTGCATCCTAAAAGGCTACATTTACTTCTCCAGAGTGAAACTGCTCTGTGTGCCCAGTCATACTGGCAAATTCGCTGGAGAGAAGAGAACCCGCTAGTAAAGCTCAGCTCAAGCATTAGTGGCAAACAGATGCACACTCAGAATGTTGTTTTAACTGATGGGAGAGAATGGAAGGGAGAAGGCATCTATGAAGGAGACAGTGCCTTTCCCTTAAGATCGTGAAAAGTGTTCTGGGCTGCCAGACTCCAGAGCAGAAACAGTTGCACACAGCATCTGCCCGCAAACAACTTCAAAGGTGCTATCCACTCTGCGGAGCCCACGTCTGGCCTTATTTGTGTGGGGAACTTTGCACATGGCTTTCCATATTTCTTTCCCCATTGCCCTAGAGGAAGCCCATGTCTGAGGATGCTTTCGTGCCAACCCTGACCATTTCAGATCTCCTGAATGCTGCCTTCAGGGTTAACTTCCTTAGACCTCCATCAGGGTGCTTGGGGGTCTGACATTTTATTTTTATGCACTGACATGTGCAGGAGCATTTATGCCCAGATTGGTCCAAGCGTTGTTCTAGAAAGTGCTTCAAAATAAAAGGACAAGCATATTGTTGGATTTATGTGATACATAATTAGAGTGATATCTATCATACAACATATGATCATAAGTGTCTATAAAATTTGTGTCTATTTACATATATATACACCCATAAAGACGTAGCATTAAGGTGCAATTTCTTTACAGCGCCAGCAAGATTGTACTGTCAACACTTTATAACCTGTCATCAGTACTCTGGTCAATAAGGTTATAATTGGAGACTAATACCTTTGTATTCACCCTATGTTTTTCGACATCCACCATAACTGGATACTGATATATACCTTCACAGGTTACACAGTGCTTTTCACATGCATTCATGCATTATTTCACTTGATCTTCACAACACCTGGTTTTAAAGTGAAAAGTCTAAGGCTAAGAGTGTGATGTGTCCAAGATTAGGGAGTTCCCAACTGGGTGAAGCTGGCTTTAGCCAGGTCTTCCCAATCAACATTTGCTATTTCTTGCAAATCAAAACCACAATGAGATACCATGTCACGCCAGTTAGAATGGTGATCATTAAAATTTTTTTTTAAAAAACAGATGTTGACAAGGTTGCAGAGAAAAAAGAATGCTTTTACAATGTTGGTGGGAGTGTAACTTAGTTCAACCATTGTAGAAGAGCGTGGTGATTCCTCAAAGATCTAGAGGCAGAAATATCGTTTGACCCAGCAATTCCATTACTGGGGTATATATCCAAAGGAACATAAATCATTCTATTATAAAGATGCATGCATGTGTATGTTCATTGTGGCACTATTCACAATAGCAAAGACATGGAATCAACCTAAATACTCATCACTGATAGACTGGATAAAGAAAATGTGGTGCATATACACCATGGAATACTATGCAGCTATAAAGAAGAAAAAGATCATGTCCTTTGTGGAGACAGGGATGGAGCTGGAAACTGTTATCCTCAGCAAACTAACACAGGAACAGAAAACCAAACACCACATGTTCTCACTTAGAAGCGGGAGCTAAATGATGAGAACTACATGGACACATGGCAGAGGGAGTACAACACACACTGGGGCCTGTTGGTGGGGGGAGGTGGGAGGGAGAGCATCAGGAAGAATAGCTAATGGATGCTGGGCTTCACACCAAGGTGATGGGTTGATCTGTGCAGCAAACCACCATGGCACACCTTTACCTATGTAACAAACTTGCACATCCTGCACATGTACCCTGGAACTTAAAATAAAAGTTGAAAAATCCCACATTTGCTATTTCCTTTGTATGATTACATCTCTTGGTAGCTCAAAAATACTAGAAATCGTAATAGTTATACAAAGAATAATTATCATGTATTCAGCATATACCTTATGCCAAGCACTGTTTGGAGCACTTATGTGCACTTCTGTGTAATCTTTATGCTTACTCTTAGAGGTAAGTAGCTTAATTTCCAGTTTGTAGATGAGGAGTCTGAGGTTCGGCAAGGTGAAACAAGCCCAGGCCACAAAGCCTCACATCTGGTGAAGCCAATTTTGGACTCGGCTCTCTCTGAATCCTAAACACATGTTCTTTTCATTTGCCTAGGCTACCTATAAGTCATTTTCACTTCAGTGAAAATTGAAGTCAATGCTCCCACCTTTTGTATAGCATTTGCATTTTAATATGTCTCTAATTATGGAATAAAAGGATTTGTTCCCTGGTCTTAAAATAGTTCCAAGCATCAAGAAATAAGTGGGAGAGAGAGTCTAGAGGGCAATGGGCAGCCCCCTTAGTGTCTCTGAAAATCAGCCTATAGAGCTGCTGGTAGCACAACTTCAACCCTCTGGAGAACTGAACAGGTTCATCTGGAGAGTGCTGCATTCGCAACACGGCAGGGAAACCATGAGTTCTGGAGGCAGAACACCTGAGTCTGATCAGCCCTGCTCTTTAGGAGCTGTGTGACCTTGACAACTTCCTGACCCTCTTAGGGACTCTGCTATCTTCCTTGAAAAACAGGGATTACATTAAATAATGTGTGTGTGGATTGCAAGGCCAAGAAAAAGAAGGTACACTTTTGTGTTCTCTTCCAGAGAGTCAGTGCCCTGCTTCCCCCTTCTCAGCCCCACAGCTCGGAGGAGCACACAAATGACCGCCAGGGCACGTGCACAGCAAGCAGCTGCCCTGCTGTTCCGAAGGTCTTTGGCTGCAAGAGAGATGAACCTGTCATTTCAGGAAGGCGCTTCCAAGGCTCTTCATGGACAAGCTGCCTTAAATGAAAAGACCATTGTATTAAGAAACAACTCTGCTAATCACAGAAACAGCTCCTGCTCTACAGGCCCCATAGCACCAGCGGAAGGAAGCCAGGGCGTCACTGCAGGTTCTGGGGCTCCTTGTATAGGAGTTACAGGGGGCTACCTGGTGTGGATGGAGTCCAGCTTCATACTTTCCCGGCTGCGATACTGGCCAGGTTGGCCTCACCTCCCTAAGTCTCCATGTCCTTATTTGTATAATGCAGTTACCAATGTCCATATTTCAGGGCTCCTATAAAGATTGCAGATAATGTTAATGAAATGCCTAACGAAGGACCTGGTCTAAAGTGGGCATTCAGTGAGTGTTAGTTCTCCTGTTTCTCTTCTGCCCTCTCTCCCTCAGGCCCACGTTTAGAGGTATTCATTTGTAGCAGACACGCAGACTGAGGTGCATTCTGTCAAAAAGGCTCTGTCAAGAACAAGGGGCTCTGCCTGCTCTGGAAGAGGCCCCTGGGTTCGCCCACTTCCGAAATCTCACCCGCACGTGTTCTTCAGCTCAGGAACTGATGAAGACGACAAAGCGACTTGATAAAAATGGCTGAGCCTGCATGCATGAAAGAGAACAATGTTCAGACACTTCTGTCTGCTGACCCCTGCAAGATTCTGGTATCAAACTCCTGTCTCTCCTCACTAAGGACCAGAGGTTGCCCTGGTGTGGCGGAAGCTGTATAGAGGCCCACACCATGATGTCTGCCAAGTCCTCCAGGCCCTCTTACATCTTGTGTTCGATTTTCCCTCATTGCTTCTTCTGAAATGTCCACTCGTTGTTTCAGAGCTGAGAATGCTGACTTCTTAGTCTTTGCTTATGCAATTGCTGAAAGTGCAGCTTTTAAGTCCTGCATCATTATCAAATTGATTTCTGCCAAAAGCTGTTCTTCTCTTGCCAATGCTCTGGAAACACGGGTTGCTGCCTTCTCAGTCTGGATGGATACAGGCCCTATTTGGCCAAACCATGGTACTTCCTGTTTAAATAATTCCCTGAAAGCACCAGCTCATCGGCATAAGTGTTCATCACTTTATCTCCAACTTTCTGTGGTGCTGTTACAGTCTCTATGGACCCAAAGTTAGAGAAAGAAGGAAACAAGATACAGCAATTGGCCCCTAGATAATGTCTATCATTCAGGCACATAAGTGAGCCTGAGCCAAATCCTGAGTTCTGGCTACATGCACAAGCCCAGGCTAAGTAAGGTAGCAAATACGTGCAGTGTATGCATGGCATGGACCCTGCCTGCAGGGAGCCTGCAGGAGTGCCACACACAATGACGTAACGTCCTGAAATGGAGACAGTAAACCCGGTCAGTGTTTGCAATGTGGCAAATGAGAGATCGATCAGTATGAGTGCAGTCCGTGGAAGGTTTCTCAGAGCTGAGAAGGAAGTGAGGGTTGTTCAAGAATCTATAGGGATTAAGAAAACAGGGTAAGCATTCTTAACATGGTTAAGAATTCTTAAGGAAACATGGGGAAGCATTCTCGGTGAAAGAAACGGCTCGAGCAAAGACAGAGGTGGAAATTGGCCCGGTGTCTTTAAGGCACTGAAAGGCTATCAGCCTACTCGATCTGTTTATTTTAGGAGAATAGTAGGAGTCAAGTTTGTAAAGATAACTGAGGAGGTCGACTTCTAAGCCAAAGAGCTTGGTCTTACTCCTTTAGGTAATGAAGTTGCTGAAAGTTTTTGAGAAGACAAATGGCACACTGAAAGTGGTGTTTCCGAAAAATTTTATCAGCAGTGGTGTTTGGAGGGGGTGACATTAAGGAGCAAAAGAAGAGACTTCAGGTAGTGGGAATCGTTAGAGGACTTGCAAAGAACTGATATGAAATCATTAGGACTCGAACTAGGATGGCAATAGAGGGAAAGGGAAATAAGGGATGGGTTCAACACAAATTGAAGAGCAAGCAGATAATGGACTTGAAGGAATGAGAGGAGAAGCAACGACATCATAGGTCAAAGGCAGAAAATCTGGAGCTTGTTGGCAGAACAATGTACTGTCTGCTTAAACAAGTAAAATCTGAGGTCTGTGGAGACCATCAGCAAGTGAAAGGCCAAAATGGCTGGTAAATTGCTTGAGATTTGAGGCGGAGCGCTGGACTGAATTCCAGGCTGCAAACGTGATCTGGGTATGATTTGATTGGAGAGGATAGCTGCAGGTGTAATGGCTTTTCTCCAGGTGTGAGTGCCTGTGTGAGATTTAAAACAGAGGGGAAGACTGCAGGAGATACTGCACTCCTAAGAGAGATTAAGGAGAATGGAGAGAGCAAGGTTGAAAAGCCAGGAGCAATGGGATGAAGAGAAGAGGCTGGGGTTTTCATCTTGGAAAGGAGGGCTCCATAACAAGGTACGCTGGGCCCTTGGTAGCAGGACGGGGTGGGGGTGAGGGAGAAAGGGCAGTAAGCCAGGAATGGACAGGCTAGGTAACTATTTTGGCTTAAGGCTGGCCTCCTAGTGTTGTGGCAAATGTAAGACTGGTTCACATTAATACTGACATGGAGGTGTCTAAGCAGGTGATCTGGGGCAGAACTCATGTAGTCAGAAGGCTGGACTTCAAGAATCTTGGCTTCTGAGTGTCTGTCCATCTAAACCAGGATCCCAGAAAGAACTAGAGGGAGCAGACAGGATCAGAGTTCAGGCCGGGAGAAGAGCAGGCATCAGAAGGTAGAGGGCGATGGTTTTGTTGTTCTCTAAACCCTAATGGTTCGCCAAGATGCATCTAGGGCTGCTGAAGGGGCAGGGGAGCTCCACGCTCCCTCACTCCCATTCAACCTAACAGGCTTTTTACTTACTGAACTTTGTGATGTGATAGGATTGAATTTGAAGAAAGGGTTCCACTACTAAAGTAAAGTTTGAAAATGAATGGCAGATTTGGCCTACTGGAAATAAAAGCAGACGCACTATTATTGGCAACAGCCCATCCATAAAGGAACACGGCATAGCGGCTGTGAACGGCGCAGCTGGCAAACATGATCAGCAAGATCTATGCGTGTCAGTTGAGTTAACATCAGAGGATGTCTGTGTCATATTGGGAAAGGGCAGAAGCAAGTTTCAGGATAATGTAGATGATACATATATTTGTGAAACAAAAAAAGGAAAAAGAAACCTATGAATTTTCATATGTGTTGATACGAAAGATAAAGACAAGAAGGGCTCCACACCAGACTTTGGCTTCTTCAGGCACAGGAATTAAAAGAGGGTAGATTATTACCACATTTTTAAAGACAGACTTTTGTATTGTGTAAGTGGTTACTATGAGTCTGTATTTTTCTTTTATACTTTTTAATTACGAATAAGTAGAGATTCACCAGAAGTTGCAAAAATAGTATAGAGAATCCTGTGTTCCATTCATCCACTTTCCCCAGTGGTAACATCTAACATGATGATAAAAGCTAGGAAATTAACATTGGTATAATTCATATACATTGTTCAGATCTCACTTGTTTTATATCCACTCATGTGTGTGCCTGTGTGCGTATATAGTTCAATGCAAAACCATCACATGTGTAGATTTATGTAACCTCCGCCACTATCAAGATATATAATGGTTCTATTACCACAAAAATCCCTCATGCTACCCCTTTATAGTCATATCCCTCCCCACTCCTACTTCCTGTTCCCTGGCAACCAGTAATCTGTTCTTCATTCCTAAAATTTTTTCAAGAATGTTACATAAATGAAAGCATATAGCATGTAACCTCTTGAAATTGGCTTTCTTTTCATTTAGCATAATTTCCTTGAGATCCATTCAAGTTCTTGCATGTGTCAATAGTTCGTTTCTTTTTATTACTGAGTGGTATTTCATGGCACAGAGGTACCACTGTTTGTTTAACCATTTACCCATTGAAGGACACGTGGGTTGTTTCCAATTCCGGGCCATTAAAAGTAAAGCTGCTGTGAACATTTGTGTAGACATTTCTGTGTGGACATAGCCTTTCATTTCTCTGGTATAAATGTCCAGGAGTTCAACTGCTGGCTTATAAGGTAACTGTATGTTTAGTTTTTTTTAAGAAACTACCAGACTATTTTCCAGGAAGACAATACCATTTTATATTCCTATCAGCAATATATAGATGTGCCAATTCCTTAGTTCTTGTCAACATTTGATATTATTCCTATTTTTTAAATGGTAGCTATTTTCATATGTGTATAGTGGTATTTAATTTGCATTTCCCTGATGGCTAATGATGTTGAACAAATTTTCATGTTCTTTTTTTTTTGCCATCTGTATACCCTTTTGTGAGATGTCTATTTATATCTTTTGCCCATTTTCTAATTTAATCGTTGATATTTTTTATTGTTGAGTTTTGTGAGTCCTTTATATATTTTAGATATAAATCTTTTGTCAGATATTTGGTTTGAAAATACTTTCTTCCAGTCCAGATCTTGTCTTTTCATCTTTTTAATAAAGTTCATTGTAGAGCAAAAGTTTTTCATTTTGATGACATCCAACATATTGATTTTCTTCCATAAATCATGTTTTTTCATATCACATTTAAGAACTTTTCATGAACTCTAGGTCCTGAAGATTTTCTCCTATGTTTTCTTTTGAATATTTTATAATTTTGTGTTTTATATGTAAGTATATAATCCATTCTGAGTTATTTTTCATTTACAAATGTGAGGTTTAATTTAAAGTTCTTTTTATTGGCCTTTGGGTGTCAACTACTTCAGTACCATTTGCTGAAAAGATTATTCTTCCTCCATTGAATTGCTTTTGCATCTGTCAAAAATCAGTTAATTTGTGCATCAAAAGACACTACCAACAGAATAAATAGGTAGCCTACATGATAAAATTTTCATGTTGTCCCCTCTAAATCTCATGTCTAATTATAATCCCCTGTTGGAAATGGGGCTGGGTGTTTCCGTCATGGGGACAGATCCTTTATGGTTTGGAGGTGTCCTCAAGATAGCAAGTACTTATAAGATCTGGTTGTTTAAGTGTGTGGCACCCCCTCCCTCCCCATCTCTTGCTTACACTCTCACCATGTGACTGTCTGCTCCCCCCATCACCTTCTGCCATGATTGTAAGCTTCCTGAGACCTCCCGAGAAGCTGACCAGTTGCTGATGTCATGCTTCCTGTACAGCCTGCAGAACTATGAGCCAATTAAACCTCTTTACCTTATAAATTACACAGCCTCAGGTATTTCTTTATAGCAATACAAGAACGGCTTAATACACCACAGAATGAGAGAAAGCATTTGGAAATCACATAGCTTACAAGGGATAAAAATCCAGAATATATAAAGAACTCCTAAAATTCAGCAACAATAACACAAACTGATTCAAAACTGGGCAAAGGACTTGAATGGACATTTCTCCAAAGTACATGTACAAATGGTCAATATGAGATGCAAATCAAACCACAATAAGATACCACCTCACACACATTAGGATGACTCCTATCAAAAATATCAAAAATAGCAAGTGTTGGTGAGGACGTGGAAAAATAGAAACACTTGTTCACTGTTTATGGGAATATAAAATGGCACAGCCACTATGAAAAACAGTGTAATATTTCCTCAAAAAGTAAAAAATAAGATTGCTGTATGATCCAGCAATTCTACTTCTTGGAATATACCAAAAAGAATTGAAAGCAGGGTCTCAAAGAGGTATTTGTACACCCATGTTCATAGCAGCATTATTTACAGTAGCTAAAATGTTGAAGTTACCCAAATGTACGTCAATGAATGAATGGAAAAGCCAAATGTGGGATACCCGTATGCTGTGGTTTGACTCTGTCCCCTGAAGTTCATGTATTGGGAATTTAATCCCCAATGCAACAGTGTTGAAAGGTGGGACTTTTAAAGAGATGATTAGATCAGTAAGACTCTGCCATCATAAATAGATATATGCTGTTATCATAAGGATTGGCTTATTGCAGGATTATCCAATAACCAATTGAGTAATTGCAAAATTATCCAATTAGGGTTCACAGGTAAAATATGAACCCTCTTTCCCTCACTCTCACCCTCTCTTATTCTTCTGCCTTCTGTGATGGAATGAAACAACACAAAGGCCTTCACCAAATGCCAGTGCCATGTTCTTGGACTTCCCAGCCTCCATAACTGTAAGTCAAATAAATTTCAGTTCATTATAATTAACTTAGTGATAGTAGCATAAATTTGACTGAAACACTATCCAATGGAATATTGCCCTTTAAAAGGATAGAAATTCTGCAATATGCTATAACATGGATGAACCTTACGTTAAGTGAAATAAGTCAGTCACAAAAACACACGTACTATATGATTCAACTTATATGAAGGAATTAGAGTAGTCAAAATCATAGAGACAGAAAGTAAAAGGGTGGTTGCTATGGGCTGAGGAGAGTCATTATTTAATAACTAATTATTATTAAATAAGTATTAATTATTTAATGGGTATAGGGTTTCAGTTTTACACTATGAAAATAGTTATAGAGATGAATGGTGGTGATAATTGCACAACATTATGAATGTATTTAATACAGCTAAACTGTACACTTAAAAATGGTTAATTTATTCTGTTTCAAAATTGTTTTAGCTATGCTAATTCATTTGTTTTTCTATATGAATTTTAGAATAAACTTGTCTATAATTATAAAAAATTCTCACTGGGATTTTGATAGGAACTGCATTAAATCTGTAACTCAGTATGGGGAAAACTGACATCTTTATTATGTTGAGTCTTTCAATCTGTGAATATGGTATGTCTTTCCATTTATTTAGAGTTTCTTTGATTTCTTTCATCAGCACTTTGCAGTTTTCAGTATACAAATCTTGTACATGTTTTACTTGAAAAATCCAATAAAGTAATTTTAAGTCATTGATATAGGTGATAAGTATAGAGACACATCTGTAAGTTTTTAAACGGAACCAGGCACCAAAAGCAAATGATTTGAAATGGAACTAAGTACCGAAAGCAAACGCGGCACATTTTATCTTTCCCCCTGCCCCAGGGCAACAAGAAGGGAAAGAAGTGAGAGCTGCCAAGGGTGAGGTTTTACACAGGGCTCTGGGCAGCCAGAGACTCCACAGAGAAGGGAGCCCAGAAGGGGGTGAAGGGTCCGTGAAAGGGATGTAGGGGGAATATCCCATATGTTCTTCCCCTACCTCATAGTATTGCCAAGGAGCACCCAGGGCCAGAAACAGCTCAGGGGAGGAATAGAGACTTGTGATCTCCTAAGCAGGAAATCCATAAATCCTTTAACCAAGAAGGCCCTACATGAGATCCCAGTTTCCCACTCAACTATGAAAAGGTGATGCAGGTAAATTTAAAATTATCCAACAACTAGAAAGAAATCCAATCACAGAAAGTGTGCTCATGCCAATCTGTTCAGCTATCACATCCACTGTGTTAATATATTCTTCTTAACCATCTCAGAGTACTTCTCCTTGCTACCAGAAAATCATGATGGTGAACAAAGGCAAAGAGAGAATTTCATTATTTACCATTTTTCCAACTGCAAAGTCAGTAGGGCGTGTCTCCAAGTTAAATCTATTGTGGTCCCTTCCATGGGGCATTGAGCCATAGGAGCCAGTATCAGCAAAGGTCATTTTATGTCTTGTAATGTTTGCGAAGATAAAACTGAACTCAAATAGTAAGAATTTTTGTTTTAAGTTCTCACCTTTCTCATGATGCAACAGAGACAACTATATCAGAATTCAGAAAAACACAGACGAAAATGTAATATCCGTGAAGAATAAGACAAATCAAATTATATTATATCTGAAAGAAACAGAATTTTGTTTCTAAGGCAAACAAGATCCAGCAGATATAATTTTTGGCTCTTTTGCCACAAACAAATCACTAAGAAGCAATAGCATTTTATTATTGTGCAAAACAATTCCTGAAGAGAAGAAAATAATGAGTGGGCATTGTCATGTCAGGCTTTTGTTCAGGCTTAAGGAATATACTGAGAAACACCAAAGCAAACATCCATCCAAACCTCATTCAAATAGATGGAGCAGACTCCAAGACTAAAAAGTATAAAATAACACGCAATAGAACATTTGTCTCCATAAGCATAAATTACAAATTTTAATGGAAAGTTGTTGAAAATAAATTTACTAAACCTATTACTTGAGACTACTCAAGAGGATTCAGAACTAACATTAGAGGAAAAAATGGGCACAACATCCAGAACAGTCCACAGTTGGGCTTTTGGAATGAGGCAGTAGGAAAAAGCTGTAATTTTGTTGAGTAAAAGGAGTGAGCTGGGATCTGGTGTATCCAGAGTCTTTCCTATTCCATATGGGCTTTCTCAAGTCTTGGGGAAGTCACTGTGAAGAAATGCCACTTCCCAAATGAACATTGTGAACATCTTGGCAATTCATTTCTGAAGCAAGTCTTATCTAAGTAAGACATGGGAGAAATGAATGGTGATTTGATCATGGTTGGAGGGACCACAGGAAGTAGTCCGCAAAGAGAACAGCCACTGACTGCAGAAAGCAAATGTTCGATAGTACTTGCTCTGGGCCAGTCACAGGTCTCAGTGCTGTACAGGTGCCAACTCATTAACCTTCAGGACAATCCCATGAACTAATTATTATCATGATGTCATTTTATACAAGAAGAAAATGAGGCACAAGGAGGTGAGATAAATTATCTAATATTATTCGAATTAGCCTGTGGTAGAATTGGAGTCCAGGTTCTTACTGTTTTTTGTTTTTTGTTTTGAGATGGAGTCTAGCTCTGTCGCCAGGCTGGAGTGCAGTGGTGTGATCTCATCTCACTGCAACATCCGCCTCCCGGGTTCAAGCAATTCTCCTGCCTCAGCCTCCTGAGTAGCTGGGATTACAGGCACATGCCACCACGCCCAGCTAATTTTTGTATTTTTAGTAGAAATGAGGTTTTACCATGTTGGTCAGGTTAGTCTGGAGCTCCTGACTTCGTTATCCACCCGCCTTGGCCTCCCAAGGTGCTGGGATTACAGGTGGCAACTAACACACTATGAAAGAGGTCTAATAGAATGCTACATATCAGACAGGGAATAGAAAAATTGGTGCTAAGTCCATCCACTTTCCATAGCAAGTGCCACAACAATGTCCCATGTTTTAGACTTGCAAGATGGTCCTTGTCACTGCCATCAAGACTAGAAGACTCCCATGGTATTAACTTGTCACAAAGACCTAAAGGAAGGCATGCAATCACTGAGGGAGAATTTCTCTGAGGAGAGAAAGAGCCTGGGAGTGGAGACTTGATTAAGAGGCACAACAAAATGCTGAAGAAACAACAGGCTGGGATTCAGGAAGCTCTGGAACAATCGTTTCAACCTGAACCAAAGGGTTAGGTCTGAAAAGTCTAACAAGACTGCCCAAAGTGTCTCCAAGGGCCCAGGTGAAGTGACCCTGTTAGACTGGTAGTGAACAGAAGAAACAAAAACGATCAGGCCATAGCCCAATCATGGTATGAAGCCAAGTCCAGTTAACAAAAGTATGCTGCATACCTGTGAGTTACCTTCTTCATGGTTTACTCCTTTGGTAAAATGGCTTTGCCCATTAAGCACCCAACTAACAGTGTTGTATTGAAGACCATTAGAGGGGCAATGTCTCAGAGAAGCATAGGGAAAGGAGGCCCTCCCAAGGTCACAGAGGTTAGAGAAGAGCCCCTAATTCCTTCATACCACCTGTGGAAAGTACTAGCAAGCACACAACTGGTAGCCTTCTCTTCAGTCTGTTCCATTCCAGTGGTTTCCTTCTTCTCTGCTGTTATGTTTAATAGGAAAATGCGATGTATCCTCTGAAATTTGAGCTTTGAGATTGCACCAGGATCTAACATGTGATGCTGTGATGTCCTGACCATGCCACCCTGGCCAGTCCACCAGGCCAGGCAGGGCTGAGCCTGGAGCTAAAACAGAGTGCATTCCCAGGCTTCCCCCCAGGGCCCAGGACAGCTGTCATATGCCCATTTCAGGCCACAGAAAGGATGAAAAAAAATCTGTCTTCTCTCCTCCCTCTCAGAGCCTTTTCTCTGCAAAGCAGTGTTTTTTTCAAAATGGAATAGCCAGCGCCCTGCCAGGGATAGAGGGCAAAAGTCAGAGCCAAATGAGTCAACTGCACGGTCCCTTCATGACACCATTCAGTTATGAGAGTGTTCTCCCAGGACTCAGCACCCACCTGGGACCTCTGGCCCCTCACACCTGCTGCTCATTCTGTGGGACATGTCCTGCCCTCTGCTCTAATCCCCTCCTTCCTTGGACCTGCCTGATTTCCATTCATCCCATAGGAATTACCTTGTGACCTCCTTCAGGAAGTCTGTCTGCCTGCCTCAAGATTACAGGATGGGCCATTTATACATATGCGGTCCCTCAGCACCTCCTGTTCACTTCACCATAGGATTTATCAAGCTGTATTGCAATTTCTTGTTTGCTTTTATTTTCTCTCCCACTAGACTGTACACTCCAGAGGAAAGGGACTGTGTCTAGATCACGGCTGATAACCAGTGCCCAGTTCTGGGCCTCAACAAATGCCTTGTGGGATGAGCTCACGCTGGAGCCTAGCAGGTGTGCAGACTCGTGCATCATTCAGGAGCAGTGTGCTCAAGAACAGTTACTGACGTCAGACAGGCCTGGGCTACAATTCCACTTCTGCCACTTAGTAGCTAAGTGTTGTTAGACCAACCCAAAGCTGAATTCTCTCATTCGTAAAATAACAATCACAACAATGATAATAATTATTAATTTTGTTATGATTACAATACCTACCTCAGGATTGAAATAAGGATTAAGTGAGATATTCTAAGTGCTAAAAATAGACCTTAGCACATTCCAAAGGCTGGGCAGATATTAGCAATCCACCTCTCCTCCCCCAATGCCAGGTTCTTCTGCTAGAGTCCATTTTGAAGAGAAAAAATTATTAGATTTGATGAAAATAAAATGGAATTGTTTTTCAAAGGCAGATTCCCATCCAGCAGAAACACTTAAGACAATCATCTTTCACGACGATGAGTAATATCTCTCACGCTGTCATCCAGAATGACGCACAGCAGCAGAGGGTCTCATGTCCAAGGGTGCATTCAAACTGTTTCTTGAGTCATTTCTTACTCATCGCAAAACTCACCATTAGGTGGCAGCCGAGCCGGGGGCCCTCAGAGAAAAGAGCGAACTGACCTTTGAAGGCAGAGACGCTACCAGAGGCCACACCGCTGAGAAGCGAACATCTGACTCATCTGGGGAGTGTTAGCCCAGAAAATGACAAGGGCTTAATTCAATGGCGTGTAAAATATCACATCCCCATGCCCAGAGGTGTACAATAGACCCAGTAAGCCCAAGAGTAATCTCCCCAGAAATAAAAGAATTAGAGCGGTTGACAAATGAAGACAAAAGCTTCTAAACCATTTTAGGTGCTTGTAATAAATTTGATCCCAAGATAATTAAATGATATTGTGAGCAGCCTCATCTAGTCGTGTGTGCCTCCTGCTTAAAAGCCTTCACTGGCCCCACCGGGTTTCTCAATCACTGTGTGTGTGGGTTGCAGGGGGAGTTAAGACTGGTGTCAGACTCTCCAGGGGAGCATAAAAAAAAAGAAACATTCAATACACCTCCTATTTTCATAATACAAACTGCAGAGAGTAAAGCTTGATGGACTCTATCTGGTGATAATATGCAGATGATAGAGTGAAAAGGCATGGAAAGGACGTGGATTTTCAAAAAGGCATCAGAAACATGGGCATAATAACAATAATGTTAATCGACATGTATTAAGTACCTGATATGCGCTATGCCATCTACCTTACAGGCTTTATCTCATTTAGTCCTCACAATCACCACATGAGGTAGGAATTATTAATATTCCCACGTGACAACTAGGGAAACTGAGGCTCAGAGAGATTAAATGATTTGTCTAAAGGCACACAGCTAGAATCCAGAGACAGGATTCAGACCTCAGCAGTCTGACATTGGAGCAATCAGGAGGACATCCGAGGAGCTTGGCAGGAGTCCTGAGTGCTCGGGTACGTCCCTTCCTTTTTGCCTTCTCTCCTCCCAGCTAGATTCTTGGTGACCTAAAGAGCTGCAGAAAAGCAGCTTTCTGGGTTGAGCTGAACATTCCTGAAGCTGAGAGGTTCCACTGAACCAAGAAGAGACCAGAGGATAAACAGCACCATCAAACAGGCATTCGTCCCTGGGCCCTCCATGGCTGAGTACCAGCCAAGACTTTCACTATTCCAAGATAGAAGCCTCCCCAGATTTAGAAATTCCCAGCCTAAACAAGCTTCAGCCCATGGTTATTTTATTTATTTATTTTTTTTAATGTCAACTCTACCTTTATTTTTCAGCAACACGTCTTTTACCATTTCAGTATTTAAACTTAAGTTGGTTATCTGTATTTCTTCAAAGTAATGGCTACACTGCTGATTAAAAACATATATGTGCGTATGTCCTTTCTGCTAATTAATTTCCTTAGGACTAAATGAAATTCATGTCCATGTTTCAAATATATCTTTCCCTTTACTACTTTCCCTTTATTGACTTAGAACAGTTGTTAGTACCTTAAGAGTGGGAGATCCAAGCTTCTCCCTTTCTCTGTAAAGATTTAGTAAGGCTTTCATATCAGAAAATCTCTGCGTTAATTTTCTCTAAGATAACGCTGTCTAACCTAACAGAACACATTTTGATTCTAAATAGCATTGGAAATATTACGATTTAATTAGATCTAACTTTACTGCTTTGCACTTAAATAATTTTTCTATGCAAAAGTTTTATTCTTTTTCTTTTGCCTAAAAATACTGTGAACTTTCTGTTTGTCAGAGCTCAATGTTGCCTAAGCATACCTACCTTTATTTTTTTTATTTTTATTTTTTAATTTATTTATTATTATTATACTTTAAGTTGTAGGGTACATGTGCATAACGTGCAGGTTTGTTACATATGTATACTTGTGCCATGTTGGTGTGCTGCACCCATCAACTCGTCATTTACATCAGGTATAACTCCCAATGCAATCCCTCCCCCCTACCCCCTCCCCATGATAGGCCCCGGTGTGTGATGTTCCCCTTCCTGAGTCCAAGTGATCTCATTGTTCAGTTCCCACCTATGAGTGAGAACATGTGGTGTTTGGTTTTCTGTTCTTGTGATAGTTTGCTAAGAATGATGGTTTCCAGCTGCATCCATGTCCCTACAAAGGACACAAACTCATCCTTTTTTATGGCTGCATAGTATTCCATGGTGTATATGTGCCACATTTTCTTAATCCAATCTGTCACTGATGGACATTTGGGTTGATTCCAAGTCTTTGCTATTGTGAATAGTGCTGCAATAAACATACGTGTGCATGTGTCTTTATAGCAGCATAATTTATAATCCTTTGGGTATATACCCAGTAATGGGATGGCTGGGTCAATGGTACATCTAGTTCTAGATCCTTGAGGAATCGCCATACTGTTTTCCATAATGGTTGAACTAGTTTACAATCCCACCAACAGTGTAAAAGTGTTCCTATTTCTCCACATCCTCTCCAGCACCTGTTGTTTCCTGACTTTTTAATGATCGCCATTCTAACTGGTGTGAGATGGTATCTCATTGTGGTTTTGATTTGCATTTCTCTGATGGCCAGTGATGATGAGCATTTTTTCATGTGTCTGTTGGCTGTATGAATGTCTTCTTTTGAGAAATGTCTGTTCATATCCTTTGCCCACTTTTTGATAGGGTTGTTTGTTTTTTTCTTGTAAATTTGTTTGAGTTCTTTGTAGGTTCTAGATATTAGCCCTTTGTCAGATGAGTAGATTGCAAAAATTTTCTCCCATTCTGTAGGTTGCCTGTTCACTCTGATGGTAGTTTCTTTTGCTGTGCAGAAGCTCTTTAGTTTAATGAGATCCCATTTGTCAATTTTGGCTTTTGCTGCTGTTGCTTTTGGTGTTTTAGACATGAAGTCTTTGCCCATGCCTATGTCCTGAATGGTACTACCTAGGTTTTCCTCTAGGATTTTTATGATATTAGGTCTAACATTTAAGTCTCTAATCCATCTTGAATTAATTTTCGTATAAGGAGTAAGGAAAGGATCCAGTTTCAGCTTTCTACTTATGGCTAGCCAATTCTCCCAGCACCATTTATTAAATAGGGAATCCTTTCCCCATTTCTTGTTTCTCTCAGGTTTGTCAAAGATCAGATGGCTGTAGATGTGTGGTATTATTTCTGAGGACTCTGTTCTGTTCCATTGGTCTATATCTCTGTTTTGGTACCAGTACCATGCTGTTTTGGTTACTGTAGCCTTGTAGTATAGTTTGAAGTCAGGTAGCGTGATGCCTCCAGCTTTGTTCTTTTGACTTAGGATTGTCTTGGAGATGCGGGCTCTTTTTTGGTTCCATATGAACTTTAAAGCAGTTTTTTCCAATTCTGTGAAGAAACTCATTGGTAGCTTGATGGGGATGGCATTGAATCTATAAATTACCTTGGGCAGTATGGCCATTTTCACGATATTGATTCTTCCTATCCATGAGCATGGTATGTTCTTCCATTTGTTTGTGTCCTCTTTTATTTCACTGAGCAGTGGTTTGTAGTTCTCCTTGAAGAGGTCCTTTACATCCCTTGTAAGTTGGATTCCTAAGTATTTGATTCTCTTTGAAGCAATTGTGAATGGAAGTTCATTCCTGATTTGGCTCTCTGTTTGTCTGTTACTGGTGTATAAGAATGCTTGTGATTTTTGCACATTAATTTTGTATCCTGAGACTTTGCTGAAGTTGCTTATCAGCTTAAGGAGATTTTGGGCTGAGACAATGGGGTTTTCTAAATATACAATCATGTCATCTGCAAACAGGGACAATTTGACTTCTTCTTTTCCTAACTGAATACCCTTGATTTCTTTCTCTTGCCTAATTGCCCTAGCCAGAACTTCCAACACTATGTTGAATAGGGGTGGTGAGAGAGGGCATCCCTGTCTTGTGCCAGTTTTCAAAGGGAATTTTTCCAGTTTTTGCCCATTCAGTATGATATTGGCTGTGGGTTTGTCATAAATAGCTCTTATTATTTTGAGGTACATTCCATCAATACCGAATTTATTGAGCGTTTTTAGCATGAAGGGCTGTTGAATTTTGTCAAAAGCCTTTTCTGCATCTATTGAGATAATCATGTGGTTCTTGTCTTTGGTTCTGTTTATATGCTGGATTATGTTTATTGATTTGCGAATGTTGAACCAGCCTTGCATCCCAGGGATGAAGCCCACTTGATCATGGTGGATAAGCTTTTTGATGTGTTGCTGAATCCGGTTTGCCAGTATTTTATTGAGGATTTTTGCATCGATGTTCATCAGGGATATTGGTCTAAAATTCTCTTTTTTAGTTGTGTCTCTGCCAGGCTTTGGTATCAGGATGATGTTGGCCTCATAAAATGAGTTAGGGAGGATTCCCTCTTTTTCTATTGATTGGAATAGTTTCAGAAGGAATGGTACCAACTCCTCCTTGTACCTCTGGTAGAATTCAGCTGTGAATCCATCTGGTCCTGGACTTTTTTTGGTTGGTAGGCTATTAATTATTGCCTCAATTTCAGAGCCTGCTATTGGTCTATTCAGGGATTCAACTTCTTCCTGGTTTAGTCTTGGAAGAGTGTAAGTGTCCAGGAAATTATCCATTTCTTCTAGATTTTCCAGTTTATTTGCATAGAGGTGTTTATAGTATTCTCTGATGGTAGTTTGTATTTCTGTGGGGTCGGTGGTGATATCCCCTTTATCATTTTTAATTGCGTCGATTTGATTCTTCTCTCTTTTCTTCTTTATTAGTCTGGCTAGTGGTCTGTCAATTTTGTTGATCTTTTAAAAAAACCAACTCCTGGATTCATTGATTTTTTGGAGGGTTTTTTGTGTCTCTATCTCCTTCAGTTCTGCTCTGATCTTAGTTATTTCTTGCCTTCTGCTAGCTTTCGAATGTGTTTGCTCTTGCTTCTCTAGTTCTTTTAATTGCGATGTTAGAGTGTCAATTTTAGATCTTTCCTGCTTTCTCTTGTGGGCATTTAGTGCTATAAATTTCCCTCTACACACTGCTTAAATGTGTCCCAGAGATTCTGGTATGTTGTATCTTTGTTCACATTGGTTTCAAAGAACATCTTTATTTCTGCCTTCATTTCGTTATGTACCCAGTAGTCATTCAGGAGCAGGTTGCTCAGTTTCCATGTAGTTGAGTGGTTTTGATTGAGTTTCTTAGTCCTGAGTTCTAGTTTGATTGCACTGTGGTCTGAGAGACAGTTTGTTATAATTTCTGTTCTTGTACATTTGCTGAGGAGTGCTTTACTTCCAATTACGTGGTCAATTTTGGAGTAAGTACGATGTGGTGCTGAGAAGAATGTATATTCTGTTGATTTGGGGTGGAGAGTTCTATAGATGTCTATTAGGTCTGCTTGCTGCAGAGCTGAGTTCAATTCCTGGATATCCTTGTTAACTTTCTGTCTCGTTGATCTGTCTAATGTTGACAGTGGAGTGTTGAAGTCTCCCATTATTATTGTATGGGAGTCTAAGTCTCTTTGTAAGTCTCTAAGGACTTGCTTTATGAATCTGGGTGCTCCTGTATTGGGTGCATATATATTTAGGATAGTTAGCTCTTCCTGTTGAATTGATCCCTTTACCATTATGTAATGGCCTTCTTTGTCTCTTTTGATCTTTGATGGTTTAAAGTCTGTTTTATCAGAGACTAGTATTGCAACCCCCGCTTTTTTTTGTTCTCCATTTGCTTGGTAAATCTTCCTCCATCCCTTTATTTTGAGCCTATGTATGTCTCTGCGTGTGAGATGGGTCTCCTGAATACAGCAGACTGATGGGTCTTGACTCTTTATCCAGTTTGCCAGTCTGTGTCTTTTAATTGGAGCATTTAGTCCATTTACATTTAAGGTTAAGATTGTTATGTGTGAACTTGATCCTGCCATTATGATATTAACTGGTTATTTTGCTCGTTAGTTGATGCAGTTTCTTCCTAGCCCCGATGGTCTTTACATTTTGGCATGTTTTTGCAATGGCTGGTACCGGTTGTTCCTTTCCATGTTTAGTGCTTCCTTCAGGGTCTCTTGTAAGGCAGGCCTAGTGGTGACAAAATCTCTAAGCATTTGCTTATCTGTAAAGGATTTTATTTCTCCTTCACTTATGAAACTTAGTTTGGCTGGATATGAAATTCTGGGTTTAAAATTCTTTTCTTTAAGAATGTTGAATATTGGCCCCCACTCTCTTCTGGCTTGGAGAGTTTCTGCCGAGAGATCTGCTGTTAGTCTGATGGGCTTCCCTTTGTGGGTAACCCGACCTTTCTCTCTGGCTGCCCTTAAGATTTTTTCCTTCATTTCAACTTTGGTGAATCTGGCAATTATGTGTCTTGGAGTTGCTCTTCTCGAGGAGTATCTTTGTGGCGTTCTCTGTATTTCCTGGATTTGAATGTTGGCCTGCCCTACTAGGTTGGGGAAGTTCTCCTGGATGATATCCTGAAGAGTGTTTTCCAACTTGGTTCCATTTTCCCCCTCACTTTCAGGCACCCCAATCAGACGTAGAGTTGGTCTTTTTACATAATCCCATACTTCTTGCAGGCTTTGTTCATTTTTTTTTCTTCTTTTTTCTTTTGGTTTCTCTTCTCGCTTCATTTCATTCATTTGATCCTCAATCGCTAATACTCTTTCTTCCAGTTGATCGAGTCGGTTACTGAAACTTGTGCATTTGTCACGTATTTCTCGTGTCATGGTTTTCATCTCTTTCATTTCGTTTATGACCTTCTCTGCATTAATTACTCTAGCCATCAATTCTTCCACTTTTTTTTCAAGATTTTTAGTTTCTTTACGCTGGGTACGTAATTCCTCCTTTAGCTCTGAGAAATTTGATGGACTGAAGCCTTCTTCTCTCATCTCATCAAAGTCATTCTCCAGCTTTGATCCGTTGCTGGCGATGAGCTGCGCTCCTTTGCCGGGGGAGATGCGCTCTTATTTTTTGAATTTCCAGCTTTTCTGCCCTGCCTTTTCCCCATCTTTGTGGTTTTATCTGCCTCTGGTCTTTGATGATGGTGATGTACTGATGGGGTTTTGGTGTAGGTGTCCTTCCTGTTTGATAGTTTTCCTTCTAACAGTCAGGACCCTCAGCTGTAGGTCTGTTGGAGATTGCTTGAGGTCCACTCCAGACCCTGTTTGCCTGGGTATCAGCAGCAGAGGCTGCAGAAGATAGAATATTTCTGAACAGCGAGTGTACCTGTCTGATTCTTGCTTTGGAAGCTTCCTCTCAGGGGTGTACTCCACCCTGTGAGGTGTGGGGTGTCAGACTGCCCCTAGTGGGGGATGTCTCCCAGTTAGGCTACTCAGGGGTCAGGGACCCACTTGAGCAGGGAGTCTGTCCCTTCTCAGATCTCAACCTCCGTGTTGGGAGATCCACTGCTCTCTCCAAAGCTGTCAGACAGAGTCGTTTGCGTCTGCAGAGGCTTCTGCTGTGTTTGTTATTATTTACTGTGCCCTGTCCCCAGAGGTGGAGTCTACAGAGACAGGCAGGTTTCCTTGAGCTGCTGTGAGCTCCACCCAGTTCGAGCTTCCCAGCAGCTTTGTTTACCTACTTAAGCCTCAGCAATGGCGGGCGCCCCTCCCCCAGCCTCGCTGCTGCCTTGCTGGTAGATCACAGACTGCTGTGCTAGCAATGAGGGAGGCTCCATGGGCGTGGGACCCTCCCGGCCAGGTGTGGGATATGATCTCCTGGTGTGCCTGTTTGCTTAAAGCGCAGTATTGGGGTGGGAGTTACCCGATTTTCCAGGTGTTGTGTGTCTCAGTTCCCCTGGCTAGGAAAAGGGATTCCCTTCCCCCTTGCGCTTCCCAGGTGAGGCAATGCCTCGCCCTGCTTCAGCTCTCGCTGGTCGGGCTGCAGCAGCTGACCAGCACCGATCGTCCGGCACTCCCCAGTGAGATGAACCCAGTACCTCAGTTGAAAATGCAGAAATCACCGGTCTTCTGTGTCGCTCGCGCTGGGAGTTGGAGACTGGAGCTGTTCCTATTCGGCCATCTTCTATTTTTTTAATAATATGAATTGGAAGAAGCTTTGTGTCTTAAAGCCAGAGGTGGAGGGCTTGGAGGGGCCCAGACTGCTGGTGTGGATCCCTACCAATCAGGCTTGCTGGCTCTTTAGTGGTGGGGCAAAGGATGTCCCTCTGCAGGATTTTTTTGCTTGTTTTGGTCTACACCTGGTGGTGCTTCCAGCCCATGGTTATTATTAATAAAATGCAGTCCTGCTTGCCTTGAAAGCTTTGGGAATCTCTCTTCTCCAGCTTTCTTCTTTCAAGGCCAGGGCCCTGCGTTCCCCACACTCTCTCTTACTCTGAGGCTTGGCACATGACTTCTCAACAGTGTTATCATGGCAGATATGCCTTTTAAACTTAGCTCAGACATTGCTTCCTTTGCAGAACCACACTGGCCAGCCTCAGAGTTCCATGTGCTCTCTGCACCCTCAGAGGACTCTGTAAAAGCCAGCACCAAGCACTCCTCTTACTGTTGTTCACCTATTTGTCAGATTTCAGCACTAGACTATGAGCTTCCTGAGGGCCAGACTCGCTCTTGTTCACCTTTAGCTACTCAGTCCAGCCCAGTGCCTGGAACGAAAGAGAGGTCCATTGCGTGTTTACCAAATGAATGGATTCTGAAATACCCTGTCTGCTCTCAGGTTAGGCAGTGCAACACCTTAAGCCATAAAATTGGTTCCTGCTTAAAAGCAGGAGCAGGCTCTATGCACTGCCAGATAAAGCCAGAATCTGAGCAGCTATGTTCCAAGGCTAGACAAGAGTCTGGGACACGCTACTGCTGAGGCCGTTAAAAGGAAGTCTATGGCCCTGGCCCAGCGTGGTGACGCTTGCCTGGGATCCCAGTGTTTTGGGAGGCTGAGGCAGGAGAATCACTTGAGGCCAGGAGTTTGAGACCAGCCTAGGCAACAAAGCGAGACACGGTCTCTCAAATTTTTTTTTAATCAGGCAGGCCTGTAGTTCTAGCTGCTCCAGGGGCCAAGGCAGGAGGATCACTTGAGCCCAGGAGTTTGGGGTTACAGTGAGCCATGATTGCACCACTGCACTCCAGCTTGGATAACAGAGTGAGACCCTGTCTCTTCAAAAATAAATAAATAGAAAATAAAAGGACGTCTTCAAACATCACCCATGGGGCTTCCTCGAGAGCAGGTGGGTGCCCGACTGGAGATCCCTGTTTATAGCAAGGAGCCAGGGGAGCAGTCCCTCCAGCCCCTGCCTTGGTGCTTCCTCTGGTTCTAAGTAATTGTGGGTTTTGCCATTACTTTTAATGGCAAAACCGAATAGCAAGGGGTTCTTCCCAAGAGGACACCAGGCCACAGCAGGTTTGATTTTTTTTCACAATGAACTTTTAGGCTGTTTTCCTTTAGCTGTGCAGATACAAGGCTAGAGCTTGCATTCACTGTCCTAAGTCCCTTGCAGATATAGATGCACACATTTTTCAAACTATAGAGCTGTAGCATTTTCTCGTCAACTCCATGTTCACAGTGTCAATTTAGTGCCCTCCCTGGGCACAAAACCACAGCAGTGCTCTTGCTGTCTTGCAAGAAATACTTTCTGCAGTGAGCCTCTGCTGAGAGCCGCAGTCCCTGACTTTAGAGCATGCTTCCTGTAAAAGTAAAGTGAAATGCGTATTTCCAGGTCTTGTCTTGCCAAAAATTTCAAATATATATAGTCAATACTTTATGCTTACAGTGAAGCAGAGAGAATAATATCACAAACATCTGTTCTTCTCCACCCAGATTTGTCACATGTTAAATTTTGCTATATTGTTCCCAGATTCTTTTTTAAAGGGGTAAATCATAGGCACAGTTGACGCCTGCAGTTGGGGGCAGGGAGGGGCCCACAATCACATTTCTCCCTCTCTCTCTTCACTCTATTGAATTTTGATGTTTACCATCCCCAATTTTTTATTTGTTTGTTTGTTTTTGAGACAGAGTCTTGCTCTGTCAGCCAGGCTGGAATGCAGTGCATGATCTCGGTTCATTGCAACCTCCGTCTCCTGGGCTCAAGCAATTCTCCTGCCTCAGCCTCCCGAGTAGCTGGTACTACAGTGTGTGCCACCATGCCCGGCTAATTTTTGTATTTTCAGTAGAGACGGGGTTTCACCATGTTTGCCAGGCTGGTCTCGAACTCCTGACCTCAGGTAATCTGCCTGCCTTGGCCTCCCAAAGTGCTGGGATTACAGGTGTTAGCCCCCGCGCCTGGCCTACCATCCCCAATATTTTAAAATACTACATATGTATAGATTCCTAAACAGATATGGCACCGCTTTGAACTATTTTAATAGTATAGAAATGATATCCTGCTATACTGATCCTTCTGTTGTTTTTCCTCACTCAATAGTATTATTGTTCAGATTTCAAAATATTGATACACAGAGATCTAGTTCATTCACTTTATGGTAGTAAATGCTTTCTTTATCTATTTTGTAGTTGGTAGACATTTAGTTATTCTCCATTTTTTTCTCTGTGGAAACAATGCCACAGAGAATTATACATGTCCACTTGTGTACTTTTGAGAACTGTCTCAAGAGTAGACCTGGTGGGTTACAGGATTAGACACTTTTGAAATTTACTAGACACTGTCAAAATATTCTCTAACATGGTTGTATCAATTTATACCATCAGCAACAATGATAAAGTTTTAATTTTTCCGTGCTCTTGCCTCCTCTTTATGAGAAACATTTCAGATTTGCAGAAAAGTTGCCAGAATGGTACAATGAACACATGTATATACTTCATCTAAATTCAATGTTATTAACATTTTGCTACATTTGCTTTTTTATTCTCTCCAAAATTTTCTTGGCCTTTGGTATCCCATATTTCAACATGTATACATATAATAAAATATATATTTAAATATACATCCTAAAACAAGGACATTCTCCTACATAAAATAATGCAGGCATCACACTCAGAAATTGAACATTGATACAATTCTACTATTATGCAGGCCAGTTTCAAATTTTTCCACTGACCTAATAATGCCTTTTATAGATTTTTCTCCTAGTCCAGAATTCAATCAGGGATCAAATACTGTATTGCATTTAATTGTCATGTATCTTTAGTCTCCTCTAATCTTCTTTAATCTAGAAAATTCCCCAGTCTTTTAAAAGAATGTTTCATAACATTGACATTTGTTATCCTTGCCAACTCCTGATAATGTCAGACATTTTAATCTTTGCCAAATTGATCAGGGTGAAATAACATCTCATCGTTGCTTTAATTTGTTTTCCTTTGATTGTTAGTGAAGTTGAGATGTTTTTCATATGCATATTGGCAATTAAAATTTCCTTCTTAAAAATTTTCTTTTTAGTATCTTTTGCCTGCTTTATTATTATATTGTTTACCATTTTTATAGGTATATAAAAGTTCTAGTTATATTCTGGATACTAAACAATTGCCAGTTAAAGGCAATTTTAGCTATAATATTTGGCTATGCAGCAGAGGTGTTTAATTGGATATTCAAATATATCTAATTTTCCCTTAATAATTTGTAATCTTTGTAAGAAATCCTTCTCTACCCTAAGGTCATAAGATATTCTCATAAAGACAAATATAATTTAAATCTTTAATATACTTGAAATCCATTTTTGTGATAGTGTGTGATAGGGATCTAGTTAAGTTTTTTTCTGTATGTAATATCCTAGTGCCATTTGTTGAAGAGTTTGTTCTTTCCCCACTGATTCATAATGCCATCTCTGTCATAGATTGAGTTTCTATGTTTATTTATTCTAGCATTCTTCTCATTCAACTCAAGAGTGGAATTGGTGGGTCATAGTTTACAGACATCTTTAACTTCACTAAATATTGCCAAATTGCTCTTAAAAGTGTTTGTATTGGCCGGGCGTGGTGGCTCACACCTGTAATCCCAGCACTTCAGGAGGCCAAGACAGGCGGATCATGAGGCCATCCTGGCTAACATGGTGAAACCCCGTCTCTACTAAAAATACAAAAAATTAGCCAGGCATGGTGGTGGGCACCTGTAGTCCCAGTTACTCTAGAGGCTGAGGCAGGAGAATGGCATGAACCCGGGAGGCGGAGCTTGCAGTGAGACGAGATGGCACCACTGAACTCCAGCCTGGGCAACAGAGCAAGACTCTGTCTCAGAAAAAAAAAGTGTTTGTGTTTATTTATACTGCCAATAACAATAACAAAGTTTTATTTCTTCGTACCTTCACTGATATGGTTTGGCTGTGTCCCCACCCAAATCTCATCTTGAACTGTAGCTCCCACAATTCCCATGTGTTGTGGGAGGGACCCAGTGGGAGATAATTTAAACATGGGGGCGGGTCTTTCCCATGCTAGTCTCATGATAGTGAATAAGTCTCCCGAGATCTGATGATTTTATAAAGGGGAGTTTCCCTGCACAAGTTTTCTTCTCCTGTCTGTCACCAGGTAAGATGTGCCTTTCACCTTCCACCATGTTTGTGAGGCCTCCCTAGCCACGTGGAACTGTGAGTCCATTAAACCTCTTTTTCCTTATAAATTATCCAGTCTTGGGTATGTCTTTATCAACAGCATGAAAACGGACTAATACAGTAAATTGGTACCAGTAGAGTGAGGCGCTGCTGAAAAGATATCTGAAAATGCAGAAGTGATTTTAGAACTGGGTAACAGGCACAGGTTGGAACAGTTTGGAAGGCTCAGAAGGAGACAGAAAATGTGGGAAAGTTTGGAACTCCCTAGAGACTTGTTGAATGGCTTTGATCAAAATGCTGATAATGATATGGACAATAAAATCCAGGTTGAGGTGGTCTCAGATGGAAATGATGAACTTATTGGGAACTGAAGCAAAAGTGATTCTTGTTATGTTTTAGCAAAGAGACTGGTGGCATTTTGCCCCTGCCCTAGAGATTTGTGGAACTTTGAACTTGAGAGAGATGATTTAGGGTATCTGGCAGAAGAAATTTCTAAGCAGCAAAGCATTCAAGAGGTGACTTGGGTGCTGTTAAAGGCATTCAGTTTTATAAGGGAAGCAGAACATAAAAGTTCAGAAAATTTGCAGCCTGACAATGCCATAGAAAGGAAAATCCCATTTTCTGAGGAGAAATTCAAGCTAGCTGCAGAAATTTGCATAAGTAACAAAGAGCCAAATGTTAATCCCCAAGACAATGGGGAAAATGTCCCCAGGGCATGTCAAGTCTTCACAGTAGCCCCTCCCATCACAGATTCTGGGGCCCAGGAGGAAAAAATGGTTTTCTGGGCCAGACCCAGGGTCCCTCTGCTGTGTGCAGTCTAGGGACTTGGTACCCTGCATCTCAGCTGCTCCAGCTGTGACTAAAAAGGGCCAAAGTACAGCTCAGGCTGTGGCTTCAGAGGGTGCAAGCCCCAAGCCTTGGCAGCTTCCACATTGTGTTGAGCTTGCAGGTGCACAGAAGTCAAGAATTAAGGTTTGGGAACCTCCATGTAGATTTCAGAGGATTTATGGAAATGCCTTGATGTTCAGGCAGAAGTGTGCTGCAGGGGTGGGGCACTCATGGAGAACCTCTGCTAAGGCAGTGTGGAAGGGAAATGTGGGATTGAAGCCCCTACACAGAGTCCCCACTGGGGCACTGCCTAGTGGAGCTGTGAGAAGAGGACCAGTGTCCTCCAGACCCCAGAATGGTAGCTCCACAGACAGCTTGCACTGTGCACCTGGAAAAGCCGCAGACAATGACAGCCCATGAAAGCAGCCAGGAGGGAGGCTGTACCCTGCAAACCCACAGGGGTGGAGGTGCCCAAGACCATAGAAACCCACCTCTTACATCAGTGTGACCTGGATGTGACACAGAGTCAAAGGAGATCATTTTGGAGCTTTAAGATTTGACTGCCCTTCTGTATTTTGGACTTGCATGGGACCTGTAACCCCATTGTTTTGGCCAATTTTTCCCATTTGGAATGGCTATATTTACCCAATGTCTGTCTGTACCCCCATTGTATCTAGGAAGTAGCTAACTTGCTTTTGATTTTACAGGCTCATAGGCAGAAGGGACTTGCCTTGTCTCAGATGAGACTTTGGTCTGTGGATTTTTGAGTTAATGCTGAAATGAGTTAAGATTTTGGGGACTGTTGAGAAGGCATGATTGGTTTTGAAATGTGAGGACATGAGATTTGGGAGGGTCCATGAGCAGAATGATATAGTTTGGCTGTGTCCCCACGCAAATCTCAACTTGAATTGTAATTCCCATAATTCCCACATGTTGTGGGAGGGACCTAGTGGGAGGTAATTGAATCATGGGGGCAGGTCTTTCCCATGCTGTTCTCATGATAGTGAATAAATCTCATGAGATCTGATGGTTTTTTAAAGGGGAGTTTCCCTGCACACGTTCTCTTCATTTGTTTGCCACCATGTGAGATGTGGCTTTCACCTTCCACCATGATTGTGATGAGTTCCCAGCCATGTGGAACTGTGAGTCCATTAAACCTCTTTTTCTTTATAAGTTACCCAGTCTTGGGTATGTCTTTCTCAGCAGCATGAAAATGAACTAATATGTTCACCAACCTTTTCAGGGGAAAAATTCCACTGATTTATTTATCTATCCCTCAGCCAATAGCACATTTTCTTAAATTAGATGCATCTTTGCAAGAAGTGTTGTTATCCTTAAGGCAGGTCTCTTTTTCCTACTGGTTTCAAGAGGAGTATGAGAGATGTGTGGGACAGAGCCAGCCCTCCTCAGCTGACCTCTGCCTCCCAGTTGCCCATGCACACTAGCTAAATAAATCCTTATTGATGAGTACTACTGAGATTTTTGTGGTTGTTTCCTATGTAGCATTATAAAGATATTGTGCAGATTAAGTGACCACGTCCCTGTGAAGTGCTTGGTAGAAAGCAAGTACTCTGCAAAGGCAAGCTATTATTGCAATTTTAGTTAATGGCAATTAATGAGCTGAGTCATTCAAGTGGGAGACCTGGGGCTCATCATTAATTTCTATATTGTCCTTCCTTATGCAGTCACCAAGCCCACTGATTCTACTTCCTTGATATTTCTCACTCCTGTTACTTCTCCCCATCCCTGCTGCCCATGCCTGGGCTCAGGTCCTCTTCAGTGCTCGTCTCCATTACTGGCCTCCGGGCAGTACTCCTGTTCTCTTCTGATTCTTTCTCCATGGTATTGCTAGAATGAAATTTCTAAAATAATTTTGATTGTGACAGTCCTCATTACCCTTAGAATAATACAGTGATTTGTTAATATATTTGTCTTTCTTGACTCCCACCCTGCAGCTCACCTCTCCAGCCTTGAGCTTGGTTTCTCAGCATCCTCTTTGTTCTAATCACACTCAACTATCCACTATTTCCCTGAACCATGTTTCTCCCTTCCTCACTCCTTCTCCCCAAACACTGCTGCCGCCTCCATCAGACACACACACACACGTTAGTATAGTCTTAGGAGTACAAAAAAAAATTGTTCAAATTAAATCCCAGATACTCCACTTACTAGCTGTATGTCTTTGGTAAACTATTTAACATCTTGTGTCTCTGTTTCCTGATCTGTAAAATGGGATAATCACAGTATGACTTATAGCTGCTGCAAACATGTAAGATAATTCATGCATAGTACAAGGTGCACGATGGACACTCTCTCTTAATATTACTTCTAGTATTTGTCTCTCATTTTCATTATTGGATGATAGCTGTAGTGTTTCTCTCATGTTGGTTGTGTCTCTAGCATACTCATCACTTTGTTTCTTAATAGTATCTTAAATCCTAGGCATGTGGTTTGGGTTGGATTGACTCCACACCAGCTCTGAAAGTGAGTTCCAACTGACTTAAACCCACCGTAGTATCCTTTCCCTATGACCAAGTCAGACCAATGAGAGACAATAGTTTTGATTTCATTGGTTCAGTTTGCATCATTGGCAAGTAGACTTTTTCCCTAGAGGTCATGATCAATAATATTTGCAGCCCACAGGCTGCCAGTGTAGGACCGTAAGTGAGACAATATGGAGGTTAGAGTGGATCTGATTCTTGGTGACATGCTTAAGCTGCTGGCTCAAGCCTTACTTAAAGCTAGATCAGTATCTTAACTTCTTATGAACCTATCCATTTCCCCTATTATTTAGAGTTTAGGTTTTCTGTTATTTGTAACATACAGTCTAACACATAGGACCTGAAAGTGGATTCTTGAGCACCTCCTCTTCTTCAGGTTATATTGTTCTAAGTTAAGCTGGCTCTAAGGTTTTTACCTATTAAAGTGGGTTGAATAGTGTTCACCAAAAGATATGTCCACCCAAAACCTGTGAATATGACCTTCTTTGGAAAAAAGGATCTTTGCAGAGCTAATTAAGTAATTAAGATGAAATCATGTGGAATGAACCAGATGAGCCCTAAATCCAATGATGAATGTCCTATAAGAGACAGAAGAGGTTAAGACACGGATGAAAAGAGAGGAAGTCTGTATGAAAATGGAGGCAGGTATTATAGTTATGCAGCCATGACCTAAGGAATGCCTGCAGCCTCCAAAAGATGCAAGAGATGGAAGGAGAGAGTGTGGCCTGAAGGACACTTTGATTTTTGGACTTCTAGCTTCCAGAACTGTGATAGAAAAAAATTTCTGTTGTTTTAAATCACCAAGTTTGTGGTAATTTGTTATAGAAACCCCAGGAAAGAAATACACTTGTCTTAGGCTGGCAATTTGCATATGTAGAACTGCCAGGACAAGGGGACTCTCATCTCCATGGACTTCTATCCTATGTAGGAGAAGTTGCCTGAGTGCATTTCTTCAAAGCCCCTTTTCACTATGGTTCTTCTGTCCATATCTGTAACACGTGATTAATTTTCATGTCATCAGGTTTTGAAATTCACCTAGGCCCTTTTTTCTCTTTTTCTATCAAATTTCAAGCTGAACCAGGGTGGTCATATGTGCCGCTTGGCCTGGGACCGTTCCAGTTTGCACCTTCTGTCCTAATGCTCTTATTAATAGTCCACTTCCCACTCTCATAAATGTCCTGATTTGGACAATTAATTCTACGGTCACTTCAGTTAATGAATTTGGTCAGCCTTTTGCCAAACTCATTGTGTTTAAGATGTCAGTCATCACCTTCTGTGTTAGTTTGTTCTTGTACTGCTATAAAGAAGTACCTGAGACTGGGTAAATTTTTAAAGAAAAGTGGTTTAATTGGCTGACCGTTTTGCAGGCTGCATAGGAGGCATGACTGGGGAGGCCTCAGGAAGCTTACAATCATGGCAGAAGGCAAAGAGGAGGCAGGCACTTCTTACATGGCTGGAGAAGGGGAAAAAGAGAGTGAGTTGGGGGAAGTGCTACACACTTTTAAACAACCACATCTCATGAGAACTCACTCACTATCATGAGAACGGCAAGAGGGATGTCTGCCCCCATGATCCAATCACCTTCTACCAGGCCCTTCCCCCAACACTGGGGATTACAATTCAACATGAGATTTGGGCAGGGACACAAATCCAAACCATATCACCTTCCTACTCACACTTCCTGAGGAGATATGCCATGCTGAGTGCTCTTATCCCTTGATGGCCAGGACCATAAGTCCCCCCAACCAATGGCCACCGACCTCAGGTATACCCATTCATAATCATCTACAGATGATTTTTGTCATATCTCTCAAAAAGATGAGCTGGATCTATTAAATTCTTCTCTCGAGAATTTGAACTTAGGAAATCAAGACACTTGGATGGTTAGGAATGTAGCTATAATGAAAGGGTACACAGCAGCATTTAAGATTTAAGTAACAATCTGTGAGTTGCCCCAGTGGAAGGAGTTGGAGAGAATAGCAGTCATCAACAGTGCCACAGGGTTGCACATCTGGAGTCATGCTGCAGGGGGGCACCATTCACATAGGACACCTGTGACTGGCATTCTCTGAAGCAGTGCAATGCAGTAGCCCTGACTGTCTTGCTTCCTGGCATCTTTCTGTTCCAGTTCCAATTGCTATATATCTCTATCATGGCTAAACTTTGCTGGGCATTAGAATTGCATGGAATGTTTTCAAAAGTCTTGATTTCCAAATCACATTCCAGACTGTTAATTCAGAATCTCTGGGGTGACAACTGGATCTCAGTAGTTTTTTAAAAAATTCTCAGGTGAGGTCAATGTATCACCAAGTTTGAAAATCACTGATAGTCCTTTCCCCCTTTTCGAAAGTCATTTGAGCAGGTCTCTGCTGCAACTAGTAGATGCTTATGCATCACTCTTCCCAAAGGGACTTTGATACAGGCTCGTGTGTAAGATTTTCCCATGAGCCTGAAAGCTTAAAGAGATAAATAACTCCTCCCTTCTCACGCCCAGTCCCAAGCTGCAAGGCTACTTGTACCAGTAGCGTGCCCCAGCAAGATAGCAGAAGCAGGAAAAGAGCTGCCGGAAGACACCTACCCTGGCCAGAAGACGTACTCCTGAAGATAGAAAAAGAGGCCATTTGATTACAACATAGCAGTTACGTCAGACTAGGACACTTCCCGTTTATAAGAGACTCTAAAACCTTTGCCCTGTCTTCACTTGGGGCTGATGCCATCTTAGGTCTCAACCCCCCTGCACCCAGGTGCTCCTTAAAACAGCATGTCACTCCACACTGCTTCCTGTTATCTGTTGGCAGCATGTTGGGGTTCAAACTGATACAAGAACCTTACACTGTGGTGTTCTGGATGGTAGGATATGATATATGACAGTCTTTTAATTGACAAACTGTCATAATTCTTATCTAGCAAACTCTCCTGCACTTTGTCTGACATTGTAAATAGTGAGGTAAATAGTGAGGTACATTGCTGGCCAATTTCATGTGCTATTTGAGCACCTTTTTGCATGAAAATAAGAATTATGTAAAACAGAATCTTGTTTCTGTTCATCCTTCCTGCCCATTCCCTTTGGTGCTTCTGTGGATGGGATGAGTCATTCTCAGCTACAACTGGACTGGAGTTTCTTTTAAAATACACGACAAAAGTTGATTGTGCATTTTTTCTTCTGGCATTTCTTCATATTGGTTTCAGCCTGCTCATTTTCTGCCATGTTTTTTTTTCCCTCTGCCTGGATATAAACTTTCCTGTTCCAGCAGTAGCTGCTGGCAGATGCCTGTAGTTTATAAAATAGTACAAAAGATGTAAGAATTATATCTGAGAATGGCCACTTTTAATGACAAATTGATTTGTGCTCTGGATAATTTTTTTTATTAAATGGGCACAGAGGAACAGGCTTTTCTGCCCAGTAGGTGACTTACTCCTCTGTTTGCTGGAAGAATCATTGATCATATGCTGTTATTAGCAGCATCCACCTAACCCAGCACCTGAGTACAACTTTTAGAAATGAGGTTAAATAATCTGATTCCAGAGAGACAATTTGTTTGGGATCAATAGTGACAGATAGGGCCTATTTTAATCTGATTCCAGAGAGACAATCATTTAGGATCAATAGTGACAGATAGGACCTATTTCCAGCCAGAAGCCACCATTGTGATTTCCTCAGTCCTCTCTCGAAAAAGTAACAAAGAGCAAATGTGAACTAAGTATTTTCCAGATAGATTTGTAGAGCTGGGCTTATTTACAGAGTTCGAAGTTCCAGTCTGCAATGAACATTAATAATTCTTGACTTCTTTAGTGAGTCCAGTGCCCTTCTTTAGTGAGTCCAATGTCCATTTGAACCACAGGAGATGCCAGCCACAGGAGAGACTGTAGAATGTCGGGTCAAACATTTTAGAGATGAAAGAGAAATGCTCATCAGTGTTAGAACACTCCCTGCTGTTTGTATCTTTGCTTTTCTACCTGCTCTTCTTCCCTGCTTGGTGAACTCATCCTCATCCTTCAAGGTCCAGCTCAAGAGATACTTCTGTGAAGGTTCCTCTGACTTCTCATATCGGGAGATGTGAGCCCTGGACATGTTATTGTGTTTACTATTCTCTTGAGGTCACTTAGCCATGGCCTAGCTTTCTCACTAGACTAAAAACTCCTTAAGGTGAGACTGTCTCTCTTATCTGTCCCTCTCTCACAGCCTATAGAAGTTCCTGATGGCACATAGCTTGTACTCAATAAATAGATGGTGCATTCAGAAGCCTATGTAAATAACACTGGGAGGATAGACAGGAATGAGCATTTCTTAAGGATGCCCTATGTGCCCAGCACTTGCACATATTATCTCATTAAATCTTCTCAACAACCTTCCAAGGTAAATATAAATATGAGTATTTGGACTCAGAAGTAGTAAGGATCTTAATAAGACCCCTTAGGTAATAAGAGACAGGGCTGAAAGTCAAACCTGGATATTTTTGACTCCCAATCACATTCTCTCTCCACTCCATGATAACCTGAGTTACCTTAAAAGCTTCCTCTAAAAGAAAGCCATATATTCATTTGCCTTAAATAGAACATGCTAACAAGCACAAATCACTTCATTTGGAAATTGCCATTCTGAAGATATTAACTTAATTTTAGTCTCTCATATGCAAAACTTTTGAATAGTATAAGTATCCTTAAGTGCACAGGAAAGTGGTTCTTTCAGGAAAAATTTGAGTATGGCCCATGCACATATTCAGTGTCATCATTAAATTAAAAGTATTAAGTGGTTTCATGAGATAGGAATCCATGTCATGGATTTCTTTCAGAAAAAAAGTTTCTTTCAGAGGACCAGTTTAGAAATGCAGCCCAGAATGTGTCAGCACCTCTCAAAAGGAGAAACATCCTACAGTAGTAATAACAAAGTGATCTCAACCTAGCGAAGATTAAAATAGAATAGCCCCATTTATAGACAAGCTTAGATCTTAGAGAAGGAAGGTGAGGAGGAGTAGGAGCCACCTTTCACTGCACTTACTATGTGCCAGGGAAGTAGGAGCCACCTTTCACTGCACTTACTATGTGCCAGGGACTGTGCTAAGTATTGCTTGCCTTAGCTCGATTCCCAGGAATCAACTCCATGACATAGACACTACTCTTATCCTCATTTTGAGTGTAAAGAAGCAGGGGTTTAGGGATGTTAAATGACTTCTCTTAGGCGCACTGCTTGTAAATGACTCTTGCAGTCTTAGACTGACTCCAAAATTTAAGCTTCTCTACTAACACCAAAAGACAGTAAAAATGGTGCGGGTGTTAACTGTGGCAGCCCTTTTAAAAGACATTGTCAGCATCTATGAAAATTTAAATGTGCATACCCTACAACTCAAAAATTCTACTTCTTAGTATTAGCCCAAGAAAAATTCTTGCAAATGTGTACAAAATTGTTTGTGATAGCAGAAAACTGGAAACAATTTTTAGGTTTATGTCCTTCCAAAGGAAAATCACTTTAAAAAGTGATAACTGTATCCATGCTATGAAATAGTGTGTACCCTTCAAGTTCTCAAAGACATAATGTTGCTGTAGAGGTAGCAGATGGTAGTATGATACAGTAAAATACTACATAAAACCCACATCTTAAAACATTAGCATATATGCATATATGTACATTTGCAAAATGGATGGAAAGAGAATGGAAGGATACAGATCAATCTAATAGCAGTGGTTACCTTCATTATTGGGGTGGGAAATGGACCAGGATTGCAGGGAGTGGGCAAAGGGAATTTGAGCCTTATTTGTAATGCAAAATGAATGCTTACTTCCTCCTTTTCTCCCTCTCTTCCTCCTGGTTCAGTTTCAAACCTCATTCTACCATGAGTGTATCTGATTGGCAGACTCTAACCCATATCCAGGAGCCTAACTACAAGGAAGTCTGGAAATGTCTGTTTTAGCTTTCTACCCTCCCCCTGCTATGATAGAAAAGGGTTGAGCTGCATGGTGAGCTGTTAATACACACAATAATAATTCAGGCAATAAATACTTTGGCCAAATTTCCAAATAAAATCAGGTTAAAGGAAAATGATAGAATTGTGAATCACACGGATTTTTATATAACTTCTTTCTCTATATAACTATAGTCTGAAACTGCAATGGTATAAGCACACAAGAGAAAGAAACCATGCAAAAGATCTTGAACTTTTATGAACTCTGACATCTCTGTTATCCTCCCCAGGGTATTACTCCTCTATCTAACCTGTTGAAAGACAGTCCCATGAAAGAAGCATCTATTTGGTGCTATTATAAGTGAATTGTTTTCATAATTCATTTAAGTTATTAAAAAAATGTATCTACAAATGCAACTGATTTTTGTGCATCAGCTTTGTATCCTGCCACTTTCTTGAAATTGTTTATTAGCCCTAGCAGTTTTTTGGTGGCATCTTTTGGGATTTCTACAGATAAAATTATATCATCTGTGAACAGAGATCATGTGACTTCTTCCTTTCCAATATGTATGCCTTTAGCTTAATTTAATTTTTGTCTAATTGCTCTGACTAGAACTCCCAGTATTATGTTGAATAGCAATGATGAGAGTGGGTATCCTTGCCTTATTCTTTATCTTAGATGAAAAGCCTTCAGTCTTTACCTATTGAGTATGATGTTAACTGTGGCTTTTCATATATGGATTTTATTGTATTGTTTATTATATATATTGAAGGTAGTTTTCTTCTCTTCCTAGTTTGTTGAGTGTTATTTTCATAAAAGGGCATTGAATTTTGTCAAATGCTTTTTCTGAATTGATTGAGATGATAATGCGATTTTGTTCTTCAATTTGTTAATGTGGTATATTTCATTGATTGATTTTTATATGGTGAACCATCCTTGCATTCCAGGTATAAGTGCCACTTGGTCATGGTGCATGACCTTTTTAATGTGCTGTTGGATTCAGTTTACCAGTATTTTGTTGAGGATTTTTGCACTGATATTCATCAAGAATCTTAGTCTGTAATTTTCTTTTCTTGTTGTATTAATATCTTTGTCCATGATGTCAGGATAGTACTAGCCTAATATAATGAGTTTGGAAGTGTTACCTTCTCTTCAATTCTTTAGAAAAATTTGAGAAGGATTGATTAGTTTTAAAGAATTTTTGGTAGAATTCTTCAGTGAAGCCATTGATTCTGGGTTTTTTGTTTGTTTGGAGGTTTGGAGGTTTTTGACTAGTGCTTCAATCTCCTTACTAGTTATAGGACTGTCCAGATATTTTATTTCTTCAGGATTCGGTCTTGGTAGGTTGTGTCTAGCAATTTATCCAATTCTGCTAGGTTATACAACTTATTGGGTGTAATTGTTCATAGTAGTCTTTTGTAATCCTTTTAACTTTTGTGATATCAGTTATAATGCCTTCTCTTTCATTTCTAGTTGTATCTGAGTATTTTCTTTTTTCTCAGTCAACTAATGGTTTGTCAAATTTGTTGATCTTAAAAAAACTCAGTTTCATTGGTTTTTCTATTGTTTTGCTCTTCTCTATCTCATTTATCTCTACTTTGATCTTATTATCTCCTTTCTTCTAACTTAGGTATAGTTTGTTCTTTTTCTAGTTTCATGAGGTAGAAGTTTAGGTTATTGACTTGAACTCTTTTTTTTTAATGTAAACATTTATCACTATAAACTCTCTTCTTAGTACAGCTTTTGCTGCATCCTATAAGTTTTGGCATGTTGTTTCATTTTTATTTGGCTCCAGATATTTTCTAAATTCTTCTGATTTCTTCTTTGCTCTATTGGTTGGTTGAGAGTCTATTGTCAAATTTCCACATTTATAGATTTTTCTGTTTTCCTTCTGCTATTGATTATTAATTTTATTTCATTGTGGTAAGAGAAAAATACTTTGTATAATTTTATATCTTTATTTCTATGGATGTTTGCTTCATATGGGAGCTCTGCTGTTAGGTGGATATACATTAATAATTGTTATATCTTCCTGGTGAATCAGCCCTTTAATCTTTATATAATGTCCTTCTTCATCTCTTGTGAGTTATTTCTTAAAGTCTATTTTGTCTAGTGTAAGTATGGCCACCTCTTCTCTCTCTAGGTTCTCATTATATGGAATATCTTTTCCCACTCTTTTAGCCTATGTGTTTTCTTAGATCTAAAGTGAATCTCTCGTAGACAGCATATGGTGGGATCTTGTTTTTTATCCATGAAGCTTATCGATGTCTTTTAATCAGTGCATTTAATTTGCTTACATTTAAGGTAATTACTGATAGGGAAGGATATATATATACTATTACCATTTTGTTAAATTATTTTCTGTCTGTCTTATGGCTTTTTTGTACTTCTTTCATCTCTTGCTTATTTTCTTTGCATTTTGTTGATTTGTTGTTGTTGTTGTTAACCCAAAATATCTGAGACAGGTCTCAGTCAATTTAGAAAGTTTATTTTGCCACGGTTAAGGATGTGCCTGTGACACAGCCTCAAGAGGTCCTAATGACATTTGCCCAAGGCATTCAGGGTACAACTTGCTTTTACAAATTTTAGGGAGACATGAGACATCAATCAATATGCATAAGATGTACATTGGTTCATTCCAATAAGGCAGGACAACTGGAAGTGGGAGCTTCTAGGTCAGATGTAGATAAGAGACAAAAGGTTGCATTCTTTTGAGTCCTTGATCAGCCTTCCACTGAATATCCAATTTAGCCTGGCTAGGTGAATCTGCATTTTTACATAAATAGTAGGGCAGAGGAAGCAATCAGATATGCATTTGCCTTAGTTGAGCCTTGGAGGGATGACTTTGAGTTCTGTCTGTCCTTTGTCCATAAGGAATTTCCTTACGGGCAAATTGTGAGAGAGGTTTGTAGCTTCTTATATTTGTAGCTATGTTATTTAGAAATAACATAGGAGGCAGATTTGCTTGACATAATTCCCAGCTTGACTTTTCCCTTGGCTTAGTGATTTTTGGGGTCTTAAGATTTATTTTCCTTTCACATTGTATTGTCATGTTTGAGTCCCTTCTCATTGCCTTTTGTGTATACTCTATAAATATTTTCTTTGTGGTTACCAATGCAATTACATAAAACATCTTAAAGTTATAACAATCTATTTTACATTGATAAACTTATTTGCATATATGATCATGTGAAGAAACATTACTGCATTACATTTCTGTCCTATTTTATGTTGTGGATGACACAAAATACCTTTTTATATTATATATCCATTAACATATTTATAATTATATTTTTGCTTGCTAAAAATTATTCTATACCAGTGATAAAAGAAAAACTTCAGCCAAATTAAATGTAAAGGAGTTTAATTGAGCAATGAACAATTTGTGAATTGGGCAGCTTTCAGAATCATAGTAGATTCACAGAAGCTCCAGTGCAGCCAGGTGGTGGAAGAAGATTTATAGACAAAATAAAAAAAAAAGGAAATGATGTACAGAAATCGGCAGTGAGGTACAGAGTGGCTGGATTTGTTACAGCTCAGCATATGCCTTATTTGAACACAGTTCAAACACTTAGCAGCATATGAATGGCTGAAGTATGGCCACTGGGATTGGCCAAGACTTTGCTATTGTTACAACTGCATACTACTAACTTAGGTTTACATTTGTGTCTGTCTATTAAGCTAGGTTATAGTTCATCCACAAGGACTCAAATGTAAAAGTACAGAATCCTTGTCAGACTATATTTAGTTTGCTTTCACACCAGATTTATGTGATTCACTCGCCTGTATAATAATACTACAGGATTCTATTTATCTCGATATATTTACCATTACCAGGGAATTTAACATTTTCATAGGGGTTTCTGCAACTGTTTATCACTCTTTTGTATCAATTTGTATGACTTCCTTTTGTATTTTTTATAGGGCAAGGCAAGTGGTTATGGATTCCCTCAGCTTTTGTTTATCGAGAAAGTCTTTATTTCTCCTTCGTTTTTGAAGAACAGCTTTGCCAGACATAGTATTCTTAGTTGGCAGGGTTTTCTTCTTTCAGTACATTGAATATATTACCCCACTCTCTTCTAGTTCGCAAGGTTTCTGCTGGGAAATCTGCTGATAATATAATAGGTGCTCCCTTGTACATTATGAGTACTTTTCTCCTCCTGCTTTCAAAATTCTACCTTTATCTGTGACTTTTGAAAATTTGATTGTGATGCATGTTAGTGTAGATTTATTCTATTTGGAGTTCTTTGAGCATCTTGAATTTGCACATTCATTTCTCTCATAGATTTGGAAAACAGGAGGCCACTATTTTTTCAAATAGATTCTCTGCCACTTTTTCTTTTTCTTATCCTTTTGGTACTCACGTAATGCACATGTTATTCTACCTGATGGTGTCTCAGAAATCTCTTAGACTCTCTTCATTGCTCTTTTGTTGTTGTTGTTGTTCCTCTACCTTTTAAAAGTTTTCTATCTTCAAGTTTGTTGACTGTTTCTTCTGCCTAGTCAAGTCTGCTGTTGAGAGCATCTAATAATTTTTTCAATTCAGTTATTGTATCCCAGGATTTCTGTTTTATTCTTCTTCATAAATTATCTTTACTGATATTTTCACATTGTTCATGCATTTCTTTTCTAAATTGTTTAGTTGTCAGTCTGTGCTCTCTTTTTAGTCATTGAGCATCCTTAAGATAGTAATTTTGAATTGTCTGGCAATTTACATATCTCAGTTTCTTCAAAGACAGTTTCTGGAGATTTAACTTGTTCCTTTAAAAGTGTCATGGTTCTCTGTCTTTGCATGTTTTGTTGTTTTGTTGTTGGGGTTTCAGCATTTTAAGAATCAGGCAGCTCTCCTATGATCTGGTTTTATACATACAGGAATTTCTCCAGTCAGCCAGGCTAGAAATTCTGGAAACTTCTTAAGCATTTTCTGAGTATAAGTCTTTCCTCCGCTTGTGGGTGTAATCTGTTTGAAGAGGTTTCCCAACATCTATTCAGGAGCTCTCCCTGGTGTTTGTCTGTGATACTGCAGCCTCTCTGACACTGCAGTAAATAGTGGTACTGGCGCTCCACCTACTGTCTATCTTTGGTACTACTGACTCTGGTGCATAGCTGATCATTGTTCTTGGCGATCCTCAATCTGGTGCCCTATTCCAGTCAGTGCAGTCTTAGGCATACAAAAATCAGTACCTTGGGCAGTATCTCTAAAAATCAGGAGGTCTGATGCCCCTTCCACTCCTTTCTCACCTCAAGGAGAAGACAAGAGTTGAGGGTTTCCTCCCAATCACATGTGGGAGTGGGAGGGATATTCTGGTGAGAAAGAATGGAAATTGCCACAGGTTTTTCTATGGGGTTTCAATGTGGTTGGCTTCATGATCAGTATAAGAAACTTTTAACTGACTTTTGGTTTTCTCACAGAGGCATTTGGTCTGATTGCTCTTGCTAATTTTGTGTCCCATGGGAGAAGAAGAGACTAAGGCTTTCTGTCCTGCCCTCTTCCTGATGTTTCTCCTCTGACTTTTATGATCAGAAGCACAGTAATTTGCATTAAAAAAAAAAAAAAGAAAGAAACACACACACTTTTTCTTTCTCATGATCCTCATCTTCCACTACCTTTGACACCAATAGTTTGAGTCTGATTTCTTTAAAATGTTCCTTTTCAAGACAAAAACTTATATTACCAACTACCTGTTTCCATCTTATTCTTCACATCTGAAGTCATTTTGCTTCTGCAATCTGGGAATTCATGCCTACTTGGTCATTGTGAATTTGACCTTTCTGAATCAAAATGCCAGTTCATAGTTAGACATTTTGTGTTCCCATTTTGAGTTTATATAGTTTGATGATTAAGTTTACATGTTAACTTGACTGAGCCAAGGGGTGCCCGGAGAGCTGGTAAAACATTATTTCTGGGTATATGTGTGAGGGTATTTCCAGAAGAGATTCATATTTGAACTGATGAACCAAGTAAAGCAGATCCAATCCACTGAGGGCCTGAATCATCAGAAAGGTGGAAGGAGGAAAAAATCACCCTCTGCTTGAGCTGAGACATCCATCTTCTGTCAGTGCTCCTGGTTCTCGAGTTTTTGGATTCTGGTTAGGAATTACATCATCACCCCTTTTCCAACTGGTTCTCAGGCCTTTGAACCCAGACTGAATTACACACTGGCTTTCCTGGTTCTCTAGCTTGCAGACAATAGATTGTAGGACTTCTCAGCCTCCATAACTATGTGAGCCTATTCCTATGATAAATCTCCTCTTATATTTATCTCTATTTGTCTATCTATAGATCTATAGATATATATCTTATTGGTTCTGTTTTTCTGGAAAACCCTGATGAATACAAATAGTATAGTATCCTAGTACCAGAGCAGGGAGCTGCTTGTAAACTAGAGTCAGAAGTCTGTGTTGTCACTGGCAGACATCTCCAGGAGTATCAATGATACCCCTGATAGTGATAAGGAATTGTTGATTGGGCACCTACAGAATGTAGCACCCTCTGGAAGCCTAGGCCCAGATGGAGGGAGCAGGAGGACAAGCACACTAAGGAACAAGAGATATTGAGTCTATAAATGAGAACACATGAGGCATTGAGCCCGGACAGGGAGACACTTGTAAGGTAAAAACTGTAACATGCATTCAGGTAGGCGCTCAGTGCAGAATAGTAAGCCTATTGGCTGCCTGCGGTGCTTCTAGTCCCTGTCTGAGCTTAGCACCTTAACTGGCTGCATATTAGCCCTGGAGGTTGCCAAGACCACAGAGAGGAAGCTGTGTTGAAGAAAGGGAGAATTAACACAGATTTTCTGAGGAGCTTCTGTCTGTTGCCTGGAACAGTCAGGACATCTGAGGGTTGTCAGCTTAATGTCCCCTGCCAGCAAGGAAGGGCTACTATCCAGCAGCTGGTGAGGCAAGCCAACTGCAGGACCTGGGCAGGAATAACTGAGCCCAACATGTTTGTGCTCAACCAGAAGAAAACACATCAGCTCAAGAAGGGGCTGCTGCAGACGTAGAGCCACTGTGACAGGGCACCCCTTCTGTCCATGGAACATTTGAGAGAAAGGGTTCCCTCTCAAACCCCAGTTGTGGTACAGACTGGACTAAAAGTTCTACTGCCTGCTATTAAGTTCCCAGAAAGCAGAGACTGTGTGTGTGTGCGCGTGTGTGTGTGTGTGTGTGTGTGTAACCACTGTGTCTGCAGTCCCAAGACAGTGTCTGAAACGTTATAGATACTCAGAAAATATTAGTTGTCCTGTGGGAGAAACAAATGGAGTGGAAAACTACAGGGTAGAAAATTTGCATATGAGCATAGACCATGTCTTACTAATCTATATTCTGTGTGATCCAGATTCCAGGCCTTTCTGAGTATGTGACTTTGGATAATTTACAACTTCTCAGAACTTGTTTTTTTTTGGTTTTCATTTTATTTAGTTTTGTTTTCATCTGAAAGGTGAAGATTATACTTATCTGGTTCTTGGAAAGATCAAATGAGATAATATACATTGAAGTGATTTGTAAACTGTGAAGTGCTATAATAAATGTTAGCCTTTGCTGTTTTTTTTTCTTTTTTTTTCTTTTTTCTTTTTTTTTTTTTTTTGATGATGGTGATGACAAAGATAACAATGATAATGGCAGGTTTCTTTTAGAAAAAAATGTTTGAAATGGTGAGTGAACTTTACAGATGTTCAGCTGTGGAATGGGGTATCTGTGCTGACAGGAAAAAAGGGGTGCACTGAAGAGAGGCCCCAAAGCAGCATTTTGCTCTTGTGGCTTGTGTAATTAGTTACCCTTTATGTGTGCTAGTTTTGAACTGCAGGTTAGAGAAGTACATCTAAGTCAAGGACTGTCTTTTACTTTTCCCCCCCCACACACACACTTTACATAGTATATTGCTTATAGCAAGCAGTAAACATTTGTTGGGGGAAGAAATGAATGAATGATTTGATGAAGGGTGACAGAGCTACAGCAGCCAGAGAGAAACAAGAATATTAGTTGAGCAGAGATTGTTCTCTGGAAGTAATTTGTTCAGGCAGAATCAAAACTCATCTTGACACTTCCTGATGTTAAGACTCTGAGGCTCTTCATTGCTCAAAAATAAAACCCAAGCACATTAGTAGGGCATAGAAAGTCCTTCATCAGCTGGATCCAACCTATCTCTCTGGTCTCATCTCCCATTACATCATCTCCCCAAATCCCAGTTCTTCCACAGTTGTCTTAACTCATCCTACATTCTAATGGTGCTGAACTTCTTAGAGTCCCTGAGATATGCTAGATCTTTCCACTAGCTGTTTCCTCTCCGTGGAAAAGTTCTATGCATCTTTCAGGGTATAGCATCAATGCTTCCTGCTGCGAAAGTGTTCCCAGATGTCCCCAGGCATTTATTCATAGAACAAGTATTTCCTTTGCACCCGCTATGAATTAGACCCTGTTCTAGGTCCTGGACAAAGCAGTGAACAAATCAGACTAAGTCTCTGCCCTCATAGAGTATTTATTCTAATGGAGGGGACTAAAAATGAAAGAAAGACAATATATATATACTGTTATGGAATGGCAAAAATAAAGAGGAAGGAAATCTGGGGAAGAGGATGAGGGTGCCATCTTATTTATGTAAACTATGATGTATCAGCAGAATAGACTAGGTTATGTTGCAATAGCAAACAACTCTCTAAAATCTAAGTAGTTTATAACAACAAAGATTTGCCTCTAGCTCATGCTTCATGACCACTGAAAGTCAGCTGAGGCTTAGCCCCACTCTGAAAATAGGCCTGAGCAAATATTTCTACTTGCCCCAGCAGAGACGAAAGAAAATGAAGCAAAGCATGCACCAGCTGTTAAAGGTTTTACCTGAAAATGGCACATCACATCTGCTCACATTTCTTTAGCCAAAATGAGTCTCATGGCCACACCTGTATTCAATAGGACATGGAAAAGCAATCCTACTATTTGCCCAAGAGGCAAGAGAGCCAAATATATATGAATAGTCCTAATGATTACTATACACATAATCAAGGAAGTCCTTTCTGATAAAGGGACATTTGAACAGAAACCTCAAGAGAGTGTGGAGCTAGCTGGTAGATACAGGATGGGACTCATTTCTCTGGCTTCCCATCCCAAACAGCTTAGGTTCATCCTTGATGCTTTCTCTTCTTTTCACAACCCACATCCAACCCATCAGCAAACCCCATTGGCTAGACCTTTATAATCATCCCGATTTGACCATTGCCCATTGCCTCCTCCTCCACCTCTGGTCCAAGCCTCATCATCTCCCTCTGGGTGATTGTAGTAGCCTCCTAACTTCTCGCTGCTTCTGCCTGTGCCCACTGCTGGCTCTCTCCCCACCACAGCCTGGGGATCCTTTTCAAATTTCAGTCAGATCATGAATCTTCCCTGCCCAAACTCTCCTATGGCTTCCCATCTTTCTCAGAGTAAAAGCCACACAGCCCTCAAGGGGCCTCACACAGTCTGTACCCCACCTGCCCAGCTCCAACTCTGAAATCTCATTGACCTTATCCACTGCTCTCCCTCTCACTCACTATGCTCCAGCCACACTTGCCTCTGTGGTTTATTCATTAAGTTTGGTCAATAAGTATTTGAGTGCCTGTTCTGTGTTACGCACCACTGTCAGGACTAGAAATACAATGGTAAAGATACAATCGAAAACATACACCTATACCTTATTGTAATTAGTCTACTTACCACTGTCTCCCACATGACACTATTACGTCTGTTTTCGTCTACGTATCTTTGTGCCTAACACTATGCTTGGCAAGTAAGTGATCAATACGTGTTTGAGTGGAGAATGAAAAGACGGAGATAGATAGATGGATGGATGGATGGATGGATGGATGGATAGATAGATAGATAGATAGATAGATAGATAGATAGATAGATAGATGTAGACAGACAGACTTCACCTTTGCTGGAACTGAGGCATGTGCTGTGAGATTCTCCCAGGTAGTATACAACAGCCTCTAACAGCTGCATGGGTAGCATAGGCCCAGGATTTCCGGATTCAATCATCATTTTTAGGGAGACTATAACAATGAAAAGAAGACTTTCTTACTTGAAAAACATAGGTTCCAACTCTGAAACAATTCAGTCTTCCTACATGAGTCAACCCTTGGAAAGAAACAGACTCAGGTGGTAAACCACAGGCCACTTACATACTCCATGGTTTGACTTTTACTTTGAGGAGAGGAAAGATGGGTTGATGAGGTCATAAATAAAAGTAATATATTACCCATAGTATTAGAGGAGAATGTACTAGGGTTCTTTAAGGCTGTGTTTAAGCTAGTAAATTTTCTGCCTAAAGTGTGTGGTATAAAATCCTCAGATGTGAATACACAGTTTTTCCACTTCCACCCATGTCGATTTCAGATTTCAAATTAATAGTGTTCCACAATCAGGTTCATCTAAAGTGCAGGTTGTAACTTTTGCTGCTAAGAGAAATGCTAATATTTAATGTAAATGAGAAAAACAGTTCATCCAGAAGATATCGGAAAGATCTTTAATATATTCCTTGACAAAGATGATTCCTTTCGTTTTCAGAAAAATAAAATTACTCCCCTCTGATTGGAAACAAGGCAGCCATATGGTTTTGCTGCATTTCATGGGGATGAGGTTCTGTGGTTTGCTCTCCTGTCATCTGCAGCCACATCATTTGGGAAGTTTGCCCAACTATATGAGTTGAAGGGAAAAGAGAGCAGTTAGCAGGAATGTGAAGAGATCACCAGCCGAGTAAGGAAGTCCTGGATCCCCAGGCATGTTGATAGAGAATTCACGGCCATATTAACAAGCGTTGTCAGTGATCAGCATGCAGCTCAGAGAATTGAGCCTATTCTGACTTCCAAGAATTCTGCTAAGTAAGGAAATTCTACATTTTTCTCAAAAAGTGTGTACCTAATAAATAATAAAACAGCATCCACAGACTATTTGTATTTCTGCAGACACATACAGACATGTTTCTGTAATTACATTATATTATGTCTAAACTCTAGCTGTCTCTCACAGCCCAAGCCCCTGATTAGAAGGGGTCATGTTGTCTACTTTTTAAACATAATTAATGGCATTATATGAGATTAAGTACTTGATGGTAGATTAATATATGCGTATTCAATGAATGGATGAATACAAGCATTGCCATCATGAGGGGAGTGACAAGGGTTAAAAGTTACTACAAATCCTTGATTTGTCCTCTTTAGTGGATGACTAATAGTTCAGGCATCGTAGAAACATATTTATTTTGGTTTTGAAGTATCAACAATACACAAAACCCTGGAAATGATTTTTACTTGCTGTGAAAAGAGCAAAATAAGGAAATAAATATTTTGGATTTCTAAGTTTCTGAAAGGGCACCATCAGCAGTAGGGTCTGTCAGTAAATTCCAGATGGAGGTGGAAAGGTAAATTCAGTGATAATTTCAGGTTAGAAGACCAAATTGGGTCCCAGAATAAAGTCATAGAGTAGGAATTAAAAAGTCGACTTAAAAGAGCTGAAACCACATATGTGCTCAGCATACAAATGAACAGCCTAAAAGGTTGAGACTCCTTTTCTGTGTACCTCTCAGAAAACGAGCCTTTCAATAAAACGTTTATTTTCACGGAATTTTGTCCTTGTAGTGATCTGCAAAACTTGCTAATATCTACTTGGCAATAGACATTAGACATGTGAACAAATAAAAAAGTTTCTCGCTAACTGACACAGACCCAACTGAACCAACTGACAGTGTGCCTCACTACCCCATGTTCTGGAAAGAGTTAAATCGCCCATATTACACATAGGCTCGGTGTGAACACTGCATTCACATGTGTCTGAATCTGGCTAAGAGGAGGATAGCCCTAAAGTTATATGAGAACAAGAATTAAAGACACCAGACACCAGAGTAAAGACAATGTAGGAGGCTCAGAACATCACAAACACGAACAAGTGGAAGACGCAAAGTATAGAAACCCTCAACCCTCAATTCTAGAAATGAATTTCACCCACTTGGATCTCTCCCAGGATTTCCACAGGTGTTTGCTGATGGGCGCGGTTGCACCAGGCTTCACACACAGGCATCCCCTGTGTAGGTGGTTTCTCTGGATTAGGTAATGAGGCAGAGAACTCTGAAGCTGGCTAGTGTAGGAGTCCACAGACCTGGGTTCTGGTTTCTCATCCACTTCTTACTAGCTGGTTGACTGTATCTTCTCTCTTTAGTTCTTTTATTTTTGGGTTGAAGACAAAAATGCCTGCCTACCTCATTTTTTGTAGGAAAATAAGTGAGGAAATGCATGTGAATATCCTGTAGAGATATGAGGTCCTTGAGGTGGACAATGGCAGGATTTTTGAGATGAAGAGGGAAGAGATGGAGGATCAATGATAACCACTAAGCCAGAGCCTCATAGGTAGCTGTTAAAAAGTTACTGAATTCTATTAGTGTAACCAGAGGGCATTAGTCTTGGCAGGGATGGATTCATGCTAATAAAACTTATAAGAGATCGATGCTTGAATCAGAATGTCAATTTATTAATACATAGTGGAAGATATCCCTTTACAGTGGTAGGAATGCTTGGATTCCTATCCAAGGAATCCTACCCAAGGAATGCTTCCTACCCAAGGAATCCTCTTCCTTTATGATGGTGGCAAGGTAATAGTTTTAATGAGATGATTGGCTAGGATTCTTAGTAACATACAGTAGAAAACAACTATGGTGGATTTAAGTAGAAAATGAATTCATTAAAATTATATTTACAATATTTGGAATCATGAATGGCTATAGAATCAAGTTCAAGAACTTAGCCATGAGCAAATCCCCACATCATGCCTCAGGACTGGTGTGGTGAAGACTCTGGGCTTCAGCCACTGGACATTAGGTACTGCAAGTGCACTGAAATGTGTGAGGAGTCTGCAATACTGTCTGGTAAGTATGGATGGTGAATGCCTACCACAGTCCACCCCTTTTCTGTCCAGCATTAACACTCTTCTTCATACTTTAAATGCTCCTGCCTAACAAAATGCAATCAACTCTCCTAAAATTATGCAATTTCTCATCCCTTTCTCAAAAAGGCAACAGCCCCAAATCTCATCAGGTACTGCACCCAGCTTCATGTCCTAGATCTCTCAATAAGCCCCTTTTCCCTTCCTAGAAGGGTCTTCACATTCTTTTTTTTTAATTTTTAAAATTATGAGCTAAAAAACAAAAACATAAAATAAAATTATAAACTGACAAATTATAGTTGCATATATTTATGAGATACAAAGTGATATTATGATTTATGAATACAATGTGTAATAGTTAAACCAAGCTAATTGACATATTCATTACCTCAAATACTTATCATTTTTGTGGTGAGACCGTTGGACATTTACTCTGAGTGATTTTGAAATGCACGATATATTTATTATTTACTATGGTCACCATGCTATGCAATAGATCTCAAAGAAAAACCTTATTCCTCCTGTCTAATTGAGGCTTTGTATCCTTTGGCTCTCATCTCCTCATTCTCCCACCACCACCACCCCCACCCTTCCCTCTGTAATCACCACTCTACTCTTTGGCTTATTTGAGTTTGACTATTTTAGATTCCACATAGAAGTGATAACATGTGGTGTTTGTCATTCTGTGCCTGGCTTATTTCACTTAGCATAATGTTCTCCAATCTATGTTGCCACATGTTGTTACAAATCACAAAATATATTTCTTTTTTAAAAGGCTGAATAGTATTCCATCGTGTACACATGCCACATTTTCTTTACTCATTCGTCTGTTTATGGACTCGTAGATTGATTCCATGTCTTGGCTATTGTAAATAGTGCTGCAATAAACAGTGGAGTGCAGACCTCTCTTCAAGAAACTGATTTCAAATCTTTGGGGTGAATACCCAGAAGTGGGATGGCCAAATCATATGGTAATTCTACTTCTAGTTTTTTGAGGACCCTTCATGCAGATTTCCATAGAGGCTGTTATAATGTACATTCCTACCAACAGCATACAAGTGTTCCCTTTTCTCCACCTCCTCACCACCACTTAGCAAGTCAATAAAAGTAAGTGTTTAATAAAAAGATAACATCTTTCATCTTTTATTATAGCCATTCTGACAAATGTGAAATGATATCTCACTGTGCTTTTAATTTGCATTTTCCTAACGATTAGTGATGTTGAGCCTTTTTGCCTATATTTGTTATCCATTTCTATGTCTTCTTGTCTTCACATTCTACAATTTCTATAACATTCTATGTTTAAAATTGAAACTATTATTAACTCATTCTGTGTATGACAATGGGAGAAAAAGTAAAGAGGAAAAATCATTAAAATGTAAGCATGACACTATAAGAAAACATAATTAGATGTTATTGCCCTTTTTTTTTTGTACTATTTGTCCCAAAGTATAATAGATATTTATGGCTTTTCTCTACTATCCACCCCACCTTCTCTTTGCCATGGTGTCATGCAAAACTGCTTTCCTGAAAAATCTGATTCCTTGGTAGTCCTGCATATATGGCATTGATAAACTCTTTCTTTACCTTTCACCATTGAACATGGCAGTTCTAAGAGATGTTCATTGGGTTGATGCATCCTAGTAATACTGATCCTTGCCCCATTGTGTAGTAGCAACCGATTTCCTCTCTATAGTCAGGATCAATCACCCCAGCTAACATATTAATCCTCCTTTTTTACTTACTCATCCAGTGATATGAGACACCGGCAATGACCATGTGGCATCTCAGTTTTCAGTTCAAAGGAGCTATTGTTATTCTCTGTAAGCATTCCTGCTTTGGCGATCAATACTTCTAAACCAGAAAAGTTCAGACTTGTTGGGACGAGAAGCAAAAAACTCTGTCAGTTGGTCAGGAGGCATAGTAGTGAGATTTATGAACACATATATTGTTCCATATTTATTTCTGCCTGGGATAAATGGCCAGAACCCATATTGCATCCTGTAAGAAAGTACTACATCCTTGCAAAGTGTTGCCTCCCTACTGCCAAAATAGCTGAGTCTTCTATAGATCTTTCTGCCTTTCTCTAAATCTAGCTACTTCTAAGCAATTAGATACATGGTAAAAATAAGTAAAACAAAAACAAAAACAAAACCACATGGAATTCAACCACTTAATCTTTTTTCTTTTGTTGTAAAATGAGTTCCTTGCTCCAAATCAAGGTTGTATGGGATATCATGATGGAAAAAAAGACATTCAGTAAGACCATGGATGGGGTGATGGAGGAACAATGATAGATATGGAAAAATAAATCCAAATTTATTTAAACAGTAGCTGTTTAGTTTGTTTTTTGTTTTTGTTTTTTTATCCTTTCTGCCAATCTGCATCTTTTAAGTGGAGCAGTTAGACCATTTACATTCAACATTAATTTTGAGATGTGAGGTACTGTTCCAGTCATTATGTTTATTGTTACCTAGTGAATTTGTTATCTTTGTTGTGTTATTTTTTATAATACATGTGAATTTTATGCTTTCAGGAGTTTCTATTCTGGTTTGTATTAACTTTTTGTTTCAAGATTTAGAGGTCCTTTTAGCATTTCTTATAGTGCTGGTCCAGTATTGATAAATTCCCTCAGCATTTGCTTGTCTGAGGAAGACTTTATTTCTCCTTCATTTCTGAAACTTAGTTTTGCTGGATACGAAATTCTTGGCTGACAGTAATTCTGTTTAAGGAGACTAAAGATACGACCCCAATCCCTTCAGGCTTGTAAGATTTCTGCTTAGAAGCCTGCTATTAGTCTGATAGATTTTCCTTTATAGGTTACCTGATGTTTTTGTCTAACTCCTCTTAGAATTATTTCCTTCATGTTGACTTTAGGTAGCCTGATGACTATATGCCTTGATGATGTCCCTTTTGCAATGAATCCCAGGAGTTCTTTGAGCTTCTTGTATTTGAATGTCTAAATCTCTAGCAGGGCCAGGAAATTTTCCTCCGTTACTCCCTCAAATAGGTTTCCCAAACTGTTTGCTTTTCCAAACTGTTTAAATAAATCCAAATTTATTTAAACAGTAGCTATTTAGTTTGTATTAAAGAACAAAGAACACTTATAATTATTAGATTTGGTTGTTTTATATAATCCCATTTTTCTTGGATTTTTTCCATACTTTTTCTTTATTTTTGTCTGATAGAGTTAAATCAAAAGCCTTGTCTTTAAGCTCTGAAACTCTTTCTTCTATTTGGTCTAGTCTATTGTTAAAAACTTTCCACTACATTTTGTAGTTCCCTAAATGTGTATTTCATTTCCAGATGTGCTGACTGGTTTTTCTTTAAAATATCTATCTTTTTAGAAAAATTTTCATTCATATCCTGAATCTTTTTTTAAAATTTCTTTATGTTGGTTTTCACCTTTATCTTGTATCTCCTTGAGCAACTTTATAATTTTTCGAATGCTTTTTCTAGTATTTCAAACATTTCATCTTGTTTTGGGTCCACTGCTGGAGAGTTAGTGTGATCTTTTGGGTGTTTTATAGAATCTTGTTTTTTTCATAGTTACAGAATTATTTTTCTGGCTCTTTCTCATTTGGTGGACTCTTTTTTCTAATTATTTTTAATTTATTTTTTATTAGACTTTAATTTCTTTTTTTCCCCTGGAGGATGTGACTTTAATGTTTATAGTTTATTGTCACCTAGCTTCAGCACTGAGTGCTTTCAGTGGTGAAGACTCTGGATGAGTTCCTTGGTTACAAAGAATCTTGGCCAAGTGTGGCGGCTCACACCTGTAATCCCAGCACTTTGGGAGGCTGAGGTGGTTGGATTACCTGAGATCAGGAGTTCAAGACCAGCCTGGCTAACATGGTGAAACCCCATGTCTACTAAAAATACAAAAATTAGCTGAGCATGGAAGCACATACCTGTAATCCCAGCTACTTGGAAGGCTGAGGCAGGAGAATCACTTGAACCCGGAAGGCAGAGGTTGCAGTGAGCTGAGATTATGCCACTGCACTCTAGCCTAGGTGACAGAGTGAGACTCTGTATCAAAAAAAAAAAAAATCTTTATGTGACAGCTTTCTCACATGCTGGTTGTAGTAGTGATGTGCTGGGTGTGTGAGCAGTTTCACGTCTCCTGTGAGGCTGGAAAGGCAGAAATTCCAAGAAGCTTATTTCATACCCCAGTGGTGTGCACTTTAAAAAAAAAATTTCCCTCTGTCTTTTATTAACTGGGTTGAACAATTCTGGCTTCAGGACAGTAGAAAGTGCCCATAGGTAAAAACTAGCTGTGACTAAAGTAAATGGGTAAATGCAATACTCCAATGGTTGGCAGAGGTCCCGACCTTGACAGAGGTGGTTGGGGGAGTTCTCAGTGAAATGCACTGAGGTCTTTTCAGAGGGAAGGAAGGAAACCACCACAGTTCTCCCTCCAGGCTAGCAGGAAAACAATCTGCTTCCCAGTCACACTCCTGACACAGTGTCCTGGCTATTTTGATTGGACAGTCACCTCTTTTCCTCTCCAGGAATTCTGATGTTCTGTGTAGAGAGGGGTTGTGACTTTACTTCTTATGCAAGCCTGAACCTGGAGGGCACCCATCCTGTGGGGATGCAGTGTTCCAGAAAGGCTGTCTACAGATGCACCTAGGGAGAGCTCCCACAGGAGAAGCCCGAGCTGTGTCTGCATAGGTGGGTGATGGGGAGAAGTCCCCTTCTCCAATACCCTTTACAAGAGCCAGAGCTGCCTGACTGTTGGGTTAAAGTCACACACTTTCCTCACTGAGCCCAACACTGTACCTGTGTCTCTGCTGAAAAAAACTTCCCACGATTGGAAAGTTCAGGGCCTTGAGGCCTGTACTTTGGTTTCTTTTATCCCACAGGGTGCTCCCTTAATGTAGTACACTCCCCCTTCCCCTAGGAATGGCAGTCCCTCAGAGCCAGACTACTGTGAATCCTGCTCCTTTTCTGGGTCTAGTTACCCAGTGGAGCTGCCACACTCCAGGCTGGTGCTGGAGAATGTTTGCATGGGATCTAGTGATGTGACCTGCCCTCTACTCTTCCAGTAGTGGGTACCAGCAGCAGCTCTGATGAGGGTGATAGGTGAATGACGCAGACTGATATTTCCTTGGTTATAAATAGCTTTGGTGTGTTAGCTTTCTCAAATGCCAGCTGCAACAGTAATGTGCTGGACACGTGAACCAACTCAAGACCTCTGGTTAGCCAGGGTGATGCAGGCAATGACGATAGCTGAAGTTGCGCAAAAGTTTTCTCATTCCGGAGTGCTGTGTTATTGTGCCTGCAGATGTTGTAATGGGCTGTACCAGTTGGCCTCCAGCCAGGAGGTAGTGTTTGCGAAAGAGCACCATCTGCAGTGATAGTGGTAGAATTTGTATTATCCTTATGTTAGCCAGTGAAGGTACTCTGGGGTCTCAGGCAATGAGTGGGGCCATGGAGCTCCCAAATGTACCTGTCCATGGGGTTACATTATTGGGGGGATGGGGAGAGGGGTGGAGGGGCAAAGCTGGCTTGAGGCTGGGTTAGATAAGTCAACACTCTGGCTCCCCACATGCAGGCACAAGCTGCAGCCCCAAAGGGGGTCAAGTGGCAGTTCTCTAGTCGCTAGGGTAATGTTCCAGGGAGAAGCACAGCTGCCTCTGTTCCCCAAAAATATCCACAAAGGAAGCAAGGGGTAGCAGAGGACAGTAAGCCCCTCTCAGCTCCCATGCACTTGGCAAGGCAGGTTTCACACACACAGTGCTCTGCTTATAGCAGCTAGCTGGGTTCCAGGCAGCCTGCACTCCGAACTCAAAATTGCCCCAGGCCATAAGCCTTCCCCATAAAGACAGAAACTGCAGCTGTCAGGCCATGCCATCCTGGTCCACCTGTGAAGTGGGGCATCCAGCTTTTGTGCCCATGACGATAGCATACTTCCCACTCGCCCCTTGGTTCTGGCCAACAGAGTTAGTCCTCACCGAAGATTATATCACAAATAGCATTTGGGAGCATCTCTCAACCTAAGACTGCAGCTCAAGTTAGCTGGCAGACTTCCATGAGGTCATCTCTGAGGTAGGATCAGGAATGGCTTCCCTTTATGCTTACTGGAGAATGGGAGTGCACCCCCACCCCCAACCACTATGTTTATGAGTCCGTTGAACAAAATTTAGGATGGCTGAAAAAGGGGCTGATGACATGCACAAGTGAAGTCAGCTTCCTGTTCTTTGTTTCACAGCTAGAATGAGAAGATAATACATAATTACCCTGAAAAGCTCAGTCTGGATGCTTACTTGGGGGTCCTACCATCAGTCTCTAAGAGAACCTACTAGCAAGTGAAGAGATATTTTTCAAAGGTGAATCACTCCTTTACTTGCTTCAAAACCTTAGGGGAATCCCCTGAAAAAACTCCACTGCAACTTTTTACAGGCCTCAATGGACATCACAATCTGCCACAAATACTTTGGGTGCTATTACTCTGCCATTACATCCTTGACCAGTGACAATTCTCTTGTTCCAGGTTCCACTCAAAGTGCTTATCTTTCAACTAGTAATAGGTAGAAGCAGAATACCCAAACATGGTATGTTTACTATAAAATTCAAACATTTCCACCAAGTAGTTTATTTTGCCCCATTGGTAGTAGTTACAAGATGTAGTGACTAGTCTTTGACTTTGAAGGTTTTCCCAATGTGCCTCAGACTACTTAGCCTCAAAAAACTTCTCTGACATATCAAGCCTAGTGTTTTATAGGTTTTATCTCCCAACAGCTGGCATCCTCAGTCACAGCAATACATATTGGGTTACAGCAACTTTTTCCTCACCCGACATCTATCTCATCCATGTCGTGGGACACCATGCTTTTCTATGAGATGATGAGAGAGTCAAGTTCCCTGCAAACTAACTTGTGGCACAAGGTCAGAAAATTAATGTAACCCAGAGGCAATACAATGAAGGTACGCTGTCTTCCCACTAAGTAAAAGCAGATTACCTCTGGTGTTTTCTGCTTTTGGGGGTAGAGATCAATAGCTACATACCACAGGTCATGAGATGTCTATATGTGTCTCCGTAAAGAGACCGTATCTTCAAGAATAGTTGCGACTGGAATCACTCCCTGATTGAGGTTACGATAACTTTCTGTCTTTATCCAAAGCCTGTTCATTTTTAATACTGACCAAAATGTCAAAGGGGTATGTGAAAGTACAGTCATCACTTGGTATCTGTGAGGGATTGGTTTCAGAACCTCTCGCAGATACCAAAATCCATGAATGTTCAAGTCCCTGATATAAAATGGCATAGTATTTGCATATAACCTATATACATCCTCCCAGATACTTTAAATCATCTCTAGATTACCTATAATACCTAATACAAGTACCATGTAAATAGTTGTTTTACTGTATTGTTTAGAGAAGAATGACAAAAAAATATGTACATGTTTGGTACAGATGCAATTTTTTCTGAAATATTTTTGATTTGTGGCCGGTTGAATCCATGGATATGGAACCCACAGATATAGAGGGCTGACTGTATATCTTTTCAGGTCCATAATGATGGAATTTATGTCTTTAATTTTACCAAATACTATGGATTGAATTGTGTTCCCCAAAAATTCATATGTTAAAGCCCTAACCCCCAATGTGATTGCATTTGGAGATAGTCTTTAGCAGATTATTAAGGTTAAGTGAGGTCCTAAAAATAGAGTCCTAATGCTGTAGAACTGTGGCCTTATAAGAAAAGGAAGATTCTCTCTCTCTCTCTCTCTCGCTCATTCCCTCTCTCTCTTATTCTCTCTTCCCTTTCCTCTGTCTGGCTTTTTGTGGCTCTGTGTGTGTGTGTTTTTTAACTGGTAGAGTTAATCCAGTGTTTCTGTCAAATGAAATGTATGGATCAATTCAGCTTGATCTAAAGTTATATTCTTTACTTTTTGGTTTAGTACCTCCACATCTGTTTCCACAAGTATTCAAAATATTTGCTGATATAAACTGGTAACATTTTGCAATTGTTTAGTTATTAAGTCTTTTCCTTTTGGGTTTGACTTTGTAATTGGATTCCCGGTCATGCTGGGTTCTGACCCTGGTTTGAAGTGTAGAAATAACGAGAAGGAGTGAAGATGGGGTTTGAGGAGAACTGGTCAAGCCTTTTCAGGTAATTACCTTAGATAAGGTCATTTTAAAGTTTCAAGCAAAATAGCCATAGCCTCATAAGGGTGCAAAGAGAGCCTGCTTCCGCTTGACAAGAGAGTGTCAGTGGGATTTTGGTGTGGAGCATACTCTAAATATGGGGGAACATACTTACTTTTTTACAGTGTGCTCCAACATTCTTTCATTCCAGCTTTCAGGGTTCCAGTCTTTCCCAAACAATGCCTGAATTCTCATACAAGAAATCTGGCAAAACTGTGACTTCAACTCATGTTATAATTCAAAAATCCTTTGGTGTCAAATTTTGAGGGCTTTTGTTTGTCCATTGATTTGGTTAGTTGGTTTATTCTTATTGCTTTATTCTTTTTTTTTTTTTTTTTTTTTTTTTTTTGGTTCTAAATTATTGGCTTAAAGCATGGACTGAAGATTAGGAATTAGAACTTGTTAGTTTCTCTTTCTAAGTGTCCAGACCGTTGAAAACAAGCCTCTCATTCCTAGTGCTGATTTTCATACCATTCAGAGTTCTTGATTGCAAGCAACATAATCCAACTGTAGCTAATTGGAGCAAAGAAATAATTTATTGAAAAGTTATTTGGCAACATTCTAATCTATCACAAGGGCTGGAAAACAAGGTTCACAACTACTCAGGCAAGAACAATATCCCAAATCACACTTCAGAGGAGGAGGAGGCCCTGTGAGTTCATATGGGCAACACTGCTGAGCACTAGCTGCTGGCACTTGTACCCTCCACACTGCTGCCCCTCTCTATGACATGCTATCACTCTTGTCATGCCACTGCTGCCTGAGAAACTTGATTTTTCTGAAAATGCTACTGCTGCTCTGTCCCCATAGAGAATTCCCTGTGATGCTCATGACTCATAGATGCATCTGGTCTGCTGAGCCTAGGTCATATACCTGGTCCCTAGCTGTAAGGGAGGCTGGAAAAGTGGGTGTCTGGTATTTTCAGGTCTTCAGGACAGACACATTCATCAAATAGATGAATTTCTCCAGAAAGGGCTTTCAGATCCTAGACAGCCAAAATGAATGTAAACATCCACTACAGTGAGCAGCAAGGATAATAATAGCCAATAACAAAAGAGCAAGAGGATAACAATAGCCAATGACAGTGGTCTGTGATGTCTGAAGCATCCTTCTCTACTCTCAGATCACTACAGTGAGGATCAGGGCATCTCCTGATGCCCTGGGAGGCCTTTCTCAAAGCACACTCTAGTTATTCCATTCTTGTTGCATCATGCGGCCTGGGGGCAGGGCTTTCTTGTTTAGGCACAGCAGCTGGGCACTGCACAACTCCAGGGGTGCCATTTCAGTTGTGCAGTGCAACGGCTTCATCTGGTAGAAAGAGCACTGGATATGGAGGGATACAGACTGAGGTCTGAGCCCAAACACTGGTGCATGCAACTTCGGTGGATTTAGACACATGCTTTCATTACTTTATGCCTCAGGGCATCTGCTGCCCTGATCCTCACTGTAGTAATCTGAGAGTAGAGATGGATGAACTTTGCAAGTTCATTCTGCCCGATGCTGGATGAAAGCTACCCAATGCCACTCTTTGGACTTTCCATTTCCAGGCTTTATGCTGTTCATCTCTCTTTAATGAAGCATTGATTAGACTGGATTGCTTCTCACCTGGGGGAAACTATGCTGCCCTGGGGATATTTGGCAATGTTTTTGGTTGTCATAAGTGGCAGGGGTAAGTGCTACTGGCATCTAGTGAATAGAGGCCAGGCATACTGCTTCATATCCTACAATGAATAGGAGAGCGCCCTACAATACAGAATTATCCACCCCCAAATCAAATTATCCAGTAATGCTAAAGTTGATAAATTCTGGGCTAGAAAGAAGTCCATCTCTTCCTGTTTTGGGCTTTGGAATGCAACCGATTCTTGTAGATAACTTCTACAGACATGTGGTCTTACCTATCAAGTATTGATTTTACTTCTTTGGCCTCCCAGGTTGCCTCAAGCTTGACCCTGTGTCTTCCCTGCAACGATGTCTACTACATTCGACCTTGGGGATGTCCTCTAGTTTTCTTGAATAGGATGTTAGCACAGATTAGTTCAACAGAGTAGGAAGTTGTCATCTTAAAAATCCAAGAGGATTATCTGATCCAGCCATTCTCAACTAGGTACAATATTGCTGCCAAGGGAAACGTTGTCAATGTCTGAAGACAATTTTGGTTGTCTTAAATTGGTGGGGGGCTGGGGTGTGGTGCAGACCCTACTAGGTAGAGGCCAGGGACGCTGCTGAGCATACTGCAATGCACAGGGCAACCCCACAATAAAGAATTATCTAGCCCAAAATGTCAGTGATGCCAAGGTTGAGAAGCCCTAGTCTAGCCTCGCTGAGGTGCGACCTGGGAGAGATTCTGCATGTTAAGGGGGAATGGTAAACAGAGAACCAGGGGCCCAAAGTGCAGTACAGGTACCACAGGGGAAGAGCAGACCTGGGCCTGCAGAGGGTATCATCACAAGGTCCCAGAGCCCTATAAGCTGAGGGGGATTGATGGGGAGGAGAAGGCAGCAATACAAAAACTGCAAGAGTCCTAAAGCAGGCAGGAGAGCAGAAGTCAATCCTCACGAGCCCAGTCATTTTCCCCAGTAGGGAGAGCAGTGGGCTGGATGGAAGCATGGGAGAGGTAGGGTTCAGTAGAAGCCCAGCTCTTTCCCTGGCAAGGCAGGAACCTCAGTTGCTGTCACCTGCCTCTCAGTGATGAGGCTCAGGCTGAAGTGATATCTGTGCTGTGGATTCCACATCCCTGTTCAGGTCAACTCACACTGATTGAATGAGTACCTGCTATGGGGATTGCACAGACTGTGGGGATTTGGAGATGACTGAGTGGATCCCCAAAAAGTTGGGATCCAGGAGAGAGATGGCAAAGCATGCAGATGCCTCTCAGATACAACAGAAAGCATCACGCCAAAGGCACAAATCGCCATGGAGCACCAGGGAGGGCATGAAGAAGGAGGAAGGAGTACACTTCCATCTAGGATAGCCTGAAAGGCAGAATTCTGCTAGGAAGGGAAGGTGTTACCTAAATTCCTGCCTGCATGCTAAGCACTCGGGTTAAAGAACCAGTGACCAAGCTTGTCTTCTGAAACACACATTCTCCTTCTCTGAAAATAAGACGAAGTGTTAGGCTGTTCTTGTGTTGCTGTAAAGCAGGAGTGTCCAATCTTTCAGCTTCCCTCAGCCACATTGGAGGAAGAAGTATTGTCTTGGGCCTTACATCAAATACATTAACACTAATAATAGCTGATGTGCTAAAGAAAAAAATGGCAAAAAAAAAAAAAAAAGTCTCATAATATTGTAAGAAAGTTTAAGAATTTGTGTCATTCTGCATTCAAATTGGTCCTGGGTCGTATGCAGCACGTGAGTCGTAGGTTGGAAAAGTTTTGCTGTAAAGAAGTACTGGAGGCTGGGTAATTTATAAAGAAGAGAGGTTTAGTTGACTTATGGTTCTGCAGGCTTTACAGGAAGCATGGTGCTGGCATCTGCTCGGCTTTTGCTGAAACATCAGGGAGCTCTCAGTCACAGCAGAAGGTGAAGGGGGAAGCCAGTGTCTCACATGGTGTGAGGACAGCAAGCCGTGAAGAATCTGCCCCCACAGCCCAAACACCTCCCACCAGGCCCCACCTCCAACAACTACTGTTACATTTCAACATAAGGTTTGGCAGGGGCAAATAACCAAAATATATCAGATCAGGTGTTAGGTTGTAGCCAGTAAACGGATACAAGCCAAAAGGAATCACTGGTTTTCCTACTTCAATAAATGTGAATTTTAACATGAAAAGGTAAAGGGCTTCAACCAACATTCACAAAGTCCTTATCAGTGGGAGGCCTTTCTCAAAGCACACTCTAGTTATTCCATTCTTGTTGCATCATGCGGCCTGGGGGCAGGGCTTTCTTGTCTAGGCACAGCAGCTGGGCACTGCACAACTCCAGGGGCGCCGTTTCCGTTGTGCAGTGCAACGACTTCATCAAGTAGAAAGAGCATTGGATGTGGAGGGATACAGACTGAGGTTTGAGCCCAAGCACTGGTGCATGCAACCTGGGTGGATTTAGACACATGCTTTCATTACTTTATGCCTCAGTTTCTTCATCTGCAAAATGGAAATCTTATCTACCTCTTGTAAGGGGCTCAAATAAGAATAAGCACGTGCAAGTTCATTCTAAAATGTATAGCGCTGTAGAAATATAGGGTCTTACTATTATTTTAATGTACCAGAATAGCTCCAGTGTTCACTGAAGGGCTCATAAATATTCTGAAGCCCTCCTCTCCATACTGATGCCACCCATTGTTTCCAGATCTCACTAGCTTATACCCTCAAATGGAATTACATTAACATCCATTGCATAACTGTAGGCTCTCTTTCCCCACACTGCATCCCACACAGTCTTCCTATCTATTTGGGATTCTTCCAGTGTATCTTACATGTGCTCAGTGACAGTCCTTTATGCTGTTCCATCCAGCCTCCTCATCAGAATCTGCTGCCTGCAATGGGGCCTCCTTCCCCATCACAGCTGCTGGGTCTTCAGGAGAATAGGACTCAGTGCCTGGGCATCTCCCTCTGCCTCCCTGGGCACTGCACTTCTCCATGGAGGCTGCACAGAGCCTCAGGATAACTGAACTTTGTGGCATTGGTGCCCCTCTCCCCAGCTGTGCATTGTTCTTTATCATCTGGACCCTGAAGGAGAACTGTAAAGGCCCCAAGTTGCACAAAGTGCCTTTGCTCAAGCTTCCTTGGTTTCTGCCTGGAGACCCTCTTTTGGAGGATGAAACATGGTCCCTGGTGTAGGCTGGTCTGGGACCTGAACACCGACTACCTTTTGTCGTCCCTTCTCTCCATTTCTTTCCCCATGAACTTGCCCATCTCCAGTCTTTCCTTTTCCTCCTCAGCCAGGAAGGAAGTCTTCATCCTATCATTCTATGGCTGGGTGGGCATCCGGGGAGGCACTTTCTGTTTCCACAGGTTCAATTACCATGCGGGTTTGGCCAAGACCACTTGCCACATTTGATTTAGTGAAGTTATAAATAAAGGAACCGGAGAGGTTTAAATTTTGGAACCAATGTGGTCAACAATGACTTTGAGGATGGGAAGGTATTTCAATACATCTTGTTAGAGTGGTTTGTCATCATGACTCACACTTAGCAAGCCTCCATTTAGCACTGCATCAGCATAATATTTTATTCTAGCAAGCAAGTGGACTTTAGTCATTGTTCCAATGCTACATAAATAGATGCATCCTTGCTAGCTCAGAGATCAGTTTTTCCTGCTCTCATCAATCCTTGGGAGCTCATCTCAAAAGATGACACATACATTCTTCTTCCGCACCTCCCACACACACCAAAAGTTCTGTTCAGGGACCTGGCTCTAGAGGGTCATATCCAGTCTGACATGAGGACATGTCCCCACGCTCTCCCAGTAATGAGTCCCAGGCCTGAATGCCCTTGACAACACTGTGACCCACTTCTCCGTAATGAGCGTGGACTTTCTTTAGGGGTCCTGGTGGTCTTCTGGCACTTCTCTTAATGAAGAGATATGTTCTGACAAAACACTTTGTGATCAGGAATTGTGCCACCAGGATTAGAGATAAAGCTGGACACACAGGGATGCACCCCCTCGAAATCTGCATGGTTCCCAATAACCTCGTAAGAGCCAAATTCAGGGGATGCTTCTTAATTATCCCACCCAATCTCTCTTCTACCTCTGGCAGTGTCGAATCAGGGAAGCAGGAGAGAGTAGTGGTAATATACAAATTGAGTTCAAACCTTTGTTCTCATCTTATTTGCCGTGGGACCCTGGACAAGTTATTAAACTTCACTGAGCCTACTTCTCCTCTTCAGTAAATTATGTGAAATGATGCATAAGATATTTTATGCATTTCTGAGGCTTATAATGTATACAAAGCTATTGGAACATAGTGGGTCTTCAATAACTAATAGTTATTCTTATTTACCAGTTTTCTTTTCTTTTTTTTTTTTTTTTTTTTTTGAGATGGAGTCTTGCTCTGTTGCCCAGGCTGTAGTGAAGTGGCATGATCTCGGCTCACTGCAACCTTGCCTCCTGGGTTCAAGTGATTTTCCTGCTTCAGCCTCCCAAGTAGCTGGGATTACAGGCACCTGCAACCACACTCTGCTACTGTTTTTGTATTTTTAGTAGAGGCAGGGTTTCACCGTGTTGGCTTGGCTGGTTTTGAACTCCTGACCTCAGGTGATCCGCCCGCTTCGGCCTCCCAAACTGCTAGAATTACAGGCATGAGCCACCTTGCCTGGCCAGACCTCCCTATCTTAAGAGACACAAAAATATTAAAATTAGGCCAGTTAATAACCCTACAGTGGCCTCTAAGTGTTCAAGTGAAGGAAGAGTTGCATGCCTTTCACTTAAAATCAAGAGTGAGAAATGATTAAGCTTAGTGAGGAAGGCATGTTGAAAGTTGACGTAGGCCAAAAGCTAGGCCTCTGGCACCAGTCAGCCGAGTAGAGACAAGGTTTCACCGTGTTGGCCAGACTGGTCTTGAACTCCTGATGTCAAATGATCTGCCTGCCTTGACCTCCCAAAGTGCTGAGATTATAGGTGTGAACCACTCTTCCAGGCCAGTTATCATTCTTAAATTATTTTTTTGCATATTGTGACACATCTATGCCATACTAATCTTTCTACCTGATTTTCCATCCCTCATTCATCCACTCAACAGTATTTATGAAGTGCTGGCTATATGCCAAGCATTTTACTAGGCACTGGGCTTACAAAAATTAATAACCACAGCATCTACTTACAGGAGCTCACAGTATAGTAGGGAGACAGACATACAAATCTGAATAACTGCTTCAGTAGAGACCTGTACAACTGTGGTTTGGACACAATGGTCTAATGTGCCAACAAGAATCTGGGAAGGCTTCAGGTTTGAGCTCAGCATTGAAGGAGGGGCCTACATTTGCCAGGCAAACAGAGGGAAAGGTGTCCTGATCAGAGAGTGCACCATGTGCAGTATCAGTGAAAACCATTTAATTAATAGCAACACTACAAGCCTCAACAGAAAAAAATTGGGGCAATATCATTTGATGCTGTCTCAGACCAAATTTGATGTGGTCATTTTTCTCCACAAACTTTTGGATAGGAAGGCAATCTCACTGAAATCATCCTTGAACATCACTTATAAATGCAGATATAACAGCTCTCATAATGGCCCACAATATCAGTGTTGTCTTGGGTCTAGGAGACATGAGGTATGAAAATCATGCTAAAACAGGCCAGTTGCTGTGGCACACGCCTGTAATCCCAGCACTTTGGGAGGCCTGGAAGGGTGGATCACCTGAGGTTGGGAGTTCAAGACCAGCCTGGCCAACACTGTGAAATCCCATCTCTACTAAAAATACAAAAATTAGCTGGACATGGTGGCACAAGCCTGTAATCCCAGCTACTTGAGAAGCTGAGGCTGGAGAATCACTTGAACCTGGGAGGCAGAGGTTGCTGTGAGTTGCGATCCTGCCACTGAACTCCAGCCTGGGCAACAGAGCAAGACTCTGTCTCAAATAAAAAAAAAAAAAAGAAAGAAAGAAAGAAAAGAAAATCATACTAAAACGTAGCACCACAATCAGCATGAGACACTGACACCAGAAAAGTCACACTAAAACTCAGACCAGCTGAGGAAAAGCAGTTCAACTTTCCATCTCCAACACACATACATTCATTGAGTGGGATGGTGAGGAAAAAAAACACTGTAAATTTAAATATAGCTATTTTTCTTTCTCATTTTCCCCCTTCCCAACTTCCAAAGGGTGTAATCGATTTTGCTCAAGTTGAATGCATGTATGAGGTGACTCTCACATTTGGAGCTCTTATATCATAATTTGCCAATAATTTGCTAAGATTTTCTTCACATAGGCTGGAACATTAACAATGGAGTCCTGTAGTCCATGTTTTTATTGCAGAAACTACAGCAGCATTCAATGGAGTATTGTTTAAGAGCCTTTTAAAACAAGTGGCTGAGTTTGATTGGCAAAGCAGTGTTTACATGGGCACCCTCATGAGCTGCTGATGGCATTGAACTTGAACCCCTTTTAAAAAGCAACTTGGCAATCATGATGGTGATTATGACAATGAAAATATTTATTGACTGCTAATTTATTGTGCTTCAGTCACTGTGCATGTATTAATCCACACTCCTCCCCTCAGTAACTCTACTATTAGTATCTCTATTTGACAGGTGAGGAAACTGGAACACAAAGAGCTTAAGAAAACTTCTTTAAGTTTTCTTAAACAACTAGGAAATGGCAGAGCAGGGATCCAAACAAAAGCTCTCTGCCTCCAGTGCCAAAGACTACACTCTGAACCATACACTACACTGCCTTTTATTGTACCAAATGCTAATACTTTTCAACACAGTTACTGCACTTCTGGAGATCAATCCACAACAACAACAACAACAAAATCCTAATCATGGACAATGTTATATGCAAGAACATTTATATCATAATATTATTTGTCATTGGAATCAACCCAAACGTCCTAACATTGGGGAGCAGTTAGAAAAATGCTCTATATTCAAGCAGTTGACAATTTTGTGCCATTAAAAATGATGGTCATGGCTTCAGGGTAAAGGAAGTGGATTGGATATTTGCATCTATGATTACTCCCTCTCTAAATGACAGTGAGATGATTGTTTTCTTTTAAAGCTTAAAGCCACAAAGACTGGAATAAGAAGAGACAACAGCAGTTTTAATTTCAAAGCTTGAAAAATGCAGAGATTCTCAAATAATATGTGACTTAACAGATATGAGAAGGCTGACTCCTAAACTGGCAGTGGGAAAAGGCATGAATCAATCTAATTTATATCACAGGATTCTTTAAAGGCTCAGAAATTGGTGGTGTCAAAGCAGAATGAAGGGAGGGGGACAAAAATAAGGGGAAGAGGCTGAAAGTTTAAGAAGCAATTGGATACTCCATTATCTTCTCTCCTTTTCTGTACAACCAGGAGACTATCTTTTGCCCAATCTTAACAAAAGACACGGGGTTCACTCCTAGAGAGGTTCAGACAGATGCTCTTCAGACTCACGAATTCACACTCCCTGTGCTGCATGAATGGAAGGGTCTCAATTAGAGTGCTCTTTCAGCAACACTTGATGTACTTGATTACTCTCTCTTCCTTTGAAACATTTTTCTGGTGGGTTTCCACATAGTTCTCCCTCTTGATTCTCTGCCTTCCTCACCGAGGCCTCCTTTGCTGAACCCTTTGCTGGTTCTTCCCCATGTCCGCAACCTCTAGATGTTGGAGTACCCAGGATTCCATCCTTGGGTCACTTCTGCATCTACATTATTCCCTAGACAATCTCTCTCAACCTCATGACTATAAATAGTATCTCCTACATTTACATCTCCAGCCTCTTCCTTAAATACCACTCTCATATATCCACCCACCACTTTACACATACATTCCATGGGTGTCTCACACTGAATGTGTGCACAATCTTCTCCATCTTGTAAAATGGCAATTCTATTCTTCAAAAGCCTTGGAGTCATCCTTGATTCCTCTCTGTCTCTGTCGTCTCATAATCAACGTATTAGCAAATCCAGAAAATATAACCACGTATCAGTACCAATTTGGCTCCACTCTGGTCCAAGACATCACCATGACTTGAATGGATTGTTGCAATCACCTCCTAAATGGACACTCAGCTTTCTTCCTTTCCCTACAGTCTTTTTTCTACAAAGCAGTTTGAATGGCTCTTCTCTCCTGTACTCCCTAGATCGCTAAACTACATCCATACCCTTGCTGATCATCTCCAAAACTATCAGGCACATTCATGCCTCAGGGACTTTGCCTATTCCCTTTGCTTCAGAGGATTTCCCCTCTCACTAGCTCTCCTATGTCCATCAGGTCTTTGTCCAATTCCACTTTGTCAGTAAGGTCTTCTTCACCACTCTATTTAAAATATTTTGTATGTTTGTTTGTTTGTTTGTTTGAGACAGAGTTTTGCTCTTGTCGCACAGGCTGAAATGCAATAGTGCGATCTCGGCTCACTGCAACCTCCGCCTCCTGGGTCCTGATTCTCTAGCCTCAGCCTCCCAAGTAGCTGGGATTATAGGTGCCCCGCACCACACCTGGCTAATTTTTGTATATTTAGTAGAGATGGGATTTCACCATGTTGACCAGGCTGGTCTCAAACTCCTGACCTCAGGTGATCCCCCGACCTCGGCCTCCCAAAGTGCTGGGATTACAGGTGTGAGCCACCATGCCTGGCCTAAAACATTTTTTGTAGGCCTTCCTACGTGCTTCACGAAGGCAGAATTGTTTGTTTCATTCACTCCTGCCTCCAAAGTGTTTAAAACAGTACTTGACACATGACATGCACTCAGTAAGTAATGAGTGAATGAGGAAAACCAGTCATAATTAAAGTAGGATTAGAGGATGAGAATTCTGCCACATTCCTGATCCTAGCCCAGGAGTGTTCACAAGCAAGTCATTGACTTCCATGCAGGAAAAATGGGATTGCATTCTCTAGGGAATCTGTCAGCTCAAGGGAAAAGAATTAAAGGCACTCACTTTGGGCTCCCAATGAAAATTTCCAAGCAGTTTGCCCTATAAAGATGATCACAACTAGGGTGACCTCAACCCAGGACTAAAGGGTTTCCTGGTGCATGGAACTTTCAGTGCTAAAAGTGGGATAGTCTCAGGCAAACCAGGTTTGTTGGTCACCTTTCCATAATCAATAAGCCCCACCCGCAAGCTCAGAGTTCCCAATCACTCAGCTATGATGAAACTTACTCAGGTAAGATAAAGATTGCCAGACATCTGAGCAAAGTCATCAGCTTAAAAGGCTGAGACTGAAACAAATACCCAGTAAAAAGCAACTTGCAGAAAACAAAGACCATGTATGGAGAGGGAGAAAAATCACTGATATCCTTAGAGAGATAAGAGAATATTATAAACATGAAAAGTAACAGGAAATTGGAGATTAAAGGTAAAACAATTAGAGAATTAATCTAGGAGATTTAGTGGTAGGAGTTCTAGTAAGAGATAACAGAGAACACAGAAAAGATGATTCGTTAGTGAAATAATTCAAGAACAATTTTTAGAGTTGAAAGAGTTGAATTTTGAGACCGAAAGAACCCACTCAGTGACCAGTATAATAGGTGAAATTAGATATACACATAACAAAACACAGCAATATGAAATTTCAGATCATTAGGTATGTAGATAAGCTCCTACAAGAAAGAAAGAAAAAGCAAGTCACATACATACACAAAAAAGAAATAAGAATGGCTAAAGACTTCCAGATATTTATTCAGAAAGTTCTATAACAATGGAGAAATGATTTCAAAATTAAGTGTAGAATTAAAATATTTTTATGAATGAAAGGGTCCAACATTTCCACTTCTCCTGTATCCTTTTCTCAAAAAGTTACTGAAGGATGGTCTCTACTAAAACCAGGGAAATAAACTAAGAAAAGAAAGATAACATGAAATACAGAAAACAGAAAGCAAACTTAGAAGAAGGTGACATGCATCCCCAGTGTAATTTTGAAAGGAGGTCTCAGGATAAGAGCTATGAATCAGATCTGGAGAGCAACCATCCCAGACTAGAGTGGATCACAAGATTCTGGAAGAGATTTCTTCAAGATGAAATTGATAGGCCGGATGTGGTGACTCAAACCTGTAATCCCAGCTCTTTGGGAGGCCGAGACGGGCGGATCACAAGGTCAGGAGATCAAGACCATCCTGGCTAACACGGTGAAACCCCGTCTCTACTAAAAAAATACAAAAAACTAGCCGGGCGAGGTGGCGGGTGCCTGTAGTCCCAGCTACTCGGGAGGCTGAGGCAGGAGAATGGCATAAACCCAGGAGGCGGAGCTTGCAGTGAGCTGAGATCCGGCCACTGCACTCCAGCCTGGGCAACAGAGCGAGACTCCGTCTCAAAAAAAAAAAAAAAAAAAGATGACATTGATAGTTTAACAAGTAAGTCTGATTCTCTTGAAAGAAGATTTAAGCAACCAGCAGATCATTTGGGATTGAAATTCTCTGAAAAGCAAAGAAACAAAAGATAAAAGGGGAAATAAAAAGTTGTCCAGAAAAAGAGAATTGATCATAAAGTATTTCATGGCTCAGCTGTAAATAACTCTGATACAGAAAATATCTTGTACACATTGAACACAAATAAAACCAAAACTATGAATAATTTACACAAGGAGAGTAGGGAGGTAGGGAGGATATTCCTGTGCACAGTGAGTGGGCAAAGGAGAAAGAGCTACATTTCCAGCTTCCATGTTGGAAGTCAATAAAGAATTCTTAAAACTGAAAAATTAAGACATTAAAACAAGCATGTTATTCAGAGATATAGAGGTCAAAACCAAGAGAACTGACTTTTTAAAAGTTGAAAGAGATTATCTGTTGGGAGATAGATATGGGGTGAGGATGAAGGAATGGAAAGCACAGAAATGCTGTTTTAAACCTTGCAGAACTATTTGACTCTTTAAAACATCTGCAAATATTGATTTTTTTTATTTTTAAGTGAACTTTTGGTTGATGTATTATGTAAATAGACAAAAGTGTACAAATCGTAAGTACAAGATGAACACATCATAAAACAGCACCCAAATCAAGAAATAAAACTTTTTTTTTTTTTTTTGAGACAGGGTCTCACTCTGTCACCCAGACGGGAGTTCAGTGGCACAATCTCGGCTCACTGCAATCTCCACCTCCCAGGTTCAAGAAATCCTCCTGCCTCAACCTCCCGAGTAGCTGGGATTACAGGCACGTGCCACCACACCTGGCTAATTTTTGTATTTTTAGTAGAGATGGGGTTTCGCCATGTTGGTCAGGCTGGCCTTGAACTCCTGGCCTCATGTGATCCACCCACCTCAGCCTCCCAAGGTGTTGGGATTACAGGCATGAGCCACCACCCCCGGCCAAGAGATAAAACTTTACCCATACCCAGAAAAGCTCCTTTGTGTCCTCTCCCAGTCACCAGCATCCAACTAAGATAACCGGTATCTGACTTTGTGACATATATTTTGGAATGTGCATAAATAGAATTATATATATATAATATTGATGATTATATACAATAGTAATTACAATGGTAATACAATACAATACAAAGTATATTAGGTCAGTGCAGAATTAATTTTTAAAAGTAATGGCATTAAAAGTAATGGCAAAAAACACAATTACTTTTTCACTGACCTAATAATATACTAATATGTATTATATCATTCATACATATACACACATGCACGCATGCAAACACTTTTTTTTGTTACTGGCTTCATTTACTAGCATGTTTGTGAGATTCATTCATGCTGTTGTATGTAGCAAGACTTACAATATTACTCTGCAGTATTCCATTTAATGAAAACACTGCAATTTATTCATTCTCCCAATGATAGATCTTTAGTGTATTTCTAATTTGAACATTCTTGTATATGTATGCATGTGTAATTGTGATGAAATTAAAAATTACAACGCAACTACAATGGAGATATGCATTTGATACGAAGAAGCAGGATATGAAATTATATATATGCCATGACTGCAACTATTAATAAATTCATCCAACAACAAAAGCTTGCAGCATCTCCTATATGCCAGGCACTGTTGTAGGTACTGAGTTTCAATGGTGAAGACAATTATGGCCTCTGCATTCAAGCGACTTAGAGGAAAGGAGGGAGGGAGGAATAGGGAGAAAGAGCTAGTGGTTACATGCCTGACGAGTATTTTAGAGCAGAGCTGCAGTAGTCTAATGCAACTTTGCCTGTGACATTTGTATTAAGACTTAAAAGAAGAGAAGGGGTTAACTGGGGGAAGGAGCAGGGAGGGAACTGGGAGGAAGAGCATGCCAAGGAGGAGGTACAGAATATAGGAAAGGCCAAAGGAGGGAAATAACACAGCGTGCACAAAAAGTAAGTCAAGCCCAGTGTGCCTGGAACATGAAGAACGAAGAGGCGGGGGCGCCACAGGCCTCAGCTCGTCCATGCCTGTGGATGCAGAGCAAACAGACAAAACACCTGAGGTCATTGGTGGCCTTAATATGAGCAATTTCAGTGGCATGGCAAGAGCAGAACCCAGACTGGGGTGGGTCAGGAAAGAGTAGAAGGTAAGGACATCAGCATAAAAACTCATTAAGGAAATATACGAAAATATAAATTGTATACTAAGTTAGATGAGATTATGTATGTAAGTGTATATGTAAACATCTTATATGTAAATTACATGTATAAAATAAACATATCATATATACAGATGTTTAAGGAAAACTGAACTAGCATGTCTACATTTTTAAAAGATTTACATGAAAGCTAAATGTTATTTTTAAGGTGGGGTATACAGCAATTTTATCCTTAGCCTTTTCTAGATTATATTAATATCCTACATTTTAAAAATGTGATACTTTTAATATATCAGAGACACACTGTATTCTCAATATTGCAAAATGCTGTGAAATGTAGGTGTAGGGATAATAAAGAATGGAGGACCCGAGGAGTCCTCATTACTAAACACACACACACACACACACACACACACACACACACACACTCACACTCATTTAATACAAAACACATGGTTTGGTGAGGTCAGTCACTCTGATGATTCAACTTTGGCCCGGAATCAGAGACAGTTAAGCGTCTTCCAGTGTCCTAATGCCCCAGGATGAAAACAAAGTGGAACTGACTGCCACAAACAAGTGAGGGGAAGCTCATGTTTATGGGAATGGCTTCCTTCTTCAGGGAATGCGTACTTTTGCCAGAAATTCTCTCTACATGTGTATGTATACTAAAGGCTGTATTATTTGAAAAGCCAAGCAGAAGTAATTCAAGTAATGAGCAGTATTTTAGGGAAGATTATTCTCTTCCTCACGAATTCTCATATACTTGAACACTAGTTGTCTTGTGGTCCTTAATACTTTTTTTGTTCTATGTATATGTCCCGTCTCCCTTGATTTGGTAACTCATGTCTAATTTCCTTCAGCACCAGACCTTTAAAACCAACTCGATAAGTTCTATTGAATGTATTTACATATACATTCAACCAGCATGGCAATGGATTAGGGTATAAACCTTCATTTCTTACAGTTGTGTTTGCTTTTCCTCTTCAAACTTGCCTTGGTTTTCAATGTCTCCTTTGGCTACTAAGTCATCGCTGTTACTGAATTTGCAGAAATCTAACACAGCCAATATTGCATCAAACTTTGGTCCAAAGTCCTCTGAGTAATGAATAATAATTTTGTCTACCCAGAATATTGGTCCAAGATTTGAACCAGCAACTCATATTAAATTCCTTTTCTGGACTGGTTTCATCTACAGCAACAATGTCTTATAATTAACACTACAATTATAATAACATAAGACTTTGTAATTAATTTCCCTCTTGCACCCTCTATTCCCAAGAACCAGTGACTCATTATTTTTAATCTGCAAAACACACTTTATTTTTTAATTTTATATTTAATATAATGAGATACAAAATTAATTTATTCAGGGTCTTACAAAACAGAATTACTGAAACAAGACTAGACCACAATTACTAAGTGCCAGGTCTTAGTGGTGTGTGACAGTCACTCTTCTAATAGTTAAAGTCATCCATCCATCCATTTATTCATTCAGTATCATTCTAGGCACTGCCCTAAACACAATAAAGACACACAATTAATGTTTCTGCTTTCAGAGAGGTCACAGTTTGGTTGACAAATACAATAAAAATGGCAGATTTTTTTAAAAAGAATAATACATCCAATGATTAGAAATGTGTTGTGTTTTGCAAACGTATCTGTAGCTTCTTGATATTTGAACTGATAAAGATTTTAGTACTTTCTATGAGATGAAACTGTTGTTTCCCAAAGACAACCATCATGCCGTCACCAATCTCAATCTGTCAAAGGAAATCTTGCAGACACTTAAATAAAAGAATCATAAATGAAAGCAGATGTAATAGATTAAAACACTATCTGATTGGCTTGCTGGGGCTTCCACAGAACTTCTAAGGCTCCTTGTAACACTGTTGAAAACCAATAAAGAAGAGTCACCATTCTTTCAAGTTCAAGCATCAATGTGTCAAACTAGTCAAATTTTTGTTAACTGTGAACATTAACTTACAGTCTAATAACTGAATCAAATCTGACTGATCTAAAAGTGATCCGCTTGTGGGTAAGTAAGAATACTCTATCAATATACGCCTCAGCAAGGCTTCCATGGCTCTGCAGGTTTATCACCAGTGTCATTTTGTTATTGTTGTTTCTTCATCTGTGTAATATGCAGAATGCTTTCAGAAACTTTCAGTAATTTCACCCTCCTCTCCTCAAAAATCTAACAAATATTTTGGAACTTCACTATGTACCAAGACTGGAGATGCAGTGAGGAAACCGGAGGAGGAGCAGGTTTGTAAGTTAAATCCAAGTGAAATGTCTGAGTGAAATTATCATAAATTGACCTCTCTCTCTCTCTGTTCTCTTTCTTCCACACACCCCCCAACAAAGAAAAGAAAATATCTGAAAGTCCTTTGGGTTCCCCAAAAGATAATTATCATCTTACAGAGCTGCACAGCCAGGCTGCTCCACAGCTGATTGTGATGTACATTCTAATCTCACCCCCTTTGGGAGCTGTGGAGATGATCCACTTGGACACTGAAGTGCTTTGACATCAACACTGACATTGGTGAGACAAACATAGCCTCTTCTCTAAAAAGAGTCACAGATGGAAATAAACACCGCTAGGGAAGAGCATGTGAAGACGAGGCACGTGTAAAAAAGCACAAGTTTGTGATAGCCAGCATTCATACAATTGTCTTATAATTTGATTCAACAAATAATTTCTGTTATCTACTGTATGCTATAAACTATACTAGACTTAGAGAGACAAGAAATGAATTCAAACCTACCGTCACTCTCAGGAAGCTCACCGTATAAGGTATAACCAGGAGAAGGCAAGCATGCAGATAGCATGCACTTCAGTGGGTCACCTGCACAGCTCCTAAAGGGGGTGAGATGAGAATGCTCCTACAGTCAGGTGTGCAGAAGCCTGGCTGCACAGCTCAGTAGGATGATCATTATCTTTTGGGGAGCCCAAAGGACTTTCAGATATTTCCTTTTCTTTGGCGGGGTGGGAGAAAGAGAAAAAGAGAAGTCAATTTATAATAATTTTACTCACACATTTCACTTAGATTTAACTTACAAACTTGTTCCTCCTCCATCTTCCCCAACCAGAGAGATTACTATCCATCCACCTTTCCCTTGTCCTTGACTCCTCACTCATCCCCACTACCATCTCACATCTAATAAATCACTTGATTCAACTTGCTTTAATAGCTCCTATAGTAAATGTTTTTTAATATATCTACTTCTCTCTGTCTTTCATGCCCAAGCACCTTATTTTTCTACACATCACTTATAAACAGTATAATTAACTAATTGTTTACATAATTAGTTGTTTATACTACCTGTCTCTCAAATTACCCCATCCACCACAATCCCCTCATCTCAACTGTAATCTCCATGAGGACAAGGACCATGCCTGCCTTGTTCACTACTGTATACTCAATACCTAGAGCAGGGTCTGACACAGAGTACAGCATGTGCTCAGTGAGGGAGGGAGGGAGGGAAGGAAGGAAGGTAGGAAGGAAAGGAAAGAAGGAAGGAGTCAGTCCATCAAAACTCAGTAATAATCAGCTCTTCTATTTAACTCCTTTATGATTAAGTAAAAAACAAAATATAGATCAAAGTGTATACACATTTTTCTAACCCACTGTAAGACAATATCATTATTTCACTGAAATAGTCCATTTAAACAATCAAATCAAAACAAATTCAAATGTTTGGGTTTACTGTATATTATAATGGTCTGTTTAAAGATTAAAAATGGAACTGCATATCCCTTCCAGAGTTGATACAATGCAGCAATAGAACCCAGTTGTTCACATTTTGAGTCTTCTAATTAATCTGCTGGTCTATAAACACGTATAGCTTATGCAATTGAATTTGCTGTGCTTATATGGTGGCCCTGCCAAGCACCTAGCACATGACTGAGAGTACCTTCTGGACATGTGTATGAATGAATCCAATCTTAGCATCTGTGATACGCATTATTTAAGTCATCAGTTTATCCTTATGTTTATTTCATTTACAAGGAAATACAATAGGCTCTTGCGTACAGTTTTGGTTTGGGAGCATGGCCTCTGCTTGTCAAGACTGCCTCATAACATGGTCACAAGGCGTATGTGACTGGTACCAACACTTCCCAGTTCTACCCACTTTGAAATAGAACTCAATTTCAACAATCCTTCTAAGGCAGGAGGGGCCTCCTGCTCACCTTTGAAAGAGTAGAACATCTGCTATGATTAGGTAAACAGTAATGCTTCATATCCTGCCTGCCTGCTGCAGGAGACTGTGTATCAGAAAACCCTAAATGCCACTTGAGGATTCGGCCTCCAGGCTGGATGCTCTTTATCCTGTCCAACTCCGCAATTCCCACCAAGCAAAGTCAACCTCATTATGGTTCATTCCATCTGCCTCTGGTCTTGGAAAAGGTTAAAATTTTGCAGAAGCTTAATGAACCATGTCCTGCCCTGAGAAATACAGATCTGTTATTGCTTTGCACAGAAATGAAACAAGTGGAATAAAAACAGGAGTGGATCATATGAGTCACAGGATGTGGGTGAAGAGCTTAAATTAAATTAAGAACCTAAGTACTTATTCACTGACCCGAAAGCCAGGAAATTTGAGGTCAAGGTCCTGCTCTTCAGCAATGAGCTGTGTGAACTTGAGCAGATCATGAAATCTGGGCCTCTGTTTTTTCACCTCTAAAATGGGAATAATAATTTCTGTCCTACTGTCCCTCCAGGACTGATACAAGGATGAGACGATAAGTATAAAAGCTCTCCAAAACTCTAAAGAAAACTGTGAACTGAAAGGTATTCTAAGACAGAGAAAAGCCCCAAAATCACTCATACCAGGAACTAGAAGGGAGTAGGTGGGTTCCTTTGCAACAAATCTGTTCTTCTAGGCAAACATTAAATTTAGCATTTCTTGAGTATGCTTCTGTGTTTCAAGAACAAGTTTTTAGAATGAGGAAGGACAAAAGAGGAAAGAGCTTATGATTCCAATTTTCCTACAGAAACTTGGATTCATTCATTCACATGTTTCTGCACTCATTCAAGAAGCAGTTCAATTTCACAACTGTTTCTTGAGCACCTACAGTGCTCTAATCACTGTGCTAGCCACAGTGGATACTATACAGACAAAGGCAGTCTTGAAATTCCTGCCCTGTGGATCTTACATCAGAGCATTTTTTGCAATCACATGAACTAGATATATTTTCCACCCTGAAGTAGTTATAAACTAGCAGAAAAGGAAGTGGCTCTAACATAAAATAGAATCGTTTTCAGAAGACTCTGCTTTTAGGAGCAAGGGGAAGAGATAAATGAGTCACATCAATCTTTCTTTTGGATCAGCACACAGCCTCAACATTAGCACACAGACACACTTTAATAGCTCCCATAGTAAACCCTCCCTTGAGGCTATTCTCTTTTACAGCTAAACTTCTTACAACACTTGCCTGTGGTCGCTGCCTCCATTTCCTCATCACACTTGTCCCTCCTCAAACCAATTTGGTTGGGATTCTCTCCCCACCACCTTCTTGAGGCCACTTTTGGCCAGGCCCCCAGTGTCCTCCACTTTCCCAAATTAATTGGTGACATCTTTGTTTTTATCTCATCATCATTTGAAACAATTAACTACTCTCTCCTTCCAGAAAGCAGATTGGTTTATTTTTGTTACCTTCCTTAACACCATGATCTCTTAATTTTCTGTCTGTCTTACTGGTCACTGCAGTCTTATTTGCTGATTTCTCATCCTCTTGTAAACCTTTAATGCAGGCATAGCCCTGGCATCTATCTTAGGCTTCCTACTCTACCTAAATGCTCTTCTTGAGTGACTTCTTCCTGTGTCATGGCTGTAATTATCTGTTTACACTATATTTGGTTCTCTCTCTCTCTCTCTCTCTCGATCTATAGATTCATAACTATATCTAGTGATTACATATCACGAACACTGACTTTATTCTGTACTCCAGAACTGTGTATCCAACATCCAACTGCTACTGACATTTCTACTGACTTTTCTTTTTCTTTTTTCTTTCTTTTTTTTTTTTTTTTTTTTTTTTTTTCCGGTGACAGGCCCTTACTCTGTCACTCAGGCTGCAGTGCAGTGGCTTGATCATGGTTCACTGCAGCCTTGACCTCTAGGCTCAAGTGATCCTCCCACCTCATCCTCTTGAGTAGCTGGGACTACAGGCACATGCCACCAAGCCCAGCTAATTTTTTATTTTATTTTTATTTTTACAGAGACAGAGTCTCACTACATTACCAGGTTGGTCTAGAACTCTTGGGCTCAAGTGATACTTCTGCCTTGGCCTCCCAAAATATTGGGATTACTGCCATGAGCCAATGCACTCAGCCTCTACTTGCTTCACTTATAAGCATATCAAATTTAACATGGCCAAAACAGACCTCCTGTTCTACCCCGCACTGAAGCCTGCACCTGCCCTAAGTTCCCTGTCTTGATACTCAAGTCAGAAACTAGGATTTTCCTTGTTTCTCCTCTTGTGCTTTCTCCCCATCCCCAGCCCATCAGCAAGTCTTATTGACTTCATCCCCAAAACTCATCCTGAATCTGCCCCAAGTGCTCCATCCTCATTGACCTCATCTCCCTCTCCTGCTTCTCTGTAGCCACACCAGCCTTTGTTCTGTTCTCAAATGTACAGATTCATCTCTGCCTTTGCACAAGCAGCTTCCTCTGTGTGTAATGTTCATCCCTCTTCTTTTTGCATGCCTGGCTCCTTTTCACTCAGATCTCAAATTAAATGTCACCTCTTTAGAGGTGTCTTCATCAACACCCGATCAAAAGTTGTCACCCAGATATTTCTTGTCTATTGCTCTATTTTAACATTATAAAATATGTATCTACTTACTATTAAAAAATATTAAATATCTTATATAACATAAAATTAATAAATATTAGGCCAGGTGCGGTGCCTCATACCTGTAATCCAAGCACTTTGGGAGGCCGAAATCCACTTTGGGTGGATCACCTGAGGTCAGGAGTTCCAGACCAGCCTGACCAACACGGTGAAACCCCGTCTCTACTAAAAATACAAAAATTAGCTGGTCGTGGTAGCACACGCCTGTAATCCCAGCTACTTGGGAGGCTGAGGCAGGAGAATTGCTTGAACCCGGGAGGCGGAGGTTGCAGTGAGCCAAGATTGTGCCATTGCACTTCAGCCTGGGCAACAGATCAAAAAAAATTAACAAATATTTAATAGTCACCCTTCTACTTCTTATATCAGCTATTTGTCTATCACCTGTCCCCTTCCACTAGAATTTAAACTCCAAAAGAAGGGACATTGCTGGCTTTGTTTACAGCTGTATCCCTGGTGCCTAGGAGAGAACATAGAACAAGCTCATATACATTTATTGAACATATAAAAAAAAAAGTGTAAGATAGACCCACATTAAGAGAGTTGAGTCCTCCAGGTTCTGGTTACATGAGTTTACTTCCTGTTGCTGCCTCTCAAACCTGATATACTTTGACACTATTTTGGCACCTGGTGGTGCCATTTTTATTCAACTCATTCATCTCTGCTTGCAGAACTTGTATTTCCTATTTTAATATTCAATAATGCTGGTAGATAATGAGGTGGAAATAAAACAGGAAGGGAGTAAAAATGTCCAGTATTTTGTTTCTAGACTGTGAGTCTTTGGAGAGAGTCACAAAAAAAGCTCTTAAAGATAAAATGTACAGATATTTGGATGAATCCTAATATAATAGCATTCTGGTTTCATGTATTGATATTTTGTTTCATTTACTTCAGGATTTTGAGTTCTATGGCCGCATCTTAAAAAGATCTCTTTTCTCATTGAGAGTCCATTTCATTCAACATATTGAGCAATGGCTCAGACGTTATGCAGAGCAGATGGGCACATTCCTGTTTCCTGCTCACCCAATCCTGTGGCCATGAGATACACTGCTCTTCTTTATCGTGCTTTGTCAGTAAAGCCCAGATAAGGCTTCAGGGTCTTTCTCAACACGGTGTCCTGGAGAGCGATTACCAATGATTATCACTTGCAAGCAAGACGATACCTAGCTGCTATCCCTGGTTTAGATGAAATGAAGACTGGATTTAAGAAATCTATATTTAATGAAGTGAATATTATATTTAAGATTAGTTTTGCTCTGGAGTCTTGAGGTCTTGCAGAGGCTTGGTAAATACCCTGTGTTGATTTATCAGAAACTTGCAATCGACAGGAAGCTAGCCTTGCAGTCTTGCTGACCAGCAGACTGTGCTCTGGTCTGCTCCTTACCAGGTTATGCTGCTGGTATCCCTGTCTTAGCTGGTTCCCCTTGGAGGGCCCACTCACATCTGCATGTTTCACAATACTTTTGTCATCCTTGAGCTACATGCAAGATGGTTTTGTGGAAAGAGAGTGGGCATGTGGGTGGGAGTTATGGCTCTGCCACTTACAGGTAATGGGCCTTGCTTCACCTCTTGGAGACGTTTTCATCTTCAACAAGGGAAAAAGCGCACCTACCTTGCAGGGCTATTGTGAAGATTAGAGGTAACATTTAGAAAGTGTCTGTCATATAGTAGGTATTCAATGAATGGTGTAAATGTATAAGCTGAGAATGAATTCGGGATATACAGCTATAAAAAGAAGCAGAGGCACCAGATTGCCTTGTTCGTGATCAACGTCGCCTGGTCAATTCAGCCTCTGGGGGCCACGAAGGTCCACAGACTTCATGAGAACATCTGTGATTAAAAAAAGGTGAGGGGAGCGGGGAAGAACGTCATCGGGAAATGGGGCTGGAGTGGAGGGTGGCGGAAAATTCAGAGGTAAAACCAAACCCTGAAATGCCACCCTCCATTTAAGTAATTGGTGTGTCTGTGCTGTTCTCAGTCCATTCTAAGTAAAATAATGCAACAAATCAGATGCGGTGATGAGAGGGTAGGTGCTGATTTTAATTTCTACTTTGTTATTGTGTATTAAGAGCCGTAGGAAATGGTAAGCCCCAGCCTCTCTTCCAAGTTGGAACATGTGGAAGCAGCAGAGCATGCTGACCCCATTTCTGCCTCCTAGACATCCTCCTCAGCCACCACGACAAAATGTAAAGATAGATCTTGCTTCCCAGGGAGCCCGTGGGAAAGCACTCTGATTAGAGGCAAAGTAGCATTGTAATCAGCCTTCCATCATAGTCAGGGGATGCTGTTTTGGCAGGATAGGAGATCTCAGTGCAATGTAAAAAAAGTCAGGCTGTCTCATGTGTAGCCACAAGCCCCTGACAGTCCAACACCCCCGTTATGTAAACACACACCTACTCTTACCCAGAGTGATCCAGTCCTGTCGAGGGCTTTTTCCATCCATAGGAAGCAAGGCTATTGCACATTCTCAGCAGAAGCATGTTTTTAACAGAAAATTAAGTCAAGAGAATGAAAGAATTTTATCCACCTTTCTTGAAAATGTACCAGGAGAATAAGCTCCCAGGACAGTTCTTGACTTATGATTAATACAAATCATCACAGAGGCTGTGATTTAGAAATAATGCCCTTCATCGTGGAAAGGAAGCTCATGAGACTCACCAAATGACCTGAGTTTCAAGTGGAAACTTCTCTACCCTTCTGCCTAAGAACCTGCTCTTGCTCTTTGTAACAGGCTGCACATTGCTGAGAGTGACTACAACAAATAACACATTCAGATTTAGAATCATTGGACTCTGATGGCATTGGCAGATGGTGAGGCTGTTACAGGTTAGCAAGAGTATTGCAGGTCAAGCCCAAGCCCAAAGGGTCAGCCAAGAAAGAGAACGTGCACCATATTTCTCTTTTACCTCCCTATGGCTCTGAGAAGGGCAGTCTATCGTTTTTCTAAATGTTATACTCACTAGCTTGACCTAAGAATGTAAAAATAAAAAGCTAAATGAGAGAGTCCTATACAGTCATTGATTTTTTAGAAGCAGCCATGACCTCAGGCTTAAAAAATGTTTTTCAAATCACAGAGCCATAGATCTGTTAGAAACCTGGAGTAGAGCGTTATCCTACAGAGAATGCATGCCAACCCTCCTGCCTGGTTTTATAGTCTCTTTATTGGAAGAAATTCTACAACCGCCTTCATGGAATATTCTAAGCCTTAATGGCTTCTCAATCAAAAGGCACTGCATCATGGCTAATTTAAACCTTCCTTACCATAACCAAGTAAGAAAAAGAACAATGCAATGACAGCTACAGTAGCAAGAAAAAGAGCAATTGGCCAGAGTATAATGTGCAGAAGTTTTAAAAGTGTTTTTTTTCTGATGATCAAATCCAAGTGTTATGGACTGCATGCAGCATGTTCTCTTAGTATCTTCTTATTAAGACACTTAGAAACTAAGAAACTTCTGGTGAGAGTTTCTCAGCTTTTCTTTGTTTTTTCATCACCTTGACCTTGACAATTGTGAGGAGTATTGGTCAGGTATTTTGTACTAAGTCCCCTAACCTGGGTTGGCCTGTTGCTTTTCTTATAAGACTGAGATTACAGGTCTTAGGAAAGAATATCAGGAAGGTGAAGTACCCTTCCCATCACATCATATCTGGAGTACACGGCAGCCACATGGTATCACCCATTACCTTAACCTTGCCTTAACCTTGGTCACGTAGTTAAGGTCATGTTCGCCAGGTTTCTCCATTGTAAAGTTTCTATTTTTCCCTTTCCATATTCTAGTCTCTGAAAGCAAGTCACTATGTCTACCCCACACTCACATACACTCCCTACCCCCACAACACACATACTTCTTTTTAACCATCTAATTAGTTTGGCTGCAATTTTGGGGGTACCTTCCTGAATTCCCCATATCTCTTCCCAAAGTTTGTCTCTAAAAGGAATATAATACTTTCATATGGTGTCTTAGTCAGTTCAGGCTGCTATAACAAAGTGCTACAACCAGATGGTTTGTAAACCACAGAAATGTATTTCTTAGAGTTCTGGAAGCTAGAAGCCCGAGATCAGGGTGTCAGCAGGGTTGGGTTCTACTGAGGCCCCTCTTCCATGTTGAAGACTACTATCTTCGCATAGTATTCTCACATGATGGAAAGACAGCAAGAGAACTCCTAGGGTCTCTTTTATAAGGGCACTAATACCTTTCATGAGGGCTCCACCCTCATGACCCACTCACCTGCCAAAGGCCCCACCTCCTAATATCACCACACAGTGGATTAGGACTTCAACAAATTAATTTTGTGGGGACGCAAACATTCAGTCCATAACACATGGATTTGATCAACAGAATAAATATTTTATTAATTTTAAATTTTTAATTGCTATATTATAGTTGTGCATAGTTTGGGGTACATGTGATATTGTGATGCATGTATACAATGTGTGATGATCAAATCAGGGTAACTGGGATATCCATCACCTCAAACATTTTTTTCTCTGTGTTGGAATGATTACAATTCTCCTAGCTATTTTGAAATATACAATAAATTACTGTCAACTGTAATTTTCCTACTATACCACTGAATACTAGAACTTATTCCTTCTATCTAACTGTATTTTCATGCCCATTAACCAAGTTTTCTTCTTCCCCTCACCTCTTTCCTTTCCCAGCCTCTGGTAATCACCACTCTACTCTCTACTGCCACAAGATCCACTTTTTTAGCTCCCATATATGAGTGAGAACATGCAATATTTATCTTTCTGTGCCTAGCTTATTTCATTTAACATAACAACCTCCAGTTCTCCAATTCCATCCATTTTGCTGGAAATGACAGGATTCCATTCCTTTAATGGCTGAATAATATTCCATTGTGTATATATACCACATTTTCTGTATCCATCTGTCCACTGATGGACACTTAGGCTGACTCTATGTATTGGCTATTGTGAATAGTGCTGCAGGAAACATGGGAGTGTAGATATCTCTTCAATATATTGATTTCTTTTCTTTTGGATATATACCCAGCAGTGGGGTTGCTGGATCATATGGTAGTTCTGTTTTTAGTGTTTTCAGGAATCTTCATACTATTTTCAAAAACAGTAGCTGCACTAATTTACATTCCCACCAACAGTGTAGGAGCATTTCCCTTTCTCCATCTCTTCACCAATATTTGTTACTTTTTGACTTTTGTATAATAGCCATTCTGACTGGGGTGAGATAATACCTCATCGTGGTTTTGATTTGCATTTCTCTGATGATTAGTGATATTGAGCATGTTTTCATATATTTGTTGGCCATTTGGATGTCTTTGCTTGAGAAATGTCTAGTCAGGTCTTTTGCCCATTTTTTAAATTGAATTATTTGTTTTTTTACTATTAAATTATTTGAGTTTCTTATATATTCTGTTACTAATCCCTTATAGGACAGAAAGTTCACAAATAATTTCTCATATTCTGTAGGGTGTCTCTTCACTTTGTTCATTGTTTACTGTTCAGAAGCTTTTTCAGAATACACAGTTTTTAAACCTCTGCATATTATACCCTGGTCAATTGTTCTTTTTCTTCTTAGGCTACTCCACTCCATAATTCTTTTTTAGCTATTAGAAATTCACATCATAAGTATTTTCTGATCTCTTTTTCTCAAAGTATATTTTAAAACATAGGAAAAGAAAATGATCTTAGATCTTTTAAGAAACAGTTTCAGAAAAAAAAATAAGAGACCCAGGCTGTGAAATATAAGATGTATTAATGAAGTATTTTAGCAACACTGATGCAATGGAAAAATTAAAATGGAATTTAAAGTTCCGAATGAGTGGGTTGAAGCAGGGACACAAACATACTGAAGTGCAGGTGGCAGAATAGTCACAGGGAGAAAAATGCAAAATGCAGAGCGCCGTTTTCAAAGGTGTTTCCCTTCTATGGTTGTGTAAGTGAAAAGAAGCCTCAGATATTGTCATGATTGGATTGGCATTGGGTAGAAGGTTGGAACAGAATGGACACTAAGATCAATTAAATCTAAGATCAATTAATCTAACCTTAATAATTTCGTGATTCTACAGCTTTCAAATTAATTGGAAATTTACCAGATTCATGCTTTTGTTAATACTGTGTCCATCTTGCCCAGACTAATTTTTCCTGGTGTTTACCTTGCAGAACACAAAGACCGGCCAGGCACAGAGGCTTACCCCTGTAATCCCAGCACTTTGGGAGGCCAAGGAGGGCGGATCACCTGAGGTGAGGAGTTCAAGACCAGCCTGGCCAACAGGGCAAAACCCAGTCTCTACTAAAAATACAAAAATTAGCCAGGTGTGGTGGTGCATGCCTGGAATCCCTTGGTAGGCTGAGGCAGGAGGGTTGCTTGGGAGATGGAGGTTGTAGTGAGCTGAGATTGTGCCCCCGCACTCCAGCCTGGGTGACAGAGTATGACTCCATCAAACAAACAACAACAACAACAACAAAAACAGGAAAGAAGAAAGAAAGAAGGAAGGAAGGAAGGAAGGAAGGAAGGAAGGAAGGAAGGAAGGAAGGAAGGAAGGAAGGAAGGAAGGAAGGAAAGAGAAAGAAAGAAAGAAAGAAAGAAAGAAAGAGAGAGAGAGAGAGAGAAAGAAAGAAAGAAAGAAAGAAAGAAAGAAAGAAAGAAAGAAAGAAAGAAAGAGAGAGAGAGAGAGAGAGAGGGAGGGAGGGAGGGAGGGAGGGAGGGAGGGAGGGAAGGAAGGAAGGAAGGAAGGAAGAGAAAGAAAGAAAAAGAGAAAGAAAGAAAGAAAGAAAGAAAGAGAGAAAGAGCACGAAGACCATGAGAACTTCCTCTACCAAAGGATTCTGGGATAAATAATTTTTGGCCATTTGGTATACTATAGATTAGGGATCAGCAAATTTGTTCAGTGAAGGACCAGATAGTAAATATTTTAGGCTTTGTGGGTTATATAGGGTCTTCTCCTCTTCCTCTTCTCTCTTCCCCTTCTCTCCCTCCTCCTCCTTCCACTTCTTCAACAACCCTTTAAAAATATAATGAATGTTCTTAGCTTGGCAGTTGTACAAAAACAGGCTGTGGGCCATGTTTGACCCATGGACTGGTAGTTTGCCCACTCCTTAATATTCAAAATGTATATTAGCACAGTAAAGACTCTGAAAAGATCTGTAAGATAAAAATCTGTTTAACCAGATTTATCCCAAACTTATTGGACCAGAAAATTCTTTTTCTCCTAACCATTTCATATCTCACATAATTAGTTTTACATGGAAAATACTTTGGAAAATTCTGACCTTTTTTATATAGAGAGAATAATAAAGTTTATCCCTACTATATAAAGAAACACTCCAAACGGCTTAAAGACATAAATAGAAAAAGTACCAGAGACTATCTCTGTAGCCTTGGAGTATGAATATATTCCCAAGCAAGATTCCAAAAGAATTAAGCATGAGGCAAAAATTATGAATTTGACTACATCAATATTAAGGATTTCTGTTCAACAAATGGCATGACAGAAAAACTTAACAACTGCATAAAAGATTGGGAGAAAATATTTGCAATGTTAAAAACCATAAAAGATTAATATTTCAAGGAAATCTTGTCAATTAATATGAAAAAGATTAGAACTCTAAAAGAAATACAGGCAAATGATGTCAATAAGCAATGTATAAAAGGGGAAATCAGAATGGCTAATAAATATATGTTTAGCTGTGTTAGCAATTATAGAATGCAAATAAAAAAAGAATGGAATATTCCTTTATACTATGCATATGTTGGTAAATATTTTTAAAATTAGATAATAGCCCATGTTAGCAAGCATGTAGGAAAATGGCTTTTCTCATGCACTACTTGTGAAAGCATAAGACCAGTACAACCATTCTGGAGAAAAAAATTGGCAAAACAGTGAAATTCAGTACATCTAGGTTCACTCTTGTGTATAAACCCAGAGAAAAATATCCATAGATCCAAAGATGACAGGTACAAAGAAGTTCATCACAGCATTTTATTTCGTGGTAGGGAAGGGATACTGGGAGGCAAAATAGCTGCTCATCACCAAGGGGATGGATAAATAAAATACAGTTGAAGCTCATATGGAATCTATACAGCAGCCAGAACCGATAAACTGGAGGTACATAAAGCAACATGAATACAGCTCCTGAAACTAGTGTTAAGTAAAAAAAGTAAAATTCTGAGCCAGGCGCAGTGGCTCACACCTGTAATCCCAGCACTTTGGGAGGCCAAGGCAGGTGGATCACCTGAGGTCATAAGTTCGAGACCAGCTTGGCCAACATGGAGAAACCCCGTCTCTAGTAAAAATACAAAATTGGCTGGGTGTGGTGATGCATGCCTGTAACCCCAGCTACTCAGACGCTGAGGCAGGAGAATCGCATGAACACGGGAGGCAGAGGTTGCCGTGAGCCAAGATCGTGCCGTTGCACCCCAGCCTGGGCAACAAGAGTGAAACTCCATCTCAACAACAACAACAAAAAAAGTAAAATTCTGATCACACTATAGACAGTGAGATCTATAGCATAATCTCAATTATAAAACTTAAAACATATATATATATATGGCAAATACATACTAAACATAATGGTGGGATATCATAAATTAAGGGGGAAAATAATAAAAGAGAGATGAATAATGTCAGTGTGTCATAAACAGAAAGTGCAATCAACTTAACTCTTGGCCACTGATGTTAAACTAAAAGTATTAGTTACATCAATGTGAATGCCTATTACAATTCTACTTTCCCCAAGATTCACCCTGTGTCAAAGAGAGAAATTAAGTTGAGCTTGTGTCCTTTTCCTCTACTCTGCTCTGTCAATCAGGACCCAATAGAAAACAACATGGTTTGAACATATTAATAAGATAATGTTTTATTGTGGTAAAATATATACAATAAAAACTTATCTTAAAATGCAATTAATCTTTAAATTGAAACATAACAATTGTACATATTTATGGGATGCATAGTGATGTAATACACATAATGTATAGTAATCAGATCAGAATCATTAGCATATCTATCATCTCAAACATTTATCATTTCTTTGTGTTGGGAACATTCAATGTCCTCCTTCTAGTTATTTTAAACTATATAATGTATTATTGTTAAGGAATCATCCTACAGTGCTATGGAACATGAGAACTTATTCCTTCTCTCTAGCTGTAATTTTGTATCCTTTAACAAATCTCTATCTCCCCTCCCCCTACCCTACCCAATCTCTAGTATCCCTTGTTCTATTCTTTACTTCTTTGAGATCGACCTTTTTTTTTTAACTTCCACATATGAGTGAGAACATGCAATGTTTAACTTTCTGTTCTTGGCCTTTACTTAACATAACGTCCTCCAGTTCAGTGACATTAAGTACATTTACATTGTTGTGCAACCGTCACCACCATCCATTTCCAGAACTCATTTCATCTTCATAAATTAAAACTTCACATAAATAATAACTCCTCATTCCCCTCTCCTCCCAGTCCCTGGCAAGCACAACTTTTGCTTTCTTCTCTATGAATTTCTCTACTCTAGATAGCTCATATGAGTAGGCCTATAGGATATTTGTTGTTTTATGTCTGGTTTATTTCACTTAGTATAATGTCTTCAGGGTTCATCCATGTTATAGCATGTGTCAGCATTTCCTTCCTTTTTAAGACTGAATGATATTCTACTGTATATATAGGCCACTTTTTTTTACTTACTTTTTTTTTTAATACTTTAAGTTCTAGGGTACATGTGCACAATGTGCAGGTTTGTTACATATGTATACATGTGCCATGTTGGTGTGCTGCACCCATTAACTCATCATTTACATTAGGTATATCTCCTAATGCTATCCCTCCCTGCACCCCCCTCCCCACAATAGGACCTGGTGTGTGATGTTCCCCTTCCTGTGTCCAAGTGATCTCATTGTTCAATTCCCACCTATGAGTGAGAACATGCGGTGTTTGGTTTTCTGTTCTTGCGATAGTTTGCTGAGAATGATGGTTGCCAGCTGCATGTCCCAACAAAGGACACGAACTCATCCTTTTTTATGGCTGCATAGTATTCCATGGTGTATATGTGCCACATTTTGTTAATCCGGTCTGTCACTGATGGACATTTGGGTTGATTCCAAGTCTTTGCTATTGTGAGTAGTGTATAGGCCACATTTTGTTTATCCATTCATCCATCAGTGAACACTTGGGTTGCTTCCACCTTTTGACTATTGTGAATAATGCTGCTATGAAAATGGGTGCTCAAATGTCTTTTTGAGTCTCTGCTTTTAAATCTTTTAGAAATATATCCAAAAATGGAGTGAATAGATCGTATGGTAATTCCATGCTTAATTTTTTGAGGAACTGTCATACTGTTATCTCCAGTAGCTATACCATTTTATATCCATACCAGCAACGCACAAGGGTTCCAATTTCTCCACATCTTCACCAATGCATATTATTTTCCAATTTGCTTTTTTTAAATAGTAGACATCCTAATGGATGCAAAGTGGTATTGTGGCTTTCATTTTCATTTACCTATTGATTAGTGATACGAAGAACATTTTCACATGATGATTGGCCAAGAAGAAACACTTTTAAATTATATAATAAGTTAAGATTCACTTTATTTATATCTCTGGATAGTTTCTTCCATGAAGTATTAAACACTGATATGTTGACTTGTAGTCTTTGTTGTGAGATTAAAAAAAGAAAAAGAGGAAAAAACCCTCAAAACCTTTAAGGATGCATAGAATTGCCAGCCAGTTAATCAGCATTCACAGTCATATTTCTGAGCAGGTATTAATGCTTATCTAATGTCAAATTAAGTCAAACTAACTACAGTAATGGTACTAAAATCTTACTGGTTTAATAATAGGTGTTATTATTGTTCACATCACAATCCAATGAGTGTCAGCATGGAGCTCTGCTCCATACAACCATTCAGGGATCCAGGCTCCCTCTGACTAGTGGTTCTGCCATTTTAGGAAAGCCTTGGAGTCCACCATTGGATCCTCTACCAGCAGCCTGCTGTTGAAGAAAAGAGAGTGTGAAACATACCCTCACTCTTAAATGCCTGGTATGGGGATGACACACCCATCTCTTCCTCTCAAATGACCTCATCTAGAGGCAAATAGGCTAGGAAACGCAGATGAGGAAGATGAGAACATGACTTTTAGTGAAAAGTTAAAATATTTGCCGTAGCTAATAACATGAGGTTAGAGGAAAAGAACATTTTAGGTATGAGAAGATTTTTTTTTTCTTTTTGAGACGGGGTCTCACTCTGTTGTCCAGGCTGGACTACAGTGGCACAATCTTGGCTCACTGCAACCTCCGCCTCCCAGATTCAAGTAATTCTCCTGCCTCAGCCTCCTGAGTAGGTGGGATTACAGGCACCCACCACCACACCAGGCTAATTTTTTGTATTTTTAGTAGAGATGAGGTTTTGCCATGTTGGCCAGGCTGGTCTTGAACTCCCAACCTCAGGTGATCCACCCGCCTCGGCCTCCCAAAGTACTGGGATTACAGGTGTGAGCCACTGTGGCTGGCCAACTTTTTTTTTAAATACAGATTTCCACTGTCAAGATTGTAACTAATTTACTGGCTAAAATTCTTAAATTTTATACCAAAATTATATGATTTTCCCAAAGAATACATTATCCTAAGTCCTTGGAGTGTAATTTTATTAGTATGGCTTTTGAACTGTTCATGTCCCCTATGTAAACAAAAGCTCTCAGTGAAAAGGCAGTTAATTTTGAGATGTACTATAATATATGTAAGAGTATCTTGAGTGTGTGGAAATAATATGGATTGATTTTCCCTAGGTGGAAAAGCAGGATAAATCAAATACATCTAATACTTCCTCATTCACTCTACATTTGCATATTTGTATCAATTTCAAATGAAATTGCAATTATAGTCTGCCTATGGTACATTTCTCTAAGATCGGAGTAAATTCCCTATAGCAAAATAATCAAAGCAAAAAAACAAAAAACAAAAGCACACATGAGGAACTCAACAAAATGAGCTGAATTAGAGCTTTTCAGCACACACTCTGAAAAACATAAACACAAAGCAACCACAGGCAGGCTATAAATTGTCCTGAGTTACACAATGGAGTGATAAGACAGAGATGACCTGGAAGATGTGAGCTGGCGGGACTGTCTGAGATTGATTAGTTGGCTGCCTTAATGCTCAGGTAATAGGATGCCTTTCAGCTCCAGTCTGCCTATTTTAGTCCAAATTTGTTTCCCCTGCTGCCTTAAAAATTAGAAGAGACCCTGTAACTTCAGTTCTGCAATTATATGGAAGCTCATTCATCTCACAATACTACAAAATACACAAATGCAGTCCTTTTTTCTTTTTTTTTTTTTTTGCTATGCAACACAAAATGCAGTGCTCTTTTATCTAATATTGCCATCAACACGCAGTCTCACAAAGTACTTCTGAAGAAATTGATTCCAAAACTTAGCAAAATGTCAAGGTTTGGAGAGGAGATAAGAAAAAGAGACAACACTATAATAGATGCTAAAAAGAGAGCCAGGAGCAAGCTACAAAATTGAAGATACAGATGTGAAAGTGAAACTATCTCTATTTCATAGCAAACCCGAGCAGCAAACAATGATTCTAAACCTGCAAAGTGGGGCGCATGTGTGGTGAAAGGAATGACAGGCTGTGTCATTGGGAAAGTGGAGAATTTCAGAGCCTAGTTTTGGGAGTAGCCACAAAACCAACCAAACCGATTGATTTGGAAGAGAGAGGTATGGAACTTGATGCGGAGGTGACAATCATCAGGATAAAGGCCAGCTCAGGAGTAGATGCACAACTTTCAGCATGCCAAATGTCTCCTACATGAAAAGTTGTGTTTTGGACAGCCTTCTCCGAGCCTCCACCTATGTTATCCTAAACCGATTTCTTTTGGAGAGAACTCTAGCCTAATCCAGTCCAGAGCTTTCACATGTAGGTTTGTGAGCTGTCAACACGAGTATTCTGATATCAGAGGGGACTTGTACACAGAAAACACTATAGTTATCAGATAGAAGTCAAATTAGTTCATTAAATAACAAATTTAAAACCTTGTTTACTTTAAGGACTTGACGTTTAACTTAAAAATTTTATTGGGCTATTGCATCTGATTCATTCACATTGAACATTCTAAACATCTGTAACAAGGAGCCCCCTTTTCAAAATTAGTTAATCAAATGCCTTTTAACATTTTAAGCTTCATTAATAAAAATAATCCATTTCATTTTTTAAGTCCTTCAAATGCCTTAATGGGTAGCTTACAACCAGAAGAAGCAATAGCTTCCTCAAATACTTAGAAGCTTTTGTAAAACGAATGAATTAAAATGTTAAGCTCTTTTAAACAGTCTAATACTGGTTATAGGCCAAGTCCATTTTTCTTATGCTGTTTTTGCTTATATGAGAAGCCTACATTCAAATACACATTTTAAATCAAATGCATAAGACTTATATGTCAGTTTCTCCAATATACCAAATTCTCTGTGACATGACATGAGCTTTTACTATCAAGCATTTATTAAATATTATTACACTTGACACACAAGTATCAATACTATGGGTTGGTTATACTTTATCATCTCTATCTTCCGTTCTTCCTATCTTATATTTCATATCTTAGGCGAGTTGAAGTTACCACCTTAATGGTGACCACAATAGGATGATTATCTCAGGCAGCCAGAGATTGCTTATTTGTCTGAGATCTGAGGCCAGAATGCAGGGCTGAGGCATGAACAAATCCAAGGGGATTATTTCTGAGTCATTGGAGGACAAAGTTTTTATTTTCTTACCACTTTAACAGCCTCCTTTATGCGAATTTATCATCTGTATATTAGTCACCAACTCTAGCTGTCTTAAGCCAAAGGAAATTATTGGAGAAACATAAGGGCTCAGAGAATTAACAGGAGGCTGGAGTAACAGGCATTAGGCAACTAAAACCAGGTGGAACTAATGGCACCGGAGGACCAGGCAGTAAGAACACAGCTACAGCCACACAGCAGAGTGGACTGGTCAAACACTGCCCCATCCCTGATACAAATGGCCTGTTTCTTCCATCCTTTCAGCGCTTGCTCAGAACTCAAGTTCCTGAGATGGGGAATTCAATTGGTTGAGCCCAGATCATGTGCCCATCCCCCAGGGAAAAGGAACATGGATTCCTTTCCATTTCCTTAGAGGCAGGGATGTGCTCTCTCTGCCATTAAGATGACACATGTGGGAGAAAGCTAATCCCCTTAAATGAAATCAGGATGCTATGGAAAGGAGATTGATGTAGGGCTGCCAAACACAACAGATGACCACCATTTCCTACCCATTATTTTGTGTTTCAAAATCCATAACTAATCCTTTTGATATCACCATTCTCATAACCCCACATTTTTATTGTCTCATAACCCCCCAGCTTACCTTTATTCACCTTTAATCCACATCTTTTGAAAGGATATTAATTTTGGGCTGAATCACCAATGGTTTGGGATTTTTGAAACTTTTTCCAATCAATTTCATAATCTGCAAAATATTTCATGGATGTGAAGTGTGAAGACAGTCTATCACCATCCCCTGTAGAAGAAGTCCAAATGAGACATTACCTTTCCAGGCACTGAGTTGGTTCCTAAGGTTAGGACATTGGGTTTCTAGTACACATCTGGGACAAATAAGGGTTTTGTTTTTTTCTTAAGCTTCTGATTTACAGGTCAACAAAACAGCATGTTCTCCACAAAAATGCTCTTAAGATGCATGGTATTTCTCTAGTGAGACAAACATGCCATTCAACAGTCACCAGATATTTATAAGGTGACAATTCATTCACATCACTGTTGCCCCACTGCTGATCAGGAAGGGCTTCAAAGTCTAGTCTTCATTACTGGCTCTTCCATGCCAGGCAAACCTCCTTGCCAGGAGTCTTCACTGAGGTTAATCTTCACAGTGCCTGCTGTGGCAAACGAAGCCACATCGTGGCACATGGCACCTATCAGTGACTTGGTATTAGGACCAAAGTTAACATTTGGTAAACAAGTTTGCTGCCTTCGATTCCCCTCGAACCACTTTTCCTATTATACAATCATTTGGTCATGGTAATGGAGTCCACACAGAGGAGTGGTGAAAACAGTGGCATTTCTCTAAGCCAGCATCAACCTACAGAATAGGAATAGGACTCTCACTTCTTTTGTGCCACAGGCCTACAAAGGCCGACCCTCCCTCTCCAGGGCCCTGCTTCTGAATAGGTATAGCCTTTCTGTCTCCTGGAGACAAAAACTTACACCAGCTCCTGCTGACGGTCTGGGATGTATTATGTAATGCTTACTCTGTATTACCTGTGGTGAGTCACCATGTCATTTTGCACTTGTCTATACCAGAGAAATCCTTAACAAAAATGCACAAAGTTGCTGATGGAAGAGGAAGCTGTTGATAACTTTCTTTCTGTCATTCAGAGCCACATCACATAACTTGCCCTGTGTTATTTTTTGGAAGTGGTTTTATTCCTTGCTTGTTGGTCTCTGGCTACTTACCTTACTGTAGCATATCTCATAGGAGATAAAGGACATCAGACTCTATTTGCTATGCCTTATTTGTCTTCCTTAGAATCACAACACAGCATTCCCATATCACATACCATGGGACTGTTAAAAAAATATGAAAAATATATTCTGCCTCATACAAGCTCAATAAATACTTGTTGATAGACTGCCAAACTCTACCCAAAAACAGAAGAAATGCCAATTACGCAGTGATTCCTCTTTATAACAAATACAAGGGAATTCATTAATTCACTCGCTAAATTTATTGAGTGCCACCTTGCCAGGCACTGGGCTAGACACAGGGGAAATAATAATACACAAATCATTCCCCTGCTCTCCTGGAACAACAAATATTAATAAGAACTACACAGATAAGACAAACTGTAGTGATGACCAATGTTAGGAGGAGATGCAGAAGGCCATACAAGACTACAAATGGGAGCTCGTTAGTTAGGCAGGTCAGGAGAGTCTCCCTGAAGAAATGATACTTGAACTGAGATCAGAAAAATGAAGGGAGGATATTTAGCTGAACAGAGGAGAGAAGAGCACCCAAGGCTAAGAAAATAGCCTTGGGGTAGGAGGGAGCTTTGATGGCAACTACAAAGAACTGGACGGTCTTTGTGCCAGCACAGAGAGTGAGGGGAAGTGGGCTGGACAGGAGCCTGAAAACCTAGCCACACATATCACCAAGGAGTTTGTCTTCTCCTAAGAATTATGGATTGAAAGATCTCTTAGATTGAAACAAGAAGGCCAGGACTGGGTTTGAGAATGGGAAGCATGAAAACTGTGGGCACCAGTCATTTTCCCTCACAAGCTTTTTGGAACCTTAGAGTAGACATGGGAATAGCATGGATAAAAGACACCATTGGGGGTGCAAGACCTTCCAGGTGTCCCTTCTGGTTCTCTTGTGTCTTGGGGTGTCAGCCATGGCCAGCGCTGGTCAGAGTGACCAAGTCTTTAAATGTGAAAGTCACTGTACCATGGGGTTTCCAGGATTTCTTCTCCCACCCCACGTGAGGCTAGCAGTTCTGCCACTCAGCAGCCCACATGGCTCAGGCCCGAAGTCCAATATCTGAATGGTGAAATTGTTGCTGGATTATGTTGAGGATTATCTGAGTCTCTCTTGCAGAACCTAGGATTTCTCTGTTACGTCATTTTAGGGGCTTTCCATCGGCAGGCCTGGCTGTTGCTGGCAGGCAGCCTGGCTGACTGCAGAAGCACAAGGATTTAGAAAAAGGGTTAGTAATATAAAAAGATTTTTGTATTGAAAGCACTACTCTGGCTCCAGTGCGTAGGACAGATTAGAGGGGCTCACAATGGGGATGATGAAACCAATTAGGAGGTGATCTTGGCTTAAACCAGTGTGGAGATGAAAGAGACAAAGTGCGCAGAGTCAAGGGACATTTAGAAGTATAAACGTAAACAGAGCTTGGTAGCTGATACAGAAATGAGATTCTAGGTTTATGATTCACACAACTAGATGAAGTCCCCAAGCTCATTAAAAACTCATAATAGTGTTATTCTCAAGAATAGGGGACACAGGAAGAGGACAAGATTTGATCCTTGGTATATGAATCATCAAAAGAAAAATCTTTTCAAGGTGAAATATTCTTCATGCTGATAAATAATCATGGCAGTTGTGTCATCAGTAGAGACAAGTATGTAGAAACTGAATGGGGAAACTGAGTGGGAAGAGGCTGAGTCAGTGAGGAAAGACAAAACTGCCACAGAAGCCACAGGTAGCTATTTTTAATAACTGTTTACTTAATAATTTAATGATATTGAATAAATTGTATTAAAACACAATTTTATAACAACTACAGAGTAATGCACATAAAGAAGCTATGTAGGCTGGTCATGGTGCCTCACACCTGTAATCCCAGCACTTTTGGACGCTGAAGCAGGTGGATCACCTGAGCCCAGGAGCTCGAGACCAGCCTGAGCAAACCCCATCTCTACAAAAATATAAAAATTGGCCAGGTATGGTGGGGCATGCCTGTAGTCCCAGCTACTCAGGAGGCTGAGGTGGGAGGATCAGCTGAGCCTGGGGAAGTCAAAGCTGCAGTGAGCTGTGATTGCACCACTGCACTCCAGCCTGGGCAACAGAGTGAGACTCTGTCTCGGAAAAAAAAAAAAAAAAAGCTATACAGATAAACATGGAAGAGGTGCTAAACGGAATTCTCATGTATTCATCATTGATCGATTTATTTATTTATTTATTTCAATTTATTTTAATAAAAGACAAAGGCAGGGTCCCACTGTATTGCTCAGGCTGGTCTCAAATTCCTGGGCTCAAGCAATCCTCCCTCCTCAGCCTCCCAAAGTGCTGAGATTATAGTGAGCCACTATACCCAGCCATTGATCAATTTTTAACATTTTTGCTCTGAAGCCAAGTAAGGCAGAGACACTAGGGGACTCTAACAGATGACAACAGCTGGTGTTCAGAGGTCAGGCTCCACAGAACACCAGCATTGCTCCAGGGGTGGTTAATTCTTATTTTGTGGGAACGCACCAAACCCCCTCCAGTGTCTCTGAGGTCTGGATCATAATATCCAGGAGGGGAGAGGGGGGTGATATTACTCCCCACCTCGCTGGGGGTGTCCACCCCCCTGCGAGGCGGGTCGTAATATCCAGGGGGGGAGGGGGGGTGATATTACTCCCTGCCTCGCCTTTCTTTTATATGGGGAGTAATATCATCCTGTCCCATTCTGGATATGCGGAACAATTTCACAGGCTGTGTGTACACAGCTTGCAATGTTGAAAGTAATTTCATCTCGCCCCCTTCGGTTATTAGTAATAATATCACAAAAGGACTGTAATATTTTTCCAATATTTGGAGTAATAGCACCCTGTGATTCCCTGAATATTCGGAGACATATCATAGGGTGGGTGTACACCCACTGCTATATTGGGAGTTACATCATACTATACCCCCTGGACATTATAAGCAATACCACATTGGTGCACAGCCATTGCGATAGCTGAAGTAATTATCCTCACTAGTTATTAGGAACAATATCACAGGGGTTGTACACCTTCTGCGATATTGGAAGTAATGTCATCATCTCTTCCCTTTGATATTAGGTGCAATATCACGGGGCGGGGGGGGGGGTTGTACACCCCTTGCACTATTGGAAGTAATATCATTCTCTCCTCTTCTAGATTTTACGAATAATATCACAAGCGGGGTGTCCATCCCTTGTTATATTGGGAGTAATAGCATCTTCTTTTAAGCTTGATATTGAGAATAATATTACACGGGGGTGTACATCCCTTCAATATTCGTAGTAACAGTACCTCCTCCCCTCCTGGATATAAGAAACAATATCACAGGCAGAGTGTACACCCCTTGTTGTATTGGGAGTAATAGCATCTTCGTTCAACCTGGATATTGAGAACTATATATCACATGGTGAGTGTCCATCCCTTCAATATTGGTAGTAATACTAATTTCTTCCCTCCTGGATATAAGAAACAATATCACAGGTGTGGTGTACACCCCTTGCAATATTGGGAGTAACATCACCTCTCCCCATGTGGTTATTAGGGACAGAATCACAAGGTGGGTGTACACTTCCTACATTATTGGCAGTAATATCATCCACAAACCCCCTGGATAGCAGGAACCATATCACAGAAGGGGTGTACATCCCCTACGATATTGGGAGTAATATCAGCCTCTTCCCCACTGCACATTAGAAACAATATATGGGGGGGGCTTTACACCCCTGCGATATTGGAAGTAATATTATTCTCTTTTCCCTGTACATTAGGAACTATATCACAGGAAGGCTGTACACCTCCTGCAATATTGGGATTAATGTTATCCTCTTCCCTACTGAATATCAGGAACCATATCACAGAAGGGTGTACACCCCCTGCGATAAGGCCAGTAATATCATCGACTCCTTCCCTGGATATTAGGAACAGTTTCAGAAGGGGTGTACACCCCCTGCGCTATTGGGAGTAATATTATTCTCTCTTCCCCTGGATATTAGAAATAATATCACAGGCGGAGTGTACACCCCACCCCCGGCAATATTGTGGGTAATATCATCCTCTTTTAACCTAGATATTAGGAACAATATCACAGGGGGTGTATACACTTCCTTCAATACTGGGAGTAATATCATCCTCTCTCCCCGTAAATAGTAGGAAAAATATCAAAGAAGGTGTGTATGTCACTTGTGATATTGAAAGTAATGTAATCCTCCCCTCACCTGGATATTAGAAATAATATCATGGGGGGCTGGGGGGTGTCTATCACCTATGATATTGAGACCCCCTTTCTACCCCCATAGATATTGAGAACAATATCACAAGGGCGGTGTACACCGTCTGCGATAATGGGAGTAATGTCATCCTCACTCCCCCTAGATATTAGGAACAGTACCACAGGCAGATTATACACCCGCTGCAACATTGGGAGTAATATCATCCTTTCCCCCCTGGATATTAGGAACAATATCTCTTGGGAGGTGTACAGCCCATTCCATTTTAGGAGTAATACCAATTTCTTCATTGCTGGAAATAAGAAATAATATAACAGGGGTGGTGTACACATCCTGTGATATTCTGTGATATTGCCAGTAATATGGACCCCCCCCACCGATATTAGGAACAATATCAAAAAGGGGTGTATACAGCGATATTGGGATTAATATCATGCTCTCTGCCCTGGATATTAGGAACAATATCAAAGAAAGGGTGTCCACCCCTTGCAATGTTGACAGTAATATTATCCTCTCCCTCCCTGGAGTTTAAGAACAATACCACAGAGCTGCTGTACACGCACTGCAATACTAGGAGTAATGTCATCCTCTTCCCCCTGGATATTAAAAACAATATCACAGAGGTGGTGTACACCCCCCGTGATATGGCCAGTAATACCATCGTCGCCCCCACTAGATATTAGAAGCAATATCCCAGGGTGGATGTACACCTCCTGCGCTATTGGGAGTAATATCATTCCCTCTTCTTCTGGATATTAGGAATAATACCACAGGTGGGGTGTACAACTCCTGCGATATTGGCAGTAATATCATCCTCTCCCAACCTGGATATTCAAAACAAAATAACAGGGGATTTGTACACCCCCTGCGATATTGGTAGTAATATCATTCTCTCCCCCACTTGATATTACAAAACAATATCCCAAGAGGGGTGTACACCCTCTGAGATACTGAAAGTATTATCATCCTCTCCCCAACTAAATATGAGGAACAATGTTGGAGGCGGTGTACATCTCCTGCAATATTGGGAGTAATATCCTCTCCCTCCCTGGATATTAGAAACAATATCAAAGGGGTCGTGTACATCCCCTGTGATATTGGGAGTAATATCATTCTAATCCCCCCGGGATATCAGGAACGATATTATGGAGGGGGTGTACACCCTCTGCCATATTGTGAGTCATATCATTTGTGTTCCCCTGGATATTAGGAACAATATCACAGGCAGTGTGTCCCCTGTGATATTGAAATTAATATCCTCCTCTCCCCTACTGACTATCAAAAACAATCTCACAGCGGTGTTTTCCACCCCTGTGATATGGACAGTAATATCCTTGTCTTCCCCCCTAAATATTAAGAACAGTATCACAAGAGGGGTGTATAACCCCCTGCGATATTGGGAGTAATATCATCCTCTCTACCTTTGGATATTAGGAACAATATCCCAGGGGAGAGTACAACGTCTTCGATATCTGGAATAGTAACATCCCTTCCCTTCTGGACATTAAGAACAATATCACTGGGTGGGTGTACAGCCCCTGCGATATTGGGAGTAATATCATCTGCTCCCCCTCTCGATATTAGGAACAATATCCCAAGGTGGGTGTACATCCCCTGCAATATTGGGCGTAATATCACAGTCTGCCAACGTGGATATTGGGAACAATGTCACGGCGGGGTGTACACCTTCTTCCATGTTGGGAGTAGTATCATCCTCTCCCCCCGGATTGTAGGAAAAATATTGAAAGGGTTTTACCACTTGTGCGACATTGGGAGTAATATCGTCCTCTCCCCACCTAGATATTAGGATCTATATCACAGGAGGCTGTACACTTCTTGCGATATTGGGAGTAATATCATCCTCTCCCATCATGGATATTAAGAACAATATCACAGGGGAGGTGTATGCTCTCCCCTTCTGGATATTAGGAATAATATCACAGGAGGTGTGTACAACCCCTGCGATATTAGGAGTAATGCCACCTTTTCCCCTCTGAATATAAGAAACAATATCACAGGAAGATGTACACCCCTGAGATATTGGGAGTAATACCATTCTCTCCCACTCTGAATCTTCAGAACAATATAACGGGGGTGGGGGAGGCGTGTATACCCCTGCGATATTGGAAGTAATATCTTCCTCTCCACCCCTGGCTATTAGGAACAATGTCACAGAAGTGGTGTACCCCCCCCCCCCGGTGTATTGGGAGTAATATCATCCTCTTCATCCCCGAATATTAGGAACAATATCACTAAGGAGTGTACACCTCCTGTGATACTGAGGCTTATATCATCCTCTCGCCCCCTGGATATTAGGAACAATATCACAGGGGTGACGTACACCTCCTGCGAATTTGGGAGAAATATCATCCTCTCCACCTTTGGATATTAAAGAGACAATATCACAGGAGGGGTCTATGCCCCCTGCAATATTGGAAGTAATATCATCCTCTCCCCTCGTGGATATTAGGAACAATATCACAGAAGGGATGTACACCCACTGCGATACTTTGAGTAATGTCATCCTCTACCTGCTGGCTATTAGGAGCAACTCAAGTGGTGTACGACGTCTGCGATATTGGGAGTATATCATCGTCTGCCCCCTGATATCAGGAACAATAGTATTTATTAATGTTAATAATTAAAACTAATGTCAATTGTTAATATAAATAAAATGATACTAATTAATATTAATCATTAATATCAGTAATTAAAGTGATCACAATAAAATTAATGTTAATTATTGATATTAATAATGATTAATATTAATAATGTCAATAGCAATACTAAATAAAATATTAGCAATTAATGTTGATTAATAACAAATATTAATGTTTTAATTAATAATTAACACCATTATGTTAGAAGTCTGGATTAGTTACTACTAATAATTAATATTCATATTTAATGATTAATAATATTATCAGTATTATCACTTCTAATGTCGCACAGGGGCTACACCCAACTGTGATATTGTTCCTAATAATCAGGGAGGGAGAGCACGATATTAGTTTCAATATCACAGTAGGTGTACACCCACCCTGTGATATTGATTCTAATATCCATGGGTCAGAGCATGACATTACTCCCAATAGAGCAGGGGGTGTACAGCCACCCGGTGATATTGCTCCTAATATTCACAAAAGAAGAGAATGATATTACTCCCAGTATCGCAGGGAGTGTACACCTCTTCTGTGATATTGTTCCTAGTACCCAGAGGGGGAGAGGATGATAATACTTCAAGTATCGCAAGATGTGTACACCCACCCTGTGATATTGTTCCTAATATCCAGGAAGGGAGAGGATGATATTACTCCCCACATAGCAGGAGGTGTACACCCACCCTGGGATATTGTTCCTAATGTCCATGGAGGAGAGAGGCTGACATTACTCGCCATATCACAGGGGGCATACATCCACCCTGTGATACTGTTCTTAATATTCAAAAGCCAAGAGGTTGATATTATTCCCAGTATCGCAGAAAGTGTACACCCCCGTGTGATATTGTTCCTAATATCCAGAAGGGGAGAAGATGATATTACTCCCCATTTTGCAGGAAATGTACAGCCACTCTGTGATTTTTTTTTTAATATACGAGGGGGGGAGGATAATATTCCCAATATCGCAGGGGGTGTACATCTCCCTGTGATATTGTCCTTAATATATGATGTGATATTTTATATATAGGTAAATATATAAAAATATATTTAGATATATATGAAATGTATAAAATATATAATGTGATATTTATTATATATAGTAATTTTCTAATATGTGGGGGGGGTGAGAGGATCACATTCCTCCCAATATCGCAGAAAGTGTACACCCCCCCGTGATATTGTTCCCATGATCCAGGAGGCAAGAGGATATTACTTTCAATATCGCAGACGGTTTACATGCCCCCAGTGATACTGTTCCTAATTTCAACGTGGGAGAGGATGTTATTACTCCCAGTATCACAGAGGTTATAAACACTCCTTTGATATTGTAACTAATATCCGCGGGTAGGGGGGACAGGATGATATTACTCCCTATATCACGGAGGGTATACACCCGTCTTGGATACTGTTTGTAATTTCTAGACCGGGAGATGATATTACAATATCGTAAACACACGGTGTGTCCACTGTGGATCGTAATAGGCAGGGAGAGAGAAAGGGGTGATGTTGCTCCCCGTATCATGAGGGGTGCCCACCCCGCCTGTCATATTGTTTCTTATATCCAGAGGGGAGAGGATGATATTACTACCAATATTGAAGAAGTGTACATCTCCCCTGCGATACTGTTGTTAACCTTCAAAGGAGGAGAGGAGGACATAACTCCAGATATCGAAGAAAGTGTAAACCCTAATATAATATAATACTTGCTAGAAATAGTTGGAATTGATGCCCCCTGTGTTTTGAGTCCCGTTTGGAGTAAATTCAGTGTCATCGACTTTCAGGAGTGGAACAGACCTTACTAACTAAGTGCATAACTAACTGAATGTTTAACTTAGTAGTTACTGAATGTTTAACTTAGTAGTATACTTTTGTTTAACTGAATATTTAACTTAGTAGTATACTTACTTAGTATTATACTTAGTAGTATATTTACTTAGTAGTATATTTTTGTAACAGTATACTTTTGTAAAAGTAGTATACTTTCATTTACTTTTACACTAAGTTAAACTGAATGTTTAACTTTTGTAATAGGTAGCTGAGTCTCAGCCAATCACAGCAGCTAAGCTACCATCAATTGCAGATAGCCAATTGATCAGATCATGTTCAAATGAGGCAAACACTGAGCTGTAACTGATCAAGCTGCTTCCATACCTCACTTCTGTTTTCTGTTCATAAATGCTGCCTGCCCACATTGTGCAGCAGAGCTCTGAACCTCTTCTGATTTTGAGGGCTGCCTGACTTGCAAATCATTCTTTGCTTAATTAAACACTATTACGTTTAATTTGTCTAAAGTTTTTCTTTTAACACTGAGAACTCTAGGATCATTTTAGCAGAAAAAAATATATAGTATTTTATTTCTTAATGCAAGCATTAAAGGCTGACATTAAGCTAAATGTAAGCGATATCTGGCATGATACTGAAAACTATGGATCATTGGAGGTTGGGAGGAGCACCAAGAGATAGGTGACAGATTTAGCAAACAAAAGGATCTTGGCAAACTAGAATAATTGATTAAATCTATTGAGTTGAGGTTTAATAAAGATAAATATAAGAAATTTTCTTTACATGGAGAAACAAATTCCACAAGCAGAGGTTGGAAGATATATGGTCTGGCAACCACACAGGAAAAAAGTTTCAGGATTTTAGATCATTTGAAAGTCAATATGATATGGCTACATAAGAATAATTAGTCTTGAATTCCATTTATAAAATATGATAGTGTCCAGCAAAAGGTAAGTGTTCAGCTCCAGTGAAACCACAATACAATTTGATCATTGTACCAATTTCTGAGGAACACCTTAGAAGGACCTGTTTTAGTTAGCGTATCAGTTCATTCTCGCACTGCTATAGAGAACTACCTGAAACGGGGTAATTTATGAAGAAAAGAGGTTTCATTGGCTCACAGTTCCACAGGCTGTACAGGAAGCATGGCTAAGAGGCCTCAGAAAACTTACAATCCTGGTGGAGGTGAAGGGGAAGCAAGCACGTCTTAGCATGGTGGAGCAGGAGACAGAGTGAAGGGGGAAGTGCTACACACTTTTAAATAACCAGATCTTGTGAGAACTCACTCACTATCATGAGAACAGCTAGGGAGAAATTCGCCCCATGATCCAATCACCTCCCACCAGGTCCCTCCGCCAACACTGGGAATTACAATTCAACATGAGATTTGGGTGAAGAGAAAGAGACAAACCATGTCATTCTGCCCCTGGGCCCTCCTAAATCTCATGTCCTCACATTTCAAAACGCAATAATGCCTTCCAAACAGTCCCCCAAAGTCTTAACTCATTCCAGCATTAAAAGTACAAATCCAAAGTCTTTGGATTTTACCAGCCTATAAAATCAAAAACAAGTTAGTTAAATCCAAGATACAATGGGGGTAAATGCTCCCATTCCGAATGGGAGAAATTGGCCAAAACAAAGTGGCTACAGGTACCTTGTAAGTCCAAAACTCAGCAGGGCAGCCATTAAATCTTAAAGCTCCAAAATAATCTCCTTAGGTTCCGTGTCTCACATCCAGGGCATGCTGATACCATGGGGTAAGTGCCAAGGAGTTGGGCAGCTCCACCTGCCCCTGTGACTCTGCAGGGTACAACCCCCGCAGATGCTTTCACGGACCAGCTTTGAGTACCTTCAGTCTTTCCAGACACATAGTGCAAGCTGTTGAGGGATCTACCATTCTGGAGAACAGTGGCCCTCTTCTCACAGCTCCACTAGGCGGTGCCCCAGTAAGGATTCTGTGTGGGGGCTCTAACCCCACATTTTCCCTCCACACTGCCCTAATAAAGATTCTCCACGGGGGCTCCACCCCTGCAGCAGACCTGCCTGGACATCCAGGCATTTCCATACATCATCTGAAATCTAGGTGAAGGCTCTCAAACCACGGCTCTTGCCTTCAGCACACCTGCAGGCCAAACACCACATGGAAGCCACCAAGGATTGGAGGCTTGGGGCTTGCACCATCTGAAGCCATGGCCTGAGCCCCACATTGGTCCCTTGTAACCACAGCTGGAGCTGAAGTGGTGGGACTCAGGGTGCCATGTTCCAAGGCTGCGCAGAGTTGTAGGGCCCTGTGCGGGGTCCATGAAACCATTTTTCTTCCATGGACCTCCAGGCCTGTGATGGTAGGGGCTGCCACTAGAGTCTCTGAAATGCCTTGGAGGTATTTTCCCCTTTGTATTGGCTATTAACATTTGGGTCTTCTTATGCAAGTTTCTGTAGCCTTGAATTCCTCCCAAGAAAATGGGTTGTTCTTTTCTACCACATGGTTGGGCTGCAAATTTTCTAAACTTTTATGCTCTGCTTCCCTTTTAAATATAAGTTCTAATTTCAGGTCACTTTTTTGTTTATGTAAATAAGAATAGGCTTTTAGAAGCAGCCATGCCACAGCTTGAATGCTTTGCTGCTTAGAAATGTATTCTGCCAGATACCCTAAATAATCTCTCTCAAGTTCAAAGTTCCACAGATCCCTAGGGCAGAGCTGCTAGTCCCTTTTCTAAAGTATAGCAAGAGTGACCTTTACTCCAGTTCCCAACGAATTCCTCATCTCCATCTGAGACAACCTCAGCTTGGACTTCACTGTCCATACCACAATCAGCATGTTGGTCCCAACCATTCAACAAGTCTCTAGGAAGTTCCAGACTTTGCTGTATCTTCCTGTCTTCTTCTGAGTCCTCCAAACTGTTCCAACCTCTGCCTATTATCCAGTTCCAAAGTCGTTTCCACATTTTCAGGTATGTTTATAGCAATACTCCACTTCTGGTACCAATTTTCTAAATGAGTCCTTTCTCCACTGCTATAAAGAACTACCGGAGACTGGATAATTTACAAAGAAAAGAGGTTTAACTGATTCACAGTTCCACAGGCTATACAGGAAGCATGGCTGGGAGGCCTCAGAAAACTTACTTCCTGGTGGAAGGAGAAGGGGAAGCCAGTACATCTTACCACATGGAGCAGGAGTGAGATGGCAAAGGGGGAAGTGCTACACACTTTTAAACAACCAGATCTCGTGAGGACTCATTTGCTATCACACAAATAGCGAGCAGGAAATCTGCCCCATGATTCAATCACCTCCCACCAGGTCCCTACCCCAACACTGGGAATTTGAATTCCACATGAGATTTGGGAGGGGACACAGAGCCAAACCATATCAGTTAGGGTAAGTCTAGGCTGCTGATACGAGGAGAGTCATTGACACAATGGCTTAAGGAACACGGAAGTTGCTTTCTCTTTTGTGTAACAGTCCCAGGTGATGTCCTAGGCTGACAGGCAGCTCTGTTTCATGAAGTCCTTCAGGGAACCAGGTTCTTTCCATGACCATTGCCTCATCATTCAACAGAGCATTGTCATGTACCATAGGGGTGAAACAGGGACACCACTGAGACCAGGTTACTACTGACAGAATGAAGGAAGGGCATGTAGAATACATATCTACTGCTTTAGACGCTGGCCAGGAATTGGTAGTCATAATTTCTGCTCACATTCCACTGTAACCCACAATGTACTCATATTTAACTGCATGGGAGGCTGGGAAAGGTATTTCAGCTATCTTTGCTAAAGATGAGTCTACCCAACTATAATAACAACAAAAAAAAGGAAGAACGGATGATTTGGGTGGCTAGAGCACAGTCTTTGGCATAACCTCTTGGAGAAACAGCAATCAGAATGATGTAAGAAAGTTGTGTATCACGTAAGGAAGAAATCACATCAGAAGAAAATAAGTATTGTGCTTGCCATGGAAGTGATTAGACTAGTTCTGTGTGGCTCTAGGGGATTGAATTAAGACAAATAGTTAAAGGGCTTTCTACAATATTAATAGCAGAATATACAAGGACCTCCTTCTAGAGTGGAAATTCCCCTTGCTAGAGGATTTTTAGCAGAAGCTGGAAGACCTTTGTACTTCCTTTAGGGATTTTAACATTTCTTCAAGCATTATGAATGGCCAAGTTAGATCACTAATGCTGTCTTTCAGCACAGAGATTCTGTGATTCTGTCTACACTTGTGATTATAGGTCATAGGGTAAGAAAAGGAAATCCCAAAATGTCTTAGGTGCCTGCTGTGTAAACATCCTCACAACAATCTTGTGAGCTAGGCACTATTCAAATATTGCTGATGCTCTGAAGGGTCCATGGTCATCGTCTAAGACTTCAGAGCTATTAAGTGGCATTGCTGGTATAATCACCATCAGTCTGATTGCTAAATCCATGATGTTTCTACCGTGTTGTTGCCTCCCAGAAAGAAGGTCAAGAATAAATTAAACATTCCCTCCTGTTTTATCATTTCTCGTCATGCTCCCCATGTCCTTTATCTTATCAGGGCTGACTGCCTGGGTGGGACTGGCTGTTCTGCAGAATTTAGCACAACAAGAAGATAGGATCACTTTAGCATCCAGTCCCTTTTCTAGTTCTTTCTACTGGAGCAAATGACTGATTTGTCACCCACGCTTTTCTTGGTCCAGAGGCAGAGTTGCCTATTCATTTGGAAGCTTCTGCCTCTCTCATTCCTTCCCTAAGAAGAATGCAGGGATTCTCCTGTAACCCCAGCCCACATAATAAAGCAGGAATCATTTTCTGCTGTTACCTGACAGTCTGCTGCCTACACCTCTTCCATCCTAGTTCCGAGCGTTGTGGGGGGAAAAAAGGTTTAATTTGAAATTAATTCTTAAGCCCTTTTGCATTGAAATGTGGATGTCAAAAGTGAATTAATCATCATCAAAGCTTCCATCATAGAAAATTTGCCCAGATTCCCTCCATAGAGAGGATGACTCACATGAGCACCTGTTTTGTCTCCTTAGTAACTGGTCTCTTAGATTTCCCTCTTGTATTTGCATGTAGGCGAGCATAGCAAATTGACGGGGGGAAGGGAAGAGGTTCACAGCATACAGAATGTGCTCTGGGCAGAATGTCACCTGTAACGTTGTTTTCCAACCATCTCGTGCTTTATGTACTCACTTTGTGTCTCTGTTATAACCCCAGCATTGATTCAGTTGCAAACTCAGAGTGCAGAGACAAGTCTGGAAAATTACTAATGGCCTCAGGGAAGGTTTGGTGACACACAATAGAAATGAATACTGGTGATATTCTGTATTCATCTGTATATTAAAAATGTGTCTTTCTTGGCTTAAACCTTTGCTGCAATAGGAGGCAGGCACACAACTGTATCAAGAGAGGTGAAAAGGGTAGAAGAAGAGAGGTTCAATTAAACCACTTATCTGGCTTTAGCACAGGAAGTAGTAATATTTCAAAAGTTGGTTTTATGTGGTTCTATGTGGTTTTATCTCTGTTTTTCACAAGAGAGATAAAATGCCCTCTGTTATTGGCATTGTGGTAAAATTTTTAAAAGATATTTGGATCAAGAGCTGGAGACCCATGTCTCAGTATGTTCTCAACCATAAATGAGCCAATACCTGTGAATAAATCACTTAGATTCTCTGTGTTTCCTCCTGGAAACTGAGGGATCCAACTACATGACAATATTATCCCTTCCAATTATGAAATTGGAACTCTGTTTTCTGAGTAGCTTAAGGTAACTTAATGCTTAAACTTAATGGGTCAGAGATCATCCAAAATGAAAAGTTACTAGTCTTCTCTTTATTTTACAAATGATGTCCAGAGAGATGAAGTTACTTGCCCAAGATCACATAAAATTCAAGTATTTTCACATGCTTATTTATTTGGTTTCTGTTTTTATTATAATGCCATGCGCTATTGTTGCAAATAGCTCTACCAGACTTATTATGAAAAATAGTGGTTCCTAATCTGCTCTTATGTCCCAAAGGCAGCTACTTTAAAGCAGGTTTTAGCTGATGCTTTTGGTTATTTACCTCAGTATCTCTAAACATTATATTGTTTCAACTTTAGGGATTACCTCAACCACAAAACATATAGTTTTTATCCCCCCTCTTCTCCCTGTGTAGCTGTGTCATAATTTTGTTTAGTTCAGTTACTGATATTTGTTTGATGACATAAATATTATTCACAGTTGAGCTATGCAGAATATTATGATTAATTTCCCTTTCTGTTTTCTTTTCCCTGGAGTTAATAATGATCACGTTTTTATTTTGCTTAATTTTCTACGAATAATTACAAATTCAACCCAAACTCCCTATAGTTGTGTCTTATAAAGGCTTACCTCATTTTATTGCTTTTCATTTTTGTTGTGCTTCACAGATATTGTGCTTTCTGCAAATTGAAAGTTTGTGGCAACCTGCATTGAACAAGTCTATTGGCGCCATTTTTCCAACAGCATGTGCTCATTTTGTGTCTCTGTGGCACGTTTTGGTAATTCTCACAATATTTCAAAGTTTTTCATTATTATTGTATCTGTTATGGTGATCTGTGATCAGTGATCTTAGGTGTTACTACTGTAATTGTTTTGGAGACCCACAAACCATGCCCACAAATAGCAGTGAGTTTAATCAATAAATGTTGCATGTGTACTGACTGCTCCACTCACTGGCCATTCCCCTGTCTCTCTCCCTCTCCTCTGTGGGCCTTCCTACCCTTTCTTTTTTTTTTTTTTTTTTTTTTAGATAGAGTCTTGCTCTGTCGTCCAGGTTAGAGTGCAGTGCTGTGATCTTGGCATACTGCAACCTCCATCTCCCAGATTCAAGAGATTCTCCTGCCTCAGCCTCCTGAGTAGCTGGAATTTCAGGCACCCACCGCCACACTCGGCTAATTTTTTGGTATTTTTAGTAGAGATGGGGTTTCACCATGTTGGTCAGGCTGGTTTTGAACTCCTAACCTCAAGTGGTCTGCCCACCTTGGCCTCCCAAAGTGTTAGGATTACAGGCATGAGCCACGGAGCCCCGCCAGGCCTCCCTATCTTAAGAGACAAGACAATATTGAAATTAGGCCGGTTAATAATCCTACAATGACCTCTAAGTGTTCAAGTGAAAGGAAGAGTTGCATGCCTTTTACTTTAAGTCAAGAGCTAGAAATGATTAAGCTTAGTGAGGAAGTCATGTTGAAAGCTGACATAGGCCAAAAGCTAGGCCTCTTGCACCAGTCAGCCAAGTTACGAATGCAAAGGAAAAATTTTTGAAGGAAATTAAAAGTGCCACTCCAGTGACCACACAAATAATAAGAAAGCAAATCAGCCTTATTGCTGATATAAAGAAAGTTTGAGGGATTTGGATAGAAGATCAAACCAGCCACAACATTCCCTTAAGCCAAAGTCTAATCCAGCATAAAGTCTAACTCTTTTCAATTCTGTGAAGGCTGAGACAGGTGAGAAAGCTGCTGAAGAAAAGTTTGAAGCTTGAAGAGGTTGATTCATGAGGTTTAAGGAAAGAAGCTGTTTCTATAACATGAATGTGAAAGGAGAAGCAACAGGTGCTGACTGAGAAGCTGCTGCAAGTTTTTCAAAAGATTTAGCTAAGATAATTAATCAAGGTGACTACACTAAACAACAGATTTTCAATGTAGTTGAAATAGTGTTCTGGAAGGAGATGCAATCTAGGATTTTCATAGCTAGAGAGGAGAAGTCAATGCCTAGCTTCAAAGCTTGAAAAGACAGGCTAACTCTCTCACTGGGGGCTAATGCAGCTGGTGATTTTAAGTTGAAGTCAAAGCTCATTTACTATTCTGAAAATCCTAGGGCCCTTAAGAATTAAGCTAAATTGGCCAGACACGGTGGCTCATACCTGTAATCCCAGCACTTTGGGAGGCCGAGGCGGGCAGATCATGAAGTCACCTGGCTAACACGGTGAAACACCATCTCTACTAAAAATACAAAAAATTGGCCAGACGTGGTGGCGGGTGCCTGTAGTCCCAGCTACTCAGGAGGCTGAGGCAGGAGAATGGTGTGAACCCAGGAGGTGGAGTTTGCAATGAGCCAAGATAGCGCCACTGTACTCCAGTCTGGGTGACAGAGCCAGACTCTGTCTCAAAAAAAAAAGAAAAGAATTATACTAAATTGACTCTGCCCATGCTCTATAAATAGAACAAGAAAGCCTGAATGACAGCACATCTGCTTACACGCTGAGAGAGGCGAGGAAGCTCACTGTTTCAAGCCCACTATTGAGACCTACTCTTCAGAAAAAAAGATTCCTTTGACAATGCACCTGATTACCAAAGAGCTCTGATGGAGATGTACAAAAAGGTTAATTTTTTTTCATGCCTGTTAACACAATATTTATTCTACAGTCCATGGATCAAGGAGTAATTTTGACATTCAAGTCTTGTTATTGAAGGAATACATTTCATAAGACTGTGGCTGCCATAAACAGTGATTCCTCTGATGGGTCTGAGCAAAGTAAACTGAAAACCTTCTGGAAAGGATTCACCATTCTAGATGCCATTAAGAACACTTTTGATTCATAAGAGGAGGTCAAAATATCAACATTAACAGAAGTCCAGAAGAAGTTGATTCCAGCTCTTATGGATGACTCTGAGTAGTTCAAGACTTCAGTGGAGGAAGTGACTGTAGATGTGATAGAAATAACGAGAATTAGAATTAGAAGTGGAGCCTGAAGATTTGACTGAATTGCTGCAATCTCAGGATAAAACTTGAACAGACGAGGAGTTGCTTTTTATGGATGAACAAAGAAAGTGGTTTTCTGGCTGGGCACAGTGTCTCACCCCTGTAATCCCAGCACTTTGGGAGGCCGAGGTGAGTGGATCATGAAGTCAGGAGATCGAGACCATCCTGGCTAACACAGTGAAACACCGTCTCTACTAAAAATACAAAAAATTAGCTGGGCATGGTGGCAGGCACCTGTAGTCCCAGCTACTCTGGAGGCTGAGGCAGGAGAACGACATGAACCCAGGAGGTGGAGCTTGCAGTGAGCCGAGATTGTACCACTGCACTCCAGCCTGGGTGACAGAGAGAGACTCCATCTCAAATAAAAAGAAAGTGGATTCTTGAGATGGCATCTACTTCTGGTGGAGATACTGTGAACATTGTTGAAATTATAACAAAGAATTTAGAATATTACATAAATTTAGCTGATGAAGCAGTGGCAAGGTTTGAGAAGATTTGACTCCAACTTTGAAAAAAGTTCTACTGTGGGTAAAATGCTTTCAAACAGCATTGTATGCTAGAGAGATAACTTTCATGAAAGGAAGAGTCAATTGATGCAGCAAACATAATTACTGTTGTACTTTAAGAAATTGCCATAGTCACCCCAACCTTCAGCAACCACCACCTTGATCTGCCAGTATCCATCAACACCAAGGCAAGGCCCTCCATCAGCAAAATTGTGACTCACTGAAGGCTCAGATTGTTGTTAGCATTTTTTTAGGAATAAAATATTTTTAATTAGACATAATGCTATTGCACACTTAAAAGGCTATAATATGGTGTAAGCATATGTACTGGGAAACCAAAAAACTTATGTGACTCATGTTATTGCAATATTTGCTTTATTGCGGTGGTCTGGAACCAAACCCACAATATCTTCGAGGTACACCTGTGTGTTTAAACATATATAGGTGTGGTACAAGCTTTATCTTCTTGAAGGTGTATCTCCCAGGACCTTCTGATCTGTTACAGGCTGGACCAGTGTTCTCAAAGTCTGTTCGACAGTGGTCAACATGAACTCTCTGTTGATTATTCTCCTGGGAGTATCTTTCACCTTCCTCTTATGTTGAGTGTTCAGTTTGTTGGATCCTACACCTTCTTCTTTCTTGGTTTAACCCTTACTTTTGGCAAAACACTTCCTCCAGTAAGTTCTTAAGAAAACATACATGGGGGATAAATTTTTTGAGGTCTTGCAGGTCTGAAATGTTTTTATTCTATCCTCACAGAAGGTTGATAGTTTTTCTGGGTATGGAATTCTAGACCGAAAATTATTTTTTGCCCACAGAATTGTGAAAGCACTTGTGCTTGTTAATATGATCCAGTGGTGCTGTTGAGATGGCTACTACTCTTTAATTATTTGTGAAGAAATGCTCTCTGACTTGATGCAGAGGTTCACAGTGTCTCTTAGAGATCACGAGAATATTTTGCATGTGTCACCTTGACTCATTTGCAACTTTTCCTGTAACTGCCATTGACTGCTTATTTGTCATAGGGCTCTTGGTTTCTCTTTTTCTTCAGATTCATTTACAATAAAATCATGACTGCCACATAGACTTAGTACTTTCACAGTGATATGAATTTGAAAGAAATAACAAGCATGCCCTTAGGTATTTGCTTGATAAATAATATTTTCTTGATAAATAGTATTTGGACTCTCACAAAAATATGACAGAATTTTTTTCCCTAATTCCCACTGATTTCCTTCATAAGAACTTTAATAAAAAGTAGCAAATAGTCAATGATAACAATTTTCCAATAAGAGTTTTCACTAAGGAGATATTAATAGCACTAAAATACTATCTGTTGGTTAGAGCCTTTTACATTGTTTTAATATATGTAAATACCACATACCCACAAATGATGCTGGTTGAGAGAATTGAAGAAAAAGGGAAATATATATTTTCCTTTTTCCCAAAATCCCTTGAAATTACAAAAAAAAAAAAAAAAACTTTTAAGAGGACAAAAGAGGAATAAATTATAATGTCACTGGAGGATAGGAGAAGGCTACCAACAGTGGCCCAGAGTCTAAAGGAATTCTTGGAGGTGAGAAATCAGGTGAAAACTGCAACTACAATACAACCTGAAAACCCTTAAGAGATCATTATACTTAACTTTATGCTAATAAACTTGAAATTAATAAAATTCACATAAGAAGAAATAGAAAGTGAGTGAATCCTCAGTAAGAAATTGAATAAGTAATCCAATAACTTCTCCATCTACTACCCCCTTTTATTTCTGGCTTCTTTGCTTAACATTATGTTTGTAAGATTTATCTATATTACCTGTAGCAGTAAGTTGTTATTTTTATTGCTGCATAGTATCCACTTTATAAATAAAAGTTCTTTGTCTGTTGTGCTACTGAGGATGTTGGGCTGTTCCTAGTGTGGGATTATTGTAAATATTCCTAAAATGAACATTTTTGTACCAATATCCAACATTTTAAAGGACATATGTATGCATTCCTGCATACACCCAGTAGTAAAACCGCTAATTCCAGTAGTGAAATTCGAGTATACACATATGTTCAATTTTAGTAGATACTGCTTAACAATTTTCTAAAGGACTATATACAAATTTATATTTTTACCAGCAGTGTGTGTGATTCCAGTTTCTCCACATCCTTATCAACACTTGGTATTGTCCATTTTTAAAATCTTAGGCATTCTGGTGAGTATGTAATGTGATCTTTTTTTATTTTTTTAAATGTTTTTATTTTTTTGAGATGGAGTCTCAGTCTGTTGCCAGGGTGGAGTGCGGTCGTGCGATCTTGGATCACTGCAACCTCTACCTCCTGGATTCAAGTGATTCTCCTGCCTCAGCCTCCTGAGTAGCACGCCACCACGCCCAGCTAATTTTTGTTTTTTTTTTTTTTTTTGAGATGAAGTCTCACTCTTGTCCCCCAGGCTGGAGTATGATGGCACGATCTAGGCTCACTGCAACCTCCACCTCCCAGGTTCAAGTGATTCTGCTGCCTCAGCCTCCCAAGTAGCTGGAATTACAGGCACCTGCCACCATGCCTGGCTAATTTTTGTATTTTTAGTAGGGACAGGGTTTCACCATGTTGGCCAGGCTAGTCTTGAACTCCTGACCTCAGGTGATCCACCCACCTTGGCCTCCCAAAGTTCTGGGATTACAGGCATGAGCCACAGCGCCCGGCCTAAAGTTTGTATTTTTAGTAGAGATGGAGTTGCACCATGTTGGCCAGGATGGTCTCGATCTCTTGACCTCCTGATCTGCCTGCCTCGGCCTCCCAAAGTGCTGGGATTAGAGGCGTGAGCCACTGCACCCAGCCGTAGTGTGATCGTGACTCTAATTTGTGTTTATCTGAGACTAATTTTATTAAGCACATTTTCATATATCTTTTGGCCATTTATAGATCCTCTTGTGGAATACCTGCTCAAAATTTTTGTCCATTTTCTGGGGAAAAAGACAAGTAATACGCCAAGCAATACCCATCTTTTCTTACTGATTTATAGGAGTTATTATATATATACATATATGTATGTGTGTATGCATGTGTATGTATATGTGTGTGTGTATATGTGTGTGTACATATATATACACACACATATCTCCTGGATATCTCAAATATATGTATTAGGAATATCCCTCTCTGAGGTTTGCTTTTTTACTCTCATCTTTTTTGGTGAAGAAAAGTTCTTAATTTTAATAAAGTCCTATTTAATTTTCCTTTATGCTTAATGTTTTTGGTGTCCCATAGTAGGTGTCTTTGTATATTCCAACTGTACATTCAGATGCTGTCTTCACATATACGTCCACAATCAATTTGGAGTTGGTCTTAATGAAAGGTGCAATGTAGAAATCAACGTTTATCTTTTCCATGTTGCCAGCCAATTGACTCAGCATCATTTATCGAAAAGACTAAGCTTTCCCCACTGCTCTGCAGTAACAATCTTTGTCATAAATCAAATGACAGGCTGGGCACAGTGACTCATGCCTGTAATCTCAGCACTTTGGGAGGCCGAGGTGGGCGGATCACCTGAGGTCAGGAGTTTGACACTAGCCTGGCCAACATGGCAAACCCTGTCTCTACTAAAAACACAAAAATTAGCCAGGCATAGGGCACACATCTGTAGTCCCAGCTAACTGGGAGCCTGAGGCAGAAGAATCGCTAGAACTGGGGGACGGAAGTGGCAGTGAGCCAGAATCACACCACTGCACTACAGCCTGGGTGACAGAGTGAGACTCCATCTCAAAATAAATAAATAAAATGACATAATATGCGTTAGTCTATTTCTGAACTCTGTGATTTTTTTTTTTTTTTTTTTTTTTTGGCCATTGATGTATTTGTTTCTCTTTGCACCTTTACTGTTACTTACTGAAGCATTGTATAAATCTTGATATGTCGGTGTAAGTTTCCAACTTTGTTCTTCAAGATTTTCTTGAGTACTCTTGACCCTTAGTTGTTCCACATAAAATTTAGAAGCAACCTGTCGTTTTACACACACACACTGTGTGGTTTTTATTGGAATTGCATTAAATTGATGAATCAATTTAGGAGAGTTGACAACTTTTCTTTTTTGTTTTCTTTTTTTTGAGACAGAGTCGCTGTTGTCAGCCTGGGCTGGAGTGCAATGGCGTGATCTTGGCTCACTACAACCTCCGCCTCCCTGGTTTCAGCAATTCTCCAGCCTCAGCCACCTGAGTAGTTAAGATTACAGGCGCCCACCACCATGCCCAGATAATTTTTGTGTTTTTTAGTAGAGACAGGGGTTCACCATGTTAGCCAGGCTGGTCTCGAACTCCTGACCTCAGGTGATCCACCCACCTCGGCCTCCCAAAGTGCTGGGATTACAGGCATGAGCCCCCGCACCTGGCGACAACTTTTCAATATTGAGTATCCCAATCCATGAATGTGATATTTTACTCTGTTATTTAGTTTTTTTAAAAATTTCTTTCTGCAATGTTTTGTGGTTTTTCAGTGTAGAGGCCTTACACATATTTTATGTGCAAGATAAATATTTAATGTTTTATGTTCATATAAATGTTTTATATTCATATAATACCATATAAATGGTATTATAAAATTCTATTTCTAGTTGTTTGTTTCTATTGTATAGATGTGACCAGAGACCTTGTAGAATTACAATTCTAATTACAATAATTTCTCTTTAAGATTTTTCCACGTTCTCAACCATATCATCTGCAAATTATAATGACTTTGGTTTTTTTTTTTTTACAATCTTTATCATATTTCTTTTATTTTCTGTCTTGTTTTATTGGCTGGCATGTCTAGGACAATGTTGATTAGTCCTGGTGATAGCAGACATTGCTGTCTCATTGCTCATCTCAGCAGAAAAACTTTTAATATTTTTAAATTAAGTATAATATCTGCTCTAGGTTTTTGCAGAAAATTTTTAAAATTTCAGATTTAAGAAATCCTCTTCTATTTCTAGATTCTTACAATTCTTTAAAGTGCTGAATGTTACCAAATAATTATTCTGCAACTTTTGAGAGGACTATATACTTTTTTGCTTTTATTCTGTTAAGGTAGAAAATTGCACTGATAATTTTTCTAATATTAAGCAACCTTGCATTCCTAGAAAAAAATTCATCTTGGTCATGATGTATTGTATATATAATGCTGAATTCTGTTGGTAAATACTTTGCATATTGTTTTTGCATCTGTGATAATGAATGTGAATAAACTGTAATATTTCTTTCTTGTCCTAATTTTATCAGGTTTTTATATTAAGGGATATCTCTGGAAACTTGGCCCTTAAAATCCTGGCTGCTTTGCTTGCTCTCTGATGTCTTCTGATAGCTAGATTTTTTTTTTTTTTTTTTTTTTTTGAAACGGAGTCTCGCTCTGTCACCCAGGCTGGAGTGCAGTGGCCGGATCTCAGCTCACTGCAAGCTCCGCCTCCCGGGTACACGCCATTCTCCTGCCTCAGCCTCCCGAGTAGCTGGGACTACAGGCGCCCGCCACCTCGCCCGGATAGTTTTTTGTATTTTTTAGTAGAGATGGGGTTTCACCATGTTAACCAGGATGGTCTCGATCTCCTGACCTCGTGATTCGCCCGTCTCGGCCTCCCAAAGTGCTGGGATTACAGGCTTGAGCCACCGCGCCCGGCCTAGATTTTTTTTAATGCTATCAAGTTTTATAATTATTCTCGGGGTAGTGTTTGTGTGATACAAGCTAGTCATTCATAGCCAGAAACAAAACGTTTCCTTTTGCAAATCCGATGAGCAAATGAAACCTCAAACTAATATCTAACCTTTAGTTAATCTTCTGACCTGGTTCAGTTCCTGAAAAATTCTTGGGTTACCAAAAATACAGTTTTGACTTTCAGTGCCATTTAGTGCCCTAATCTGTTAAAACAGTTGTAGGAAAATAAACACACTTTAATTGCAATGATAATAGTTTAACCCTTTAAAGTGAAGAAAAAAAGGAATTTAGTTGGAAAATGTTAATGTGGCCAAGTCTGTGATCTTTTTCAAAGATTAATTACTATATTAATTAGTAATATATTAAGTAATTATATAATTACAGTAAGGAACACTGTAGCAGTCTCCATAAGGGGACTCAAAAATTTCACTGGATGAAAAGAAGGAAGATTCGACTATTCATATCTGACAGTTCTCAGTAAGATTACGTGGCAGAAGGATGGTCAAATTATACCCATTAATTTTAAGTGGTTGCTGAATACATTTCTTGCATTTGGCTAAGAAATAGGACATGCATCCTATAGTAATGAAATATATGGTAAGGTCAACCTGAAATTGGTATAAACAGTAAAAACTAAGAGAGAGGTTGAGGTGAGAGCAGAAAAGTTGGGATAGCACTGCTGTTTGTTAAACTTCTATGTGCTAAGTGCTTTGCTTGGGGCTTTGCTGGCATTTATCTCACTTAATCCCTGCAAACACAATAAGGTATTTTTATCTCCAATTTTACAAGAGGAATTGAGGCTCAGTAAAAAATAATGACTTCCCAAACATCATACAGCTAGTAAGTGGGATTCAAACTTAGCTCTTGACTCTAGAACCCACGTTCTTTCTGGTAAGCCAGGCTGAGATTAAACAGAAGAGAAACCCAGTATTCTTATCAGTGAAGACTAGATGCTCTATTAGGAAGCTCTGCAAAAGAGGTGCTGAAGAAGCAAGAGTTTAGTTACACATTTATGATTTGTTGGGTAAGGATTTTATTTTGGGTGTGTGTTTCCTTTGTCTCTGGAATTCCTGGTATATTCTCAAATAAAAACATTTCCTGTTTACTACTAACTGGGCTAACATCCAATAACCAAGCAATATAAACAAATTCCAACATTTTTCTATCTCATGTAGGGTTAGAGCCTTTATGTCTCTGGTTGACTTGCTCAGTGGTTTACAAAATAGCACACTTAAGTCTAAGTCATGGGTTAGACCTTCATTTCCTAAACGTGTTTTCCAGAACATACTAGTTCTACATATTAATAGATATTATTCAGGAAAAAAAGTAAGTATCTGGGGTTGATTCACAGTAAATTATGTTTAATAAACTGTGGATTAAACCAAGTGAAAGAAATGTCTACTTTTAAACTTTTCTAACCTTAAAATATTTAGTATGTAGTGTGAATCTTCAAGAGGAAATATAAGTATTTTCCAAACTTACTTGGCTTCAGAACACTGAGGATTATCTTCTAGAATGGGTGTTATTTAGGCCATGTTTTGGGAAAGGATGAATTAGATGCTTTACAGGCCAATTCGTTTTACAGCAAAATGCTACATCATAGGTCATAAGGGGAAAGGTATAAAAATGTAATCAAAGCAGCCCCATGGACAGGCCCTCCTAGTGATGCAATGTAGACCCCATCACAAAAAATTTGGCACAGAGTGTGAGTGACTTCCTGAAGAGATATTGTAGAGGATATTCCTACATGGGAAAGAAGTTGGACAAGATGACCTTTAACTTTTTTCACATGCTAAGATTCTTCATGTCCATGAAAACCATAATCCCTTTTAGAAAAGCAAATAAACAAAAAGTGGGGTGAAACTTCTATTTATAGTAAGAAATGTATATTTAGTCTTTGTCCTGTTGCCTGACACACAGCTCTTAGAACCCTTAGAATCTCCAAACTAATGTGTCTTCTTGTAGGCTAATGAGAGATGACTGGTGGCTGGGGGCTCCTGGATAGCGTCAGGAGGTGGGGGCTGGTTCCCAGGGAAACCAACCATGTGATTAGAATGTTGGAAATTTAAGTCCCATCCCCAGATCTCCTGGGAGACGAGAGGAGCTAAGGGTTGAATCAATCACCAATGGCCATTGATTTAATTAATCACACCCATAAAACAAAGCCTCCATACAAACCCAAAGGGATGGGGGTTGAGAGAGCTTCCAGGTTGCTAAACATGCGGAGGTGCTAGGAGGGTGACACACCTGGGGAGGGCATGGAAGCTCCACAACCCCTTCCCCCATACCTTGCCTTATGCACCTCTTCCATCTGGCTATTAATCCGTACCCTTTATAATAATGTCAGTAAATGTGTTTCCCTGAGTTCTGTGAGTCATTCTAGCAAACAATTGAACCCAAAGACAGGGTAGTGGGAATTTGCAATTTACAGCTACTTGGTCAGAAGCACAGGTGACAACCAGTGGCTTTCAATTGGCATCTGAAATGGGCCAGGTGACTGGGGTTTGGGAGTGGGGGGCAGTTTCACCGGACTGAGCCCTTAACCTATGCAGTCTGCACTACCTGCATTTAATATCAGAATTGAGTTAAATTGTAGGACACTCTGTCAGTGTCCACTGGAGAATTACTTGGTGTCTGGGGAAACAACCCCACACATCTGTTGTGTTGAGACTGTAGTAGAAGAAAAGAGCCAGTTTATTTAGTTGTTTTTGCCCTATTTCACACAAGTGGCATCTTGTAACTATGTGTATTAATTAGGTAAAGTCTCAGCAGTTATAACAAAGAGACACACAATGCAATGGTTTAAATAAAATGGAAGTTTATTTCTTATGTAAAACTCTCCAGGGGAGCATTTCAGGTCAGCAGGTTGGCTCCACTTCCCTCCATGTGATCCATCAGGGTCCCGGGTTCCCTCCACCTCCTTGGTCTGCTCCGCAGGGCATTGTCCTTCTACGCAGCTCAGCTGGCTTTTCACTTCACAGTAAAAGGGAGTCTCAGGCAAGCAATTTTTTTTCTTTTAATTAAGTAAGGCTGAAGTTACTTACTTCAATTTGCTCACATTTCATTGGGGACAATTTAATCACACAGCCAAACCTAGGTACAGAGTCGGTTGGGAAGTCCATTCTTAAGCCAGGTAGTTATGTGCACAAGAAAAAGGGGAGAAGAGATTTTGGAAGAACAACTAAGACTCTGCCACACTGTTGTTGGGACAAACACTAGTTGGTAATCATTACTTGGGTATTACTAACATTTACTAATGAACCGCTAGTTCAGACTGACCAAATCCTTTTCAGAAAAATGTTGACTTCCTGTCAGTGTGATACTCAAGTACTCCAACCTATGAAGCATGGAAGTTCTCAGAAGAGCTCTGGTTATCTCTCAGGGCTGGAGGATCAGTGCAGGAAATCAGGGAAGGGGCAGGGGTCAGTAAACAATTCAAAGTCAGTATCCTCTGCAGCTCACTTATTGTCTTTCATGATCCTTCACTAATTTTTTTTTTTTAAAGCGGTTAAATAGGGAAAGAAAACTGGCAGATCTCAATTTTATGCAACTTCAACTGCATTAGTGTGTGCTACGGGGACAAGTCCATGGGGTACAGTTAAAGAAAAAAAAAAAAAAAAAAAAAACCTTAAAAGGAAACGAATCTTTACATAGGAAATATACAACTCAAAATCTTCTCTTTCTAATTTTCAGGTAGGAACTCAATCAAAAACAGATGATATATATACAACCTAACAGAGGGCCCTGAAAGCAGATGTGCTGGTTACCAGTCCTGCATTTCACTGCATCCTTTCCTAAGGATACTGCCACAGGTCCTAGTTATTGGGGGTTCTGCTCCTTTCCTTAGAGTCACTCCCATGCAATGGCAACACTTCCCTTTGCAAAGTCAAGGACATGGTCAATCTGCAGAGTAGCTGAAGTCCACATAGAACAACCTGGGGAGTAAAACCCCCAAAATTATTTATCTGACCACCTGCTTCAGAAATTTCACCATCTCAGATGCAGTATCTAGGGATTTCAATGTTTCCAAAGTCTTCAAGATGTCCCCGTTAAGGTGAAAATACCTCTGGGAGGGAAAAATATCACAAGTTAATTATCCTCAAACCTGGGCATTTGGAATCATCTGGAGAGATTTTTCAAAACCACAAATGCTTAGGCCTCCCTCTCTCCACGAACCAAGTCAGAATCTCTGAAATGGGACCTGGGATTTTCTATTTTATTTTTGGCTTTCTAAATAATTCCATGCCCAGGTTTGGGAACCAGGGACTTAGGACATTCTCAGTTAGTTCAGAGATTCTTCAGCAGCTCAGAGTTGTTTTGAGGGATGATGATTTGGGAGAGAGAAAAGGAGAGAGCAGGAATGGGAAGGTTCTGGAAACTTTATGGAAAGGCTCAAAAGGCAAGCATGGTTCCTTCTCAATCTTGCTTTGCCTTGACTAAAAACTGGCCATTTGTAAAACAATATACAATGTTTCATTACCCTTGCCTTATGGAAATGTCTGATCTCATTCTCTTTCTAATCATCAGGAAATATTGTGTCACATTTTGTTTGCATCCTTTTGTTTTCCCCTAATTTATAGGATCAATGGAACATGCGTATGGGGTTGGAATAATCTTCTGAATTCCTGGGAGAAATCCTCAAAGGGCCTTGGGTTTCATCCTCACTTCCTGGAGGAGAGATGGAACTTCTGGGAGAGTGACTAGTTCCTCAGGACCAGGCCTGAGTGAGAAAGGCAACCTAAAGCACTCTGCAGCTTCCGTCATCTCTGTGATCAGACCTTCAGATCAGAGACCTTTTCCTTACCTCTGACTTCATCTCTTCCTCTTCATATTCAAGTCATTTCCCTAGCTTTCTACTGTCTGGAGAGATGGAGAACAGCTGCTTGGGGACCTCCTGATCCTTGAAGCTAAGGAATTCTCCCATTAACATTTTTTCCAGACAAAATAACTCTGATTTCCATAACTTTTTTTATGGTCTCATTTCTTAGTCCTTTATTTTCATAATTCTCCTTTGGATGTAGTTCTTCCAGTAAGAAATGAATCAATGCCAAATACAACCAAAGAATCCTTTCCTGTTTTCTCTATGTCTTCAATTAAAATGACGAATCTAGTTTTTTAAAAACAGCTTTGGTGGCCATTGCTAATGTATTTTCAAGAAGTGGTCCCCATGTTCTTGGATTATTGGGGAAAATTACTCTTATAGAGAAAATAGCTTCAGGCTAGAAATCCAGAGACCTGTGTTTTAGACCCAATTTTGTCACGGTCGAACTCTATAACTTCTTATTTATGTTTTAAAACTTATTTGGGTCTGTTTGTTTCATCTGTAAAGTGAATCAGATGGACTAGTTGACCTTTAAATTCACTCCTACTCTAAAATTCTTATTTCTGCTTCTTTTATTTTGATTCAAGTCTGATTTCTTAGCAGCAAAACAATCTGAACTCCCACAGCACTTTATACATCTCTTATAGCTGTGTCACTCTTGTACCTATAATACAATCATTTCTATTGTATCATGCATGCCATAGCTTTCCTACTTGTTCAAAAAGTACTTAAAGGCAGGACCCAAGTAACTCTATAACTTGCTTTAGCACAGTGCTTTGCCAATAACCATTTGTTGAATGAGTCTATGCATGAATATTTAATGTTCCTCTGTCAAGTAAAAAGTAACAATTTTTGGAGTAGGAAAAATGATGACTGACAATTTTGCCCTCTATGCCCCTGTAGCTCTGTCTGCTCCCTGTGGTGAGATGCCTTCACTATTTGCACTGGCCTCTTGTGGATAATCCATTGCATGTAGAAATGTCAATGACGGGACGGTAATTGTATATAAACAAGGTTGTTTTCCCCAGGAGAAATTAAGAGACTTCAAAAGATTTGCAGTACAAAAAGAACAAAGACTGCAGACTGCAGGTTAGAAAGAAGAAAGGCCAGACAATCAGAGAAGAGTTTGAGTTGAGAAAGAAGTATCTGAAAGTAGAAGCGAACAGAGTTTTTCCTGAGCAGCCTAAAACCAAAAGATTAAACTCTGCCCTGAAGGTTGGGGATAGAAGCGCAATATTTGGGCTCAGGGAAATCAGTGAGAATAGTCTCCAAAACTGGATGCTTATCAGCTCTGGACACCTGTGATTTCCTAACTTGTAAATACTTTGAACTTCTATTGATTCGCTGCTGGAGAAAACCCATATTACTGCAAACCAGAGACCCAAAAGGCCATGGGGTGTCACCATGGTGACAATTTAACAATGAAAGTGACACAAATTACAGGGGGGTGTTGAGTGAGAAATTGAAGGGCTTCTAAGCTGAAAGCCCAACCAAGAGGCCCAAATTCTGGAGAGGATATTAATGATGAGCCAACTGCTGCTCCTACCCCCAGTCCAGAAGGCTGGCTTTTGGCACAGCTAACACGGTTGACCATTCTTATGCTCCTATTGACCTGGAAAAAATCTGGTAGGCATAATAAAAGACAGTTTGCAGCTTGTTTTCTCTTTGTAGGTCTCTGACTCAATGGAATAGAGTCTGATATGGACCAAGACAACATAGATACCACTGCACACTGTCTTCTATGAGCCAGGAATCCAGGATTGACCTCCAGACCAACCCAATAAAATGTTGTTTATAGAATGACAGTGTGGGCCGGGCGCGGTGGCTCAAGCCTGTAATCCCAGCACTTTGGGAGGCCGAGACGGGCGGATCACGAGGTCAGGAGATCAAGACCATCCTGGCTAACACGGTGAAACCCCGTCTCTACTAAAAAATACAAAAAACTAGCCGGGCAAAGTGGCGGGCGCCTGTAGTCCCAGCTACTTGGGAGGCTGAGGCAGGAGAATGGCGTGTACCCGGGAGGCGGAGCTTGCAGTGAGCTGAGATCCGGCCACTGCACTCCAGCCTGGGCGACAGAGCATGACTCCGTCTCAAAAAAAAAAAAAGAAAAAAAGAAAAAAAAAAAAAAAAGAATGACAGTGTGTTCCGAGCACCAGAGTCACACTCCACATCCCATTCCCCTTGTTTTTACTCATATTGAAACGACTTGATGCCACTTCTAGACGAGTTAGAGGCCAAGGACTCTGGAAAACAGAATAACCACTTTCTTATCTGAAGATGGTACGATTTGATTCTTACAGGCTGAAAGTGGCCTTCCAAGAAAGTGGTCTTTGTGATCTGCTTAGGAAAGAGTGGTCAAAAATTAACTATTCTACCACCAAGGGCAGCATTTCTGGCAGCCACCTTCCAACTTTGTCCAGGTTTATACCCAGGTAAGGAGTCAGTGGAGCTTCTTGTCATGAGTATGGTCTCTGCGGTGGCTCTGCCATGACATGAAGTTTGGTTCCAACTCTTAGCAGTTGGGTGACATTTATTTAACAATTCCCAGCCTCAGTTTTTCATTTGTAAAATGGGTTAATAATAATAATAATAGTTCTTACCTCATAAGGTTGTTGTGAGGAACAAATGTGTTTACATGTAAAATGCCTAGAACAGTGCTCAATAAATGTTAACTATTCATACATGGCTTCTAATCCTGTCCATCAGATGATGTCATCTATTCCCAAGATGTAGTTGTTAATCTTTCAAGAAATCCAAGACAGATCAATTACTCAATGTTAAGCATTCTGTAGGCATTATTACTGTATCGTTTTTGTTTGGAGTTTTTGATTATTGTTGTTGTTTAATGTTCAAGATGAACACTTAATTTTAACTGTTTAAAATGCTTCCAGGTAAGAATTATTGTAGCAGTGCTTAATAGTGTAAAACTTGAGAATCTCTCATCAATTTGTCTGTGAGTTAGTGGACATACAAAATAGTGGAATCTCTCATCCATTTATCTGTGAGTTAGCAGACTTACAAAACCGTTCCTGAGGACAGTCCTGCATCCCTTGGCTCAACTCAGAGGGACAGTGGGGTGACTTCTATATCCATATTGTCCTTGTCTTGTTGCTAAATTTTTATAACAATATATCAATTCTACCCAAGACTCACTGATTTTTAAAAATAGATACTTTTGTGTTAAATTTGTAACACAAAAGAGCTGCACTTCAGATATTTATCAAAGAGTATAATCTCTAGCATATTGCTGCAAGTTCTAAAGATATCAAAAGTCCTGCTGAGAAAAATAATATTCATGGAAGATTTTATGTGTGTTTCCATTCTCCAGGTCAGTGATTTCCCAAATTTTTATATTTCACAGACCAGTTTTTAAGTTTTTTTTTTTTAATGATGGTTTCTGATATAGGCTGCTAACTTATTTTACCAATAAGGATGTAACAAAAAGAGAGTCTTTTAAATTAAAGTTTTATGGAAATTTAATATTATGAAAAATTCACTACTCGCTGATTTTTTTTTTTTTTTCATTTTACCATGAACCCATGAAAATTTTATCTCTGACTACCAGACTGGCACTGGAGAACACAGAGATAATTTATAACTTATCCCCAGATGAAACCCAATCACTAGTGACTTCACACCTGGGATGCATCATTGTGAGTACCTGCAGAAGGATTTCTACCAAATCACACACTTCAATGTGACCTTCATTAAATGAAGAGTGTTACAGAAACAGCTTTTGAAGCTTGTCACTTCATTTAGTCCAAAGCTGTCACAAAGACATTATTTTTTGCATTACCTAGCCTTCTCTCTTAGAAGACCTACTGGAGTAATCCCACTCTGGTCTCAGCAGCAGAAGCATTTGGACTTGTCTAAGCAGTGGATTTGTATTTTGTCTTCTTTATTATGTGAATAATTTTACCCTTCCTCTTCATACAATCTCCTTGAAATGTTTAACTCAACTCATCTCTAATATGCACATAAAATTTCAAGAAATGTGATTTATGTATTCACCATGCTCCTGGCTCCATCCTGTGCTTCTACCATTTTCCCTTTGCCTTGTTTTATTTATTTATTTATTTATTTTTTACCTGTTTGACCTTGTTGTACTACATACTTCTTTGTAAGCTATCCTAAATCCTTTCCAGTGCCAGCAGGGATGTACTTAAGTACATAAATTAGTCAATGGAGGACCACCTGTGACCTAGATACAGCTTCACGAGGACCCCTTGCTGCCCAGGGGGCCCACTCACATATCTAGGAGTCATCTGCAGTTTTCCTGGTGCTGACTGGAGAGAAAATCGGCATTATGCATCCCATTAAAATGCTAGCTGCTGATACGGCCTGAGTGTTGTCCTGCACAAACACACACAAATCCTATTGGTTCCGTTTCTCTAGAAAACCCTTACTAATATGATGCACAAAAACCTGTTAATGTTTTTGTCTCAAGGAGACAAATGTCAATTAATGTCTTAAGGCGAGAGATTTCCTTCAAGGAATTGGCTTTCAGTTGCAGAGACTTGGCAAGTCCAAAATCTTCAGGATAGGCTGGCAGACTGGAGACCGAGGGAAGAGCTGCAGTTCCAGGCCAAAGGCAGACTACAGGCAAAATCCTTTCTCCCTCATCAGAGTCAGTCTAAGGCCTTCAACTGACTGAGGCCCACTCCCACTATGACAGGTATCTGCTTTACTCACAGTCCAGTGATTTAAATGGTAATATTTCCTGTTTGAGCAGCACTGCAGAGAAGGGACTGGCTGGACAATTCTTTCCAGCCTTGGAAATGGCTGGCAAATAAATAAATAAATAACAAATGCTAATCTCATCCAAAAAACACCTTCACAGACACATCCAGAATAATGTTTGATCAAATCTGGCCCCATGGCCCAGCCAAGTTGACACATAACATTAACCGTCACATGCCCCTTAGTTTAGATTCACAGAGACAGAGAAAAATAGTGGGCTTTGCCTATACTACTGAAGTTATTGTGGCCATTAAGACCAAGTTCTAAACAGGTTGTGTCAGTGTTGTGCTGGTGCTGGCTCCTTCTAGCTGCTGATTGCAAATTATGCCTCAATCTTCCCAAGTCTGCATTCAAATGGCATTACGTTTGTGCCTGGAAGTTGGCCATGGGGGAGTTGCTTACACCACAAAAATGCTATAAATCAGGGGTGAGGTCCCTCGAATTTCTGGCTTACCATAACACCACCGGACCTGTCAGCTTTTCAACAACGTATTAAAAAGTCTGTAATTCCATTTAGAAAGCATGATGTCAAGTCTGAAAATGGAATATTTCTAATTTTAGTAACAAAAATAAAGTTTCAAAAGTTTTAAAACATATAATAGTTTCTCCTTTTTAAAATTTCAATAGCTTTAGGGGTACAAGTAGTTTTGGTTACATGGATGAACTGTATTGTGGTTTTCATGCGTGTCCATGTGAAGAGACCACCAAACAGGCTTTGTGTGAGCAACAAGGCTGTTTATTTCACCTGGGTGCAGGTGGGCTAAGTCCAAAAATAAAGTCAGCAAAGGGAGATAGGGGTGGGGCTGTTCTGAAGGATTTGGGTAGGTAATGGAAAATTACAGTCAAGAGGGGTTGTTCTTTGGCGGGCAGGGGCGGGGATCACAAGGTGCTCAGTGGGGGAGCTTCTGAGCCAGGTGAAGGAATTTCACAAGGTAATGTCATCAGTTAAGGCAGGAACCGGCCATTTTCACTTTTTTTGTGGTTCTTCACTTGCTTCAGGCCATCTGGATGTGTAAGTGCAGATCACAGGGGATATGATGGCTTAGCTTGGGCTCAGAGGCCTGACAGTGGTGAAGTAGAGATTTTAGTGCACCCATCACCCAAGTAGTGTCCATGGTACCCAATATGTAGCAAAACATACGTAAGTTTCTTAACCACAATTCAAAAGAACAGAACAGTAACCAATACTGTCAATTGACGGTAGTCCGTCATATTGACTTTTCAGTATCTAATTGGTCTACATGGAGTGAGCATACGTGCTATTTATTTTCTTTTATAAATAATTATCGGCCGGGCGCGGTGGCTCAAGCCTGTAATCCCAGCACTTTGGGAGGCCGAGACGGGCAAATCACGAGGTCAGGAGATCGAGACCATCCTGGCTAACACGGTGAAACCCCGTCTCCACTAAAAAATACAAAAACTAGCCGGGCGAGGTGGCGGGCGCCTGTAGTCCCAGCTACTCGGGAGGCTGAGGCAGGAGAATGCGTAAACCCGGGAGGCGGGGCTTGCAGTGAGCTGAGATCCGGCCACTGCACTCCAGCCTGGACGACAGAGCCAGACTCTGTCTCAAAAAAAAAAAAAAAAAAAAAATTATCATATTACTATAGGAATGAGGCCGGGGGCAGTAACTCACACCTGTAATCCCAGCACTTTGGGAGGCTGAGGAGGGCAGATCACATGAGGTCAAGCAATCAGCAAGATTCAGACTATAGTAAACTGTACAGGACATACGATCAATTTCTTTAACAAATAAATTTCCAGGGTGACAGAGAAAGAGAGAGGTGTGAAAGGAGGAGTTGAACCTAAAGATGAAAGCAGTGCTTTCCAAACTTTATTACACATCAGAATCACCCGGGGGGCTGCATGTGGAGTCCCACCCCCAGATTTTTTGAATCCCTTGGTTGTGCTAATGCCAGATAATTTGCATTTAGGAATAAGTTCCCAGGTAATACAGCTGCTCATGATAATTGTATTCTAGTTGTGTTTTTGTTGAAAGGCATTTACATTTCTGATATGGGTTGGATCTGTGTCCCAGTCCAAATCTCTTGTCAAATTGTTATCCCCAGTGTTGGAGGTGGGGCCTGGTGGGAGGTGATTTGATCATGGGAGTGGTTTCTCACGGTTTAGCATAATCCCCTAGCGCTGTTCTTGTGACAGAGTTCTCAGGAGATCTGGTTGTTTGAAAATGTGTGACACATCCCCACTTGCTGGCTTCCTCCTGCTCTGGCCATGTAAGACGTGCCTGCTTCCCTTTCACCTCCCACCGTGATTCTAAATTCCTGAGGCCTCCCCAGAAGCAGAAGCCATGCTTCCTGTACAGCCTGTGGAAACATGAGCCAATTAAACCTCTTTTCTTTGTAAATTACCCAGTCTCAGGTATTTCTTTATGGCAATGTCAGAGTGTACCAATACAATTTTAAAGATACGCGGTGGCTCAAGCCTGTAATCCCAGCACTTTGGGAGGCCGAGACGGGCGGATCACGAGGTCAGGAGATCAAGACCATCCTGGCTAACACAGTGAAACCCCCTCTCTACTAAAAAATACAAAAAACTAGCCGGGCAAGGTGGCAGGTGCCTGTAGTTGCAGCTACTCAGGAGGCTGAGGCAGGAGAATGGCGTGAACCCAGGAGGCGGAGCTTGCAGTGAGCTGAGATCCGGCCACTGCACTCCAGCCCGGGCGACAGAGCAAGACTCCGTCTCAAAAAAAAAAAAAAAAGATATATTCTAAGACATTACAGATGAAAAGATGAAATGATACAATGTCTGTAATTTACTGCAAAATCATCTGCAGTGTGGTGGTAAGTGGTGGGGATACTACAAATGAAACGAGATTGGGCAGAGTGGTAGTTGTTAAATATGGGTGAGGGATACAAGGGGACTTCTTATGTTATTCTACTTTTGTGTATTCCATATTTAAAAGTGTTAAAAAGGAAGAATTAAACCCAAATTCTTTTAAATATCCGCTTCACACCTCTAGAAACAAGTGATCTTTCTTTTTTAATCACTTCTCATTATAAAAAGAAAGGCAGAGGCATCATTCATAAAAAGGGCAAAGCTTTCATTAATTATTATTTTTTTAACCAGAAAAGGCTGTAAATTCAATCAATCCCTTTGTAACTCAGATGTCAAGGATAACAAATGGTTCCAGCACTTCCATCTGCCCGTATGCACGTGGGAGCATCACCTGCCCAGTGCAGACATTGTCCTTTCTCTTCCTCACCTTTTTCTTTCCTCCACAGCAAACCTGTCCTATTCAATGATAACACCTAGATGCCAAATAGACCCAGAAGGTGGTTTCCCATCAATTTTCAAAGACTGAGATAGGGTGTACCCAAATTCTGATGTTCCCTTCTACAAAATCATCAAGGCTGGGGGTGGTGGCTCATGCCTGTAATCCCAGCACTTGGGGAGGCTAAGGCCAGCAGATCACTTGAAGTCAGGAGTTCGAGACCAACCAACATGGTGAAATCCCGTCTCTACTAAAAATACAAAAATTAGCAGGGCATGGTGTCAGGTGCCTGTGATCCCAGCTACTCGGGAGGTTGAGGCAGGAAAATTGCTTGAACCCAAAAAGTGGAGGTTGCAGTGAGCTGAGATCAAGCACTGCACTCCAGCCTAGGCAAAAGAGCAAGACTCTGTCTCAATAATAATAATAAATCAAAATCACCAAAGTTGAGATTTAGTCAGAGTTACAAATTCCTACACATTTATTATGAGGACTAAGCTCTGATTTTTTATCTTGCCCAAATTCCTATCTAAGGGGTCTGGGAAGTCATACCCTACAAACCATAAAATCTCATCAGATGTGTTTTATTTAACTCTACGTATCGTGATTTACTTTCCAATCTGACTCTGGCAAAACATTACATGACAGAGAAGAAAATCAAAATATTTTACCCCAAAATATGTTTCTTTGCCATATATTGAAATGTCCCTGCAAAGCCATCCTTTATGGGAGAAAATTTGCGTCTGTAAAGAATCTCTATTAACATAGCTAGATCTTTTACTTCCAGGTCCTCTCAATCCTGAAGAAATTAACTGAGAGTCTAGCACCTTTTATAGATCTGAATAGGAAACACTTGTCATCTATTGTCTCTAAGGGCAGCCACAATGAGACTTTAAAAGAACCTTAATCTCCACAACCTTTTATCTTAACCTGAACATTTCCTTGCTATTAATCCCAGGTCTTTAGATAAACTCAACCAATTGTAAACCAAAATATAGGAAGCTCCCCAACCCCACCCCACTTAAAATTGTCCTGCCTTACTGGACCAAGCCAATGTATTTCTCAAATGTATTTGATCGATGTCTCATGCCTCCCTAAAATATAGAAAATCAAGCTGCACCCCAACCACCTTGGACACATGTCCTCAGGACCTCCTGAGGGCTGTGTCATGGGCTATGGTCACTCATATTTGGCTCAGAATGTATCTCTTCAAATATTTTACAGAGTTTGACTCTTTCCACTAACAATTACAAATAAAAAGGGACAAGAAAGATGTAATGAGAATAAATTGTATCTAAATAGACAGTGACTTTTCTTTGTATGAAGGTGTTTCCTCCTCCCTGTGAGGTAACCACTGAGGTAACCACTGCATTTTTGGAACCAGAAAAAATCCTCAGAATCTCTATGATCTTTCCCATCCACTTACCAAATGAGGAAACCAATACCGAGATAAGTCAGATGACATGGCCAGAGTGAAAAAACTAGCTACTGCCAGAAACTTACCTGCACTTTCAAAACTTTCTGGTAAAATAAAAGTAAAAAAGGAAAGAAGGGAGGGAGAGAGGATTGACTCACAGAATAGCTGCTTTCAGGAACGTTGCCCATACAGTGAAATTTTTAAATAAAATTCTATGTACCTGTTGATTGATTTTTGTTCTACAATTGGAAATACAGATAGGGGTGTAGTCTATCAATGGACTCAGTTGAAAACATTTGCTAAATTAAGAGTTAAAGAGGGAGCCAAACACCCATGGAATGTTGCTGCTGTTGAGCTATGGTGTTGAAAGCACTGAAGTACTTGATAGTACTAAAAGTACTAAAGTAGTACAAGATAGTACTTGGGGCACTTTTCAGTCAATAACAATTACCAACATTTGTGAGCACTATGCACTGGAGACTAAATGCCATTTTCTTTATTCCACACTTTGTCCCCATGACAACTCTGCAAGGTAAATTCTACAGATCTCCTCATTGTATAGATGTGGAAACAGAGATAGAGAGATTAATAAGTTGCCCAGGTTCATATGTGGGACGGATCTAGGCTATCCTCCCCAGCTCTCATTACTAATACTTCTCCCAAGATCACTGGGTACATTTCTATAGGTGGTATGTGCAAAGGAGCCCCAGGCTGGGGGTAGAGAGGGTGGGGAAATGTGACGGCTGAAATGTAGCCCATAGTTTCCTTACCAAGCTATGGGGCTGCCTTTTTCTGGAGGAGTCAACGTTTTAAAATCCACACAGACACTTTTATGAGCCAGTGGTGGCCCAACTCCTTTCCCAACTAGTTCCCATGCCTTGGGAATTTTAACTAGAAGGAGCCGATATTCTTGGAATTTTGTCCTGTATCTGAATGGCCAGTTGCCTAATAGAACCAGAAATATTATAGCTCATGCATTTTGTCCATAGGGGTTGCTGCAGAATGTGTCATGGTCTGCGTGTTGCCTGGGCTGGGATCGAGTGGGAAGTAACTGCAAGTGGGCATGAAGTAAGTTATTGAGTTCTGTGAAAGTGTCTAAAACTGGAATGTGGTGAAATTTAATAAAAATCCAACTATCCACTTACAGTGAGTGAAATGTATGTGAATTATATTCCAATAAAGCTGATTTTTTAAATACCACGATCAGATCAGCAACTCCTTAAGTTGGAGTCATTCTATAAAGTCACTCTATAAAGATAAAACATGTCCAAGAATGAATAAGGTCATGATAAGATTAGTTAAGTGTACGGGATCTAAAGACTCTAAGACCAGGGCTTCATGGGCTTAGGAGACCTATACCGTCACACAGAGCCCTAAGCTCAGAAAGACTCTGCCCTAGGCTTCATGACATGTGGTTTCCATCTGTTTTGATATTCTTAGTGATTTCATTTTTGAATTTGTGCTTTATAAATGAAGACCAACGGGACAATGAGGCCCATGGATGTGCAGAGGAGATAGGTGCAACACGTGTCCACACCTTGCCACCCCTTTAGCTTATGACTATGATATACAGCACTCAACCTGTCCCATGAACACAGAATTCTAGTGACCCACAATGTGTGGGAATTCCGTGACATTTAAAGCCAGTCAAAACAAGCATATTATTTACATGACTGAGTATGAGCAAAGAGGGGAATGACAGCCCCCAAGAGGCCACACTTTCTGTTTGAAGCGGAACATGCTTCAAATGCAGACAGAAAGCTTTCTAAGAAAGGCGAATGACCCAGAAACCCTAACATTTCCTTCCTGACTCTTGTTAATTCCCTGCATAACCTAACCATTCACCCTGAAAATGATGACATCAGAGGAAAGGAAAAATAGAGCAACCTATCGTTCCTTTTCCTACCAGCCTTTCCTTACTTATCAATATACTGAAGGTGGAGAGCATTGGTAGAATGTGCCCACATCAAAAAGTGAATGAAAACAGTTGAGTCCATTTTGTGCAGCATTTCCACTGTTCTAAGAATGAAATACGCCGGGCACGGTGGTTCACGCCTGTAATCCCAGTACTTTGGGAGGCTAAGGAGGGTGGATCATGAGGTCAGGAGATCGAGACCATCCTGGCTAACACGGTGAAACCCCGTCTCTACTAAAAATACAAAAAAAAATTAGCTGGGCATGGTGGCGGGCACCTGTAGTCCCAGCTACTCGGGAGGCTGAGGCAGGAGAATGGCGTGAACCCGGGAGGCAGAGCTTTCAGTGAGCTGAGATCCAGCCACTGCACTCCAGCCTGGGTGACTGAGCAAGACTCCGTCTCAAAAAAAAAAAAAAAAAAAAAGAATGAAATACATATGTGAGAGCTATGAAACACAAATCGTATGTCAGTAATTCTGTGGGAATTAAATGCTCTTACATTAGCATTAAGACTGTCATCACACAGTGTAAAGATGAATGCTAAAACTCATGCTAATTTAAAATTTTATTTTTTCTTAACTTAGAATGGCATTAAATAGCACATTTTTAAAAAACACTATGACAAGTTGAGAGACTATGGAAGAAAGGAAAAGGTGTACCTCTAATAGCACTTTTTTCCTGCATTTTGAACAAGGGGTTCCACACTCTTATTTTGCACCAGGCTTCACAAATTCTGAAGCAGCCCTTTCAAAGATAAGTGTTCCGCTGGGCACCGTGGCTCACGCCTGTAATCCCAGCACTTTGGGAGGCCAAGGCAGGTTTTCACCTGAAGTCAGGAATTCCAGACCAGCTTGACCAATATGGTGAAACCCTGTCTCTACTAAAAATACGAAAATTAGCCGGGCGTGGTGACAGGTGCCTGTAGTCCCAGCTACTCGGGAGGCTGAGACGGGAGAATTGCTGGAGCTCAGGAGGTGGAGGTTGCAGTGAGCCAAGATTGTGCCACCGCACATGAGCTGTGATCACGCCACTGCACTCCAGCCTGGGCAACAGAGAGAGAACCCTGTCTCAAAAAAAAAAAAAGATAAGTGTTCAGCCTCCTCACTTGACATATGACAAAACTGAGGCTGGAAGAGATTGCATGACTTGCCCAAGATCACAGTTAGAAGCAGACCCGGCTCTACAGCCCAGGTCCTACTCCCAGGCCAGTGGTCCTTCTACCATTCTTATAGTCCAAAACAACAAGTTGATTTAAAACTAGAGATTCCTATAAGAATAATATTTCGAGGCCAGGCACAGTGGCTCACAACTGTAATCCCAGCACTTTAGGAGACCAAGGCGGGTGGATCACACGAGGTCAGGAGTTCAAGACCAACCTGGCCAAAATGGTGAAACCCGGTCTCTACTAAATATACAAAAATTAGCCGAGCATGGTGGTGGGCGCCTGTAATTCCAGTTGCTCGGGAGGCTGAGGCAGGAGAATCACCTGGACCTGTGAGGCAAAGGTTGCAGTGAGCTATCACATCACTGTACTCCAGTCTGGGTGACAGAGTAAGCGTCTGTCTAAAAAACAAAACAAAACAAAACAAAAATTCAGTTCAGCAAGTTCAAAGAATGACCAAATTAGACACATTTGCTGCAAATGGCTCTCAGAGGCTTTGAAAAATGGCATTGTGGCATTTTGTTTCAAGCAAGTAAACATATTTTCTGAGCCTAGAATTTTCTCCGATCACTAGAGAGCTTAAATAGATTATAAATACAGCATAGAGAGTATTCATGCAAAACCATTGCTGCTAAATGTCTATTTGTAAAGCCAGCTGGTTTCCAGTTAAAAGTTTGTAAAAGAGGGAAAAATAATATGCTTTATTTAAGTATGAACAGAGGAAGGCCTAGGTCCTGCCTCTTTCCTAAGTATTTAAAGTTCTGTGCCCATAATGGATACAGGAATCAGATGATCATACTGGACAGAAGTCAAAAGTCTTGCTCCTCCTTTGATGTGAACAACAATCTTGGTAATTGTTGACAGAGAAGGAAATACAACCTGCCCTCTAGTTTTTGAATTCACAAGTAGTAATTATTGTAAGCAAGCTCTAAACCACCTTCAGAAAAATCTGTCTTTAAAAACACAAGATGTGATATGCAAAACAAATAAAACAAAAACCTAAGTCAATCTGGTTTGGGTTAGAAAGAATCTTTTTGGTAAAATTAAATCTTTATGTAGCCCTTCATGCTTTGAGTCCCATCCCAATGTGGCTTATTCATTACCCACTCTCTAGTTTCCCTGCCTCTAAACCCTCTTCTCCTGCGGTGCCATGGAACTCATCAACAGCTCCTACAATGTGGCAGGTAAACACTAAGGATTAGGGCCAAGGGTTGGGAGAAGGGAATGACAAACATAATAATTATAGCTAACATTTTTTGAACCCTTCCTATTTGCTGGGCACTTTGCCAAGTGCTTTATGTTCCTTATCTTAATGATTCTTCACAACAGTTCTATGAGGTAGGATTATCCCATTTCAACATGAGAACACAAAATCACAGAGAGGTAAAACCTTGCCCTCTAGGTCACACCAAATCTGGAATTCAAAGCCAGTCTGACATCAGATAATTAGATGTCTGTTTTTCTCTTTACCTCTGCCCCGTATCTTCTTATTTGCCCCCATATTGCCTATCCTTACAGCATCCTGATGCAAAGACATTGTTCATTCAGGTGGTCGAGTATGGATGGTGATATATGGAAAGCACTTTATCCAAGGCCACCATTGACCAGGGTCTTTGTGGGAATTATTATAGCAAAAGGCACTCTCCTTTGAGCTGATGCAGAACAGGACAGATTTGCTCCCACTCTTTGCTGGACACCCTTTGGCTGTGCACAACCTCTGCAGTATACACCAAAGTCCTAAGCTTACCCTAGTCATTTTGAATAATGGTTATTTGAATGTCCAGTAATTTTAAATGACAGTGATATGATGACACGTCACATGATTACATGTGGACTATCATGTATTCTAGAGAGGACAAATATGTCCTTAAAAATATACAAAAGGGGGTCGGGCGTGGTGGCTCACGCCTGTAATCCCAGCACTTTGGGAGGCCAAGGTGGGTAAATCACGAGGTCAGGGATTCAAGAACAGCCTGGCAAACATGGTGAAACCCCATGTCTACTAAAAATACAAGAATTAGCCAGGCGTGGTGGCAGGCGCCTGTAATCCCAGCTACCGGGGAAGCTGAGGCAGGAGAATGGCTTGAAGCGGAAATTGCAGCGAGCTGAGATCACGCGATTGAACCATTGCACTCTAGCCTGGTGGACAAGAGCGAGATGAAGTCTCAAAAAAATATATATACATATTTTTATATATATATATATACACACACACACACACACATATATATATACACACACACATTATATATATATATATACACACACACATACACACAAACAAAAGGGGCTGGGTGCAGGTGCGGTGACTCATGCCTGCAATCTCAGCACTTTGAGAGGCTAAGGCAGGAGGATGACGAGGTCAGGAGTTCAAGACCAGCCTGGTCAACATAATGAAACCCCGTCTCTATCAAGAATACACAAAATTAGCTGAGTATGGTAGTGGGCACCTGTAATCTCACCTACTCAGCAAGCTGAGGCAGGAGAATCACTTGAACCTGGAAGGCAGAGGTTGCAGCGAGCCGAGATCGCGCCACTGCACACTAGCCCAGGCAATAGTCTGAGACTCCGTCTCAAAAAATATATATATAATAATAATAAATATATATATATATACACACACACAAAAGATTATTCAACAAATTTACAGGCTTGTTTCTATACTTCTCTTGCTGATCCTCAACTCCCAGGAGACTGAATAAAAACTAGAGAGTTGGGTGCTGTTGAATAGACTCATTAAACTCAATAGTCCTTAATTGGCAGACACACAGGAGAAAGCTCCATGTGTCTTATACATCAGCATTCCTGAGAGGAAGCAGAACGCAACCATTATGGAAATAAATCAAATCAATAGCAGTTTCCCCAAACATACTCCAAGCCAGTGGGTAAGATAAGAACTAGGTCTGCCTTCAAAACAATGGTCTGATTCTAACACTGTTGATAGCTTTCTTCCTATCCAATCAAGAACTATGCTGTGTTCAACTTGTCTGAATCTTCATATAGCCATTAATGTTGGAAAATGAGTTGTTTCCTTTGTTGTAAGGGAAGCCCACAGAACACGTCACTGTGGAAGTCTCTAGAATTTACAGCAGGGAATCAAATCTTTCACTGAAAGAACAACAACAAAAAAACTAATCATTTGGTATGGTTCAAAATGCTAACATTTCTAGGTGGGTACAATACATATTTTCATTTCTAAAGCAGATTGTCAATATTCATATATTATATTAGAGTGTTGATTTTTTTCAAGAAGTAGTAAGTCAAGCTATCTTATTACAACAACAAAATTTGGCTAATAGCAAAATCAGTGCATTATATCTACCACACACCATAGCAAGTTTCCTGCCGGCATGATCACTATGAAACCAGCCCTTCTGAGGCCAAACCTCAAAGGCCCACATAATAACAATGGCTGCCATTCTGGGTGATATAGACTTGGAGTGTATAAATCTCAAATTGGAAAAGACTCCAGTGAACCATCACAGTCTTGCTAGTCTTCAATAACTGGAGAATAGAGCTATAATTTAGTTTGAAGTGTGTATGGGGAGAATTCATGGTGAGAATCTGAGCCTCAGAGAATGCAAAGTCAACTCACTACTAATAGGAAGTGACATTGTGGCAGCAAATCCTCTGAAGTGACAAGTTTCTTTCAGGATATACTGTGCTAAGATTAAAGAAAAAAGTTTGTAAGGAAGGGAAGCAAGTGTCAAACAGATAGCAGACTTATTTTCAGGATTATGTAAAGCACAAAAATGAAAGGACTTCCACCGTGCAGTGTTGTCATGGTTACCTGATCTCTTATCAAAAAGGAGAATCAAGCAGGGAAGGGAAACCTGGAAAAGGCAGTAACCAGGGAGGCCTGCACCTCCACACGGGCTTTTCATCCAATTGAGGTTCTTTATGAGGGTATAAAATAAGAGATGACATTTTGCAGCTGTAGATAATTTTTAAAGGGGCTTATTTTGCTATGCAGAATAAGTACTTCATTCTGCTGTGCTTTCTAAAACATGAAAATATGATGGCTAACCCATCATTGTTCATGAGAATCTGTAAGTGAACAGGAAAAAAAATATATACCTTTAAAATTTCCTCCCAATGCAATAAAAATAAAAAATCTTTTCCCAAACTACAAACTTAGTATATAGGTTGAGTTGCTTCCTTAAGAAAGCTGCATTTATCTCCTCCAAAAAAAAATGTTAGAGGATTTTATTTGGAGGTTACCAGTAAAGAAAAACTGGTAAATTCTTTTCAGAGATTAAAAAGAAAAATCAGGAGAGGAGGGGGTGGGGAAAAGAAAAAAGAAAAATCTCCTTGGTTTCCACTTCACAATTAGCACAGAATAAAGGACAATTTACCACTCTGTCCTTCCCCCTAAGCTCCACCTACCTCTCCAAATGCGTCACCTTTCTGCCCATCAGCTCCCCAACCCTCATAAACCATTGTCCCGGATAAACATTGCTAGGCACAAGGTCTTGCTTTTCCAAAAAATCACAATCTCATTCTCAACCCACCTAACAACAGCTTGCAAAATGCCCTTTTTTCCAGTGGCAGGTAGTCAGAATAACTACAAGGCCACTGGCATGAAAAGACTCAGCCTAGGAGAAGAAATGGAAATTTGACCCTATTTATTTTATCTGCTTGGGAAGGGGGAGGAGGAAGAAAGCAATAAAGATCAGTCATTTCTTTAACAGCTCAGTCTCTGAATTACTCCCACTTCTCATTTCCCCTGGTAGAAAGACACCATGCCTCACTGGGTAAACCTTGCAAAGGGGACAAATAAGCCTTAGACTCACAGTAACTTTGACTTCTCTCATAGAGAAAATGTTGAGAATTAGCATTCATTGAAACCCTAGTATGAACCACACATTGTACTAGGTGCTTTAGTGATAATATTCTATTTATACAAATCACACCCCTGTGAAACCATGTCCTCATTAAATATGAGGAAGCTAAGGCTCAGAAAAGAGAAGTAACTTGCCCTAACTCACAAAGAGCTCACTTTTAAACTCACTTACTGCACCACCTAACACTGGAGAAGGTAGGGTGCTAGGTGATTATCATTCAGAATAGTTCCACTCCCTATGAAATGTTCTGGAAATTTGTAGAATTTATCTTCAGTTTTGTCATTTACATATTGAAACGTTATTTTCAGTTACATTTTTTAAATTTCTATTTTATATAGCAATTTATATTTTTTGTGTGATTATGCGGATAGTTAGATTATATTACCTGCAAGTTTCATTTTAGAAGAGTAAAGGGGTATCTCAAAATATGTGTTACATAAAGGGAGGCTTTGGGCCTGAGAAAGCAGAGAATCACTGCACTAAATCGTTATTCCCAGAATAATTGAGAATTGACACTAATTTTTCTTTAAAATGTGGGACACAAGCATTTCTCAAGTCTAAAAAGAGAAGTCATTGTTAGTGGCATATAACTGTAATCGTTTCTTAAAATAAATTAAACATATTTCTAAACAGTTGATGGGGCGGGGTAGGCGACAGGGAGAAGAAAGGAAATGCAAATTCATTTGTAAGGAGATATCCCTGCCTCTTCACTGGAAAGTCAATTTCCTTGATACACTAACTCCTCAGTCTCAAACATTTATTTAGGGGGAGGTACCAAGCCTAGGGCCCTAGCCTCAGGGAGTGAGAGGGCAAACTGCAAAGTGAAGTTACCATTTCAATGCTAGTGCTAGGCATAGAGCTAGAAATAAGAAATATTTAAGGCTTCACTTAGCCACTAGGAAAATGGGATAAAAGGTGGCTTCTCATTCTCTTGTTTCTGAATCTCATGCGGCCAAAGCCATTAGAAGGACATTCCCGGTTATTTTATCTGAAGAGTCTCTAGAATCCTAGTATATTCTCTGGAATATGCACTCGCTTGGGAATTGCCCCATGGAAACCTGGACTTTAGGGCTACTTTAATGTACCAAGTAGGTGCAACTAACTCACCTATTTGATTTTCTGTGCGATACAGAGGTACTGCTTCTTTCTCCAACTTTTTTGGAAAGAAGAGCTAAAGATAATATCAGAGATAATAAATTATCTTCCATTTTTCTTTTGTTATTTTAGGTCTGATACCTTTCAACAAGTGCCCTTATTCAACATGTATACAATACAAGAAGAAACCACAGGATATCTTTAGAGCTAAATTGACTTCTCAAAGTTTATTTCTTTTAATCAGAAACCATGTTTTAATGAAGGGAGGAAACTTTATGGTGGGGAGTTGAGGTTTCAAATTTTATTCAGGCTGTATTTTTACTAGAAACAATATTGTTTTTTCTTTGTAGAGTACTAAAAGATAAAATTTCATATTTCAATTTTTGTGAAGACTCCAAGATCCAAATCCAACATTAAATGTGTATGTTTGACCCCATATCCTCCTTACATTAACAATACAGCTTACACATAAGTATGAAGCAATGCACAGCCACCCACAACCAGCACAAATGATACTTGGGTCTTATAGCTACATGCTATAGAATGGACTCCTCTAATATTTTAGCACATCTAAATAAGAGAGAATATTAGAAATAAAATACGGGTCACAAGATGTAATGAAAATGAAATTAGTCTTTAATACATCTCTATTTTATGCAATTATGAATTTTAGACCTTCGTTCTGGGTTCCATCTTTACAGGATAAAATCCAAGTGTTCAAAACTGAAATATAGAAACTGTAATTGCTTATACATAGGAGATGTTAAGATAAATTTATTTTTCATAAAAGATGTAGCATGGAGTAATAAATTGTCAGTTACATAAAAACTCTATCTGGGATGTTTTCAAGGGATTTTATTAGGATGGCCACATCAAAGAACGTTTATTTATTATAGTATACAATCTTCTTAGGTCCACTGGGCAGATTTTAGATAAGCAGTAGCAATCACAGGGTGTCCCAGTGACATCCATAGAAAGCTTTGTGTAGCCTAAGTTGTCTGAATGACCTCTTCAAGGGCATCTCTTCTTACCCTGAGAATTCTCTTCTCTGAAATGGATACTCCTCGAGGCCAAAATCTACTTGGCATCAAAAGCTACTAGAGTAGATGTATTAGTCAGTTTTCGAACTGCTATAAAGAGCTTCCCTGAGCCTGGGTAATTTGTAAAGAAAAGCGATTTAATTGACTCACAGTTCCATGTGGTTGGGGAGGCCTCAAGAAACTTACAATCATGGCAGAAGGTGAAGGGGAAGCAGGCACCTTCTTCACAAGGCGTCAGGAGAGAGAAGTGAGCAAGAGCAGGAAAAACTGCCTTATAAAACATCAGATCTCGTGAAAACTATCACAAAAACAGCATGGGGGAAACAGCCCCACCTCCCTCCCTCGACACATGGGGATTACAATTTGAGATGAGATTTGGGTAGGGACACAGAGCCAAACCATATCAGCAGACTCCAAACCAGGTCCATTAAAAAGTCCTTTAATTTAGATCCCTATGGCACATAAACAAAATACAATGAAAACATCAGAACTTTGTTACATTATCTCAATCCTCTCTAACCTCATCCTGGGTGTCTACTGGTATCTCTTGTTTTGTTCTACCACCATTACTTCACACATCCAGATTATTCTTGTTTGTCACCCCTATATTCAAACAAACTGAGGCATGAAGTTGTCCAGAAGATTTACCTTGTGTCACCTTATGTGACAAAGCAGGTCATCCACTGCAGAAACCTGCTAACTGTCCAGTAACCTATTGATGAATTCAGGATGGGGTCTAAAAGCCCCTGGAACTTCTTGAATTGACCTTATCCATGGCAGACACATGCTTACTTGTCTTTGGTTTCCTGCAAATGTTTCCTCTTTATTTTCAAGTTGCAAAAGCCATGCAGACTCGAGTATATGAAAGATGACCACAAAATAATGAAACCAACTGTCATGTGTGGCTCACGTGTACTTAGTTCCTATAAAGGTTCATGGCTACACTTATATAAAACTTCAAACAAAATTAATTTGGCAAATAGTATTTGAAATATTAGTATATTTATATGTAATTCTGTTCTAGAAAATATTTGTAATATTTGAAATATTTGAATATATATTCAAAATCATATGTTATTATAAACTATAGAAATATATATGTGTGTGTGTGTATATATATTTGATGGAGGAAGATTGGTACACATGTGGAAGCAATAGGGAGCTACACAATTATTAAAATTTGTTCAGAAATTGGCCCTGAGTCTCCTGGAAACCAAAGCAGAAAGAGAAACATGATCACTTACAAAATTCATGTTTGCCATAAGGAAAGGGCATACCAGATCTTCCAATATCTAATAATTTACATAATTACTGATGTACAGTATGGTAATAAGCCATATTGGTGAGTAATATACAAAAATTGCTATGAATTATTCATTTATTCATTCCATAAACGTAATGTGTCAGGCTTCAGGGATAGTAAGAAAAAGTCCCTGACCTTGAGGAGTTTTTAGTCTCATGAATGAAGACAGAGACATTCAAATAATAGTTAAATCACAATATATTGACTATTAAAGAGTACCATGAATAAGATGTAGTGCCTTCATAAATGTTTCCACATAACCAAGTCAAACTTTGATTTCTTCCTCCTACTATTTTGTGTATTTTCCAGAATTCAGGATCTATAGGCAGCAATGCAGTAGCGACCTTTTCACCATGGAATCAGTAGCACCATTGAGACCAGTAAGTGCACTTGTTCGAAGCACAGCCAAGCTTCCTGTGTTCCTGCCCATACCCCAAGTCATCCAGCCCTCTTCCTGATCCTCTCTTCTTCCATCTTTGCCACCCTTCTCCCCTGTAGTTGTCCTTGAGCAGTTATGTAATTGCTCCCTTCCCTTGGTTTAAGTGTTAAAGACCCAAGGCCAAGGAGAATCTGTGATTTAGGGGTTGGAATTATTTACTGGGATTCTCAGTAGGATTCTCATGTTGAAGGGGGACAAAGGTACACTCAGGGAGGAAAAAGGGCTCAACAATTTTGGCTCTGGACCCTTAGGATACGAAGTCTTGAATCTAAGGAATGGAAGAGGACGAAATGGGACCAGTGCTTCTAGTCCAGCCTCACAGCCAGGCACACTACTAATAATTATAATAACAATTTTAGTAATACTAATAACAACAATAATATCTGTCTGATGCTTCAAAAATGATATGTGTTCAAGAGTAAATCAGGTTTGCCTCAGGTGTAAGATGATTTCAAGGTCAACAAGAAGGGTTTCTGGGCTTTCTAAATAAATCTCCACTGAGCTTCTTGACAGTGCATGCAATTCCTTTAACACAGGGACAAAGATTTTCCCTACCACAATTAGAGATAAAAAGGCTTAAAAATGTAAATGTGTAGGAAAGGTGACACACTGGTATTGATTTGCTTCAGTCAATGTGCAAATGATGGTATCAGAAACTTTCTCAACTCCCTCCTCTGCTCAGAGTCTCAAAACAAGAATTTAGTAGTTTTTGCATCTGTCCTTGCTCATCTTCCCTGGATTCCACCCTCCTCTGAACCTTGGTCCATCAATGATCCCTCTGCCCTCCGATATTACTAATCTCATTCATTCAGCATCCTAATTGCTAAGTATATCCTAGATACTGGGGATGGACAAAACAGACAAAAATCCTTGCCCTAAGGGAAAAGATAAAGCAGTAAAGAGAGAATTAGGGGTCAAGGGGAGAATGCTGAGATTTTAAATAGGGTGGTCAGGGAAAGCTTCTATAAAAGGTGATATTTAAACAAAAAGTTGAAGGAGGTGAGGGAGCATGCATTCCAGGCAGGAGACACAAGTGCAATGGCCCTGAGGTCTGACATTCCTGGGACAGAATGTGCGTACTCAAGAGAGGGTCACTAAGGAAGCCAGTAAAATGAAGTCACTGAGATCTTAAAGGTCATGGCAATGGGCTTTTGTCTAAGTTAGATGGGAAACTACTGGAGGATTTTGAGCAGAGGAGTGATATGATCTGAATTACATTTTAATAGGATCGTTCAGCTGCTGTGTTGAGAACACAATGGAGGGCACAAGGATGGAAGCAGAAAGTTCTTTTAGGAGGCTGATGCAGCACATCCAAGTAAGAAAGAAGAAAGTGGCCTGAACAAGGCCTTAGTCACTAGGGAGTTAGCAGTAGAGGTGGTATGAAGTGATCAGATTCTGAACATATTTTAAAGTTGGGGCCAACAGTATTTGCTAAAAAATCAGATGTAAGGTATGAGAATAAAAGAAGAGTGAAGGGGCCTGAGCAACAGGAAAAATGGAGCTGCTTTTTCCTGGGATGGGGAAGATTTTGGAAGGAATAGGCACAGGGGTAGAATATCAGAAGCTCAATTTTAAATGCTAACTAGACATCCAAGTGAGATGTTAAAATAGGCAGTTGGATATATAGTCTACAGTTTTGGGGAGAGGTTCAGCCTGGTATTTAAAGTCATGACACTAGGGAAAAACCACCATGGGAGGAAGTATAGAGTTAAAAAGTTAAAAGAGTTCCCTGCATTCCACCCTCCTCTGAACCTTGGTCCATCAATGATCCCTCTGCCCTCCGATATTGCCAGTCTCATTCATTCAGCATCCTAATTGCTAAGCATATCCTAGACACTGGGGATGGACAAAACAGACAAAAATCCTTGCCGTAGAGAACGAACTGGTCTCTGGCATAGTCCAATCTTTAGAAGTTGTGGACATGGATAGGAAACTGCAAAAGAGGAGAAGGAGCAGCCAAAGAAGAAGTAGAAAAACTAGTCAACTGTGATGTCCTAGAGGCCAAATGAAGAGATTATGTCATGAGAAGGTACTGATGGGTCAAATGCCACAGATGGGTCATGGAAAATGAGGACTTTTCATTGACCATTGAATTTAGCCATCTGAAAGTCATTGATGACTTTGACAGGGAAGTTACAATAGAATGGCAGTCACATTCCTACACTCCGCCACTGCTCATAGAAGTTAATTCAGGAGAAGAAGAAAGATGAAAGATTAGAGGCAACTAATAAAGAAACTTCTTTCGAGGTGTTTTGCTGAGAATGGAAGGGGAGAAAGAGACAATGGCTTGAGAGTGAAATGGGAGTTCAAGATTGTTTTTAAAATGAAAGAAATCTTAGTGGGTTTGCACGCTGATGCAAAAGGGAAAAGAAGAACTGTTAAGTCAAGAGAAAAGAGAATTCTGAAGCAGCGGCCTTAAGCAGAAAGAAGTGAAAGAAGTGATGGGATCAAATGAGAGGGAAGAGAGACCCTGTCTTAAAAAAAAAAAAAAAAAGGTTGGAGAAGGGATTGGCCTTAGTTAGGAATATGGACAATGATCCATCTTTTCCACTCATCCTTTCTCTCAGCCTCTTTTAGCATCTTTTGGCTTCCCTGTTGCAAAACTAAAAGCAATAGACTAACTGTTTGCATCCCTCAAAATTCGTATGTTGAAATGTAATCCTAATTTGGTGGCACTTGGAGGTGGTGCTTTAGGGAGGTAATTAGGGTGAAGCCTTCGTGAACAGGATTAGTACCCTTACAAAAGAGAGCCCAGAGAGATTCCCATGCCCCCTCCGCCATGTGAGAACACAGCAAAAAGTGGTCATGTATGAACCAGGAAGTGAGCCTTCACCAGACACCAAATCTGCAGCCACCCTGATCTTGGACTTCCTAGCCTACAGAACTGTGAGAGATAAGCATCTATTTTTTACAAGCCAATGATATTCTATTAGAGCAGTGTGAGCAGACTAGGGCAGTAAGGAAAATTCAGTTGCACCTAGCTATGCTTTATATCGCTGCTTCCTTCTCTTTATAGTCTGTTGTCTTTAAAACATTGCCCACATTTGCTCTGCTCCCGTGGTTCCCTTTCGTTTGTTGGCTTGAGATAGCCTGGCTTCCGTGAGCCAGTGGCTCTGGAATTGCCTATTTCAAGGAACTGTTTTCTTTTTTTTTTAACTGAACCCCTCTGACTATTGACGGCTTTCCTTTCCAGAAACCCTTTGCCCTTTACTATATTGTGTACCTCTATCCCTGAGCTGGCCTTCTGGTCCATTCCCTGGACTCCTGTTCCTCTGACTGACAATTCAAATGTTGGTGCTTGTTGGGTTTTCTCAGCCATCTTCTCATCTGACAAAGGAATAGCACTTATCCAATGCCAGCAGCGACTCCAGAATTTTCATACAGGAAGAGTTAAGTGATTTGTCTTGATACTGAGTTTGCTGAGTAGGCTAACTTCTTCCACCTGCATTCTCGATGTGTTTGGAGTAGCTTGTTAAGTGGTGATGTAGATTACAGGGGAACTTAATCCTCCCCCATCTCATCACCCCTTTTTTCTCTGCTGCCAGAGCTTCAACTGCCACCTATATGTGGGGCTGTTTCACCCAATAAGTACAAAAGGCACAGTATCTTTTCAAAGTAAAAGAAAATATTGGCCGGGTGCGGTGGTTCACGCCTGTAATCCCAGCACTTTGGGAGGCTGAGACGGGCAGATCACAAGGTCAGGAGATCGAGACCATCCTGGCCAACATGGTGAAACCCATCTCTACTAAAAACACACAAAAAATCAGCCGGGCATAGTGGCGGGTGCCTGTAGTCCCAGCTACTCAGGAGGCTGAGGCAGGAGAATGGCGTGAACCCAGGAGGCAGAGCTTGCAGTGAGCCGAGATCGTGCCACTGCACTCCAGCCTGGGAGACAGAATGAGACTCTGTCTCCAAAAAAAGAAAAGAAAAGAAAAGATTTAAGAAAAGAAAGAAAGGAAGGAGGAAAAAGAAAGACAGAGGCAGGGAAGGAGAAAAGGAGAGAAAAGAGAAAGAGAAGAAAACTGCAACATGAAATTAATAGATGTTTAATCAACTGCCTACAATTCATGTCAAATGTCTACTTAACTCGTGTATGATTATCTGATATATTGTATGTCATGCGTGTCCATGTGAAGAGACCACCAAACAGGCTTTGTTGAGCAACATGGGTGTTTATTTCATCTGGGTGCAGGCGGGCTGAGTCCGAAAAGAGAGTCAGTGAAGGGAGATAAGGGTGGGGCCATTTTATAGGATTTGGGTAGGTAAAGGAAAATTTCAGTCGAAGGGGAGTTGTTCTCTGGTGGGCAGGAGTGGGGGTCACAAGGTGATCAGTGGGGGAGCTTTTTGAGCCAGGATGAGCCAGGAAAAGGAATTTCACAAGATAATGTCATCGCTTAAGGCAAGGACTGGTCATTTACACTTCTTTTGTGGTGGAATGTCATCAGTTAAGGCGAGGCAGGGCATTTGCACTTCTTGTGATTCTTCAGTTACTTCAGGCCATCTGGGCGTATACCTGCAAGTCACAGGAGATGCAATGGCTTGGCTTGGGCTCAGAGGCCTGACATTCCTGCCTTCTTATATTAATAAGAAAAATAAAACAAAATAGTGTTGAAGTGTTGGGGCGGTGAAAATTTTTTGGGGACGGTATGGAGAGAGAATGGGCAATGTTTCTCAGGGCTGCTTCAAGTGGGATTAGGGGTGGCATGGGAACCTAGAGTGGGAGAGATTAAGCTGAAGGGAGATCTTGTGGTAAGGGGTGATATTGTGGGGTTGTTAGAAGGAGCATTTGTCGCATAGAATGATTGGTGATGGCCTGGATGTGGTTTTGTATGAATTGAAAAACTAAACGGAAGATACAAGGTCTGAATAAAAGAAGGAGAAAAAACAGGTATTAAATGACTAAGAACTGGGAGGACCTAGGACATCTAATTAGAGAGTGCCCAAGGAGGTTCAGCATAGCCCTGCCACCAAAGATTATTTATTTATTTTAAGAGGGAATTGAGAGTGGCGGTTTGGGATAGCACCAGGAGATATCAGCTGTGATGGCTTGGAGTGAAAGGACACAAAGATAGATGTGTACCCGCCCCCCACCCGCTACACCCTTGTTCTGCTCTCTAATCTTTGCACATACCAGAGATTTCGTAAGTTCTGTGAGTACCTGGTTTTCTGCACGTACCAGAGATTTTGTTTTGCACATACCAGAGATTTTGTAAGTTCTGAGGCAAGGTCACAAGACGTGTTTAAGTAAGATAAACTCTTGCTGCCATAAACCTGCTCTCCCGCCTCAAAGTTTGAACCAAAATATCAGAAATGGTGGGAACCAATCATAGTTAGCCAAATTGCCTTGTTCAAACACTAGCCAATCATATATCTGATTTGTATAATAACTCTATGCCCACTTTTCTTAGACTATATAACACTGCTCGGAGCTCAGTGGGGGAGCTCTCCTGCCCGTCTCGTTTCACGAGCGAGGGAGAGTTCCAGGTTCGAACCTGTAATAAAGATCCTTGCTGCTTAGCTTTGACTCTGGACTCTGGTGGTCTTCTTCGGGGAATAAATGGTCTGGGCATAACAAATGGGGGCTCGTCCGGGATTTCCCCCAAGCCCACCAGACCCCCAAGTCAATGGATCTTAATCTGTAGGTAAGCCAGCTTTGTCACTGTCTCTGTCTTTGTCTCTGTCTGTCTCCCTGAAATTTCGCGAAATCCGTAATCTGTAATCTGTATTGGTCTGTTTTATAAGTGGCATGGTCTTGGCGGACGCGCTAAAAGACAGCCACTCGGGACTGGTGGGAGACGTCCCCCAGTGCCCATCTGGGGGCCTCCATCCTTGGTTGCCCCATCTGACTCAGGTCAGAAGTCCGACACGCGCTCGCGGAGGCTCATGGTTTCTCACTGTCTGTCCGTTATTGTTAAGTGTTAAGTGTAAGTCCAAAACGAAACATAAAACCTTTTCTTCCCCTTCCAGGACCGGACCTGTCGGATACTCCCCTCTGCTTCACACTCATTTTCGTCCCTCCTTCTCTTTGTAGGAGCAGTCCAAAGATGGGCAACAACCAGAGCACGCCACTCTCACTCCTTCTTACCAATTTTAAGGATGTGAAGGCTCGGGGGCGTAACTTAAGCGTAGAACTAAAGAAAGGAAAGCTAGTTACTTTCTGCCGTTCGGAGTGGCCCTCTTTCGGCGTAGGGTGGCCCTCCGAAGGAACTTTCTGTCTCTCTATTATTACTAAGGTAAAAACTAAGATTTTCCTGCCAGGGCAGTCAGGACATCCTGATCAAATTCCTTATATTCTAGTGTGGCAAAATCTTGTGGAAGACCCACCGCCCTGGATAACTCCATTCATCCTTGAGCCTTGCAAGGTCCTAGTAATGCGACCTACAAGACAAAGGACTCCCTCTGCTCCCTCAGCCCCTGTGCTGCCAGACAGCCAGGACCCCCTAACGTTAGAACCCACACTTCCCCCACCATATCCGTACCTTATCCCGCAGGACCCAGTCCCCCAGGGTGGTGCTTCCGTAGAGGGAAACCGAGAAGCGGAAGCAGCCGAGAGCGAAAGTAACCCGGGGGGGCCGGCTGGCCGAACACGAGGCCGCGTACTGCGGGACCAAGCTTCCCGACTCCCTGACTCCACCGTAGCCCTGCCTCTCAGAGAAATAGGATCGCTCGATGATACCGGGCTCTCCTGTCTCATGTATTGGCCTTTTTCCACCAGTGATTTATACAATTGGAAGTCCCAAAATGCTCAGTTCTCCGATAATCCCAAAGATCTAACCTCGTTGTTAGACAGTGTCATGTTTACTCACCAGCCAACCTGGGATGACTGTCAACAGCTCCTCCGAATCCTGTTCACAACGAAGGAGCGGGAAAGAATCCAAGTTGAGGCCAGAAAGCTGGTTCCAGGAGATGACGGCCAGCCAACTGCAAATCCTGACCTCATTAACGCGGCTTTTCCTTTGACCCGGCCCAGATGGGACTACAACATGGCAGAAGGTAGGGGACGACTGCTCATTTATCGCCAGACTCTAATGGCGGGTCTCCGGGCTGCAGCTCGCAAGCCCACCAATTTGGCTAAAGTATATTCTGTGTTACAAGGTAAGACAGAAAGCCCCGCTGTGTATTTAGAGAGATTAATGGAAGCTTTCAGACAGTATACCCTTATGGACCCAGAAGCACCGGAAAATCAGGCTGCGGTAGTAATGTCCTTTGTAAACCAGGCAGCATCAGATATTAGAAGAAAACTCCAGAAATTAGAAGGTTTAGAGGGAAAGCAGATTCAGGACCTCCTTCAGATGGCCCAGCGAGTTTATAATAATAGGGATATTCCAGAAGAAAAACAGTTCAAGGCAACCAAAGAAATGACCAAAGTTTTAGTAGCAGCTTTCCCCCAGGCAGGGAATGGCCAAAGCAGAAAGCAGACAAAGCAAGGCTCTAGGCAAGGATTAGAAAAGGATCAGTGTGCTTATTGCAAGGAACGTGGTCACTGGATTAAAGACTGCCCAAAGAAACGGAGACCAGCTAACCCTACCTCCGTACTCGTTACCCAGGACTCTGACTAGGGAAGACGGGGTTCGGACCCCCTCCCCGAACCCAGGGTAACTTTGCAAGTGGAGGGGTCCCCAGTTCGCTTCTTGGTTGATACTGGGGCGGAACGCTCAGTCCTAACCAAACCAATTGGAAAAATGTCTAAGAAAACATCCTGGGTGCACGGGGCCACAGGCATCAAAAAATACCCCTGGACAACCCAGAGGACTGTAGACTTAGAAACGGGAAAAGTCTCCCATTCCTTCCTAGTCATCCCAGAGAGCCCCTGCCCTCTACTAGGGAGGGACTTGCTGACAAAAATGGGGGCCCAAATCCACTTTGAGCCAGAAGGGCCCAAGATAACTGATTCCCAAAACAGGCCAATATCTATCCTGACTGTCACCTTAGAAGATGAGTACAGACTCCATCAAGAGCAAAAGCCCCCCGATCAGGAAATTGACTCTTGGCTCCAGCGTTTCCCTGAAGCGTGGGCAGAAACTGGGGGCTTAGGGCTAGCTAAACATTGACCTGCCATATTTGTGGAAGTTAAGCCAGGGACGGACCCGGTTCGGGTTCGGCAATATCCTATGCCCCTGGAGGCAAGAGAAGGAATTACGCCCCATATCCGCCGACTCCTAGACCAGGGAGTCCTACGGGCTTGCCACTCATCCTGGAATACTCCACTGTTACCTGTTCGTAAACCCAACAGTACGGACTACAGGCCAGTACAGGATTTAAGAGAAGTTAATAAAAGGGTCATGGACATACATCCCACTGTGCCCAATCCATACACCCTTCTGAGTGCTTTACATCCCGAAAAACAGTGGTATACCATTCTTGATCTAAAAGATGCTTTCTTCAGCCTTCCTCTGGCTCCCAAAAGTCAAGGACTCTTTGCATTTCAATGGACGGATCCTGAGAGGGGCATCAACGGTCAGCTAACATGGACCAGGCTGCCACAAGGGTTCAAGAACTCGCCAACCCTGTTCGATGAAGCCCTTCATGAAGATCTGGGTGAGTACCGGCGGCAACACCCTGAAATAACTCTTTTGCAATATGTTGATGATCTCTTAATAGCAGCCAGATCCCCGGAAACTTGTGTTCAAGGGACTGAGGACCTCTTGAAGACTCTGGGGGAGCTAGGCTACTGAGCCTCAGCAACAAAGGCTCAGATCTGCAAGTCGGAGGTAACTTATCTGGGGTACCTATTAAAAGGGGGGCAACGCTGGCTAACCAAAGCCCGAAAGGAAACAGTCCTACGCATCCCTAGACCCCAGTCGACACGGCAAGTGAGAGAATTCCTGGGGTCGGCAGGGTTCTGTAGGTTATGGATACCCGGATTTGCTGAGTTAGCCAAGCCCCTATACCAGGCAACAAAGGAACGGCAGCCCTTCAATTGGACGGAAGAGGCTGAGCTGGCCTTTCAACAAATCAAAACTGCCTTGTTATCAGCCCCCGCGCTGGGGCTCCCTGATGTCTCCAAGCCCTTCCACTTATACGTAGATGAAAGTAAGGGTGTTGCAAAAGCCGTGTTAACACAGTACCTAGGCCCCTGGCAGAGGCCAGTTGCCTATTTGTCAAAAAAATTAGATTCAGTGGCTGCTGGCTGGCCACCCTGCGTGCGGATAATCGCGGAGACCGCCCTAATGGTCCAAGACGCTGATAAACTTATCATGGGGCAAGAGTTGCGCGTTATAACCCCGCATACCATTGAAGGCGTCCTCCGGCAGCCGCCGGACCGATGGATGAGTAACGCCTGGCTCACCCACTATCAAGGACTGCTGTTAAACCCCCTCAGAATAACTTTTCTGCCCCCAACCTCTTTAAACCCTGCTTCACTGCTGCCAAATCCAGACTTGGACGCCCTGTTCCATGAGTGCACTGAGATACTGGCTCAGGTGCATGGGGTGCGGGAGGACCTGCAAGATCGTCCGCTCCCCAACACAGAACTCACCTGGTTCACTGATGGCAGCAGCTACGTCCACCAAGGCCAGCGGTATGCAGGAGCGGCTGTAACGTCAGAGACTGAGGTAATCTGGGCGGAACCCTTGCCTCCAGGGTCATCGGCCCAAAGAGCCGAACTGATAGCCCTCACACAGGCCCTCACCCTAGGGGCAGAGAAAAAACTAACAGTATACACGGATAGCCGCTATGCTTTCGCTACTGCGCACATACATGGGGCCATCTACAGAGAAAGGGGACTATTAACAGCCGAAGGCAAAGAAATAAAAAACAAGCAAGAGATCCTAGCTCTATTAACTGCTTTGTGGAAACCAAAGAAATTGGCTATCGTACATTGCCCTGGGCATCAGAAACCAACTACGCCAATTGCTCAAGGCAACTTCTTAGCCGACCAAACCGCAAGGAGCATAGCAAAAGCTCCCAGTCAGCTCCTCGCGCTCCAGCTCCCCGATCCTGGCCCGCGAAATTTGCCATGTTTTCCCGACTATACCGAACAGGATCGCGAATGGATGAACACGCTTCCCCTAAAACAGGTTAAAAATGGGTGGTGGACTGATATAAATGACCAAACCATCCTACCAGAAAAATTAGGACGGCAGGTGTTGGAACACATCCACCGGACAACCCACCTGGGTGCCTGGCGAATGATGGACTTAATCAGGCACGCCAAGTTTAGAATCAGGCGCATAGCTGAACTAGCCAGCGATGTCACAACAAATTGCAAAGCCTGCCAACTAAACAACGCTTGCCCCCAAACCCAGACCACCGCAGGAATTAGGTGTAGAGGAACTAGGCCTGGTATCTATTGGGAAATAGACTTTACTGAGATAAAGCCTGGAAAATATGGGTATCAGTACTTACTTGTCTTTGTAGATATTTTTCCAGGATGGACAGAAGCGTTCCCAACTAAGAGAGAAACTGCTCAGGTTGTAGCAAAGAAAATTTTGGAAGAAATCCTCCCCAGGTATGGCTTTCCTGTCCAAATAGGGTCAGACAATGGACCAGCCTTCGTTGCTAAGGTAAGTCAGGATTTGGCTTCCATTCTTGGGGCAATTGGAAATTACATTGTGCTTATAGGCCCCAAAGCTCAGGACAGGTAGAAAGGATGAATCGGACTCTGAAGGAGACCTTAACTAAATTGACCATGGAGACTGGCGCTAATTGGGTAGTACTTCTCCCCTATGCTCTGTTCCGGGCCCGAAATACCCCTTACAGACTGGGCCTCACACCATATGAAATCATGTATGGCAGACCCCTACCCCTGGTCCCCAGTCTAAAAGATGACTTACTCAAACCTGAAACTGAAAATGTCTCTGAGCTCCTGTTCTCCTTACAAGCCTTACAGAAAATTCACCAGGAAATTTGGCCCAGACTACGAGAACTGTACGAGGCAGGACCTCCGCCGACGCCTCATCCGTTCCAGCCGGGAGTCTGGGTCCTAGTCAAGCGCCACCGGCAAGAAACTCTTCAACCCAGGTGGAAAGGACCACTGCAAGTACTCCTGACTACTCCCACCGCTCTCAAAGTAGAAGGCATCGCTTCGTGGATCCACTACACACACGTCAAACCAGTGGACCCAACATCCGACCTTCTTGAGCCATCTGGAGCACCGGTTACATGGACTGTAGACAAAGCTAAGAACAATCCCTTAAAGCTAACCCTGCGCCGTCACCCACATAGCCGTAACCATGTCTAGCTTGCCTATGCTTTTATGCCTTATACATCTGACTCTCCTAACTGCTGCGCCGTCTAATCCCTATGTCTGGAGGTTCTGGCTCTATGAGAACAAAACTCACCCCGGGGAAACCCCCCAAGCGGGTAAACTGCTAGCTAGTGCAGACTGCCCCCCCTCCGGGTGCAATACTCCAATTTACCTCAATTTCACTAATTTCCAAATTGCCCAACCGGGGATACCCATGATTTGTTTTGAATATGATCAGACTGAATATAATTGTAAGAATTATTGGTGGCACCAGAATGCAGGTTGCCCATACCACTATTGTAAAATGCACTCAGCCAGGGGATGGGACGAATACCCGAGAAAGTCTAACCTCCTCAGGACTCGCTACCCGACAGGGACTCCCAACATATTCACTTGGATAATAACAGATCCAGGGCACTCCCGGTGGACATCGCCCCAACATGGGGCAGTCTACTACGATGCCAGTAGTAGCTGGCCTAGTAGCCACCTGTACTTGTGGCGGAGTCTAGTCCAGATTCGACCCTTAATCCATACACAAATCCACAGACAGGAAACCAAGCTATCACAAGACTTGCAGCCCTTCTCCTGGCTAACCCTATTACAAGAAGGGCTAGCATTCGCCAACCTCACCGGTTTAGGCGACCTGTCCTCTTGCTTTATGTGTGCAACCTTAGGAAGACCACCATTAACCGCTGTTCCCCTTTCCTCCCCACCCACAAACTATATGCCAGATTCTAATTCATCAACAGTTGCAATACCTGATGTAGCCCTGTACCGTGACCCATACCAAGAGAAATACCCCTACTGTTATTCAGCATTTAGTAGCAGCCTCTGCAACCAGACGGCTACATACCCTAATAGCCCCATACGTGCTCCCCCTGGTGTGTTCTTCTGGTGTAATATGACTCTGTTATAAACTCTGTCCAAAAGCATCTCTGACGGACAGTTGTGCATCCCTGTTACACTAGTTCCCTGACTGACCCTGCTGACCCCGGCAGAGTTCATAGGCTGGGCAGGGACTGCCCCAACTGAAACTGCGCGACATAGACGAGCAGTTTTTCTACCACTAATTGCCGGAATATCCTTAACCACCTCTGTCGTCGCAGCGGGGTTAGCAGGAGGGGCCCTACAACACTCCATGATAGAAAACGACAAGCTGTTACAACAGTTCTCTGTTGCTATGGAAGACTCCGCCTATTCCCTAGCCTCCCTTCAGCGGCAGCTCACCTCCCTAGCACAGGTCACCCTTCAAAACCGCAGAACCTTAGACTTACTCACGACTGAGAAAGGAGGTACCTGTATGTTCCTCAAAGAAGAATGCTGTTTCTATATAAATGAGTCAGGGTTAGTTGAGGAAAGAGTCCAACGCCTACACGAACTAAGCTTAGAAATGAAAAAGCAACAATTCACTACAGCCGCTAACAATTGGTGGAGCTCTTCGATGTTTTCCCTTCTGGCACCCCTTTTAGGCCCCCTAATGTCTTTACTACTTCTATTCACTATAGGCCCCTGTGTGGTAAATAAAATTTTACAATTTGTCAGAGAAAGGTTTGATACCATCCAACTAATGGTCCTCCGTAGCCATCACCAGCCTCTCCTGCACCCAGAAAGTGAGGCTATATTATAAGACTCTGGAAATCCAAGATTGGACATCCAGTTACTTATGAGAAGGGGGAAATGAAAGGACACAAAGATAGATGTGTACCCGCCCCCCACCCGCTACACCCTTGTTCTGCTCTCTAATCTTTGCACATACCAGAGATTTCGTAAGTTCTGTGAGTACCTGGTTTTCTGCACGTACCAGAGATTTTGTTTTGCACATACCAGAGATTTTGTAAGTTCTGAGGCAAGGTCACAAGACGTGTTTAAGTAAGATAAACTCTTGCTGCCATAAACCTGCTCTCCCGCCTCAAAGTTTGAACCAAAATATCAGAAATGGCGGGAACCAATCATAGTTAGCCAAATCGCCTTGTTCAAACACTAGCCAATCATATATCTGATTTGTATAATAACTCTATGCCCACTTTTCTTAGACTATATAACACTGCTCGGAGCTCAGTGGGGGAGCTCTCCTGCCCGTCTCGTTTCACGAGCGAGGGAGAGTTCCAGGTTCGAACCTGTAATAAAGATCCTTGCTGCTTAGCTTTGACTCTGGACTCTGGTGGTCTTCTTCGGGGAATAAACGGTGTGGGCATAACAGGAGAAACAGTGTAAACCGGCAGTGTAAACATGAGCAGGGCACTTATGAGTAGTTGAGAACAGTGAATAGGAGTATGACTAGACAGAAGATACTAGGGATGACAAGTTTTTTGGGGTGCAGTCCAAGTTGTTCTGGTGTCTGGAATGAGACTGGGACCTAATAAAAAGGAGTGTCCACGCAGGAGCTCAAATGGGCTGGAACCTGTAGCATTCTGAGGACAGGCCCGAATTCTGAGAAAGGAAAGTGGTAGAAGTATTGTCCAGTCCTTTTTAAGTTGGTGACTGAGCTTGGTGAGGTGTGTTTCTAAAAGACCATTAGTCCGTTCTACCTTTCCTGAAGATTGAGGACAGTAAAGGCTATAAAGGTTTTACTGAATACCAAGAGCCTGAGAAACTGCTTGGGTGATTTGACTAGTAAAGGCTGGTCCGTTATCAGACTGTATAGAGGTGGGAAGGCCAAACCGAGGAATTACGTCTGACAGCAGGGAAGAAATGATTGCGGTGGCCTTCTCAGACCCTGTGGGAAAGGCCTCTACTTATCTGTGAAAGTGTCTACCCAGACCAAGAGGTATTTTAGTTTTCTGACATGTGAGTGAAGTCAATTTGCCAGTCCTGGGCAGGGGCAAATCCCCAAGCTTGATGTGTAGGATAGGGAGGGAGCTTGAACAATCTCCAAGGTGTAGTAGAATAGCAGATGGAACACTGAGAAGTGGTCTCCTTGAGGATAGATTTCCATGATGGAAAGGAAATGAGAGGTTCTAAGAGGTGGGCTAGCGGCCTGTCACCTACATGGAAGAGGTTATGAAATGTCGACAGAATAGAATGGGCCTGTGAGGCTGGAAGGAGATATTTTCCTTGGTCTAAGAACCATTTGCCTTGTATGGGAAGAGACTGATAGGTGGAAGTTTCAGTGAGGGAGTAGGTGGGACTGACCAACGTGAGGGAGAAAAACTGGCCTTCAGGGATAGAAGTTGGAACGCTAGCTGCTTTTTTAGCTAACTTATCAGCATAAGCATTGTCCTCAGCATGGGATCTGATGCCTTTTGATGGCTGCTTTTTAGTTACTTTATCAGCATAAGCGTTGTCTTGAGCGATGGTTGGGGGAAGAAAACACATTTTGGAAGTTATGAGAACTGCAGAGAGTTGAGCATAGTTTGTGATTTTTAGGGCCTGTAACAGTATTAAAGCGGTGGCAGCCGCTGCGCAGACATGAGGGCTAGGCTAAAACAAAACAGTAAGGTCAAGTTGTTCGAACAGAAAGGCTACAGGACACGGTCCCAGCTCTTGTGTAAGAATTCTGACCGCACTAACCAGGCCGAGGAAGGAAAGGAGTTGTTGTTTTGTAGAAGGGATTGGGGTTTGGGAGATTAGCCAGACACGATCAGCAGGGAGAGCACATGTGTGCTCAGCAGGGAGAGCACGTTATGCCAAGATAGGTAACAGATGAGGAAGAAATTTGGGCTTGACTAAAGTAATGGGGGCTGTCTGTGAAGCCTTGCGGCAGTAGAGCCCAGGTAATTTGCTGAGCCTGATGGGTGTCAGGGTCAGTCTAAGTGAAAGCGAAGAGAGGCTGGGATGAAGGGTGTAATGGAATAGTAAAGAACGTATGTTTGAGATCTAGAACAGAATAATGGGTTGTGGAGGGAGGTATTGAGGATAGGAGAGTATTATGGGTTGGGCACTATTATGGGTGGATAGGCAAGACAATTTGGTTGATAAGGTGCAGATACTGAACTAACCTGTAAGCCTTGTCTGGTTTTTGGACAGGTAAAATGGGAGAATTGTAAGGGGAGTTTACAGGCTTTAAAAGGCCATGCTGTAGCAGGCGAGTGATAACAGGCTTTAATCCTTTTAAAGCGTGCTGTGGGATGGGATATTGGTGTTGAGTAGGGTAAGGGTGATTAGGTTTTAATGAGATGGTAAGGGGTGCACGATCAGTCGCCAAGGAAGGAGTAGAGGTATCCTATACTTGTGGGTTAAGGTGGGGGGATACGAGGGAAGGATTTGAAGGAGGCTTTGAACTGGGGGAAAAGGCAGCAATGAGGTGTGGCTGTAGCCTAGGAATAGTCAGGGAAGCAGATGATTTAGTTAAAATGTCTTGACCTAATAAGGGAGCTGGGCAGGTGGGGATAACTAAAAAGGAGTGCATAAAAGAATGTTGTCCAAATTGGCACCAGAGTTGGGGACTTTTAAGAGGTTTAGAAGCCTGGCCGTCAACACCCACAACAGTTATGGCGGCAAGGGAAACAGGCTCTTGAAAAGAAGGTAATGTGGAGTGGGTAGCCTCCGTATTGACTTAGAAGGGGATGGACTTACCCTCCACTGTAAGAGTTATCCAAAGCGTCTGTGATAGTCCTGGAGGCTTCCGAGGCGATGGGACAGCGTCAATCTTCAGCCGCTAAGCCAAGAAGGTGTGGGAAGGAGTCAGTCAGAGAGCCTTGGGCCAGAGCTGCAGGGCCTCTGGGAGTGGCTGCTGGGTGAGTTGGACAGTCCGACTTCCAGTGGGGTCCCACACAGATGGGACACGGCTTAGGAGGAATCCCGGGCTGCGGGCATTCCTTGGCCCAGTGGCCAGATTTCCGGCACTTGTAGCAAGCTCCTGGGGGAGGAGGTTCTGGAGGAACCCCTGGCAGCTGCAGTTTAGGTGTTTGGAGTTGTGTGCTGGAGATGTGGCCGGGGTTTGTCTCACAGTGGGGGCAAGGAATTGCAACTCAGAAATAAGTTGCTACTTGGCTGCCTCTACTCTATTATTGTACACCTTGAAGGCGAGGTTCATTAAGTCCTGTTGTGGGGTTTGAGGGCTGGGATTTAATTTTTGGAGCTTTATTTAATGTTGGGAGCAGATTGGGTAATAAAATAAAATGCATATTAAGAATAAGACAGCCTTCTGACCTTTCAGGGTCTAGGGCTGAAAAGCGTCTCAGGGTTGCTGCTAAACAGGCCATGAACTGGGCTAAGTTTTTATATTTGATGAAAAAGAGCCTGAACACTAACTGATTTGGGAGAGGTCGGATAAAGAAAAAGGAGCATTAACCTTGACTATGCCTTCAGCTCTAGCCACTTTTTTAAGAGGAAATTGCTGGGTAGGTGGGGGAGGGTTCGTCGAGGAATGAAACTGTAAGCCAGACTGGTGTGAGGAGTGGAGGTGATAAAAGGATTATAGTGGAGGCTGAGTAAAATTGGGACCTAACTTGGCCTGGCGAGGAGGACAGAGGTCAGATGGGTCTGTAGAAAAGGAAGACTGGAAAGACTCAGTGAAGCTTAGGGTTGGGACTGAGGGGACAGGCGGGAGGGAAAGAAGGAAGATTTGGGACGAGTTGCATTGGGAACAGAGACTAGGGAGGGACCGATGTGTAAAAGAATGCCTGCATGTCAGGCACCTCAGACTGTTTGCCCGTTTTACGACAAGAATTATTTTAGATCTTGTAGGATGGAAAAATCGAAAGTGCCGTTTTCTGGCTATTTGGAACTACTGTCGAATTTGTATTGGGGTTAAGCGGCATTGTAGAAGAAAATAAGGCATTTAGGTTTTAGGTCAGGTGTGAGTTGAAGAGGTTTTAAGTTCTTGAGAACACAGGCTAAGGGAGAAGAAGGAGGAATGGAGGGTGGGAAGTTGCCCATAGTGAAGGAGGCAAGCCCAGAGAAAAGAGAGAGTAGAGACAGAAGGAGTTCGGGGGTTCTTGCCCTCCAGAAAAGCGGGAAACGGGTCGGGGAGTGGAAGTAATGGACTGGGGCGCAAAAATAAGAGGTCAGGGTTCTTGCCCCTCCCACAGAAAAGCAGAGAAGGGGTAGAGACAGGGAGAGAAGGGGGCCGGGGTGCTTGCCCCTCCCGCAGAAAAGCAGGGCTTGCCGCTAAGGGTGAAGGACCAAGGGAGGCATCCCTGCAGCATAGTCAGACACCTCTGAAACGTGGGTGAGTAATCAGAGAGGTGTCCCTGCAATGATTAAACACCAAGGGAAGGCTGCCTTCCCCAGTCCGTGACCGGCGCCGGCCTTTCGGGTTCACGGATAAAACGTGTCTCCTTTGTCTCTACCAGAAAATGAAAGGAATTGAAATTCAAAGAAGGGAGAGATTGAAGGGTGGCGCAAAGATTGAAAGGAGAAAGAGGTCGAGCGATAGTGAGAGCGGTTGGAGAAGACGGTAAAAAGAGGCTGTTTATCCAATTTAAAATTGGTGAGATGTTCCTTGGGCTGGTTGGTCTAAGAACCAGAGGTCCTAAGCGGATCTTTCTCACAGAGCAAAGAGCAGGAGGACAAGGGATTGATGTCCCAAGGGAGGTCCCCTGATCCGAGTCACGGCACCAAAATGACATGCGCATCTGTGAAGAGACCACCAAACAGGCTTTGTGTGAGCAACATGGCTGTTTATTTCACCTGGGTGCAGGCGGGCTGAGTCTGAAAAGAGAGTCAGCAAAGGAAGATAACGGTGGGGCCGTTTTATAGGATTTGGGTAGGATTTGGGTAGGTAAAGGAAAATTACTGTCAAAGGGGGTTGTTCTCTGGAGGGCAGGAGTGGGGGTCACAAGGTGCTCAGTGGGGGAGCTTTTTGAGCCAGGATGAGCCAGGAAAAGGAATTTCACAAGATAATGTTATCACTTAAGGCAAGGACCAGCCATTTTCACTTCTTTTGTGGTGGCATGTCATCAGTTAAGGCGGGGCAGGGCATTTGCACTTCTTTTGTGATTCTTCAATTACTTCAGGCCATCTGGTCATATACGTGCAAGTTACAGGGGATGCGATGGCTTGGCTTGGGCTCAGAGGCCTGACATTGTACATAACATATTTAAGTATATTTGTATATGACATACGGAAGAGCTTCCAAAAGTAACAGTGATTAGGGCCTATCAAACAGTTATTTACTGAAAATCCAAGCTAAAACTTCTTCCTGAGCTCCGCACTCTTCTTTCCAATTGCCTACTACCCACAGTCACCTCAATGACCACAGGAATCTCAAACACAACACATCCCTAAAGAAAAATCATCTTTCTTCTCAAATGTTCTGCTAGAGTTTATGCAGTAAAAATGGCGTGAGCTTGAGCATCAGCCAGTTTTTTAGGTTCAAATTTCAACTCTTTGAGTTAGCCGTTTTGTGGGAAATAAGAATTTTAAATGGGACTTTGTCATTTACTAAGGATTGCATTTCAGGAAGGCAAGGAAAACAGTCCTTACCAGCCAGAGATGTAAGCACTCAAAGGCAGTAAACTATGGTAGGGGCTGCGACAGAAGCTCGTCAGGATATAGTGAGGAACAAGAAAAGCAGGGGTGAAGAATGTATTCAGTGAGGTGGAGAGGCTTCTCACAGAGAACGATAATAGAGTTTTATCTAAAACAAGAATGAATTAAGGAGCCCAGGGCATGGCTAGGAGAGGAGCAGAGAGAAGCATCAGCATGAATTAGCATGGTCACCTGAGACCACCAACAGGTTTCTGAGCACAGCAGAGGAACTGGGAGAGGGGCTTGCATCTGATGGGGTAATGGAGGACCTTGCTTGCCCAGAGCCAGAATTTATCCGGAGGCTACAAGTGAGTCACAGAAAACTTAAGCAGGGGACTAATATGATGGGATTTGCATTTGAGAAACACAATTTTGGTAGCCACAAAGGGGATAAATGAAGACCAGATTGGAGGTGGAGAGAATCCTAATATACAACTGTGAACATTCTAACCAGAAGCAATGAGGTCATTAAGACAGAGCAGTGAGAAGGAAAGAAAGGGAAAGTTTCAGGAGGGTGCTAAAGTGTAATTCTGACAGTTGTGACTGATGAGGGACTAGAGGGAGTAGAAGAACAGGACTTCTGGGTCTCTGGCTCAGAGGCTCATCCGATTATTGAGAGGACAAAATGAAATAACATATGCCTGGTATATGGTAGAAGCTCAAATTATATTCTTTCCCTTCCCTGTTCTCTTTTATTACTGGCACCATCACTTACTCAGTAACTGAGGCCAGAAATGTGGCAGTAATTCCAGTCTCTTCTGCCCTTTATCCTCCAAACCCAGAGTTGATGACACTGAGTGAGGCAAGCGGAAGAGAGAGGCCAAAAAAGGGAAACACAGAGTTCACAGTTTCCCTCCAGCCTGAGTGTTTGTTGTTTGTTTGTTGAAGGAGTGGGCAAACAGGAGTCCAGGTTTAAGGTATTTTGTGGCTTGCCCACCTTGGGGGCTTGCATAGGGATGAATGCTAGGTAAACTCCGGCCCCACCCACTGCAATGCCAGCTTCTTCCCCATCCAGCTGATTCTCTTCCCAATTTCCCAGCTCCAATCTGGCTTCTAAATTATCAGGTGCTTGGCTAGTGGCTGAATCAGAAAATATGTCTGAAAAGATCATCCCCTATCCAAGGGAAATGGTTAATCAGATTTTAAACCAAGCTGAATAAAGTTTGCGGTCATTTTTTGAGCAGGAAGCGTTTTATTTGTACAAGTAGTAAGGGCTGGAAAAGGCAAAACTATGGGGACAGAAAAGAGATTCACTGTTGCTAGGGACTGAAGGTGGAGGGAAGATAACCCAAGAGAACTTTGCAGGGGGTGATAGAAATGTTCTAGAACTTGATTGTAGAGTTGGTTACTACACTGCCATATTCTTTTTCAAAAGGCATGAAACTACACTAAAAATCATAAATTTGACTCTATGTAAATTACACCTCAATAAGCCTGACTTCAAATTTTAAAAAAATGAAGGAACAAATAAATAAATTCTTAAGCAGATAGTAAGGGGCTCAGTAAATGTTTGCTAAAGTGATAGTGATGGGCAGTGATAAGGTATCCGGCTGTCAAAGCTGCAGATTTTACTCCCTCCTTGAATGTTTGCATTTTAATAGAAGATTTTTAAAGCTGGAAAAAGCCTTTAAGGCCCAAAGAAGTTTGTCTCTAATAGGATGCATTTTTTTTTTTCAAATGCAAAGTATTTTATTGCAAGCCAGAGGGGGAGTTCTAGATGAAAGGAGAGGCTAGCAGGAGAGCTGGGAGGCCCTGAATAAGGAGACTTTACCTGTCTCTAAATTTGCAACCCTCTGAAAGGAGGGTATGCATTTTAAGTAGAGGCACTCTCCTCTGCCTTTTATCCACCATTTCCATCACAGGCTTTTCCTGGATTATTATCCTGGCCCACAATATTGGATTCTTATTGGAAAAACAATTGGTGTTGATGGACAGAGGCAGAAGAGTACTACATTTAAATTCAGCTTGGAAAATGAGAATGAGTGAATTAGTGCTCGGCAGCTAGAACAAGAGCTATTTAAAGTCAACTCATGCTAAAATCTTTCTACCCCAACCCATATGAACCAAGCCAAATGCCAGCCTTGACCTACCAACTTTTTCTTTTCCTGTTCATTTGCCAGTCAGGTGCCAGAGGATTAGAACTGATTTTAGCTTTGTTTTGCCAGTCACATATTGCTGATAACCAGGGAACTGCCTGGATCTTTGAAATGGATATTCTCTCCTGTGTTTCTTTAAAAATCACACTCCAATCTTGTAATACCAAAGCACCTCAATTTTCTTTTTAATTCCAACTCCCCCATCCTACAGGACAAGGATTCTCTTTTATAGGCCACTCAGGGAACTAATTTCTTTCTAAGCCATTCAAAGTCCAAAATGTCAAATTCTTGATTTTTCTTCTGTCACCCTGGACACATTTCCCTTTCATTTCACCAGAGTGCATGTGAGCACCTGTTTGAACCTATGTGATAGCATCTGTCATCCTTGGCAGCAAAAAGTGGAGGAGTCAGGAGATTGGGAAGAGTCTCTTTCCACTGCTTGCCCCTGGCACCTCACCCTGGGGGAGGGGTGGTGGGGGTCCTGCTTTTTCCTTAGGTTAAGTTCATCAGTATTGCCAGAACTGTCCATTCCTCACGCTTTCCTGGGTGGTAGTTCAGGAGAAGGGGGCATTTGACTGCTGGGCTGCAGAGGAGGTGCCCAGTGACAGGAACAGCGGTGGCCTCCTCTCCTTGTCCATCAGAAGCAGCTCCCACAACTGCTTCTCATGCTTCCCATGGGACTACTTCCAAACGCAGTCCTATGGACTGCCCCAAGACAGTTATCACCTGGCTCTGTCCACCTCTGCGCTCAAACTGCCCCTGCATCATTGAACCCTCCCTGTCTCACAACCCTTGATCTAGTGCCTCCAGCTCTGTTTCCCTGGCACAGCCCTCTGGGGCTCTCTGAACCCCTACTCCCTCCCTGCCCTCACCAATAACAAAACACAAGACTCAGCCTGTTAATTGCTTCCTTCCTAACAAGAAGGTAGCTAGTTGGCTACACCTGCTGACATTGTTCTAACTTATGCCTGCAGAGTTGATGAAAGGGCTCTACTCCTTTTGAAGTTCAATAAGAGCTAACTTTTATTGAGTGCTGACTATGGGGTCAGCCAGGGTGCTAACCTCAGTTATGTCAGTTAATCCACATATGGAAACTAAGGAGCAGAGAGGTAGCAGCTGTGACTGACACCTGTGCTTGACCCATAACCATAACCACACTAAATTCTGCCCTAAACAGCTCACTAGTCCTCCCCGCCCTCCCTGCCCCAAATCCCAGGCTATTCTATTTGGAATTAAGCAGGACCCAATGATGAGGGACATCAAAGGCATTTTCCTAGTCTGAAGGATTTAGGGAACTCTTCTAGAAAGTTCTGTCGTCTGCCTAATCAAGTGATTGTATGGACCTACAAAATCAAAGAAATAAAAATACCTAGGAAGGGGATCCAGGGCAGGTTACAGACTGTGGAGCACCACTGCTCGATTCCTTTATTTTTATTCTTTAAATTTAGTAGAGACCAGACACAGTGACTCATGCCTGTAATCCCAACACTTTGAGAGGCTGAGGCAGGAGGATTGCTTAAGCTCAGGAATTTGAGACCAGCCTAGATAGCATAGTTAGACACTGTATCTACAAAAAATACAAAAATTAGCTGAGCATTTTAGCACTTGCCTATAGTCCCAGTTATTCTGGAGGCTGAGGTAGGAGGATCACCTGAGCCCAAAAGTACAGGGCTGCAGTGAGCCGAGATTGCACCACTGCACTTCAGCCTGGGCAACAGAGTGAGACCCTGTCTCAAGTATTTGTTTATTTATTTATTTATCTATATTTTGAGATGGAGTTCTGCTCTTATTGCCCAGGCTGGAGTGCAATGGCACAATCTCGGCTCACTGCAACCTCCGTCTCCCAGGTTCAAGCGATTCTCCTGCCTCAGGTTCCCGAATAGCTGGGATTACAGGCATGCGCCACCACACCCGGCTAATTTTGTATTTTTAGTAGAGATGGGGTTTCAACATGTTGGCTGGCCTTGAACTCCTGACTTTGTGATCCTCCCACCTCGGCCTCCCAAAGTGCTGGGATTACAGACGTAAACCACTGTGCCCGGCCTTGAATATTTTTAAAAATTAAATTAAATTAGTAGAAATATAATGCTTTCAATGTGCCATCATAATGTAAAAAATTGCCAGTATAATAACTCTAAATATTATGTCAGGCATTTCTAAGGTTGTACTTTTTTCTTGTAAAATTCACATATCCTTACTGCAGCAAATTTTTAAAATACAAAATAATTAAAACAAAAATATGTCTTACATGTATTCCCATCACCCATAGGTAGCCTCAATTAACATATTGGTGGGTTTCCTTCCAGCCTCCTTCCTATATACATATGTATATATTTTCTTAGTGGGGATGTCCATGATATAAAAATATTTATACCTGGGTTTTCACTAAATATTATGTTAGCCATCATGTTTCCGTGTAATTAACTTTTTTGAAAATATCATTTTTAATAGCAGTAAATTATTTAATAAGCAATAATTTGTTTAACCATCTCTCCAAAGTTAGACCTTTGAGTTTTCCCCAATTTTTCACTATTACAAGAAATGCCATCTCTCTTATTATTTCCTCAAGATTGTTTACCAGAAATGGAATCATGGTGTCAAAAAGAACCTTTAAAAATTGCAACCGGGTAGGGTGAGTCTCTAATGTAATCCTAGCACTTTGGAAGGCCAAGGAAGGAAGATCACTTGAGGTCAGGAGTTTGAGACCAGCCTGGCCAACATGGTGAAACTCCATCTTTACTAAATACAAAAATTAGCTGGGTGTGGTGGCGTGCACCTGTCATCCCAGCTACTAAAGAGGCTGAGGCAGAAGAATCACTTGAACCTGGGAGGCAGAGGTTGCAGTGAGCCGAGATCGTGCCACTGCACTCCAGCCTGGGCAACAGAGTGAGACTCTGTCTCAAAACAAAACAAAACAAAAACCTTTAAAAATTGTAAAAGCAGCTGTTCGCCATGCCTCACGCCTGTAATCTCAGCACTTTGGGAGGCTGAGGGGGCGGATCATAAAGTCAGGAATTCAAGACCAGACTGACCAACATGGTGAAATCCCCTCTCTACTAAAAATACAAAAATTGGCCCGGCAGGGTGGCTCACACCTGTAATCCCAGCACTTTGGGAAGCCGAGGCAGGTGGATAACGAGGTCAGGAGATCGAGACCATCCTGGCTAACACAGTGAAACCTCGTCTCTACTAAATATACAAAAAATTAGCCGGGCATGGTGGCGTGCACCTGTAGCCCCGCTACTCCGGAGGCCGAGGCAGGAGAATGGCATGAACCCGGGAGGTGGAGCTTGCAGTAAGCCGAGATTGGGCCACTGCACTCCAGCCTGGGCGACAGAGCACGGGACTCCATCTCAAAATAAAAAAATAAAAAAAGTACAAAAATTAGCCAGGCGTGGTGGCTTGCACCTGTAATCCCAGCTACTTGTGAGGCTGAGGCAGGAGAATTGCTTGAACCCAGGAGGCAGAGGTTGCAGTGAGCTGAGATTGCACCATTATACTCCAGCCTGGGCAACAAGTGAACTCTGTCTCAAAAAAAAAAAAAAATTGTAAAAGGGTTTTTTCCCTATATACAATATGATGGTTCTAAGTATGAGTATAGTTCTTTATAGGACTGGCTAAAGAAAATGTTGAGCTTATGCCAAATATCTTCTTGTTACCTTCTTATAGCTAAAGGCCTCTTGGTAAAATTACCACATCGATTCTGATGAACAAATCTTAAAAAAAAAAAAAAAGAAAAAGAAAAAGAAAAGAAAAGAAAGAAAAAGTAAAAAGAAAACAGCTGGAAATCATTTCCACCTTTACATGGTATTAGGTGTTTGAAGCCTTCAGAAAACCTTGAGAGAATTTGTTATGATTGAAGATAAGGTCTTCAGGAATAGAAAAAGAAAGATTTTTCCCTAAAATGAAGAATTTCATAATAAGAAAAAATGAAAGCAAGAGAATGTTGAATTTGAAGTGAATGTGAAACTTGAAGAGATTCTTGAATGCTTGATTCATTGCTTTCTAAAAGCCTTTAAAGATGTCAGCTTCCTGAGGTTTTTATGTTCTCTGCTGCGTTTAGCAGACCAGGTTAATTGTGGATGGTACCGACTGTCAGGAAGAACACAGTGCTTTGATGAGTCACTACACTTAACCTTCAATGGTAAGGGAGCCAATTATCTGCTCCCTAACCTGTGTAGAAACTTACTTTCTTTCCTTTTCCTAATAGTTACCCAGATTTATGATCATTTAACATCTCCTTAGGACCTAGTGCAAACGTGGGCAGACGACATGAAAGAGTATCAACCTCAGCTCTATCGATTTTGTTACAGTCAACCCTAAATGGAGCAGATTATCTGTACGACATGGGCAATACTGATGAGTAGCACCTACTCCCCTGAAGGAACACAGCTGGATGCTGCAGAGACCAATCAACCGAGACAGCTGCCAACTGGCCCCAGGATGCTATGAGAAGACTGCACCAGAGAAGGTACTGTATCAGCCGCTGACATGGGAAGCAGTGGCTATACACACATACACCTCACATTTAGGTCATGTATTCTACAAATTTCAAAGAGCCTTTATGTCCATATGATCCTTTAAACCTCCAAACACTATAAAGATATTATCACCCATGTCCTACAGACAGAGGCACAAATCCTAGAGAGGTTAAATGCTTTGCCCAGTATTGCAAAGCCTGTGAGCAGCAAGATGAACTATCAAAGCCAGGTATTCTAATTGCGATACTTGTGTTAAAGCAAACTAAATATGGCCTGAGAAGGACTCTGTACTTCTGTATTTGAGTCCTTGTGGATGAACTGCAATCTAAGTTAACAGGTAGACAAGATTGAAACCCTAACTTAGAGGTATGCTCCTGTACCAATCGTGGCGTCTTGGCCAATCCCAGCAGCCATACTTCAACCACTCATACACTGCTGAGTGTTCAAACTGTGTTCAAATAAGGCAAATGCGTAGCTGTAACCAATCCAGTTGTTTCTGTACCTCACCTCCGATTTCTGTACGTCATTTTCCTTTTTTTGTCTATAAATTTGTTCTAACCACGAGTCATCCCTGGAGTCTCTCTGAATCTGCTGTGATTCTGGTGGCTACCCGATTCCCGAAATCGTTCATTGCTCACTTAAACTCCTTTAAATTTAATTTGGCTGAAGTTTTTCTTTTAATACTTGTGAACTTTCACATTGCTTGCTTACAAGAAAATTTTATTCAGTATTACTGTGGGCCAGATCTTCCATTAGATAAAAGAGGATTGAAAAAAAACCATGGCATAGATCTTTTTTTTCAAGGAGCTCAAGACCTATCAAGGGGGACAGACAGAAACTGAGGCTATAATCCTAAATGATAAAGCCATAACTGAGGCAAATGGTAGGAAGGCACTCTGGACTTCAAGTGTGGACAAACTGTTTTCTAAGGAAGCAGCCACTTGTATAGTGGTAAGAAAATACTTTAGACTTATCATGACTTCTCCTTTTCAGCTCTTGCCTCAAACTCTTTACAGACTAATTCTTTTGACAATACAAGATACGGGGTTAAGAACCTGGGCTTCAGCTCACACAGTTCTGGGTTTAAAACCTGTCTCTGCCTCTTACAAGCTCTTTGAGTTACAGCAAGGTGACTTTGAGCAAGTGGCCACATTAAGATCCAGTGCACTCCTTTGTCCAATGAGAATGGTTATAATAGTATTTGCCATTTAAGGTGGCTGTGAGGGCTAAATGAGAAGATGTGTTCAAAGTGCTTAATACCTCACCAGGTGTACAGTAAGGGCTCAATAAACATTTGCACGATGAGGATAATGATGATGATGATAATTAGATACCCTGATTACTGGAGAAGAACAAGGAGAATGGAGGGAAGAACTTGAGTGATACGGGCTTAAGAGAATTTTTACGTAATTTATATCTTGAAGATTCCAGCTAGAAATCAAGGAATCTGCAGCAAGTTGGGCAGCCACAGGTTAGGAAGATGAGGGTAGAGCATTGGGGTTCCTTAAAAGGCAGCAAAACTGGATACCTGAAGTATAATGGTTTACGAGGCAAGCGTAAATTTCCCCACAAGGCAATGATGATGTTACCAAACAGCCAATTCACTCTGCCTCTGTCACCAGAACAGTCCAGCACGTTCTGAAGCTTCTACCAGACCCATCGGCCCTTCTCTGGCCCACTCACAGCCCCTCAGGGATCCCTACTCTAGCCTCAAGGCCCTGCATGAGTCTTAGGCCATGTCTCTTTTCCCAGAATACCCAATTCAAGATCTGACTTCCCAGCTCTAGAATTCTGGTTTTCTACATATTACTCCACTGTGGCATAATTCAGTATTAAAGAAGATGGCCCTGGACTCCCTGATTTCAAATCCAGGCTCTGCTACTTACTAGATGTTTAACCATGGCCAAATTCCTGATCCTGTGTACCTCAGTTCCCCCCATCTATAAAATGGGACAATATTATCGATGACCTAGGGTTTTATGAAGTTTAGCTGAGTGCTTAGGATTGTGGCTGGCACCGAATTTAAGTGCTCAGTGAATGTTAACTGTTATTATGATTTTTTTCCCTCCTTGGAAAATTCCAGTTCTGGTAAATGATAAGTAGGGAAACATATGACAATAGTTACATAAAATATGGAATTATTTATATATTTCAATTGTCAGTTTTAATCACATATTGTTTTATACATGGATGACTCAGAGTTCTATCTTGGGACTTCTTCATTTGAACTGGTTCCCAAAGATGATACAAATGATGCTGGGATGTCCATGAGTAAAGAAGGGACATAGTAACTATTAATGACACTGGAGTCTGGCTGTCAACTTTTCTAAACATTTCCAAAATCCTAGAAGTTAAAACATTCCCAAAAAGGTTTTTTGTGTCTATGTGCCCCTAACATCTTTCAGAATTCCACATGAAAGCATCTAGATGAGATAAACACAGACAAGGATTTACCCAGTAGGAGAAGAATTACAATCACTGAGTCTCCAAGAGGTGCTGCTGTCTCTGCTCTTGCCCAAACAGCCCCTTGACTACTTATGTACAGTAGAAAGCTGATTCCATTTTTGTATAGTTATAAAACTTACATATGATCATTGTAAAAAAAATTAAAATGAAGGCAATAATAATCTGTAATTACAATTCTTGGGAATGTAAGTTTAGTACATTTTTATATGATCAGTTCTTTTTCTGTGCATTAAACATATGACCAGAATGGACCAGAGTAGGAATGACATGCTTGTGACTTGATCAAAGGCAAATTTACTGGGAGGCTAAAAAAGCTTAAGCTTTAGGGCCTCTCCTTTCCACAGGTGTTTTCCAAGGCCCTGGCAATCTGTTCATATGGTAATACATTTGTATAAATTGTATAAATCTTATGCTTCATAAATCTTGGTTCTATCCAAGGTGCTGCTGGCTGCAGTCCCTTTTCCTGCCCCATGCCATTCTGTCCCACTGAGTGAGCCCAGACCCAGCTCATTCTGAGCTCCTAGCAGCCACTACCAATCAAACAGAGCAGACATCCACTGAAATCTATTTGTCATTTTTCCAATTCCTTTTGCCCAAGGTTGGGATTGATGCAGGGCCTGGGAACTGCCAGCAGGTATAGGTTATAAGGCTTGGAGAAAAGAGAACTGTGGCAGGGGAAAGGTGGAATACAGGGATGACTAAGACACACCTTGACCAGCTTTGGTCAGGCTCCTCTGAGGCTACTTCTCAACATGCTCCAACCTTCAGACTCCTGTGTCCATCTTTACAATGCCAAGATTTAGCTAAAAAATTCTGTTAGGTGAGTTTAGCAAGAATCCCCATCTTTGATAACGAATCAAATTCCTCATCCTCACTCTTGGAATCTGATCTCCCCAGCCTGCCTTCAATAAGAACGCTACCATCAGTTTAGCCAGAATCCCTCTTACCCCTGATATTTCCTCTTACTAATTTTTTCATCCACTGGTCCCCATCCTTGTCCTTGGCTATAAATCCCTACTTGTCCACACTGTATTTGGAATTGAGCTCAGTTCAGTAGTGAGTCTCTTTTCCTCTATTGCAATATTTGGTTTTTTAAAAATAAAATTTATCTTTAATTAGAGCCTAGAGCTGATTCTCTTTAACAAGGGGCAGGCAGGACATGATACCCACCAGAATTCTAGAAATGCTTGGTTTGGCTGTGACAAAACAGACTCATATGTGGGATTGAAAACCATTTATACCCAATTATCATCCAGCATGATATGGTTTGGCTGTGTCCCTACCCAAATCTCATCTTGAATTGTAGCTCCCATAATTCCAACGTGTTGCGGGAGGGACCTGGTAGGAGATACTTGAATCATGGGGTCAGTTTCCCCTATACTATTCTTGTGGTAGTGAATAAGTCTCATGAGATCTGATGGTTTTATAAGGGGAAAATCCTTTCACTTGGCTATCATTTTCTCTCTTGTCTGCTGCCATGTAAGATGTGCCTTTCACCTCCTGCCATGATTGTGAGGCCTCCTCAGCCATGTGGAACCGTGAGTCCATTAAACCTCTTTTTCTTTATAAATTACCCAGACTCAGGTATGTCTTTATCAGCAATGTGAAAAAGGACTAATACACAGCACAGTGACAATTACATATATTACTATTAAATGTGTTCAATTAACTTTCAGGACAACCCTAAACTCAGTTGAGGCGAGAGCCCTCTTCACAGTCTTGCTCTCCCACTTTGGTAATCCAATTGTAACTTTAAAAATAGAGAATGCTGCTTTCAAGCCACTTATTTGAAAGTAAGCTGTGTTACTACAGTGTCACAGTTCCCACATAGTACTGGAAGTGATTCATTTTCTTGTTAACTTGTGCTATATATACTTCAGAAAAATGAGTTGGCATTTCTAAGAATACCTGATAGAAAAGAACAGAAGTTTTTCTTTCTCTTCCTGTCATCTGAAACTCTTAAATCATAGACAGTGCAATGTGTAGGAAGCTAAAATATATACTCAAGCTCAGAAGCACCTGCCATAGCACAATTTGTCTTTTTTTTTTTTTTCTTCGTGGTATCAAATAGTTTCTCTAACTCTGAAGAAATTTTCTCTAGAAAAATATAACAGTGTTAGGACCAGGCGCATTGTCTCATGCCTGTAATCCCAACACTTCAGGAGGCCGAGGAGGGCAGATCACCTGAGGTCAGAAGTTCGAGATTAGCCTGGGTAACATGGTGAAACCCTGTCTCTACTAAAAATACAAAAATTAGCTGGGAGTGGTGGCGCATGCCTGTAATCCCAGTTACTTGGGAGGCTGAGGCAGGAGAATCACTTGAACCCAGGAGGTGGAGGTTGCAGTGAGTCGAGATCACACCATTGTACTCCAGCCTGGGCAACAGGAATGAATCTCTGTCACACACATAAATATATATATATATATATATAGAGAGAGAGAGAGAGAGAAAGAGAAAGAGAGTGTTGGATAGCCTGCAGAATGCAAACCAACAAAGAACTATTAAATACCCAAAACAGTTTCTTCTTTCCCTTGAAGCTTGTTTTTTGATCCTTTGATTGAAAACTTGGACCAGATAAAAAGGGAGCACAGAACTACAAGTCATCACCCACAAAATGTTTCATTCTCTGACTTCACAGCTATAGAGGCACCTGGGAAAGATGAAGAGAAGTAGGTAGAAGAGTGATGGTTTAAAAAAAAAAAAATCCATCCATTTAAGTAATCTGAAATGAATTAAGAGTCACATATGTTACAATACAATTCACATCCAAAAATGTTCCCTTTGTGGAAATTGTAATTATGGCATTCTGACCACAAGATTTTGTCTTGTTTAGTTTTGTTTTGGGAGCATCTCACAGGGTTAGGTTAACTAGGAACACACACTGGGAAACAACTGTACTAAGTTTTCAAGAAAGGATTATGTTCTCTGCATCATTCAGGAACAGGACTCATGCATTTCAGGAAGGTTTCCATCCCCGTCATAGTTGGCTGTATATCAAAAGTTTGTGTTCCTCTTTTGTACGGGGTAGAGTTGTTGCTAAAAAGTGGGTGAGCAGCTAGGGACTCTATTTCTGCCCGCCCCTCCCCCACCTTTGCAGCTTGATGCAGTCATGCAATTAAATCACAGCAAAGGAAGGGATGTTTACCAGCATGAGGTCCCCTCCACAATCCTTAGAGTTCTTTATTCCTCTGCTACGTGAATGTTGACATTCAGGGAAACCTTGGAAGCCTCTCATTGAAGATGGCAGAGCCCGCATCTGATTTCATCTCTGAATGATTGTATCGAGTGGAGCACTTCCCCTGATCCGACAGCAAACACGCACATGGACACATACATATGCACTACCACCACCACCACCACCTCCACTTGACCTACAACTGTGCTATACTCTTAAGTGAGCATAAAATAACTGTCTATTATGTGAAGCCCTAAAATGGCTAAAGTAAAATGAGGTTGGTATTTTGAATGGTAACTTGCAGTTAGATCTATGCTTTGGGGAGGGCAGTGCCCTAAGCCCCATGGTGATATTGATGCTGCACCTTATATTTCTAATTTGGAGCATTATTAAAATTCAATTTTCAAATTTCTCTCTTGAATAAAGATAACCCGAGGGAGCCTATAAAGGATGCTGACAGAGTGATTCCTTTCAAGTGTGATTATCTTAAGAGCTTACACTGACAGTGTTGCCCAAGACCCCTCATGCTTTAAAAGATCCTGACTTTAGTTATTTGGAAAACCCATCACACTCTCTGGATGTGCCAGATAAATTAACTTTTTGCTAGATATGCTTATTCATTTTGTAGTTGTGAAAACCTCTTGATCTCTGGAAATCTTGTTTGAACAATACTTGATTCAGCAAATGTTAATTGAGCACCTACTATGTGTCCAGAGAAGCAATCATCAAACATCAAATACACAAGAGACTTGAAAGCCATGTTCCTAGGCTAAGCTGGGAAGCCCACCACATTCATCTGCAGTGCCAGCCCTGAAGCATAGCACCTTTATCCTGACATCTGGCTGTCCCTCTACCCACTTCCCTACATCAAAGACCTGTAGTACAAGCGTAGCCTCTCCAAACAGTGCCCAGTGCTCCTGATCAGTGATTCTCCAAGTGTAGAAACAAACCAGCAACCTCAGCATCACCTGGGGACTTGTTAGAAATGCAGGTTTCAGGCCTGCACGTTTACTGTCTCCAGGCCCTCTGCATGGGGTAGCAGCATGATGCTTTCCCACAGTTGCAGAGCTAATCAGTTGGACTTCAGGTGATGGCCACCCAAGAAAGCACGCAGCCTGGTGGGACCATCTCCAGGCTGAGCCTTCTTCTCACCTGCCAGCCAAGACACACTTATTTTTAGACAAGAGCCACTCTTGGCCTAATAACCAGAAACACTCAACTTTGAACCAAGATGATAATACTATCAATAATAATAGTAGTAACAAAAATTTATCATTTATTAAGCACTTTCTGTGTGCCAAACACTGTGCTAAATGTACTTATTTACTCAATTTAATTCTCACAACAACCTTAGAAAAAAAGTGCTTTATATTGTCCCCATTTTACAAAAGAGAACACTAAGAATCAGAGAGAACCACAGTTTGGAATCCTCACTCTCTCTTTGACATACAAAGCCTTCTTCTTTTTTTTTTTTTTTTTTTTTGAGATGGAGTTTTGCTCTGGTTACCCAGGCTAGAGTGCAAATGGTGCGGTTTTGGCTCACTGAACCTCCAGGGTTCAAGTGATTCTCTCCCAAGCAGCCGAGATTATAGGCACCCGCCACTATGCCCAGCTAATTTTTGTATTTTCAGTAGAGACGGAGTTTCACCATGTTAGCCAGGCTGGTCTCAAACTTCTGGCCTCAGGTGATCCACCTGCCTCAGCCTCCCAAAGTGCTGAGCCAGTGTGCCCAGCCTAAAGCCCCCTTTCTGACATGGCATCCAGTGTGGGCAAATCTGGGGTGCATGAAAATATCAGCAGAGTGAACTTTAAAGCAAGCTCTTCAGACCTGGGTCCTTAGGTACACTAGTTTGAAGAGCTTGAAGTTGTATATAGTACCAATAGAGGCCCATATTTCATATATCTAAATATTTTAAAGTTATTGAGCACACTAGCAAATTGTTAAAGTAACCTCCTACGTTGGCAAATACACCTTCATAACAACTTGGAAGTCCAGGTTCAAATGTAGGATTCTTAGACTCCATAGCATTCTGCATTGGAACTTGATGGTGGAGGTGAAATTATTCCCAGCCATTTCATTTCTCTGCCTATCCTCGGCTCCAGACCCCACCAAGACAGCCATATGTGTTCATGTGTGGATACGGCAGTCTACATCCAGCTCTGTCTCCAAACCCCTGCAAACAACTGGCCCTTGGTTACCCCCCAGGCTTGGATGAAAGAGGAGTCCACTCCTTGGAGGACAAACTAGAATAGAAACTCATGCAGGCCCAGAGCATGATGTTTAAAGGGGCACTATGTTTCTGAGTGAGAATATCCCCCATGGTCCTGTGGGAAGGGACATAGCCAGAGGATGGCCCTACTGGGGCCGCTAAAGCGTGGATCCCAGGGCAGGCACCTTTCTTGCTTTACCTAAGGATAGTTCTGCCCCCACCCTCCCTCAGATGCACTGAGAAAAACAATTCCTATTCAAATAAGTTTGAGAAACGCTGGATATTGCACAGCCTTCTTGGAAATGTATAGTTAACATTAGTATGGTGTCTTAGCTCGGGCTAACAAAACATCATCAACTGGGTGGCTTAAAGAACAGACATTTATTTCTCACCATTCTGGGGGCTAGGAAGGTGCTGGCTGATTTCGTTCCTGATGAGGGCTCTCCTCCTGGCTTGTAGATGGCCACCTTTTCACTATGTCTTCACATTGCAAAGAGAGAGCTCTGGTCTCTCTCTTCTTATAAGAACACTCAACTCATCATGGGGGCCCCATCCTCGTGACTGCATCTAAACATCTCAAAGGCTCCACTTCCAAATACCATCATATAGGGAGTAAGAACTTCAACATATGAATTTTAGAGGGACACAAACATTTAGTCCACAACACATAGGAAAGACTCAGAGAGGTCTGATACAAAGAAGTCAGTTTGACTTTAACTCAGTATCATCCACACATATTTCTTTATGAAATTTTTTTTGGAATTTGGTGGATTTTCCAAAAAAAAAAAAAACACTAGTATTTGTGCTAAACCAGTAGAATCTTAAATCAGTCATCACCTTTGGCTCTATCCTCTCAGCCACTGTCTATTTCACCAATATGGTACCTCACTTTAGTCTCTGCTGATGGTGATAAATACCATCAATAAACCTTGTTTCTGGATTTCCTTTTCTGTCATCCTCAGACCTGTCCTCCTATTAATAGAAGCCCTAACAACTTGCACAATTCCCAGAGTACCAGTCAAGCATATTTTATTCACATTTACCAAAGTAATAACTGCAATATCACCCCATCTTAACAACCAAGCAGGTGAAACTATGATTGACTTTTAAATGCAATCACTAAGCAAGTGGCCAAAACTCTGACTTCACAGAACAGACTCAAAACAACTCTCTGAGTTCACTGTTCTTCTCTCCTTATCATTTTACTTTGCTTTTCTTTTAATTTGGACGTAAGTACAGCCTGGTGAGTAAGATTATAAATGAAAAATTCAGGAATGCAAAATTGAAAATTAGATAAAAGCTACGGTTTTCTGTAGCCTAAAATGAATTCTCCAATTTCTTTTTTTCCATTTCTCCCACCCTTTAAATTGCAGGCTGTTATGAAGAGTTACTTAGCATTTATAAAATCCAGAAGAGCAATAAGAGTAGAAGTATTGCATCAAAGCCAAGAGAAGGGTTTCATGTTGAAGAACAATCACAGTGTGTACTTTTGTTTACTAGGAAAAATATAAAGGATTCCCAGAAGGCTGGTACTAAAAGTTAGTCGCTATTAATTCCAGTTGAAGCCATCCTCACAGCTGCCCTTATTCCTCTGCTGAAAGCTCCCAAGGGTTCCAACCACGCCGTTGCTGTGGTGACTGCTGCAACCACTTGCTCATTTCAGCTAAAAAACATATTCAGGTTGTCAGCCTGTGCCACCAGCTGATTTTCGCTCAGAACATTAAGGTCACTGACATTGCCTTCACAAAGCATGTTATCAGTCGAACCTGCTGCAGTAAGAGAAAGTTGAGACAGAATTGTTGTCTAGGCCAGGAGCCAGTCAGGGTCTCAGGGGATGGCAATGTCCTTGGTCATCTCATTTAGAGTCTAATCCCCAACTTCACAGCCAGAAGGTCAGTTCCATGGGTATATGTAGGGAGAGTTGGGCTCTAGGGTGCTGATTAAGATTAATCAAATTAATGTAATAATAATATATAAACTAGAATGTTCATTATGTTTTGGTATAAAACATATTTATATATAAAATATAATCAAGAATCACAAAATATAATCAAGAGTACCAGAATTCCCATGCCCAAATTTGAATGAGAAGGTTGCTTAGTTATCTGGAAACCAAAGCCAGGGTGAAAAACAAAACTATTTTGGTGGCTGTCATCATGAAACTCAACAACTCCGCTTCACCATTTTCCAAGTTCACTGTAGTACATTTCCCTATGTAAGCCATCTTGCATTAGGACAAAAACCAACTAAGTCAGCTATATTTTTAGACGAATACAGCCATACTCTTCCTAGTTTACAGCTCGAATACTTTAATTTAGTTTTAGGTATTCTTCAGACTCCCCAGGCTCCCATTTATAAATCATTGCTTAAAATGTGTTGGTTCTGCAGATGGCTAGTGTCAGATTGACTTTTCCTAACACAGCCTTATGTTCAATTTTGGGGAAGCCTATATCAAATACAGAAAACAGTTCAATGTTTCAAATTTTAGAAAGAAAATCAGGAAGACATTGTAGAGAAAAGACTTAGTACCAGTTTGATATTGGATCTCTGGTGAGGCATTTGATTTTGAATATTTATTATCATATCCTAATATGTTCTGAAAGATGAAAGACAGTCACCATTTATGGTAGGCAGGATTCTAAGATGGCCTCCAAGATTCCCACCTCCTAATATATAGGCCCTGCTGTAGTCACATCCTCTTGAATGTGGGCAGCACCAGTGACTATGATGAGATATCACTCCCATGATCAGGTTCCTATTCAGTTGACTTTGAGTTAATTAAAAGGGAAACTAACCCGGGTGGGCCTACCTAATCTGGTGAGCCCGTTAAAAGGTAAAGCAGCAGAAAGATGCTCTATTGCTGGCCCAGAAGGAAATAAACAGCCATGCTGTGAACTGAACTGCCATTGGAAAGGGCCATGAAACATAACATTACTCCAATATTTGTGCCTCCTCATATTTCATCTCTGTCCATTCTTCCAAAGAACTTCAACTCTATATGACACAAGAAAAATAGTAAAATGTTTATACGTCATTGGAAAGAGAACGTTGAATATATGGTTGTTCTGAAAACATTTTTTAAAATGCTATACTTTGTCATATTTCCTTCCAGAAACTGCTAGATGCAGAAAAAGTTCAGGACTTACTATAACGTTGTGTCTCTACAAATAAACCTAGCTAAAACAGCATTCTGTAAAGGATGCAGTTATCTGGTATTGCCCCTTTAGACAAGTAATACCTATACGGAGACAGTGATTTTCTGAAGACAGAGTATTTGTTAATGACTGAAGCAACATTCAGAAATGTGAATGACATACATTTCACTCTGAATATATATATGTGTATGTCTATGAATAACAAAAACTAGGGAAGAGATTCTAAAATTGCTCTCCAGTTCCTCCAGAGCGTGGCTGGTTTTAGTTAAGATTGGATCCCTCTTGTTCCAAACCCAGAGATCCCCGGTTTATCTTGCCCATGCCACCCTGTCTTGTGCCCTACATGCTGGCTGGAATGCCCACTTCTTATTTCAGAGATCATGATGCTCAGTTTTTAGTCTTTGCTTATGCAGTTGACCAAGATAGCATCTTGAAGTGATGAATCCTTGTCAGTTGATTTCTGGGGAACTCTTACTTTCTTACCAAAATGCTTTACAAAATTCTAGCAGCCTTTATTTTTGTATGGCAAAAATGAAAAACAACTTCTGCTTGCCCAGGGCCATTGAGGTAGCATAATCATTCCAGAAGGGAGATAAAGTCCTAATGTCCTACCGTCTTCCATATACAGAGACTCATGAGAAAGGAAACCACACTTAAGTCTTTGATCCTATGAAAGGGAAGACTGCAGGGGCACTTTGTGTACCAAGACAGATGAGTTTAGCTAAGTGGCTTAATGAGTTATTTCTCCCAGCCCTCTGGTATGAAGCCCAGAGCTGAGTTTTGAGATAGAGGCAAAAAAAGAACCAAATTCCCTAGAGTAATATAGTGAGAGGGAAGTTGAGCTTTAGGAGTAAGAAGAGAGTTGAATAAGATAGTGAAAAATAGGTCTGTGAAGGACAGAGCCAGTGAGAAATTTACTTGAGCAGGAATGGTCAAAGAACTTGTAAGATCAGGAGCACTCAACATCGGTTTTAAGTTGTTTGCTGTGATGTAACCCCCCTCCACTGACTCAGATCAGTGGGGCTTCAGAGGAAGAAGGAATCAGGCAGTTCCTAATAGGGTGTAATGCTAGGGGGAAGGGGTGGACAACATATGCAGGGGATAACAAGCAGAGAAGCGAAAAAAGAATTGAGATGAAGCAGAAATTTTGGTTCAGAAATGACTTGAAATATAAACTCCTCAAACCATGAGAGATATTTCAAGGCTTCTGGGACACCAATCATAAGTAGAAGAGGATTTTGAACCATTTTAATTTGAAAATTAGAATGAAACAGATGCGCCACTAATGCTGGAGGACTTAGGAACTCCCAGGCAGTTGACATCAGCTGAAGCAGATGGACCCACTGTGTGATGGTGCAGCTCTCTTCCCACCTCCCTAATCTCAGCACCTGTGGCTGCATTCCTCAGCGGGGAGCAACACTCACAGTGGCAAGAGGAGGGGCATTTCAAACTTCCTTTTGTGGGAAGAACCGCTTTTGGGCTGAGACCAAAAACGTGGTGCAAGACCAAGGATGCCATGTCACCATCATTGGGTGTGCCTCTGACCGCAGAATATCAGGATCAGCTCTCCCATTTAGAGCTCATCATTCAACTGCTGCAGACCAATCAACCATCATCCAAGTTGGACTACATTAGATTGATGAGAAGAAGCTTCAATGCAGGCAGTGGAGATGAGGGGCATTAACTCTGATGTGAAAGTCCATGCAAGAGGTTTAAAAAACTCTCCCCACACGCTCATCTCAGGTAATGGATGATGTCAAAATAAACCTATTGCTCCCCTTAAGACTAGTGAGTCAAACTTTGGAATAACACCATCACACATTGCACTTCTCTTCAAACCCATCTTATCAATACCTCATACAATGTCAAACTCCTCTCCCACAAGACGCCTAGGGTTGTATTTTTTGGGCAGTAATTCTGAATAATCTTGTGCTCAAAAAAAGACTCAGATCCAGATAATACAATGATAGAAGCTCTTGCTGAATAACCTCAAACATACACAAAGCAAACTAGGCAGTAAACTTCATGAGGGCAGAGACCCTGGGTGTGTCTGGTTGGCCATCATCTCTCGGGTCTTAGCACAGTGCCTGACAAATAGCAGGCCCATGATGACTCGGCCTCTTTATGCTTCCTGAATGTCAGGATTCATTGGCGCGGTCTGGTCTCTAGTCTTCTGGCTGTCTCTGTCTCTCTGAATATGCCCAGGACAAAAGGCTACACAGCTGCCCTGGGCTGTTGAGTCATCTTCCTATCAGGAAATTGTTTCTGCCTTAGCTAAATAGGTAGGCAATTTTCTGTCCATTTCAGACAGAAAACCTAAGTTTAAAAAAGATTAAGTGAACAGCTCAAGGTTATATGCAAAGTCTGGCCCAGTTAGGAATAGAACCCAAGTGGTTCCTAACATTCAATCCTATGGTTACTTTTGTAGAGGTGCCTCTCTTTGTAATTTACAGATATTGTTCCCAAATTGCTCACTGAAAATTCTGCCTAAATATTGAAGGTAAAACAGCTTTATGTGTCCAATAGAGAGAGAGAATATACATAAAAAGAAAATTTTCCCACATGAGGAATGAATCACTGTAAAGAACATTTGTTCAGTTGTCTCCTTATAAAATGAGAGCATTCCTCCCGGCTGCCACAAAATCCGAATGCTCCATTTTGTTACTAAACACTCCTTCTAACACCAAGCCAAAAATAAGTCACAATGTTAATGCAAACATCTTGCAAGCCAAATAAAAGGACTTGTGCCAAATTTATCAGAGTTAGAGGGAAATTGTGTCAGACCTGTCTATGAGAAACTTTCTATTAGATCACCAGTCAATAGGATACCAGCATCTGCTGCTCCTGACTGAAAGACATGAGTAATAACAGACAGCTTTAGAAAATACATTTTTCTTCCATAGTTAGCAATGCATGACTCACTAGAACTCTCCAGACACTATACTGCATGAATGACTCAAAATGCTACCAAGGACAGAGCACAATCAGTTCTCTCTTCCTGTGCCAGGATTTCTCGTTCCAATTATACTGATTCGTTAGTTTACTTCAAAGACAGAAAATCTTGGTCCATTATCTTTCCTCTTTCAAAGACAGTCATGTATATTTTAATATAAAGACAATTATTAGGGTGCTACAGGAAAATAGAGACTAAACATAATAGCGAATGCTGAAAGCAGTCTTTGATTGGTTCAACTCTCATCATTTGGGAGACTGGGTTGGGCAATGACCATGGTTAAGTTTCTTCTGGAAGACTACCAATGAGAAGAGGTTATTGCAATACAAGAAATATCATATTGTGTCACACCAAGAGCCTGCTCATCCAAATCTTCAGTAGCTGATAGTGGTATCAAGGATATTTTGAGAAATATTTCAGTAGTTACTCTCCACGACAGAGGCCTTGTTTCTTTCAAATAACTGTTTTCCTCAATAATTGCAAAAGCCTCCTAATGAAAGTGCACACTTCTAGGCTCTTTCCTTTTCATTCTATTCTTGACATTCCATCTCTAGATTAATGTTATTGAAGGATAATTCTGATAATGACATCAGCATAGCACAGTGACTAAGAGAACCGGTCTTGGAATTAGGCCACCCAGCCACCAATTAATTTTTTTTTTTTTTTTTGAGATGGAGTCTTGCTCTGTTGCCCAGGCTAGAGTGCAGTGGTGCGATCTCGGCTCACTGCAACTTCTGCCTCCCCAGTTCAAGCGATTCTCCTGCCTCAGCCTCCCGAGTAGCTGGGACTACAGGCATCTGCCCCCACACCCGGCAAATTTTTGTAGTTTTAGTAGAGATGGAGTTTCGCCATGTTGGCCAGGCTGGTCTCAAACTCCTGACCTCAAGTGATCCGTCTGCCTCAGCCTCCCAAAGTGCTGGGATTACAGGAGTGAGCCACCACACTTGGTCATCACCAGTTACGTTTTCAACCTCTCCATGCCTCAGTTTTCTTATCTGTGACATGGAGTTTGTGAGATGCTTGAATAACTTTTAACTTTGTGTTAAAAATGAGTATGTAAGCAAACAGAGCATTCATGGTTAAGAGAATAAGTTCTAGAATGACATTTGGGGTTAAAAGTGTTGGTTCTGCCATTTAACTGTCTGCAAGACTGAACTAGTTACCTAATTCTGTATAGCAAATCAACCCCAAAACTTTCTGGCTTATGACAGCAATAATTATTTCTTTTTATCTTCCACAGTTTCTGTAGGTCAGATTTGGGGAGCAGCTTGGCTGGGTGGTCTTGGGCACAAGGTCTCTCATGAGGTTGCAGTCAGATGTTTGCTAGGGCTACAGTCATCTGAAAGTTAGACTGGGGTTGGAAGATCTACATTTAAGGCAGCTTACTCACATGACAAGTTGGTGGAGGTAATGGGCAGGGAGATTAATTTCCTTTCACATGGGCCTCTCCACAGGTTACTCGAGTGTTCTGATGACATGGCAACTGGCTTACCCCACAGTGACCCAGGAAAGCAAAGCAGCTCCAATGCCTTTATGGCTTCACCTTGCAATTTATATCCCATCAACTCTGCTATGTTCTACTGGTCACACTGTCCACCCCAGATTTAATGTAAAAGGGGACTACTCAAGGCACTAACACCAGAAGGTGAAAATCACTGGCAGTTATCTTGGAAAATGACTACCACAAAGATATTGAGCGAGCTATTTTTAGCTCTTTAAACCTTAGTCTCCTTATTTGCCAAATACAGACAATAACAATATGCTTATTTCATAGAGTTGTTATGAGAATTGACAAGATGATACATGTAAAGTACTCGGTACTTACTAATTACTCAAAAAATATTACTTCTTATTATTTTAATTCAGTAATAATCAAACTATTCCAGGGGCTGCCATGAGGAAAAGGGTTTCACTTCCGGGGAGCAGATAAAACTGTAAATCTTTCCCATCTTCTGCCTCATTCTTACTTCTTTCAGTTGACTTCATTTTGTCTCATATGTATTAGGCTTCCTCATAAGATTTTCATTTGAAGAAAGGATTATTCAGCTTTTTAAAAAAGTAAACTACTATTTTTTATAAAAACAGTGTTATTGATCATTATTTATTTCAAGCAGTAAGAAATTTAGTAAAGATAAATGTGTGAATATATCTATATAATTTCTATATAGATAACATTACCTAGCTAATAGCGATATAGTTTGGCTGGAAAGCAGAGAATATCAGATTGCATAAGAGACCACCTAGTCCAGTGTTAAAACCCTTAAGGCTATTAAACCACTTCCACAGCAGTCAGATGGAAGACCTGACATTTGAGGTTGTTGGGTGAATGTATTAAGTAAACTCTGGCACATCCCAAAAGTTGATTCATTCACCATGGTATGTACTCAAGCACCTATTTTGTGTGTGCTCTTGTCTAACTGCTGGGTATATATTAGTGAACAAGATGAATAAACTTCCAGTTTCCATTGAACTTTCATTTTGTGAAGGAAAAGACAAGGAATAAACATTTAAATGAACACTGTAATTGCAGGCAGTGATAAATGCTTTAACAATGAAAAACAATGATGTGGTAAAGTGATCAAGCAGTTGGAGGACTGGTTTAACTAGGATGGTCAAGGCAGTATTCTACAAGAAGATGACATTTGAGCTGAATTTTGAACAACGACAAGGAATCAGCCATATCAGCAATTGACAGAGGAATTCCTAGATATGGACTAATATGGCACCTTAGGAAGACTGAGCCATCAGGTGACCTCATTCCAATGGAAATCTTACTATTTACCAAAGTTACTGAAATTTGGTTTGAAAGATATTCTGAATAGACTTCTTTCCCTTTGATGATGTATCTTCATAAAGACATTTGGTTAAAGTTGCTGATCAGAGCCAATATTTCTGACAAAAAAAAAATGGAATTGCCAATAGATGGTGTGACTGAGACCAATGCCTCCAAGTTAAAAACCAGTTCAATCTGGGCCACTTTGAAAATATCCTAGGATATCTGAAGGATCAACTTAAGCCTATTCTTCATGGGCTTAAGTTGAAAACAGAAGTCAACACATAGAGGACCCAAGTATAGAACAGATAACATGCATTCTTGTCTAGTTTCCCTAAGATTTTTCAACCTTCTTTTCACCACCAACCTACACACTTAGAAAAGAGGGGAAGGGGTGTCAAGGGAGAGAAATAAATGAAACATAAAAGACTTCAGGAGGAAAGGAGTAACTACAAAGTAAAACCAAATCTGGGAGGCTTACGCGGGCAGATTGCTTGAGCCCAAGAGTTAGAAACAAGCTTGGGCAATATAGGGAAAGCCCATCTCTACAAAAAATACAAAAAATTAGCCAGGTGTGGTGGCATGAATCTGGAGTCACAGCTATTTAGGAGGCTGAGGTGGGAGGATCACTTGAGCCTGGGAAGTAGAGGCTGTAGTGAGCCGTGAGGGTGCCACTGAACTCCACTTTGGGCAACAGAGTGAGACTTCGTCTCGATGAAAAAAAAAAAAATCAAATCACATTAGAGTTGGAAGAGACCTTAGAGATGGTCCTGTCCAACCCCCTCAGGTTATATGTGCGCAAACCAAGGCTGAAAGAAATTAGTGTATACTTCTCAAAAGTACACAGTCAATAGCTAAGCGGCACCCCGACACAACAACGGGAAGAAGGGATGGTAGGGGTGTTCCCTTACTTCCCACACAGCCTCAGCTTCATATAGGTGAACAAGGGCCTCTCCATCCTGAATTCAGGGAATGCTCCACCCCCACTTCCCACTCTCAGCAGGTAAAATGCCGTAATCTGTAGAAGAATTGAGTTTGAATTCCTGTGAAACATCTACGTAGAGATTGCCCAGGAAGCCATTGGACATAAGGATAGATAACTTAGGAGCGAGATCTGGGCAAAACTGTGGATTCATGAGTCATCAGTATACAGCTGAAGATAGGTCCAATTACAGTACTTCCTGTTTTTACATGATGAATCTGAGACCCAGAAATGTGATGTAACTTGACTGGGGCCACATTAGTAGGCACAGAGCAGGGATTTAGACCCTAGTCTTCCTGACTCCCATATCTGTGCCCCTTCCAAGAGGGCTTGCTGATGTAACTATGTGCTCTGATGAGGAGTGGTAGGATGGTGTTACCACAGAGCCATGCTCTTTTAATTTCAATTGCATATTTCTATTTCTAATATATAGCTAAATATAAATATGTCTAACGTGGGTGGCTATATACATTTTGCAGCTTATGCAGCCACCAAATTGCCTACTGGCAGGCAACCAGCCACTCACCCTTGTCCTTTGGGTATGATTCCAACAAGAAACTCTGTAAAGCTGAGAGAAATCTTTTTTTTTTTTTTTTTTTTTTTTTTTTTTTTGAGACGGAGTCTTGCTCTGTCACCCAGGCTGGAGTGCAGTGGCCGGATCTCAGCTCACTGCAAGCTGCGCCTCCCGGGTTTACGCCATTCTCCTGCCTCAGCCTCCCGAGTAGCTGGGACTACAGGCGCCCGCCACCTCGCCCGGCTAGTTTTTTGGTATTTTTTAGTAGAGACGGGGTTTCACCGTGTTAGCCGGGATCGTCTCTCGATCTCCTGGCCTCGTGATCCGCCCGTCTCGGCCTCCCAAAGTGCTGGGATTACAGGCTTGAGCCACCGCGCCCGGCCAAGCTGAGAGAAATCTCAAATGCCTTCCAGATAGTCCTTTCCGGGTCCTGTAATCTAACCAAAAGAGTGCAAGATGCCTGCCAGGTACTGTAATTGGGCCTATCTTTAGCTATTGACTGATGACTTCTTTTATACGACCCTGGTGACTCCTGACTGTGCTACCCAAGGAGACTGTGTGGAAGGAAGCAGCAGACATCAGTGTGTCCATTGCACCAAGACTGGAAGCCCAATCAGTGATTTCTGTAGCAATTTCTGAAGTTGCTGAGCAAGTGGATTGAGAGATTTTAAGATAACTCTATACTGAGTATCAAACAAGGACCAGAAAAGACCTAAGAGTGAATTACTCATTTCAGCTGTATTATTTTATGGTCTTTAGGATACAATGGAAAACAATGGAAGCTCCACAGCTATTAATTAAAAACTTTGGGGGCGCCACCAAGAACTTCCCAGGTACATAATTGTTGGTCCACTGTTCACCCTTCCTTGTTCAAAAAGGATTTCCTGAGCACCTTCTCTGATGCTTGCCCTCCCTCCCTACAATCTTTTGGTCCTCTCTTTTCTGTTTCTTTGCTTCAAGTATAAGGTGCTTTTCCCCATATCTTTATTTTTTTTATTATTTTATTTTATTATTTTTTTGAGATGGAGTCTCGCTATGTCACTCAGGCTGCAATGCAGTGGCACGATCTCGACTCACTGCAACCTCCACCTCCTGGGTTCAAGTGAGTCTCCTGCCTCAGCCTCCCGAGTACCTGGGATTACAGGTGCCCACCACCATGCCCAGCTAATTTTTGTATTTTTAATAGAAATGGGGATTCACTATGTTAGCCAGGATGGTCTCGATCTCCTGACCTCGTGATCCCCCCACCTTGGCCTCCCAAAGTGCTGGGATTACAGGTGTGAGCCATGGTGCCCAGCTCCCCAGACCTTTCAGTATTAGCCTAAGACCCAAAGGGTGATAAATTTATCACTGCTAACACCTTTATTTCTCCTGCAACTCTCAGACACCCTGCTTGCTATGATACTACATTCCTCTTGTTCATTTCCTGCCTTTCTGATGGCTCTTCTCTGCTCCTGTCATCAACAACCTTTCTTTATGCCCTTTCTATAGGACATTTCCCAAGGTTGTTGCATTGGGTCTATTTTCTGAAATTCCTACACTTAATTCCTTGGTGATCTCATCAATTTTGCCCCTGCCCCAACCCAGCTTTAACTATTTGAGGATGACTTCCAAATCCACATCTTCAGTCCTGACCTTCAAGTCATATACATTTACTAATGCCTGATAAATAATTCTACTGAAAAGTTCTACCAGCCCCTTTAACTTAAAAACAAGACTTCTTTATTGTTGATAATAGACTATCACGCTTCTACCCATCCAGACTTGAAACCTTAGAGCCATGGCACCATTCGTTTTAATCTTAATCTCCTGAGTTCACTGTGTAGAGAATAGTATCAACTTCTTAGATAAATTCACAGCTCTACATCTATCTTTCCTACCCTTATCTTTACACTTAATCCAGTCTCAACCTCTCTTTCTTGCCTCACCACTCGCATTTCTCTCTTCCCTCCTACCCTAATCCTTTCACCCTACTCTTCCACTTGTCTTGTACCTTGGATTATATTACTCCTATCTCTTTCATTCCAATATCTTTCCCTTCCCCTTAAAGAGCATTTCTTATCTCTAACTGATAAGATAGGACCCATTCTCAGACCCATCTCCAGTACCATATACCCAGAAATAGTAAGTTTCCTCCAGTGTGCAGCCACCTGTGAGAGAAGATGCCTTTCATGTCCAAATGCCTTCTCTCTCACTCTCCAAGTTAATCTACCACTTGCCCTGGAAATTCTACTTCCTTAATGCTTCTTAAACCCATCCATTTTCCTTTATCTCCTTTATAATACTTTTGTCCAAGTCACTACTGTTTTCACCTAGGCTACTCACATGGCCTTCTGACTGACCTCCTGGGTCCTCTTTTGCCCGTCTCCAGTTTGTGCCACACAATACATGTTTTTAGAACATGACTCAAGTCAGGCCTCCCCTTCAGTGCCTCCCCATAGTGCCCAAACCCTCAAGCCCTTGGTACATTGGATTCTGCCTGCGTCTCCAGCCTCTTCAGCACTTTTTTAAAAGACAGCATCTTTCTCTGTCACGCAAGCTGATGTGTGGTGGTGGGATCATAGCTTATTGCAGCCTCAAACTTCTGGGCTCAAGTGACCATCTCACCTCAGCCTCCCGAGTAGCTAAGACTTCAGGCAATGTCATGCCCAGCTATTTATTATTATTTTCAGTAGAGATGGGGTCCCACTATGTTGTGCAGGTTGGTCTCAAACTCCTGGTCTCAGGTGATCCTCCTGCCTAGGCCTCCCAAAGCATTGGGATTACAGACGTAAGCCACCATGCCCAGCCTCAGCTTTTTTTCAGTCAGCACCATGCCCATTCCTACTATGGGACACTCATACCTTCTGTTCTCTCTGCCTAAAATTCTCTCCTTCCATTCTGCTCTCCTAACCTTCAGAACACATCTCAAATATTCCTCCTTTTGAAAAGCCTTCCAAGCCTATATTCCCCTATCTGTCAATGGTACTGTGTGTGTACTTTCCCTTCATGGCAATTCTCTCAGTTAATTACAGATGATAGCTAGAGACTTACAATGGGGTTATGTCCCAATAAACTCATCCTAAATTTAAAATGCCATAAGTTGAAAATGCACTTAATACATCTAACTTATTGAACATCATAGCTTTGCCTAGCCTACCTTAAAGGTACTCGGAAAATGTATATTACAAAATTATCTAACAGAAGGCCAATTTTAAAATAGAGTGTTGAGTATCTCATGTAATTTGTTGAATACTGTACTGATACTGAAAAAGAAAATTATTATATGAGTACTCTAAGTACAATTTCTACTAAATGGCTATCACTTTAGCACCACTATAAAGTAAAAAATTCGTAAGTTTAATCATCATAAATTGGGGACCATCTGTATTTTACTATATATTTCTATTACTTGATTCATGTCTGTCTCCCCCACTAGATTAAATGTTCCACGAAGAAAAAGGCTATATCTGACAAGCGTATCATTTTGTCTAAGCTTTTGTTCCGAGTTTCCAACAATGTCTGGAGATAGTAAAAGCTACCCAATAGATACCTGTTCATTGAATGGGTGAATTGTTATTCTCTGCCCTCATATTTCCTAAGTAAAAAAGAACTCTTTCTTTGTACCTATTTCCTTCTGGTAATATTAACTATGGTTTTCTGAAAATAAAAGTGAGAAATTTTAACCCACTTTGTTTAACAAGTCCTATGTGTATAACAACAGCCATAATTCCATGCTTCAGCTTCTTTTTGAAAAAAGTATTAATGGGTACAAAAACTGGCAAAGAAAGGGAAAATATAGGTGGGTGTAAATGAGGTTAAGGAAAGTACATGTTTTGACTCCACAGCAGAAAAAAAGTCATTTATATGTCTTTCCTTCATCCCACCCAGCACTGGGTTTCAGAAATTGGAACCAAACTAGGAACTAATAAATGTGATGCTCATAGGTCACAATGACAATGTTTTTAAAGTGCTTCTTTCTCCACTCAACCAATTTATTTTAAAGCTCTTCCTGAAAATGATTTATTCAGGGTTTAAACTAAAAAGTTTCAAAATATTTTTACCTCTGACACTTAGATGAAAACCAAAGATAAGAGTAAAAGTGACATTGAGTTAGGGAAAATATTCAATGCAAATACAAATGCATTGTCCTTCCTTACATGTGACTGTAATGAGCAAAGGTACATGCTCAAAATTCTGTGTGTAAACATTTCTGTTCAGCTGTGTTGAATTCCACTGATAAGACTGAGAGGACGTGAGGTGATGAAGAAGTGGGGAGAAATGGTAAGACCCCCAGACTAGAAAGCAGAAAACCAATATTCTAGTTCCACCACTTAATAGCCATTTGACAAAGCATTTAACTTCTCTGTGCCCAAATTTCAGGAATTATAAACTGGCAATGATAGAGCTTTGGTTCAGGAGAGCTGACTAACATCACATGGGTTAACAATAAAGGTGTATGACAGGGGACACATCCATAATAGTAGTGAGCACTGAAGTTGTTAAAATAACTTCATGTTGAGGCAGAAAGTCACTACCCAGGACCCTTACAGAAGATGGCAATAGAGATAAGAGTTGGAATTGTTCCTCCCTCTGGGACTCAGGATTGATCCAAGCATATTCCGAGAGCAGTAGTGGGCTGAGGATGACAGTAAGCACAATTAATTAAATATCCTCTATTGAAATAACTATGCCAGATTTTTCTCCCTCTTTATGAACCCCACATGCCCAAAGAGGCTGGCAAAAATGGAATTGGCAGAGGAAAGTCATACTAGCTCCCCATGATAATGATCTAGCACTGTATTCGTAAATACAAATGAAAAGCCAAGAATTCCTTCCATTTGTGTAAAAATACTGCAATGGTTCAAAAGAGAGGGACCAAAATAGAGGTAAAATTGTAAAAACCTTCCAGAAAACAGAGTATAATTTTTAAAAAATGTTTAAAGAAAACCAAGAGAACAAAAAGTTAAGGAATATGGAAGATAAATCTAGGAGAGATATTGTGCATCTAATAGGAATTCTGGAAGGAGAACACAGGAGCTTTAACAATTAAAGATATAATTGAAGAAAATGTCCTAGAGCTGAAGAAATGTGGAGTTCTCAGATTGAAAGAGGTTACTGAGTGCCCTTATGGATGAAATTTCAAAAAACCCAAAAGTAAAAAAAGCTAAAAACTTCTGGGGAACAATAATAGATTCCCTACTTACCTCACCGCTCAAAAGAATCTGAGTATTTCACCTCTCAAAAGAATCAGACTGACATTGGATTTGCCATCAGCAATCTTAGAAACTAAAATACAACAGAGAATTGCTTTTGAGGAATGAGGGTAAGTTATTTTGAGGCTACAGTTACATGTTTGGCCAAGTTATATCATAAAGTTAGTGTAAACAGATTTTCAGAATCATTATGACTCAAAAAATCTGCCCCCATTTCACAATTTTTGTGAAAATTGCTTTAAATTTCACTTACATGTTGTTAACACAAAAAGGAACCCAAGAAAGAGGAAGATATATAATATGTTTGTCAATCTAACCCAGGAGAAGGAAGTAATTAAGGAAATCTCAATATTTTAGATGCATAGTATACCTAAGGAGCAATTGATACAAACTTCATCAGGAAATCAGGATTCTAAAAAAAATAAAAATAAAAAATGCATTCAAGAAGATAGAAAATTCCTTCTAAAAACACAGAAAGGTTAATATATATATCTCTATATAAATACATACTAATATGCATGCACTAATACATACTAATACTAATAACACTATATTAAATATATCTCTATATGATTAAATATAATACACATATATTTAATATAATCATTAGTGTTTTGATGAAAACATGATATTCTATCTGTCGACAAGTATCTTAGGTTGGGTTCCCTAGCAGAGCTTGAGAAGAGGATTCTTTTACAAGTGATTTATTGAGGAAGTGCTCTTTGGAAAAGGGGGATGATGGAAACAATAAAGAACAGGGAGAAAGCTAAGCAGGAACATGGCTCAACTGAATATTAGCTGTACTCTGACTCCACAGGGCACTAGGGATCACAAATTGCACCAGAGAAAAGGTCTCATCTTGAGGCAAGCTGCTCTATTGCACCACGTGTCAGTCAGTCAGCCAGCAGCCGGCTTGTGTGGGAAGGAGTAACTTCCCCAGTGAGGCAGCTTCCTTTAGCCCAAGGGCAATTCTTTAAAAAACTGGTCAGCTATAAGCTATCAGATGCCAACACTTAACTGCAGTGAGGCATGCCTGCAGAGTGAAACAACAGCATTCGTTATAACAAAAAAGAAAAGCCAGGCAATTTAAAATACCAGGTGAAACAAAAAGCTGTATGAGAAATCCAGAGGTCCAAATGTGAAGCAAATTGTAGCATAATTTCGAACAATCAATATTACTTGAGAAAGTTTATCTCATTTGATTTTGATGGTTAAAATATTCTCCTTTGAATTTCATAGGTTCAGTTATAACATACATTTCCTCCATGAATCACTAATTAGACTTATAGTAAATAATAATTTCATAATCACACTAACATAAGCCTGTTTTAAGTTTGTAAAATCAACTTGTGAAAAAAACCACGTAAGACTTAGTCATAGCCATAGGACAGAAGGCAAAATGTAAAAACCTTAGCAATATCAAAGTAATGGTAGAGTTGAAAGAAGTTGGAAATAAAAAGGGGAGATATGAGGTAGAGGAAAGTATAAGAATAAAAATTATTTATCTTCCATAAATGGAGTTAATATATATATTTTTTCTAAAGTTAAGACATCAAGAAATACAGATTTAAGTTCTATGTTACTTAATATTATAAAGATTTCTAATGAAAGAACTACAAAATAAATATATAGACAGCAAAAATTAGAAGGAGAGAGAAAGATAATATAAATAAGTTAAATTTCTCATCTTTCATGGAAATGAATCAATAGATTCTACCTAAGGCTGATAAATCAAGAAATGACACATAATGATATCATTTGATGTTATGGAGATAAATGCCAAAAGAGGTAAAGTTAGAAACAGTTGAAAATGGCTACCTCTGAAGGGTGGTGTAGAGAGGAGTGAGGAAACAGTAAACTTTTCTTTTTAATTTTGTAAACTTCTTATTATGGGATTTTTTGTCTGTCCTCCACATGTATTACTTTAGTAGAACTAATAAAAATGACAATAAGAATACTTTCCAACCTATCTCATCAGGTAATTAAGAGAATTAATTAAGATAATGTATAGGAAGGCACTCTGAAAACTGTTAAGTGCTAAGATAAATGTGAAGTATTGTTAAGAGGGCAGTCATAGGCAGTTCAAAATAGGGGGAAGGAATGTGGCGCTTTTCTTGATCAAGCCACTTTTTCCAAGGTGCCAAGATCCAAACTGAAAAGGAAGCTGTCTCCAAAAGGCTGACTGCAAGATATCTGAAGGAATAAATGTGCTGAGAGAAAGTATTTGGAAGGGAATGACAACAAGAAATTTTAAATAGTAAGTGTCGAGGTAGAATATTGGGTTCCCATAAAATTCTTTCTCCAAACCAAAAACACTGTGAGGAGCTAAACAGCAACAGTGATACCATCATCTTAGAAAATGCCAAAGCAGAAACATTTCTTGTTAAAATATAAACTTATCACATCCTTACATCTGAAACCATTTTCAGAGACTTTTGTAAACAGTCTCATAATTAGCATCCCACATGTTTTAGGAATACTGTGTCCTCATAACTTCTTAATTAGACAGCTCTAATCAATAGTCTTGTTAGGGCTTTGAAATAAAATTGTTGATTCATGCCTCTGTCTCCTTTGCAAGAAAGGAAATTTCTCAATTTCTCAGAACAAAAAACCATCTCTCATATTATGTTCTCGCTCTACTGCCTACCTCAGAGCCTCCTAGCACATAGTAGGTGCTCAATGAAGTTTTGCTAAATGGATGGATAGGTGGACGGACGGATGGATAGATGGATGGATGGATGGATGGATGGATGGATGGATGGATGGATGGGTGGATGGATGAAATAACATAGAAAAAATGCTTTTTTATTCTGTAAAGCAAGCCCTTGGTTTGTCCATAACGTGCAATAAAAGTCTGGGGACTGTCTCAGCCGTCATTCTTCTGTTAGCATGTAGCAATAGGGGAGGAAATTGACCCTTCGATAACATTGTCCACTTGAGCACTTTGGATAGAACAACTGCATGGTCTGTCCTTTCTTGAGACATTTCATGAACATGGGCTTTAGCCTCCAGTGCAGGTGGGTTCAAATCCCATTCTCCTGGTTAGAGTCTGTGTGACCTTGGGCAAGTTTCTTAACATTTACACAATAGTAACAACCAGCAACTAACAGGTACTTATGGAGAATATACTATTCAAATACTGTGTTGTGTGCCTGCTTCCTCAGAGACTCATCTGAAAAATGAAAGTAAGGGTATCTACCTCAGAGCGTTGTGAAAGTAACTTACTGAAATAATGTATGCAAAGCTCTCAACACATAGTAAATTTTCATTAAATGGCTATTATTATTATCATCCTCATCATCATCAACGTGCAACTCCTGTTACTGAGTGACCATTTTAAGCAGTCACTGTTTGCAGACCTGGGTCAAAAAAGATAAGCAAAACAAGGAGCTCACACTCCAGCAGGGGACATAAACAAGCTGCTGGGCCACATTACTCTGTGTCCCTCTCCATGTGCTTCATGCACAAGCTCATCTAACAAAGTATCCCTCTTGGGCCAAATTTTCCCTCCTGGATACCTATTAAGCTACTGCCAGCAAGAGAAGATACATATGGTAGGAAGGTGAGTTACAGAGGTCCTTGTACTGAATTATTTGTGAACGTTCTTCTCTCCCTCCTCAACATATCCAGGGGCCATGATTGACCTCTGTTCCTCCATAGTCCCTACATGTGTGTCCCATAGAGTACTAGATGAATATTGCTTGATGGCCCTAAATTAGTTAAGGCAAGAGACTGAACCATGGGGAACAATCCAGAAAGAGGTGATAAAAGCCGGCTCTGGACTCAGTAATTCACAATGAAAGTGGCATGAGAATCCTGTAAGTCTGAAGGAGTCATGATCTGATGATGGGCACAGAGGTTCTGGGTATTCCAGCGCCCCCAGACTGTCTGCAGACAAAAAAGCCAGAAGCAGCTTCTTATTTAAACCATCAGGTTTTCGGTCATGCAGTGTTGGCTCAGACATACCAGACCACACCTGGGAATTCATGACCAAGCCTGAGGATACACAGACAAACAGGGAAGTGAGCCCTTCATTGGAGCCTCCACTAAAGGCACCACTTTTAAGGTGTGTAGGGGGGAAGAAAAGACCCATTTCCACCCCTACAACTCTTGAATTCCCTTCTTGCTGGTTGTCACAGTCTTATCATTTTTTGGAGTATGTGATATGGCAAGGAGAATAGCGACACCTTCCCACTGGAGTCACCTCAGTTATGCGCTTTTTCTAAAAATTGCATGACAAATATTTTCTCTCTCATCATTTTCTTGAACTCAGAGGGTTTTTTTTTTATTTTTATTTTTTCCAGAAAGGAGGATGGCACGAAAAACTTGGCAATAGATTAACATCATTTTATACCCAGATTCAGTTTCTTATATCATAAATGTTTTATCTTTAGAATGTCATTTTGGAAGAAAGATTGAAAAGACTCTCTGAGAGATTGTGCAAAAATTTTGTGAGTCTGTGAATTACAGAGAGTGCATATAATTCTGTGAATTATAGAGAGTGTCCTTCCCCTTGAGTTTATTTCTGAGCCAGGCTGGAATTCAACATGATCACGTTTTCCACATCTCTGCTTGGCGTACTTCCTTCAGACCCTTATCACACAAGTTCAGTATCAATGTCCCCTGATTTTCCAGCACCCCCACTGGTTAAACAACAAGGATCATTTTCCCTGGCCCTGTAATGATTTTGCAGTAAAGGAAGGAATTGATTTCAGGGCTATGACTCAGGGCTTGGTAAAATATTGGCCAAGAAGTGGGTGTAAGCAGCCACTAGCACTCTGGAGATTTCCGTACCTTGTTAGCGGCTAAAAATACTCATGTAACCAATTATGCTAATTTCAAGAAAACATCTAAGTATTTGAGTACTTAGCACTTTCTTCTTAGGAATCTTTAAAGGATTAAGTAGCTTGCTGTATTAATATTCTTCCTTCAGTCATTTTGTGGAGAAGAAAGTAGGCTGATATAATTAATAAGGAGGGCTTTTTCTTTGCAAGCCTACTGTGTGTCTATCACTGTGCAGGAGAGTAAACAAAAGGAGAGTAAGAACTGATTCATGCCTTCTAGATATTTATAGCCTAGGTCAGGGGGCTGGAAACATTCATTCATTAAGCAAAGCACCCCAAAGGAGTGGTTCAGGTGGCCAGTGCCACCGAGGCTCAAGAATGAAGGTGACATGTCCCATGGAGCAGGAGGGAAGATTGTGATGGAGAAGGGGCATCATAGCAGCCAAGCACAGGCCACGCTGGGTCACTGAGACCTCCAGAGCCTACAGCCACTGGTCCTGACCTGCCACCTCCAGAGATAGGAGGGAATTTGCTGCAGGGCCTCTGACTCCTGGCTCTCCTTTCTTCTTCCACGTGGAAAGAGTCACCAGATGTTTTCTGCTTCAGGCTGCAACACAGGATCTAATTCAGGAGGGACAAGTTTGTTATCCCTCAGACCTCCCTGCCCACACTTGAAATCCTAAACACAGTGCTGAAGAGCCTCAGTGACCTTGCCCCCGTCTGCCTGTCCAGATGTTCTCAACAACATGCCTCCCAATGATTGTGTGCTTCAAAACCAGATCCTTAAAACCTACCCTGTGCTTTATCCACCCTATGCTTCCTCTGTTACTGTCCTCTCTACCCAGAAGAGCCTTCCTTGCCATCTTTCCCTGTGGAGACCACACTTATCCTCAAATTCCACCTTCGATATTCTATCTTTACAAAATCTTCCCTGACCCAACCCCTAAACCACTGGCTGCCTGGTTGAAAATAATCTCACTCCACCAATTATCCCAATAGCCCTTTGTTTGTAGCTTATATCACTCTTCACATTATACTCCATACCGAATTCTCACGAATGTCCCTTTCTCCCCACCAAATTCTTTGAGAGACAAGAAAATGCCTTTCACATCCCTGCCCTCAATTTCCTAGCATGTTTCTACCAAAAAGTACTAAGTAAATATTTGTTATGTGGCCCTAAATTAGTCAAGGTAAGACACTGAGCAATGGAGGACCACCAAAAAGAGGTGACAGTGGTCGCTCTGGGCTCAGTAATCAACAATGAAAATGGCAGGGAAATCCCCTAGGCCTGAGGGTGGAAGTAACAGGCTAGAGTCAGCTGTGCTACTTCCTAGCTCTGTTATTTTGACCAAATTGTTTAAACTTTTTGGATTTCAGTTTCTTCCTCGTGAAATAGACACAGCAGCACCTCTTTGAGTTCTGGTGAGTCAAGATGAAGCATGAAGTTTAGGTGAACTAGCCCAAGTGTGAACTCTTATCATCTATGACTCTAGGTCGGGGGTGGGACGGGGGGGTTCATGTGTCCTTCGAGTTGCCCACAACTTGGGGGATGTTTGTTAAATGAGCATTCTTCAGACCTTTGTTATTTGAGGCAAGGGGGTATTGTTTTAGACTGTAGAGGCAGAGGTGTTGACCTCATCCCATTTCTTAGTCCCATATATCATTCTCATATATCACTATATCCTATTCTCACTCCTCTCTTTGCCCCATATTTTGTGTGCCTCCTTATGAAATCTGTATTATTGTTTTGTATTCATGTATTTTTAATTTACTCAAGTGTAGTGTGCTAAATATTACATTCTATTTTCTACTTTTTCTCACTTAGCACCCGTTTTAACATCAACCCATATTGTTTTGCATGTATTTGATTCATCTTACCCATCATTTTCCCAGGTATAGGTGCTAGATGGCTTGCAATTTATCAAAAATATTGCCACAGAGAATATTCTTAGTCATGCTCCTTGATGAACTTAACGTAAAAATTTCTCTGAGATATACCTGGAAACATAGCATCTGCATTTTAGGTAGGGGGATCATACACCCCAGCTTACCCAGGACGGCCCATGAATAGTTAACAATACTCATTGCTGAGTCATCCTAGGCAAAGGACATGCTACCTAATTGGAATAAGTACTGCCAGCTTCCCTTCAGCAATAGTTATCAACTTTGCATGTTGGAATCATTTGGGGAGCTTTAAAAAAATACTGCTGCCTGGGTTCCATTCCCAGCGATTCTGATGTAATTAGTCTGAGGGTGGCTTGAGCAACAGGATTTTTAAAACTCCAGAAAATCCTAATAGGCACCCACTATTGAGAACTCTGCTCCACCAAACGGTCTTTACCAATCTACTCTCCCATCCGGAAGGTTTTCATACACCCACGTGGCATTACCCAACTGAAAGCATTTTGTAAAATGTAACTCTCTAAAAATCAGGTTTTACTACAACTTGTTCAGTTGGCCATGCCAAGGCTTCAGTGACTCACTCTGATTTAAGATGCTGCTTGCCAGTGTGATATTTCACATTAGCAATGATTCTTTTATATAAGCAAATGGTAGTTGGGGGCAAAGTAAACAGGGCTTTGAAAATGCTTTACATTTCTATTTGAAGTTAAATGTAGAACTGTCAGATTTAATGGGATCCATCCCCTTAAACTATGCCCCACTCCTAGGCAGCATACCTAGTTCACCACTGTGTTCACAACTGCCCCAAGCTTGGCAATGGCTCAGATGGGCAGGAACAAGGTTTGAGTGTCTGTATCTTTTCCTGGTCCTGCCAGCTAACTGCTTGTGTTAGGAAGTAATGGCAGTTAAAAGAGTGTTGGATTTTTTTTTTTTAAGTTTTAAAAAAGGCCAAAATGTAAGTAGTAATTTTTAAAGTGACATTTAGTAGAACCATAAAACCTTGCAAGGAATTAACAGAGCTGGATAGCAGACTATTTTGGGTTATAGTCGTACCTTCCAAAAGAAAATTGCAACTACTTTAGGTGTCAATCTTTCTAAAATTAATTATAAACTGCTTTCTAAGGCAGAGCACACCAAACTGAATTTAATCTCCTTTGCAAATGACCCATTCTCATCATTATGGACATCAGTGCAATTAGTCTACTGTGTGGAGCTAACATGTATCAACCTCTTTGCTTTTTCTCTCAATGTTCCCAGGCTGCTATGACTGGAGCTTCTAAGCCCACTTATAGTTTTTCTGATTCCTTCCATTACCCTTAGGATTCTAGCCATTACTTCTTACTACTCCAACTAAGCCTGTCTGAAATAGCTCCAAATTCTAAAGTCTTCCCTACTGCTGTGCTCAGCGGCTGCCTTCGATTGCTTCGCTAGAATGATGTCCATAGTACACATAAAGAGGCTCTGACTGAGAGGCTGAATGGGTCTTCAATAAGCAGAGGAACTTTGCAACAAAACTTTTTACTCAGAGACCTTTGACAGATTATTACCTGGTGCTCGTCTATGTTCTCAAATAATGGGAATTTTAGCTAACTGGATTCTGGCTAGAAAAAGCTTATGTTGATATCTTAGTCAGTTTAGCGTGTCTCATGTTACATAAGGAAGAAACATTCTCATTGGCAATTCATGTTCATTTAGTACCAAAAAATCTGTTTTTTAAAGAAAAAATAAGTTTACGTGCTGTTTCCTCTGCCCAAAATCCTCTTTCCTCCTTCTCTACATGGCAAATCCTACTTACCTTTGAAGACTCAAGCCCAGGGCTCCCTTCTTGGGATATCATCCCTGACTCTCCCTAGCAAAATTATCTTTTCTACCTTTTATAATCCCAAAGAGTAGAAGTGTCTCATCAAATAGACTATTAGCCTCTTGTTCATCTTTGCATACCCAGCACCTAACATTGGGACTGACATTTGGTGCTTAAAATATTTGTGAATAAACATGTATATTTTAGAATATTTTGTGGCCGTCTCATAGAGTGGGAAAGGTGTATAAATAGTTGAGGGTGGTACAAGAAAAAAACAGATAATAAAGAAGAACAGACAGGAAAGTGAAAATCAGAGAAGGGGGAAGGAAAGTAGGGGAAGAGAAAGAGAATGTGCGAATAACAGATATGTTGAGGAGAATGAGATTTGATAGGCTCTGGAATGTTGGATTACCCACCTTTGCAGACTTTTCTGTTAAAGATGTACATTTCAGACTCTGGTTGCGTTTCTTACCTCTTTCCTCTAAGATGCTAATTAGCTTTCGAAATTGGTTCATAATCTTTCGTTTTTCTTTTTTTCTTTTCTTTTCTTTTTTTTTTTTTTTTGAGATGGAGTCTTGCTCTGTTACCCAGGCTGGAGTGCAGTGGCACAGTCTCGGCTCACTGCAAGCTCTGCCTCCCGGGTTCACGCCATTCTCCTGCCTTAGCCTCCTGAGTAGCTGGGACTACAGGTGCCTGCCACCATGCCTGGCTAATTTTTTGTATTTTTAGTAGAGATGGGGTTTCACCGTGTTAGCCAGGATGGTCTCGATCTCCTGACCTTGTAATCCGCCCGCCTCGGCCTCCCAAAGTGCTGGGATTACAGGCTTGAGCCACCGCGCCTGGCCTCATTTTTCTTAGCCTTAAAATTTCAAGGTTATTCACCCATCACTCCTACTCTCTTGATTTAGAACTTCAAATTTCTTAGCCTGCCCCCCCCATGTTATTAGAATAATACAGTCAGAATGCAGGAAGCACTTCCGTCGTCAGAATATTTCACACTGAATGGGAGGGAGCTGTTATTTAAGGACTTGTGGTTTATCCTCGATGAGAAGACATGTGTTGTCACCATCACCAGAGGAAATAAGTATCACATAATTCTTTAGACCGTACCCACTATTTAGCAAACCAATCCTTTAGTTAACAAAAGATAGAAAGAAAAAGGGTAGAGCAGAGGATGCAAAGAGCTTATTTCATATGATCTGTAGAATCAAAAGGCAAACAGCAGGGAGTCACAGATAGCAATCTGGGATTTAAAGAAAGAAAATACCAACTTCTGAATTCCATGGTTTCAAAACTAATTTATTCACCGTGAACCAGTCTTGCAATTCATTAGCTTCACCCCAGAGACAAGATTGAATGTCAACTCTTTTCCCGACCTATAAATAATAGGTGCCACTTGCTTAGAAATGAAACTTAGTTAGAGCATAATAATAAATTGAATCAATATGATTGTTACAAAGCTAAAAAAAAAAATAACAGACTATGTCCTGGATCTTTGGGGAAGGAATATTTTCAATTCCCTGCTCTTTATGGAGAAAAAATGCTTGACAGGAAAACTGATAAATTTCCCTTAGAAGCACCAAAAGTGAACTAAAAAACAGTCTAAGAATTAAAAATAAAATGTCATATATTTCAATCATTTGTTTAGCCTGAATGAATAGCTGGGGACAATGCTATTACTCCATAGGTTAATAATGATGATGCGTTATTAACTGTGGCAATATTGAGTTCTTGCCAGTGAAGTATGAGTTGTATGTACCTCTTCCAGGCCTGGACCTAAAATACCTGCCATGCATATTATTCTATGATCTTTCTTCATTTCTGTTAGTGGGAATGAAGATTACCATAGTGACTTGGAAGCTACTTGTTCAATATGGCAAGTTCTTTGTTAGCCTGGGTCCCTGAATGACTGCATGGAATAGAGCTACTACCAACCAACCTGGAACTTACACTGTTTTCTGTTATGTGAGTAAGAACTAAATCTCTGGTTCCTTATGCCACCACATTCTGGAGTTTTAGTTGTCTGAGCAGGCTATATTATCTACCTATTTCACTTTTATTTTATTTTTGAATAGTTTTAATAAAGTAAATATATATTAATTGGAGAAAAATATAAATTAAGAGAAACAACAAAAAAGAGGAAATAAAAATCTGTAATTACTCAATATAATAAGATGTACAATCCTAAGACACAGATCACACATTATCATTTTCTAAGGCATTTTTTCACTTAAAAAATATCATGAACATCTTTCCTTCTGTGTCATTAAATACTATTCTGCCACATAATCTTTAGTGATGCATTATAAAAGTTACACAGATCATTGGGAAACCACAGTTGAATGAATAGCAATATTTTGGTTCATAAACTAATGAACCAAAATATTGCTAGGCAACAATTGTTCTCAGAATGATTAGATACTGGCCTAATAGTACAGGTGACCACTTGGAAAATTATAATTGGTTCTGATGCACGAATCAGTTGATATTATGGTAGAAGTAAAGCTGCCATAATTTTCTGAAAAATCTTTGTCAGAATGTAGGAAACATTTCTATCATTAGAATACTTCAGATGGGGTAGAAGAGAGCAGTTGTTTATAAACTGTGACTTCTTGATCAGAAGAAAACTGGTGTCACAATTTAGCAAGCCTACGCCAGATTGGCATTCTGCTTTAGTCCACAGACAGGAATCCAGGGTAAGCAAAATTTTTGGTAAAGGTTATAGACTTTTCTTATTCCCTTAGAGCCTTGTCACCTGGCCAAACCTAGCTTCAGGAGTATCTGGGAAATGAAATCCAAACAAGGTAGCCTTGTATTCACCAAAAATTCCATGATATGGAGGAAAGAGAGAACCAATTTGGAGAAAAAATAACAGTCTGTCTCATCCTCCTAAGTTAGCACAGAACACAATGCAGAAGAACAGGCGCTCCACCTTAGTGGCTCTCTAATATCAACTCCCGGCTTGGCCAGATATTAGCTGTCTTACCTAGGAGCATGACTTAGCCTCAGCTTGCAAAATGGAGACGTTAAAATTTACACAACAGGCGCTCCACCTTAATGGTTCTCTAATATCAACTCCTGCCTTGGCCAGGTGTTAGCTGTCTTACCTAGGATCATGACTTAGCCTCAGCTTGCAAAATGGAGACATTAAAATTTACACAGTTGTTATGGAAATTAACTTAATTTATATAATTTATGAATGTAAATTGTTTGCAGTAAAATATTTACTGTAATTACTGTATATTCAGAACCAACAACAAATTAATGGCATGTGGCCAGCAGAGAAAAGTGCACATAATACACAAAGGAGCAAATCTTAAATGACCCAAGATATAGCCTGCTGGTTAGAAGAATAACCCTGGAGCCAGATTGTTCGGATTTGGATTCTGACTCTACCACTTACTAACCACTTTGGCATGTTAGGTTACCTCTGTGTTTCAGTCTCCTCATCTGGAAAGTGGGGGTTATAATTAATATTTACCTCTAGAGTTGCTGTGATGATTGCATGACTTAATGTAGAAGTGTGCAGCACAGAACCTAGCACGTAGCAAGCCCTATCTAAGTGTTAGTTTCTACCCATCTTAAAGGTGTGTTGCCAAAGAAAATTAACCAGTATTTCTATGACATCAATATATTGGCCTGAGTCTTTGCAAATGACATTACATCTGCACGCACATTGACAATCACCCTAAATATCACACCATTTTTGTTCCTATTGCCCAGTACTAAGGCTTCTGTGCTTTCCAACATCAGTAGATTGGTATTCTATAACATGGGAGGTGGGAATACATTTGTCACTCAAATTGGACAGGAATTGCATCTGCACCCAATTTCATTTCCTTTTGGAGTGCCATGCATGTTCTCATACATCTTCCCTGGTTCTGTAATACAGGCTTCTGAATGAACAAAAGTGTCCTTTCAGGTAATGAATTTGCCCAAAGAATATCCCCGTTGATTCTCAGACTTTAGGATTGAAAGCTGTTCTCAGAATCTAGAACTGAATTAGGCCATGTCTTTCTTTTCTATTATTTTTAATCAGTGTATTCTTGAATAATGATATATGCCAAAAAGCACTTCATTACGATGGCTACATTTTAACAACAATTAAATGTATCCATTTAAATCAATGATAACTTGTAATCAGGAAAAAAAGCAAAATAGTAAGAACACCTACCTGAATGTCAGATTCTATCAATCCATTCAGTCTCTCTGGTAAGTGTGATTTGTTTGTGGTCCAGTCTCACTTTTGTGGAGAATTGCTTTTCTAGAAAAGGTACCATATATCAAAATTATGTAAGTTGAAAATTATTTTCCACAGATTTAAAGTCCTATTAGGGCATTAAATTCCTGATCAAATGTTCAATGTCCAACTTTTATTAAAATGTACTAAAGACTATACTTAGTTGATTACGAATTATATACCTAGTATATGCTACAAATATTTAATGCCATATACCATGTTTTTATCTTCTGCATAATTTCCACCTTAGTTCATTGCAGAAATCTGAAGATGAAGGAATACCTTCACCGAATTCAGAAGGGTTCTCTTTTCTTTCCTAACATGTTATTCAGAAGCCATCTGAGACTTAGAAAAAAGTTGCAGAAATACTATCTGGAGTTCCATATGCCCTCACCTGGTTTTCTGTAATGTTAACATCTTACATCACCACAGTGCAATTATTAAAACCAGAAAATTGAATTTTGTACTATGAAATTAACTAATTTACAGACCGTATTTGAATTTCATCAGTTGTTTCTTTTCTGGTCCAGGATTCAATCCAGGACCCTACATTGCATTGAATTGCCACGTCTCCTAGTCTCTCCAATTTGGAACAGTTATTCAGTCTTTTAAGAAGACTATAAGCCAATATTTTGTAAAATGTCCCTCAGTTTGGATTTTCTAACGATTAGGTTGAGGTTATGCTTTCTGGTGAGAATACTACAGAAGTAAGACCTTCAGGCATCATGACAGGGGACAGATAATTCCAATATGTCTTACTATGGTGATGTAAACTTTGGTCACTTGATTGATTAAGAAGATACCTGCTGGATTTCTCTGCTAAAAAATGACTGCTTTCCCTTTGTAATCATGAATATCTTGAAAGGGTATATATTTAAAAATTATGCTAATAATTGTTTCTCATGATACTTTCACCTACTGTTAGCATCCATTGATAATACCCACCTAAAACAATTATTACAGTGGTGTTTACCAAAGAGTAATTTTTCTATTTCCATCATTCTTTCTACATGTTTTACTGATATTCTACTGGAAGGTTGAATGCCCCCTTCTCTCCCATTTATTCTTTATTCAATTATTTATTTACACCAATATGGACTCTCGGATAATTATTTTATTTTATGGGCTATAATTCATTACTATTATTATTTATTTTTTTGCTCAGATTCTTCCAGATTTGGCCATGGTGGTGGTGAGCAGAAAAGCTTGAGGGTTTCACAGTTGCCTCTGAGGAAACCTAAGGCTACTTGAGGGCTTTAAGAAAGCTGATCAAAGAAAGTGTCGTGTCATTCTCTTACTCACTTTAAAAATTTCCTGTAGCAAGCACAGGTATTAGAGATGAAGTTCTTGGATTCTGTTCAAAGTTGCCTGGAAGACAAGACATTCATCTGTGTGTTTACTGCTATAAAGCCATAAAGTATTAACATGGTTTAATATCCTTTGGAGTTCCTCCATTCAAACATACAAAAATCACTTTCTTCCCTTTGGGGAAGGCAAATTCTCCCAGAGTTGAAGAAGTGTCCAGTCACATTTCTTATTCTTCTCTTTAGTGTATTATAAGCTCCTCCCCAAAAGGAAGGAACATTGTCAATCTGATTAGAGACTAAATACTGACTGAGCTGTGTTTTACTACTGGGCAGGCTTACTGTGCCCTGTCAAAGACATAGGGCCATGCCCTGCTTCCTTCTGCCCTTGCTGTCCCTTGGTATGAACTAGCCTGGATGGCTTGCCTCTGGGGCATGCAGGCCAAGGTCTCACTCAGATCTGTTCTTTTCTGTTCCAGATAGTCAAAGATGTCTCCATTCTATTTTCCAGCAGAAATGAATCAAACACCTTGTTGGGGACTCCCACATTTGAAAATACAGCTTTTTACTGAAGAACTCTGCTTTAGAGGGTGTTGAGTGCTTACCCCACTGTTAATAAGCAATACTTTGGGCAATTGCTTGGGAAATGCATGCTCCTGGGGAAGAAATGTGTGGAAGGGGAAAATCAGGTTCCAAATTTCAACATCCTTGAAAAGACACATAATTACTCCTTTGCCACCTTTTCTCTCATCCGTTCACAGTCATGTGCTCATCACAGATAATCACCCTGACAGCCCTCCCCTGTGCTTCAGACACATCGGCCAACCCTGACAGAAAGGGAAAATTCATTGTATAACCTGTGGATCAGCCACATCAGAACCATCTAAAAGTGCAGATTTCCTTTTTTCTAAAACAGATGGTCCAGTCAGAGTTGTGCGAGAGCTCAGGTTTCCTCAGCCTGTCTTCCTTTCTGCTAACTGGTCTGAGATATTCCATGTATTTACGTAGCTGCCCAACTTGCAGGATTTCCTACCACCAGGGAAAGTTTACTTAAAAGACCGGACTTATTATTATTATTATTATTATTTTGAGATGGATTCTTGCTCTGTCGCCCAGGCTGGAGTGCAGTAGCACAATCTCGGTTCACTGCAACCTCTGTCTCCCGAGTTCAAGCAATTCTCCTGCCTTAGCCTCCCGAGTAGCTAGGATTACAGGTGCCTACCACCATGCCCAGCTAATTTTTTGTATTTTTAGTAGAGATGGGGTTTAACCATGTTGGCCAGGCTGGTCTCGAACTCCGGACGTCAAGTTATCTACCCACCTCGGCCTCCCAAAGTGCTGGGATTACAGGCGTGAGCCACTGAGCCTGGCCAAGACTGGACTTCTTAACCAAACCCCTCTCCTCTTGGTGCCCCTTCTTGCTCAGCCTCATACTCCACTCCATTCTAGGGTGGGGGCATCACTATGAATCCCAACTCTCTTGGGGATCAGATACTGCTCCCTGTGTGGCATGCTGGATCCGATAAATAGATCTCTCAGAACCATACCACACAGTCGGCCTGATGCCCAAACGTTACACCATTACATGAATTTCTCCTGGACTGACACATACCTGTAACCCAAGATTTGAGGACACCATCTTTAGATCTGAGACTAAATCACCCAAACTCTCCTTAATGTGCTCCCCGACTTCCCCAAAGAAACTTCTCTGTTAGATCTGTAGCCCCCATCTTCTTCTGCTCCTGCATCAAACTCCTCCCTGCCAGCACCATTTCACTGAGATCCCAATATGCCTGGACTATTAGTCTACCATTTGCCCACTCTGACATATACAGAGGAAACAAAATCAAATCCTGACATGCGGGGATCATCCTGACCTCTCATACTTTCTTTCACGCATGTCCGTGTGCAGAGACCACCAAACAGGCTTTGTGTGAGCAACAAGGCTGTTTATTTTACCTGAGGGCAGACGGGCTGAGTCCGAAAAGAGAGTCAGTAAAGGGAGATAGGGGTGGGGCCATTTGAGAGGATTTAGGTAGGTAGTGGAAAATTACAGTCAAAGGGTATTATTCTCTGGCAGGCAGGGGTTGGGGACACAAGATGCTCAGTGGAGGAGCTTTTGAACCAGGATGAGTTAGGAGAAGGAATTTCACAAGGCAATGTCATCAGCTAAGGCAGCAACAGGCCATTTTCACTTCTTTTGTGATTCTTCAGTTACTTCAGGCCATCTAGGTGTATATACGCAGGTCACAGGGGATATGATGGCTTAGCTTGGGCTCAGAGGCCTGACATTCCTGTCTTCTTATATTAATAAGAAAAATAATATAAAATAGTGTTGAAGTGTTGGGGCAGCAAAAATTTTGGGGGGGTAGTATGGAGAGATAATGGGCAATGTTTCTCAGGGCTGCTTCTAGCAGGATTAAGGGCAGTGTGGGAACCTAGAGTGGGAGAGATTAAGCTGAAGGAAGATTTTGTGGTAAGAGGTGACATTGTGGGGTTGTCAGAAGAAACATTTGTCATATAGAATGTGATGGCCTAGATATGGTTTTGTATGAATTGAAAAACTAAACAGAACAAGAAAAGGAGAAAAACAGGTATTAAACAACTAAGAATTGGGAGGACCCAGGACATCCCATTAGAGAGTGTCCAAGGAGGTTCAGCATAGCCCTGCCAGCAAAGATTATTTATTTACTTTAAGAAGGAGTTTAGAGTGTCAGTTTGGGGATAGCACCAAGAGATATCAGCTGTGGTGGCTTGGAGAAACAGTGTAAACTGGCAGTGTAAACAAGAGCAAGACATTTATGAGTAGTTGAGAACGGTGACTAGGAGTATGACTAGACAGAAGATAGTAGGGATGAGAAGTTTTTGGGGTGCAGTCCAAGTTGGGCTGGTGTCTGGAATGAGACTGGGGCCTAAAAAAAAGGAGCGTCCATACAGGAGTTCAAATGGGCTGTACCCTGTAGCATTCCGAGGACAGGTCCAAATTCTGAGAAGGGAAAGTGGTAAAAGTATTGTCCAATCCTTTTTAAGTTGGTGACTGAGCTTGGTGAGGTGTGTTTTTAAAAGACCATTAGTCCATTCTACTTTTTCTGAAGATTGAGGACGGTAAGGGGTATGAAGGTTTCACTGAATACCAAGAGCCTGAGAAACTGCTTGGGTGATTTGACTAGTAAAGGCCGGTCCATTATTGGACTGTATAGAGGTGGGAAGGCCAAACTGAGGAATTATGTCTGTCAGAAGGGAGGAAATGACTGCGGTGGCCTTCTCAGACCATGTGGGAAAGGCCTCTATCCATCCAGTGAAAGTGTCTACCCAGACCAAGAGGTTTTTTTAGTTTCCTGACTCGGGGCATGTGAGTAAAGTCAATTTGCCAGTCCTGGGCAGGGGCAAATCCCCGAGCTTGATGTGTAGGGAAGGGAGGGGGCCTGAACAATCCCTGAGGAGTAGTAGAATAGCAGATGGAACACTGAGAAGTGATTTCCTTGAGGATAGATTTCCACAATGGAAAGGAAATGAGAGGTTCTAAGAGGCAGGCTAGTGGCTTGTCACCTACATGGAAGAGGTTATGAAATGATGACAGAATAGAATGGGCCTGTGAGGCTGGAAGGAGATATTTTCCTTGGTCTAAGAACCATTTGCCTTGTGTGGGAAGAGACTGATAGGTGGAAGTTTCAGTGGGGGAGTAGGTGGGAGTGACCGATGAGAAGGAGAAAAACTGGCCATGAGGGACAAAAGTTGGAATGCTAAGCTGCTTTTTTAGTTACCTTATCAGCATAAGCATTGCCCTGAGCGATGGGATCTGATGCCTTTTGATGGCCCTTGCAGTGAATGACTCCAGCTTCCTTTGAAGTAAAGCAGCCGTGAGAAGAGTTTTAATTAAAGAGGCATTAATGATGGAGGACACTTGTGTAGCGAGGAAACCTTTTTCAGCCCATATAACAACATAGTGGTGCAGGATATGGAAGGTATATTTAGAGTCAGTGTAAATATTGATGCGTAGTTCCTTTCCAAGAGTGAAGGCTCGAGTTAAGGCAATGAGTTTGGCTTGCTGAGAGGTAGTGGAAGGGGGCAGAGTGGTAGCCTCAATGATAGATGTGGAAGATACTATAGCATAGCCTGCCTCTGCTGGTGAGTGGCGATTAGGCCTGGTGGAATGCCATTGATAAACCAAGTGTGATTAGGGTGAGGAACAGGAAAGAAGGAAATATGGGGAAATGGAGTGAATGTCAGGTGCATCAGAGAGATAAAGTCATGGGAGTGGGGTCCAGCCTAAAACAGTAAGGTCAAGTTGTTTGGACAGAAAGGTTACAGGGGGCAGTCCTAGCTCTTGTGTAAAAATTTCAACCGCACAGCCCTGCACTTCAGCTGTGTGTAATAAAAAGGGAGTGACGAGTTAGGGAGAGCTAATGTGGGAACTGTTTTTTAAGGAATGGAAAGGGAAGTGGGGAAAGGATTTAGGATCTATGGGGTCAGCTAGGTTTATTTAGAACAGAATAATGGGTTGTGAAGGGAGTTATTGAGGATAGGAGAGTATATGGGTTTGGCACCATGGGGTGGATAGGCAAAACAATTTGGTTGTTAAGGCACAGATCCTGAACTAACCTGTAAGGCTTGTACGGTTTTAGGACAGGTAAAATTGGGGAATTTTAAGGAGAGTTTATAGGCTTTAAAAGGCCATGCTGTAACAGGCGAGTGATAACAGGCTTTATTCCTTTTAAAGCATGCTGTGGAATGGGATATTGGCGTTGAGTGGGGTAAGGGTGATTAGGTTTTAATGGGATGGTGAGGGATGCATGATCAGTCGCCAAGGAGGGAGTAGAGGTATCCTATACTTGTGGATTAAGATGGAGAGATACAAGGGGAGGATGCGAAGGAGGCTTTGAAAAGGGCAGCAATGAGGTATGGCTGTAGCCTAGGAATAGTCAGGGAAGCAGATAATTTAGTTAAAATGTCTTGACCTAATAAGGGAACTGGGCAAGTGGGGATAACTAAAAAGGAGTGCATAAAAGAATATTGTCCAAGTTGGCACCAGAGTTGGGGAGTTTTAAGAGGTTTAGAAGCCTGGCCGTGAATACCCACAACAGTTATGGGGGCAAGGGAAACAGTCCATTGAAAAGAAGGTAATGTGGAGTGGGTAGCCTCTATATTAATTAAGAAGGGGACGGACTTACCCTTCATTGTAAGAGTTACCCAAAGCACCTGTGATGGTCCAGGAGGCTTCTGAGGTGATCACTACGCTGAGAAAGTCTGGGAAGGAGTCAGTCAGAGCCTTGGGCCAGTTGGACAGTCCAGTTTCCAGTGGGGTCCCACACAGATGGGACACAGCTTAGGAGGAATCCCGGGCTGCAGACATTCCTTGGCCCAGTGGCCGGATTTCCAGCACTTGAAGTAAGATCCTGGGGGAGGAGGTCCTGAAGGAACGCCTGACCACTGTGACTTAGGCGTTTTGAAGTTCTTGTGTGCTGGAGATGTGGTTGGGGTTTCTCTCACAGCAGAGGCAAGTAATTGCAACTCTTCTCTATTATTGTACACCTTGAAGGCAAGGTTAATTAAGTCCTGTTGTGGAGTTTGAGGGCCAGAATTTAATTTTTGAAGCTTTTTTCTAATGTCAGGAGCTGACTGGGTGATCAAATGCATATTTAAAATGAGACAGCCTTCTGACCCTTCAGGGTCTAGGGCTGTAAAGCATATCAGGGTTGCTGCCAAACGAGCCATGAACTGGGCTGGGTTTTCATCTTTGTCTTGGGTAATTTATTTAAGCTTGTCATAATTAACAGCTTTGTAAGCTGCCTTTTTAAGCCCTTCAACTAGGCAGGAAATCATGTAATCTCGCCTAGCTGTACCTGGGGAATCTGCCTGATAGTTCCACTGGGGATCCTCTCGGGGAACTGCTCTAATGCCTTCCTGGTGGTCTAGCTCATGGAGCCGGCAGTTGTCAGTGTGAGATTGGGCCAGAGAAAAAACTCTTTCCCGTTCATCTGGGGAGAGGATAGAAGTTAGGATAACATTTAAGTCACTCCAGGTTAAATTGCAGGACAGAGTTAGATATTGGAATTCCTGTGTATATTTAGTGGGGTCTGATGAGAAAGAACCCAGTTTGCTAACTGATCTGAGAGGGGTCTGATGGAGAAAAAGGCACATGTACCCTGACTATGCCTTTAGCTCCAGCCACCTCTCTAAGAGGAAATTGTTGAGCAGGTGGGGAAGATCTAGTCACGGAACCAAATTGTAAACTAGACCGGGTGTGAGGAGGGGAGGTGATAGAAGGATTATAGGGTGGACAAGCAGAGGTTGAGGAAGAATTGGGACCTGGCTCGGCCTGGCAAGGAGCCACCTGAGGTGGAGCAGTCTGGGGAGGAGGAGAGAGGTCAGATGGGTTGGTAGAAAAGAAAGACTGAAAATACTCAGCAACGCTTGGGGTTGGGACTGAGGGGACAGGCGGGAGGGAAAGAAGGAGGATTTGGGATGAGTTGCATTGGGAACAGAGACTAGGGAGGGACTGATATGTAAAAGAATGCCTGGATGTCAGGCACCTCAGACCGTTTGCCCATTTTATGACAAGAATTATCTAGATCTTGTGGATGGAAAAATCAAAAGTGCCATTTTCTGGCTATTTGGAACCATTGTTGAGTTTGTTTTAGGGTTCATCAGCATTGCAGAAGAAAATAAGGCATTTAGGTTTTAGGTCAGGTGTGAGTTGAAGAGGTTTCAAGTTCTTGAGAACGCAGGCTAAGGGAGAAGAAGGAGGAATGGAGGGTGGAAGTTTGCCTTTAGTGAAGGAGGCAAGCCCAGAGAAAAGAGAGAGTAGAGACACGGAGAGAAGGGGTAAGGGATGCTTTTACCCCAGGAAAGTGGTGCTTGCCACTAAGGGTGAAGGATCAAGGCAGGCGTCCCACAGTGATCAGACACCTCTGAAACATGGGTGAATAATCAAGCAGGCATCCCCGCAGTGATTAAACACCAAGGGAAGACTGTCTTCCCAAGTCCGTGACCAGCACTGGAGTTTTGGGTTCACAGATAAAATGTGTCTCCTTTGTCTCTACCAGAAAAGGAAAGGAACTGAAATTAAGAGAAGGGAGAGACTGAAAGATGGCACCAAGATTAAAAGGAGAAAGAGGTTGAGGGATAGTGAGAGAGATTGGAGAAGACGGTAAAAAGAGGCCGCTTACCTAATTTAAAATTGGTGAGATGTTCCTTGGGCTGGTGGGTCTGAGGACCCAAGTTCATAGGTGGATCTTTCTCACAGAGCAAAGAGCAGGAGGACAGGGATTCATCTCCCAAGGGAGGTCCCCCGATCCGAGTCACGGCACCAAATTTCACGCGCGTCCGTGTAAAGAGACCACCAAACAGGCTTTGTGTGAGCAACAAGGCTGTTTATTTTACCTGGGTGCAGGCGGGCTGAGCCTGAAAAGAGAGTTGACGAAGGGAGATAGGGGTGGGGCCGTTTTATAGGATTTGTAGGTAGGTAGTGGAAAATTACAGTCAAAGGGGCTTGTTCTCTGGCAGGCAGGGGTGAGGGACACAAGGTGCTCAGTGGGGGAGCTTTTGAAGCAGGGTGAGGCAGGAGAAAGAATTTCACAAGATAATGTCATCAGTTAAGGCAGGAACAGGCCATTTTCACTTCTTTTGTGACTCTTCAGTTACTTCTGGCCATCTGGGTATATATACGCAGGTCACAGGGGATATGATGACTTAGCTTGGGCTCAGAGGCCTGACACTTTCTACCAAGCTTATTTAATGCAAAGACTAAATCACATTCTTTTTTTCAAAGTAATTATCATCCTTCCTTGAAATTTATAATATTTAAGCAGATGAGACGTTCCAGTTCCAGGTAAGATGGAGTAACCACACTTCACCTATCTCTCCCAATGAATGCAGCTACAGAATGCATGGGCAGCTGTTTGAGGACTACATTCAGAGTATCCTCATACCTTCAGTGAGTTTGTCAATCTTTCCCCCATAAGGAGGAAGAGTTTTCCCTGGCCTGGACTCAAGGCTGCTCAAAATCCAGAAGTGGGCATTGGTATGAGCAGAGAGGCTCCAGGGGAAGACTTGTAGTTTAGACTCAGTGAGAGGTCAGGGGTCTCCTGGAAGTGACAGCAGAGGTAATGGGGGCTAACAGGGCCTGGTATATAGTTGGTGATTAATTGACTAATAATAATGGTAATAACAAAGTACATACTAACGATAACAATAACAGCTAACATTCATTAAGTTCCTGCTGTGTGCCAATCTCACATCTGAGCACTTTGCCATGAAGCTGGGTGTAGTAGTGCACACTTGTAGTCCCAGCTACTGGCGAAGCTGAGGCTGGAGGATCGCTTGAGCCTGAGAGCTCAAATTTAGCCTGGGAAACATAGCAAGACCCTGTCTCTTAAAAAAAATTTTAGGCTGGTCACAGTGGCTCATGCCTGTAATCCCAGCGTGATTTGGGAGGCTGAGGCGGGTGGATCATGAGGTCAGGAATTCAAGACCAGCCTGACCAACATGGTGAAACCCCGTCTCTACCAAAAATACAAAAATTAGCCAGGCATGGTGGCGTGCGCCTGTAATCCCAGCTACTTGGGAGGCTGAGGTGGGAGAATTACCAGACCCCAGGAGGTCAAAAAATAAAAATAAAAAAATTTAATGCCATGAAGTAAGTTATTATCCTATTTCAGGGGTCTACAAACTTTTTCTGTAAAGGGAAAGACAGTGAATATTTTAGACGTTGAGGACCAAAGTCTGTGTCACAACTACATAACCCTGCTCTTATAGTGCAAAAGCATCCATAGATAACAGGCAAATAAATGACATGGCTGCCTTCCAATTAAACTTTATTTGTAAAAACAGGCAGCAGGATACGTTTGACTTAAAGCCCATAGTTTGCTGACTGTTATCTTATTTTGAAGATGGGAAAACTGAAACCCAGGTAGCTTACCCAAGACCACAGAGCCGGTGAATGGCAGAGCCAGGGTTCCAATCTGGATCTTAAGTCTGACTCCTCATCACCATGCTACATTGATATTTTTGAGTAAATGAATGAAATGATGACATAGAGACAGACCCAAGTGATATCTTTGGTATGATTTTTTTTCAAAGCCCATAGGCAGATGCTAAGTGTCAGAATGTGCCAGGAAAATACAATTATAATCCTGAACAAGACTGTATTAGCTTTCTATTGCTGCTGTAACATGGTGCCACAAACTTAGTGGCTTAAAATAACATAAATTTATTCTCTGAAAGTTCTGGAGGTCAAAAGTTGAAATCACTCTCCCTGTGCTAAAATCAAGGTGTTGGCAGAACTGCATTCCTTTCCAAGGCTCTCTGGAAAAATTCATTTCCTTGCCTTTTCTACTTCTGAAGGCCAACTGCACTCCTTGGCTCTGGCCGCTTCTTCCGTCTCCAAATTCAACAGCTTAGCTCAAATCTCTCTTCCGACTGACCCCTCTTCCTCCCTCTGATAAGGACCCTTGGGATTACATTAGGCCCACCTGAATCATCCAGGACCATCTCCACATCACAGGAGCCTTAACCTAATCGCATCTGCAAAATCCCTTTACAAGGTAAGTAATATTCACAGATTTCTGGAATTAGGACATGGACATCTTTGAGAAGCTCTTTTTCGTATCTACCACAGAGACATTCAGGGCAAAAAGCACTGACCTGGCATATTTTCTCCTCTAATGCCGCCTCATAACTTAACTTTTTGAAATCTGAGCAAAAGCAGAACTGAACCCATGCCTAAGGGCTCTATGCATATGAGGGTACAACACAAGCTGCAGTCAGAGGAAAAATCAACAAAACACTCTGGGACTTCAAAACAACCAAAAATAAATGAACCTCATCCAGTTTCAGGTGCCCCCCACCCAATAAATGAAACTTAAGCCTTTGTTTTTAACAAAACGATGTTAACGTTTTATTTTTCCCAGCAAAAAGTTCAGCCTTGACATTTTCCATGCTGGTATCTGAAGATATCAAGGTCGGTTTGTGTATTCTGGGAAGTGGGTGTGAAGACAGAAGTAGGGGTGCAAATACTTATTGAGGAAAAGGCCTATGAAGGATTAAGTGGCAAGGGAACAAGAGGAGGCTGGGAGAGCCTTCAGACCAAGACACAGGTCTGATATCTGTGGAAGTTGTCCAGAAAGAGGCTCTAGCTTCAGTTCAGCTTTGGGAAAGTCGCAGCCAGGCCAGTGGGGAGGTCTAGAGGAAAGCGTGCTCTTTCAAGGAGGGTCAGGCTCTATTTCCCCACGACGCTCAGTCTTTGGCCTAGAGCAACCCAGGGGAACATGGCCATGGTGTGAATGCCGATGCAAAGGTGTGGCAAAGCTGGACGCCATCCACTACCTTTTGTATAACAGATTCTCTCTGAAAAAGAGATCTGAGCAGCACACCTCCATGATGGCCAGAATAGGTCACCACCTTTATGGATATGATAATTATGAGAGAAATTTTCTAATCCGCAACTCTTAAGAGACCAACTCTAATGTGTAAAACCTTAGTAATAATGAGACTTTTTTCCTTTAAACACTTCAGTTGTTTTTTTTTAATTGATTAGTCATTCTTCTAGAACCTTCTTTGTGAGTTTCTTTGAAAGTAAGTTTATATCCTTCCTAAATGGTTTTGTCTCAGAATCTTCCCTTGACATTGTATGGTAATGAAGAGCAGGGGTGGAAGGAGAAGAAACTAAGAAGAAACTGAAAACATTGCAATAGATTAAGGAATTTTTCACTTGGTCAAATGTACTTATTATATTTGAGCTGGGCTTGTTATAGTACTTGTTCCCATAATGTCATCAGCATCATGAGGGAAAGGTGTTCCCCTAAAGATCTCTGAGCTGCACAAACTATCTTCTTCACTCTATCCCAAGACTCTATCCCAAGGCTGCGGGTCTGAAGGGGTTCCTGGTAAGTATGCATTTATGCCCAGGTTATTCTAAAGAGGATTTGAGGAGGGGATGAAATATTCAGAATATGAATAAACTATAAACTAAAAATGGTCTGCAAATGTAAGGTTTTATGGACAATCAGTTTAAAATAGTGCCCTTACGGAATGGCAAATTCAGGAAGGAGGCTGTATAGAAACGCAGCCTGGCGAAAACAGAGGGAGGGAATGGTCTCGCCCACCTGTAGCACATTCTCTACAGGTAAGACATATCCTTTCTTTTATAACTTCACTGTACTTTGAAGATGGCTTTGTAGCTTAGGTACTCAGTATACATTTACCCAGTTGAGCCTGTAGACAAGCTCCTCTTTTAAAATGCTAACCTTAAAATCATGGAAAGACTTCAGAGGAAATAGTAAAGTACACAGTGATACATCAGAAGACAGATCAGGAAACAAATAGAAAAGAGGTTAAAGGGTTGGGTTTTACTGGTGACTTCCCCATCAACTAGCAGCACAGTCTTTTCCCCTTCCCCTGCGTTTCAGGATCCAGGGGTAACTGGAGAATGAGATAAGCCACGGTGGGGTTGGGGGAGAATGGGGGAAGCAGCAAGAGAGGTGAATGGAGAGATAATAGTCAAGGTATTCAAAGTCATTGGGATGGCAGATGATTAAAAAGGATACGGAAAAAGAGGAAAAAATGAGGAGGATGGAGAGAAAAAAAGAAATGCTGACTTGATGGTTTTACCTTTGTTCTTATTTGTTACAACCTCTTCTCACATATTAAAATATTCCTTTGCATGTCACTCCTGTCCCACTTGGGTAACACCACCTGGACACTTAATCTTTATTGGTAAAACAGACAAAATAGAAGAGAATACAACACTATGTCAGTCAGGGTCCAATCAGGAAACATAGAATTAAAAATAGAGGGAATTTAATGCATCACACTGGTTAACAAGTAATGAAGGAGGTTGAGAATCAAACGAGAGAACAGTGAAACTACAACCAGAGATGAGCAACAACAGTAAGCTGCTACCACCTCTAGGTTGGAAGGACAAAGGGAAGAGACAGTGTTCCCAGAGCTTGGAGCCAGTGCAACCAGGGCCATTCAAGACCTGTCCTGTGAAGCTGGACAGATGTAAACACTGGTGGAAACACAGTCAAGACAAAGAGGGAAGGGAGAAATATCATTGCTTCTCCCTCTTGCTCTTCTATCTCCCTCCAAAGCCTCCCACTGGCCAGACCTAGCTAGAAACCAACTGATAAGAAAGCCCAGGAAATGCAGACTTCAGGAGTCAGCCTCCTGCACTACAGAGAAGGACTGAGAACGGGCAGGACAAACAAGCCTATAACACACTCAAGCCACTTGTTCTGCCCAATTCCCAAGAGCCATCTGTGATGGTTAATTTTATGTGTCAACCTGACTGGGCTAAAGGATGCCCAGATAGCTATTCAAACATTATTTCTGGGTGTGTCTGTGAAGTCGTTTCCAGAAGAGGTTAGCAGTTGCATCAGGAGACTAAAGGAGAAGAGAACTGCCCTCATCAACGTGAGTGGGCACCATCCAGTCCATTGATGGCACAAATAGAACAAAAATACAGAGGAAGGATAAATTCACTCTCTCTTCTTGAGCTCAGACATTCATCTTCTCCTGCCCTCAGACATCATAGCTCCTGGTTCTCCAATTCCCCTGAATCTCAGGCCTTTAAACTCAGACTGAATTGCGTCATCAACTTTCTGGGTTCTCCAGCTTGAAGAATGATCATGGAACTTCTCAGCCACCATAGTTGACCTAGCCAATTCCCATAATAAATCTCCTCTTATGTATTTACATATACTGTATCCTGTTTCTCAGGAGAACCCCAATGAATGCACCATCTAATTAGCTTATAAGGGAAGGAAATGGTTTGTGAAAGAAGGGATTATCCGGTAGACAGACAAGGACGCACAGGTGGGAACTTTCTTCCTCCTGTGGCAAAGCTGCATTTTCAATAAGCTAGGTTCAGATAAAGTTATGTAGCCATAAAATGATATATATAAACGGTTCATCTGCTCTATATGAACAGATTGTATGTATTTTTTGAGGCAGGATCTCATTCTATTGCCCAGGCTGGAGTATAGTGGCATGATCATGGCTCACTGCAACTTCTAACTCCTGTGATCAAGTAATCCTCCTGCCTCAGCCTCCCAAGTAGCTAGAACTACAAGTGCACACCACCACACCCTGATCTTTTTAAAAATTTTCTCTTGAGATGAGGTCTCACTATGTTGCCCAGGCTGGCCTCAAACTCCTGGCCTCAAGTGATCCTCCCATCTTGGCCTCCCAAAGTGCTGGGATTACAATGCCTAACCTGAACAGATTGTCTTTACAATGCTTCTTCAAAAGTCAGTAGCTCAAAACTTTGTAATCATTCTTTCCAAGAAACATTTTTTTGTAATGGTTCATTGCGAAGTAAACATTCAGAAGCCATTTTGAATCATATTATATGCTAACTATATTTTCCAAAACATAGGATCTTTCAAAGGAATTTCATACCTCTTCAGAACTTAAAACAAGATGGAATACTAAAAATATTAAAACTCTCAAGGACAATGAGACTAAATATTTGAAATTATACAGTTCTTAATTTTTTATATATTTTTAAATTTGCCCATAAGGAGGCAGTCCTTAAAATTTTTAAATTTCAGATCCTTGCACCAATGTTACACTTGTTCCTGATGTCTAAGTAGAGCATGTGTCTATAGGAATATGCATTACAGTTCATCTCAAAACACCAATAAAATACATCTCTAGCCCATAGGAAATTCACCGTGGATTTCTTTATCAGGTGTAGAGTTTCCTTTTGGAACCAAGGATCCAGACAGATAAAAGAACACTTGCCTTAGATAAACACTAGCTTCATCTATGTCTGAGAAAACAGGTTAAAACTAATACAGTCCTGCCTTATGTTGTAGAGCCTTATGAGGCTGCTCAGAAACCACGTCAGAGGACTGACAAAATCTATCTTCAAGTCAAGTCACAGCTTGAGACGCTGTTAGGAGGATTCACTTTTGTGTCACCATCCCTGGATCACTATTCCTGGGCTTCTTTATCTGGATTTCATCCTGCTTCTTTTTCTGTGGGCCTAGATTCAACTCCAGACATTCAGGCTCCTCTTGGTCACAGAATGCTTTGAACTCCTTTCTTGCTTTCCTTCTCTGATTCCCTCTTTCCTCTGGTTTGGGTCCTGATCATGGCTTCACACACCTGATTCATAACACTGACTTCATCTCCTCCTGCTTGTCCCAGTGGACTTCCTTGCCCCTGAGCAGGCTCCCAGCTCTGACCCCTCCTGGCTTGCCCAGCCCTATCCCATTGTCCCTACAACTTGTCTTATATTTGCATAAGTACAGATAACTCTCCAAGCCAAGGATGACAATGGGAGCACTGTCATGTGACAACTCCCTCCACTTAGTAGTGGCTGCTTGAAACCCAGTTTGGGAAAGTATTCTGAAGGAAGGGTGCAATGCATACACACCATGACTAATAGACAAGACCTGCTATGGGCAAGGTACTTTTAGATTGGTTTAAAAGTAATTGCAATTTTTGTCATTGAAAGTAACAGCAAAACCCACAATTATTTTTGCACCAACCTAATAATGATAATGCCAGTAAGAGCTTCTAACATTTGCATGCCTGCTGTGCACAAAGCCCTGGGCTAAGCATTTGTCTGCATTTTTATTTAATCTTCAGGATAAAGAAAGTGATGTTCCAGTAGTTAAGCAACTTCCTAAGGTGATACGGTTAGTAAGGAGAAAACCCAAGACTTGAACTCAGGTCTGTCTCATGAAGAACTCAGGCTCCTGGGTCAAACAGTTCTTAATATTCTGTATAAGACACCCAAGGACACCTGTTTTTGTGGATTGAATTGGGAAAAGCCTCCTCATTCAGTACGTGTGCAATCATCAGTAAACCATGTGTTTGTCAATTGAGAGCTACCTGTTCAGTCATATAAGGAAACTGGAAAAATGCACAAACACTGTAGCAGGGCATTAAATGAAGGAGTTTAATGGAAAGACATGGTAAGAAAGATCAAGAGGAGACAGTAGCTGAAATCCTTTTTTAAATCTCTGAGTTAGACACACTAACGTGCTGAAACTCGAAGTCTACCCACTCCAGGTACAGTATTCCTAGAAGAGAAATGCTACAAGGGAGGTTCAACTTCAGTATCTGCTCACTATCAGGGATTTCTCTAGGTCTACTCAAACTTTCAGCTTCATGTGATAGCACCCAGCCAGGAGAATCTCAAGGGAACCTAGAAAGGGTAGGAAGTGATACAAAATCCAGATCTGGCTCTACTCATCAAGCTATGTGCTCTGGTCTGGGCTCCATCAGCCTGGAGGATAGTGCCTTTTTTCTAAGTTGCCCCCCCCAGGGCACACTTTTTAAAATTCAGATGGTATCTACTGCCTTGCTGGAAGCCTCCCATTTTTGCATTTGTAGCTTAACCAACCTCCTTTCTTTGCCTCTGTCTCCCTTCACTAGACCAGATTTTGTCTATTCTATAGTTCTTTAAATATTTCTCTGGTAGTTGAATGGGCTAGAGATGTGGTTTGTTTATGTTGTTACTTTTTCGTTATTTATTATTTTTATTATTTACTACTTATGAACAGCCTCAATAAAGAATTTGGTAGAATCTCTGGAAATCCTATTGATGTTACTGAAAAATATTTTTCAGAAATACATTGAATGGCTATAGTAGATCAGAATGACATGTTGTAGATTTCTGAAAGAATCACAGAGAAATGGGAGGAAAGTTTTGTGTAATGATTTGTCTTCTCAAGATTACAAAATTCTCTCTCTCTAGATAGCCATACTCCACTGTACAGATCTGCTTCAGCGTTTAACATACTCCTCACCAGCAGGGGAGACCAGAAAAACAATTCCACAATTACAGAGCTTCTGCTATATTCAAGGCTCTGTACTTAGCATAAGAAACACAAAAATGCAATAGCCTGCCTTTCAAAGATCTCCACAATGGACTCCCAATGGCTAACTGCTATGTGAATCAATGACCCAGGTTCTGTTGTAGTTTTTAAAGACATTTACCATATTGCTTTGTTCAAGACAATATTTATTGATTTTGATTGATTCGATCCCTACTCCCATAATATCCAATAAAAGGTTAATTATTCTGCTCCATAAATAGTAATTGCTTAAGCTATTGAATTACAACAACATTTCGTCATTCTAAATGGCACCCAGATATGGCATTGAATGGTTTAAAAACAAGGACAGATGGCTCAACATCTTTATTTGATAAGAAGGATCTACCTTTTTCACTCTCCCTGCTGGTCCGTCCTTTATCTCATCACCAGAGGAATATGAAATAGTCTATTATTGGGAAGAATTCAACTCCATCCCACTGTGCTGCACTCCTAAGTTCTCCACAAAAAAAGTTACTGGCAATCAAACATTCCTGGGTCACAGTTACAGCAACATGGTTCTGCAGGGAAGAATCTCAGAAGTCACACCCAATACACAGAACACAGACAGGCAGGCTGGTGTGAGGCTCATCTGGTTTAGTTTTAACCTATTTAACCATCACTTGTCCAGCCCACTACTTTTTGGCCCCATGCCCTTATTTCTTCTTGCTAGATTCTAAGTCACAGTTGAAAAACCTCTCACCACAGATGTTTCCATGGATAGTGAATCCAGAGGAACCTCAACACTCTTTGCAATGTTGATTTCCTCATAAATTAGGGAATCATTTATGTATTCAGCAACTACTTTCAGAGGCTTCAACGTGTACCTTGAACTCTTTTAGGCTTTGAAGACACAATGAATAAGAAAAAGTCATAGCAGAAAGGGGAGTCAGATAACAAGCAATGGTAATGCTACAAACAAATATGGAGCAATGTATGAGAATGAAGGAGGAGATCTACTTCAGAAAGAGTTAGGACTAAAGATCTCTCTGACAGTGTGATATTATAGCGGACAGTTGAATGTGGGAGGTAGTAAGCCATAAGGCTATTGGGGGCAATAAACTGTCCTAGGCAGAGAACAGCAAATGCAAAGGTTCTGAGGCAAAAGTGGGCTTGGCTTGGTCAAGGAACAACCAGGAGACAGGGGGCTGGGAGGAGGTGACAAGGGTAATAGCAGGAAAACTAGTTAGGGGACACTTGCAATAACCCAGGAAAGAGATCATGGTGTCTTAGACCACAGTGACAGCAGTGAGGTGATGTGAAGTGGTTAGATTCTGGATTTGTTTGGAATGTGGCACCAATTGGATTTGCTGATGAATTGATTGGATGTGGGGTGTGAGATGAAGAAAAACTCAAGAATGACTTCATATTTGGGCCATGAGCAGCAGGAAGGATGGAGAAAGGATCAAGTTTGGGAGTGGAAAATTTAGAAGTTAAGTTTGGTAGCTGTTAAGTGTGAAATGCCTGGTTAGCCATTCAAGGGGAGATATTGAGTAGAAGGAGCAAGACAGTAGCCTGCCAGAAGTCGTTAAAAACTGAAGGAAGAAGACATGTGTTTTCAAATGTTGTTGAAAGAGTCAGTCAAATAAGGACTGAAAGTGAGCTTTAGATTTGGCAATTTATGGGTCATTATAAGAACTTTAAATGTTCATTGTAAGGTCATAAGAACCATTCATAAGAACTATTCCAGTGGAGAGATGGGGTGAAAGGCTGATTGGAATGGATTTAAGAGACAATGGGAAGAGACAGAAGAAGAGATGATGACATGGAATAAGAAGGAGAAATAGGAACACTTTTACACTGTTGGTGGGATTGTAAACTAGTTCAACCATTATGGAAAACAGTATGGCGATTCCTCAAGGATCTAGAACTAGATGTACTACATGACCCAGCCATCCCATTACTGGGTATATACCCAAAGGATTATAAATCATGCTGCTATAAAGACACATGCACACGTATGTTTATTGCAGCACTATTCACAATAGCAAAGACTTGGAATCAATCCAAATGTCCATCAGTGACAGATTGGATTAAGAAAATGTGGCACATATACACCATGGAATACTATGCAGCCATAAAAAAGGATGAGTTTGTGTCCTTTGTAGGGACATGGATGCAGCTGGAAACCATCATTCTTAGCAAACTATCACAAGAACAGAAAACCAAACACCGCATGTTCTCACTCATAGGTGGGAACTGAACAATGAGATCACTTGGACTTGGGAAGGGGGACATCACACACCGGGGCCTATCATGGGGAGGGGGAAGGGGGGGGATTGCATTGGGAGTTATACCTGATGTAAATGACGAGTTGATGGGTGCTGACGAGTTGATGGGTGCAGCACAGCAACATGGCACAAGTATACATATGTAACAAACCTGCACGTTATGCACATGTACCCTAGAACTTAAAGTATAATAATAATAAAAAATAAATAAATTTTTAAAAAATAAAAAAAAAGAAACTCTGTCAAACAGTTTTGCTGAAAATGAAAGCAGAAAAGGGTTCTAGTAGTTGGAGGGGGAGCTGGAGGTTCTGGGAGGATCATTTCAGGATGGAAGACACTGTAATTTCCTTGAGTACCAATGAAAATGATCCAGCAGAGAGGAGAAAATTGATGCATGAGAGGAGAAGGAAAATTTCTGGACAATGTCCCTGACTAGGATTGAGGAGACGAGGTCTGTGTGCAGGTGGTAGGTTGGCCTTAGACAGGAGTTCCAGTGGGGCTCTTATCTTCCCATCCTGAGAATAAATAGGAATCTCTTACTGAAATTTGTTCACCCACCCATGTTTTTAATTTTTGCCAAAAGAGCAAATAAAAAGTGTTATTTTATTGTTTTAACTTGCATTTTTGTGATTACTGAGGAAATTGAGCCCTTCATCATGTATTTGTCATCCATTTGCATTCCCACTTCTATTAATATTCTTTGTTCATTTTTAAATTGTCTTTCTTTTTGACTAGCAAATAATAATACATTCATGATTTTTGACACTGCAACTTCCTTCTCCTGGTTTGGCATGAGTCCATTAAATCTATCAAAGTGTCCTGTGTTAAACAGAAGTGTTTAATTTTTACCTAGTCAAATCTATCTGATTTTTACCTCATGGTGTGGGTGTTTTTGAATCACAAGGGTATTCTCCTACATGTACTTTTATTAGGTTAACAAATTTACCATTTACCTCTTTAATCCATTTGAATAACACTTACATCTATTAGATAAACTAGGTGTTCAAGAAGGTGAAAATTGAGCTTGAAGAATATCTTCACATGCACATTTCTAGCTGTGATGGTTAATGTTAGGTGTCAACTTGCTTGGATTGAAGGATGTGAAGATGGCTGGTAAAGTATTGTTCCTGGGTGTGTCTGTTTTTCTGTTGCCAGGGGAGACTGACATTTGAATCAGTGGACTGGGAGAGGAAAAGCCACCCTCAGTGTGGGTGGGCACCAACCAGTCAGCTGCCAGCATGGCTAGAACAAAACAAAGGGAAGAAGGTGGAATGAGCTGGCTTACTGGGTCTTCTGGCTTTCAACTTCCTCTGGTGCTGGATGCTGCCTTCTGCTCCTCCTGCCCTTGGACATTAGACTCCAGGTTCTTTGGCCTTTTGACTCTGGGACTTGAGTCAGTGGCTTGCTGGGGGTCCTCGTGCGTTTGGCCACAGAGTGAAGGCTGCACTGTCAGTTTCCCTGGTGTGAGGCTTTTGAACTCAGACTGAGCCACTACTGGCTTCTCTCTTCCCCAGCTTTCAGATGGCCTATCGTGGGACTTTGCCTTGTAATCATGTGAGCCAATTCTCCCTGATAAACTCATATACAAATATATGCATTTGTATATATACACACAATATAGCCTATGAGTTCTGTCCCTCTGAAGAATGCTAATACACTAGCTTTCCAATGCTACCACACTTGCGTCACTGAAAATAACTGCCATCTTAGAATTTTACACCCAGCAAAATTATCCATCAAGAATGAAGTCAAAATGAAGATATTTTCACACAAACAAAAACAGGGAGAGTTTGCCACCAGGGGCCTCATTAAAGGAAATTCTAAAGGTTATACTTCACGTCAAAGGAAAGTGATTGCCAATGGAAGAAATGAAGACCAAGGAAAATGGTAAATATGTTGTAAATTGAAAAGAACATCACATAAAACTATAGTAATATTATCATATGATGTTTTAAACAAAACAAAAAAGGGTTGAAATATTTGTCACCAGTAAACATGTTGGTTAGGAGAGTTAATGAACTCAGTTTAAAAATCTCAAGTCTTCATATAGTTGAGAAAGAAAGACGTTAACTTTAGATTTAAATCCGTTAGGATTCATGGTGTGCTTTCTGGAGTGAAAAACACTGAAAAAATAGAAATGATTGTGTAACTGTTAATTCAAGTCCACAGAGAAGACGATGCCAAGACAGGACTAGAAATGCAATCCTCCCCGTTGGGGAAAATGCCTAAGAAGGGTAAAAGGGAGAGAGTCCCAGAAAGTCAAGAGAACCTTGAGCCTATGATGCAGGCTGACACTTTGAAAAGGGGGAAGGAGGGACTGAGTAGGATCCAAACTATTATTTAGGAAGAATGTTCCAGGACAAAGAGGAGCAAATACAAAGCCAGAGAGGAGAGACGGCTTATGAAACATTTCATGACATGCAAAGGTTTCAGTATAGCAGGGGCATCATGCAGAGAGCTCTAAATAGCAAGGTAGGAGGAGATTGAACAGGTCAGTAAGGGCACCGTTACAAAAGGCTTTACATGCCATCCAGGAAAGAGTTTGAATTTTAACCTGAAAGCAATGGGAAGTCATTGACTGATAGCTTCTGAGAAAACATTTGCTCAACATGTATTGGAGTACATACAACATACTAGTCACTCTGTGGCTACCTCAGAACCGGACAGACACAAACCCCATCTTCCTGCTTCAATCGAGATTGGCAAGCAGGAAACACAGGTTTTAGAGTAGGGCCAATCAGTAGATACTAATGTGGGGAATTGCAGGTTACAAATATGAAGCCCTGTGAATAAATGAATCAAAAGGCTCAACCAGGGGCAGAGCTCCACAGTGTACCAGTGGAGTCCAGACTAGGGTAAGGCAAGTAAGGTACCCAGGGGTCAAAATGTAATGAGGCGCTTACTTTTAGGCTCATGCAAGTGCGGGATTGACGCCTGAGAATGAGTACCTCCTTATATTATTCTTTTTTAAATTTTAATTTTAGAGACAGCATCTCACTCTGTTGCCCAGGGGAGAGTGCAGTGGCACCATCACGGCTCACTGCAGCCTCAAACTCCCAGGCTCAAATGATCCTCCCATCTCAGCCTCCCGGGTAGCTGGAGGCATGTGCCACCATACCTGGTTAATTTTTGTATTTTTTGTAGAGACGGGGTTTTGCCATTTTGGTCAAGTTTGTTTCAAACTCCTGGGCTCAAGCGATCTGCTTGTCTCAGCCTCCCAAAACGCTGGGATAACAGCTGCAAGCCACTGTGCCCAGCCTGTTTTCTTTTTTTTCTTTTCTTTTCTTTTTTTTTTTTTTTTTTTTTGAGACAGAGTCTTGCTCTGTCGCCCAGGCTAGAGTGTGGTGGCACTATCACGGCTCACTGCAAGCTCCGCCTCCCGGGTTCACGCCATTCTCCTGCCTCAGCCTCCGGAGTAGCTGGGACTACAGGTGCCCGCCACCACGCCCGGCTAATTTTTTTGTATTTTAGTAGAGATGGGGTTTCACCGTGTAAGCCAGGATGGTCTCGATCTCCTGACCTCGTGATCTGCCCGCCTGGGCCTCCCAAAGTGCTGGGATTACAGGCATGAGCCACTATGCTCCGCCAGTTTTCTTTTAAATAATAGTTTTATTAAGATGTAATTCATATGCCATAAAATTCATCCTTTTAAAATGTGAATTTCAATTTTTGATATATTCATCTCCATCACCACTAGATAACTTCAGAACATTTCCATTACCCCTCCCATACTCTCCCCGTATCTCTGACAACCACTAATCTATTTTCTGTCTCTGTGGATTTGCCTATCTGGACATTTCATATAAATGGATTCAGACAATATGTCTGGCTTCTTTCACTTAGCAAAATGTTTTCAAGATTCATCCATGTTGAAGCATGCATCAATACTTCCTTCCTCTTTATGCTGAACAATGTTCCACTGTATAGGTATATCTTTTGTTTATCCATTCATCCATAAGTAAACGTTCGGGTTGTTTCTACTTGTGGCTATTATGAATACTGCTACATGAACATTCATGGACGAGTTTTCATATGGACATTTGTTTTTATTAGGTTGATGCAAAAGTAATTGCAGTTTCTGCCATTACTTTTAGTGGCAAAAAACAGCAATTACTTTTGCACCAACCTAAATAGCTCTCTTGTGTATATACCTAGGAGTAGAACTGCTGAGTCATATAGTAACTCTATGTTTAGCTTCTTGAAGAACTGCCAAATGATTTTGCAAAGCAACTGCACCATTTCGCTTTACCACCAGGAATATGCGAGGGTTCCAGTTTCTCCACTTCCTCATCAACACTTGTTATTTCCCATCTTTTTCATTATAGCCAACCTAGTTAGTGTGAAATGTTATCACATCATGGTTTTAATTTGCATTTTCCTAATGTCTAATGAGGCTGAGCATCTTTCCATATGCCCTGAACTCACCACCACCCATCATCTTGGAATCTAAAGAAATGAGAGAGATAAAAGTATCTCCTCAATTATGTAGGAAACTCTGGGCATACGAAGTCCTGTGTCTCTTGTACACCAAGAAGGTACTTAACTCCTAGCAGTTCAAAAGTGATACATTTACCAATATGGAACAAGCATTCTTAGGTTTTGGTCACAGGCTCTGGCTTGTATCAAAATCACCCCATAATTCCATTTACTTTACCAGTTAGCAGAAGTCTCAGGATTTCTTTAAAACAGCTTGCTTAGAAAACCCTTAGAAAGATGCCTTTTGAACCCTCTTAATTGGCATAGTCAGATCACCTTTTGCTTGCACAAAGCCTCTTCTCAGACACAAAGAATAAACCTGGGCTTTTGCCTTTGTTTTTCTGAGTTGAGTTTAAATGTCAAATATTCTCCGTGTAGACAAAAACACTTGCCAGGCTATCAGGCTAGCACAGTTAAACTTAAATGTTTACGTGTGATTTATTTGGTAGCAGAGTAAATTACACAACTTGTTTATATCAGCCTTGTCAACAGCAAAATGAAGCCATTTACCAAAAAGCCATATTGATGCAGGATGCCTCTGTGGCACAGGACTGAAATCTGACTGAAAGATATCAAGACACACCATCTGTGTTATGATTTATGACAATGCTAAAGAAAGAGGCTGTTAGACTGCTTTGCAAATACTAAACACATTAAGGGCTAAATGCAGCATTTGGTATTGCATTTTATTATTTGAATTCATTTTAAGTATATCTTCCTCTGAAATGCCTCGCAGTTTTGGGGGAAAAATGTTTTCCTTAAATCTGATTTGTTTTGAATGAGGATATTCATGGAAAAGTTAGACATCAGCTTATTAAAAACTTCAGCCAACATTCACAACAGTTTAATTACAGAGAATCCTAGCAATTAGACCCTGTAGAAAACTTATCCCTGAATGAAGTGTTTCCATATTTTGTTCTTTATTTTTAAGGTCGACTTCATCAGCTATGAATCTATTATGAATCATTGCATTGGAACAAATGTATCCTAAGTAAAAAGAAAGACAGCCTCTTGTAACTAATGAGGTATCAATTAAATTTGAATTTTGCCTTTTAAAAGAGTTTTATCACAGTAAGATTTTATATGGAATCAGTAGCATGTCAAATGCCTGCAAAGTATAGAATAAGGAAAAAATAAATTCTACACTTAAATGAAATTCCAGCTTGCATTTTTGTCTATTATTTTCCCTTCTAATTAAGCCATTTAATCCCACGTTTTTAGATTTCATTATTTCTCCCTTTGGAACATGAATTCCAGTTCTCACAAGTAGTAAACACAATTATTTAAAGATTTTTGTTTATTAACATTGAATTCCCAAATAAATGGCTACCCCTACCAAGGAAATACTTATTTCTAATGGTTTGCAAATAAATGTTTCTTTCATTCTCTCATTGTTTTCCTTTCTCATAGACTCAGAATACGAAGAAAATTGAAAGAGTCAAAGAGGGGTCTGTGTGATTGGTCCACGGCTCCAAACCCACCCTTCCATTCCCTGCATTGCGATGCTAATGCCGGGACCCTGCACATCACGTTTCTGCTTTTCCAGCTGCCTCTCTGTCAGACTTTGCCATATGATTTTGGACTCGAAGGAGATGGAAAGGCTGGAGATGAAGAAAGAACTTGCACTTTCTGTTTGCTTCTTCTTTGATTCTTGTCTACTTCCTGTTCCTGTGAGCATCACTCTAGCACCTTGGCAACATAGGTCCCTTCCTTTAGCAGTTGAACCCAGTTTGCAATGCTTCCAAAATTTGCAGAAGCATCCTGGTTATATCCCCTCAGAGACACTAGTTGCAGTGTCCCCTCCTCAGAGGTCTGAGTCTCAACCTCACAGAGCTTCTCCTTCAAGTTCAGAGATAACATCATGAGTCAAGCTCTGGCTGCTTCCCAAAGGACTGACTTTCCAGCTCCGGGGGTAAGGGGGCATGGGGGCTTTTCCTCCAAATTTATCTTTTAGTAATTCCAGCTTCTTCCCTTTGATCCCCCAGCCATAGGGATGGTAGCTGTTCCTGCAGTTGGTACCTTCATGATGTATCATTGTTTCCTTTTTGTCTCTTCAGTTACCTAATTAACAAATTAAGACTTGGTTAATAATTATTTATGTTAAATTGTATCTGTTAAAATAAGTAGGTGACTTCCATCTCCTGAGTGGACACGAACTATATGTGAATTTGTCCCAGGAATAGGTCTAGGAAGAGAAAACATTTAAAAATGTGATTTGGAGATTTGTTTGGTTATGTCCTTGGGCTTGAATGTGGTGCTAAACTCCCTGACAGTGGAACATGGGGACTAGTGATCCATACACTGGCATTACAATTCATCAAATTACACCTGTGGTTGGTTATAATGACGTTCTTAATGAATTCAGTACTTTGGGGGAAACAAGGGATTGCTTCCCTTAATTGTTTTTTTTTTTTTCTTCAGTGTTTAGTTTTCTTTTATTATTTTGGCTTGTCCTGTAATCATTGTAGCTGGCTGTCTTTAAAGAAACACCTACCATTTCCCATTATTATTATTTTTTTATTTTTCCATAAAGTATTGGGGCACAAGTGGTATTTCATTACATGAGCAAGTTCTTTAGTGGTGATTTGTAAGATTTTGGTGCACCCATCACCCGAGCAGTATACACTGCACCATATTTGTAGTCTTTTATCCCTCGCCCCCACTCCCCACAAGTCCCCCCCCAAATCCAGTGTAACATTCTTATGCCTTTGTGTCCTTATAGCTGAGCTCCCACATATCAGTGAGAACATACGATGTTCGGTTTTCTATTTCTGAGTTACTTCACTTAGAATAATAGTCTCCAGTCTCATCCAGGTTGCTGCAAATGCCATTAATTCATTCCTTTTTTATGGCTGAGTAGTATTCCATCATATAAATATACCACAGTTTATTTATCCACTTGTTGATTGATGGGCGTTTGGGTTAGTCCCATGATTTTGCTGCTATAAACATACAAGTGCAAGTATCTTTTTTGTACAATGACTTCTTTTCCTCTGGGTAGATATCCAGTAGTGGGACTGCTGGATCAAATGGTAGTTCTACTTTATTTAGTTAAGGAATCTCCACACTGTTTTCCATAGTGGTTGTACTAGTTTACATTCCCACCAGCAGTGTGGAAGCATTCCCTGTTCACTACATCCACGCCAGCATCTACTGTTTTTTTATTTTTTGATTATGGCCATTCTTGCAGGAGTAAGGTGGTATTGCATTGTGGTTTTGATTTGGATTTCCCTGATCATTAGTGATGTTGAGCATTTTTTCATATGTTTGTTGGCTATTTGTATATCTTCATTTGAGAATTGTCTATTCATGTCCTTAGCCCACTTTTTTATGGGATTTTTTTTTTCTTACTGATTTGTTTGAGTTCATTGTAGCTTCTGGATATTAGTCCTTCATCAGATGTATAGGTTGTGAAGATTTTCTTTCACCCTGTGGGTTGTCTGTTTACTGTGCTGACGGTTCCTTTTGCCATGCAAAAGCTCTTTAGTTTAATTAAGTCCCAACCATTTATTGTATTTGCTTTTGGGTTCTTGGTTATGGAATCCTCGCCTAAGCCAATGTCTAGAAGGGTTTTTCCAATGTTATCTTCTAGAATTTTTATAGTTTCAGGTCTTAGATTTAAGTCTTTCATCCATCTTGAGTTGATTTTTGTATAAGGTGAGCAATGAGGATCCAGTTTCATTCTTCCACATGTGGCTTGCCAATTATCTCAGCACCATTTGTTGAAAAGGGTGTCCTTTCCCCACTTCATGTTTTTGTTTGCTTTGTCGAAGATCAGGTGGCTGTAAGTATTTGGGTTTATTTCTGGGTTCTTTAATCTGTTCCATTGGTCTATGTGTCTATTTTTGTACCAGTACCATGCGGATTTGGTGACTATGGCCTTATAGCGTAGTTTGAAATCAGGTAGTGTGATGCCTCCAGATTTGTTCTTTTTGCTTAGTCTTGCTTTGGCTATGTGGGCTCTTTTTTGATTCCATATGAATTTTAGAATTGTTTTTCTAATTGTGTGAAGAATGATGGTGGTATTTTGATGGAGATTGCTTGAATTTGTAGATTGCTTTTGGCAGTATGGTCATTTTCACAATATTGATTCTACCCATCCATGAGTATGGGATGTGTTTTCATTTGTTTGTGTTGTCTATGATTTCTTTCAGCAGTGTTTTGTAGTTTTCCTTATAGAGGTCTTTTGCCTCCTTGGTTAGGTGTATTCCTAAGTATTTTATTTTTTCACAGCTATTGTAAAAGGGGTTGAGTTCTTGATTTGATTCTCTGCTTGACTGCTGTTTTTGTATAGAAGAACTACTGATTTGTGTACATTAATCTTGTGTCCGGAAACTTTGCTGAATTCTTTTTATCAGTTCTAGGAGCTTTCTGGAGGAGTCTTTAGGGTTTTCAAGGTAAACAATCATATCCTCAGCAAACAGTGACAGTTTGATATCCTCTTTACTGATTTGGATGCCCTTTATTTCTTTCTCTTGTCTGATTGCTCTGGCTAGGACTTCCATCCTCATCTTGTTCCAGTTCTCAGAGACTTCCCTTAACTGTTAATGAAATAATGTTAATTACAAGAAATGTGGCATTGAATAGATTCTTCTGAATGCACTGGACACTCATAGAATGAAAATTACAAGCTCAGGGCTTTACACGCTCAGCTTAAGCAACCGATTTCAAAGAATTTCTATCACAGTCCTAAGATAATCTCTTATTTCTTGCAGCCACAGGACCAATATTGTTGAAAGCCAAACACAAAATTTAACTGTACAGGCTGCAGAAATACAGTATAAATTGAATTCACAGCCTCTCTAAGTCTCTCAGGTAAGTTGGGGCATTGATTATATAGGAGTGAGCCTTGAAACTTAGGATAGGAATGAGTCTTGAAACTTAGAATAGGAATATCTGCTTGGGTTCAGAAGATCTTGAGAATTTTACACCTTCCCTGCCACCCCATCATTGTTCTGAGATTCTCTTGCCAGTGGGAGGAGCTTGCCTGTTGCATGTTTAAGTAGACTACATGTTTCTTGCTTAAATACCCTGTAATAACCTCATCTGAGGCAGTGCCTTATAAGGGGACACTCATTGTCCTGAAGACTTACCTTAACACCCCTTGTTGCCACTGGGCTCATAATGAAGATCAGATATCATCATACTCAAAGGGGTAAAGAACATAGTCTGACCTAAGAGAAAATGACTTATAAACCAAAAAGAATGCAAGATTTGCCTTTCTTTTCTTTTCTTTTCTTTCTTTTTTTTTTTTTTTTTTTTCTTTCTTTTTTTTTGTTTGTTTTTTTGAGACAGGATCTCACTCTGTCACCCAGGCTGGAGTGCAGTGGCACAATCACGGCTCACCACAGCCTTGACCTCCTGGGGTCAGGTAATTCTCCCACCTCAGCCTCCTGAGTAGCTAGGACTATAGGCGCCTGCCACCACTCCTGGCTAATTTTTGTATTTTTTGTAGAGACGGGGTTTTACCATGTTGCCCAGGCTGGTCTTGAACTCCTGGGCACAAATGATCCGCCCACCTCAGCCTCCCAAAGTGCTGGGATTACAGGTGTGACCCACTGTGCCCAGCAAAGACTTGCTAACTATATTAACATAAACCTGGGGCAAATGTGAGAGAATGCAAACTAGGAAATGGAAGAAAATTTCTGATCTAGAATATGTCGAGATAGTCTCTCTGAAGGGAAAAATGAGTTTTTGTATCTTGTACCACCTAACACTAAAAATGTGTCATAACACCCGATGGGCCTTTTTTTAGATTTTGGAAGCAACTATTTCTCACTTTTCAGTGTGCTACTTCAACTCATTTACCAAGTATGTTAAGTCTGTCCACTTTGAGTGGAGAGCAGAGGAGGAAAAGCTCTAAAGCAGATCTAGACTGGCGTGCAAGTTGCTCTTCCAGTTGGGTTTTATCACCCAGCATTTACAATAATATTCCACCCTACAGACAGGGGAAATACAAGACAATGAAGTTATGGGCCAATTTTATTCAAGAGCCTGGATGCAGAAATTATAAACAAAATTGAGCAAACTGAACCCAGTAGTGCGTAAAATGCTACGTGTAAGCTCCATGAAGGTAATGATTTCTAGGCTTACCATTACTGTATCCCAACACCTTAAACACTGCCTGAAACATCATAGGCATCCAATATTATTATTTGGATGAATGAATGACCAAATTAAGTATATCCAAGACTTCAAGGGTGGTTTAGCAATAGTAAATCTAGAAATTATTGCACCACATTAATTGATTAAAAAATACACACATGTATTCTTTATTAATACATTAATAGATGCAGTAAAAGCATTGGATGAAATCCATTACCCATTCATTTAAAAAATACTTCTTAGCAAACTAGAAAATAATGTGAAAATAGAAATAACCTACGATGACAAAGAATAAAATATTTACTAATAAATCTAACAAAAATCTATAAGAACTTTAAGGAGAAAATTGTAACTTATTATTGACGATAATACAAAAGGCCTTAGTAAAGGAAGAAGTCGTTCCTCAAGCACAATCTTATGACTAAATATGTTGAGGTTTTTGTTTTTGTTTTTGTTTTTGTTTTCCTTTCCCAGTATATATTTTCACCGTGGAGGACTGTTGACATTCCCATAAACTTGGAGAGGCAGAAATGACCCAGTGTGGTAAAAGGGCATTAGCGTCTGTAAACAACATTTTACAAGTCCTTACTGATCTAAGCAAGTCTTTGGCAGCCTCTCAAGGAAAGTATACCATGCTTTTGCCACAGGAGCAGAGATTCTGGGGCCCATGTGGTTTTTGTAACGAGACATATTGGAGGAGCAATTAATATGCATGATGTCCCTTCTCTTTCTTTCTTCTTCCCCTTTAAATGTAAAAAGAGCTCCGAAACAACAACAAGAAAAAAAGTCAGGGGAGGTAATTATTCAAGTAATTATAGTATTGATAAGTTAGAAATTCAACCTGACGCATAAGTGCCGTACATACTGCCTTAATCATAATTGCTAACATTTATTGAGCTCTTAGAACTTCACATGTATTATCTCATTAAGTCTTCACAATAACTGTAAGTAATATTCATTCTCTTCATTTTACAGAGGGTGGAAACTGAGATAGAGAAAGAACCGGTTAATTTGAACAACACAGGAGTCAGCGAAAAATAAAATAAATAAAAATTTTTTAATGTAAAAAAGAAAGAGCTAGTTAACTCCAAGTCACACAGCTAGTGTGTTAGTCTTTCAGGGCCATTGTAACAAATTACCACAACCTTGAGAGTTTAAAACAAACAAACAAAAAATGTATTCTCTCACGGTCCTGGAGGTTAGAAATCCAAAAATATATATATATATATATATATTGGCAGAGCTATTGGTTTTCTCCAGAGGGTTTGAGGGCCAATCGGCTCCACACCTCTCTTCTAGCTTCTGACAGCTGTCTGCAGCTCTTGGCTTTCCTTGGCTTGAGGGTATGTAACTCCAGTCTCTGACTCCATGTTCACATGAATTTGTTCTATGTCTCTGTCTGGCCCTTTTTCATCTCTTATAAAAACATTTACCCTTGGATTTAGGACCCACCCTAATCCAGGATGGTCTTATCTCAAAAGCCTTACCTTAATTATGTCTAGAAACACTTATTCCAAGTAAGGTCACACATTCTGAGGTGTTGGGTGGACATTATCTTTTGGATACTACAATTTAACCCACTATAGATGGTGAGTAATAGGATCAGGATTCAAACACAGGTCTGTTTGACTTCCAGAGCTCAATCTCATCCATTATTCTGGACTTCTCTTTTTACCAAATCTCATGAATAGTAAATACTCAATAACAGATTAATGGCTGAATGAGAATTAAAGATTAAATACAATACTTGGACAGTCTCTTGGAGTGTGTTATACTGGAATTTATTTTATAGTCACTTCTCAGAAAACTACTTCTGAGTAATCACACTGTGTATACTTACTATTCCTTCTACAAAGATGTCACTAACTTGCCACTTCCTCCTTGTCATTATCCTCTTTGATCCCTCACAATCTGTTGTTTTAGCAGCAGAAATCAAAGGCAAATTACAAATTCACTCAGGAAAGAATTAAAGAGAGAGGTGTGGTCAGAGCCCCACTAATGATGTGAAATCAGTTAGTACCAGGCTCACTCCCCTTGATCAAAAGGCAAAATTAGCAGTCACAGGACTCTCTCAGTGTCTCTGTTCTTAACTCTTAAGTAGACCTTGGACTGTAATGCTAATCGGCTTCTCATGTTTTCCAAGAACTCTATTTGCAGAATTCCTAGAACAAGAAGATAGCAGGGTCATGGGTTGTTTTTAGTTTTAGCTTTTTTTTTTTTTTTTGTCATTTAACATGATTTGAGCCCCAGGATGTTTCTGAAGTGGCTCGTCTTTCAAGTCTGTATCCCAGAAGTATAAGGGTATGGAAAAAGAAGGGGAAGAAAAAATGAGTTTTCCATCCCAAGTATTTTTTAATTGAAAAACATAGTGAAATGAATGCTGAATAAAATATTTGAGATAAGACTTTCAGTAAATACTATCGGCTCTTTCTTTCAAAAATTATTTCTAAAATCAATGCTGAGACATTTATATACAAAACCAGTAATCATGTGAGATTATTTCAGTTTCTATACCTTTATGAAGAACAGCATATTCTCATAGTCAAAAAAGTAAGATGCTTTAAAAGTAAATTCAGGGACTATATGTTACTATAAACTATCTAATTTTAACATGCCAAATATGATCGTGTTCTTAAATAATGACAACAGAAAAAGGATTTTTTCCATATATTGCATGGAATTAAATTCTTAAAAATTGTCTGATTACCCTATTCACTCCCACAAAAGCAGGGCTGGGGAAGGCAGTGAAGGGCAGAGTTAGGTGTTGGTTGGTTGGTTGATCTATTATATCAAACTTTCCAGAAACTTTCTATTTCCAATTTTCTCATTGGAAGGTAAATAGTGATATCTAACTTACAGAATGAGAATTAAAGAATAAATACAATATTTGAACAGTCTTTTTATTGGGATTTATTTTATAATCACTTTTTTTTTTTTTTTTTTTTTTTGAGACAGGGTCTCACTCTGTGACCCAGGCTAGAGTGCAGTGGTGTTATCTTGGCTCACTGCAGCCTCAACCTCCAGGGCTCAGGTGATCCTCCCACCTCAACCTCCCAAGTAGCAAGGACTACAGGCAAAAACCACCATGTCCAGCTAATTTTTAAAAAATATTTTTTGGAGAGACAGGTTTTCGCTATGTTGCCGAGGCTGATCTTAAACTCCCGGGCTCAAGCAATCCTCCTGCCTTGCCTCCCAAATGCTGAGATTACAGGTCCAGCCCATCACTTCTCAGAAGACTACTTCTGAGTAATCACACTGTGTGTAACTACTATTCCTTCTACAAAGATGTCACTAACTTGCCACTTCATCTCTGAAGCTGTCAGGACCTATAGAGAAGTCAAGGCCCATATGTTTTTTAGCACTGTATTCACATTTTTGAATTAGAAAATAAGGTCACTAATTTCACAATCTCACCACCCCAGAACACAGAAAATTTGCTATCCAGTAATGGTGACACTTCATGCATCCTGAGCAAGCCCTAGTTCTTATTTAGCCTGAGACCTTCACGCTTCCTCTTCTGCCCCTAATTGTCTTTGAATGGCCTGGATCCTGGGATTGGGCTTCAGTTTAAGTTACCCTAGTTCCAGCTTCCTGTTCATCCTTATCACAAAATACCATGATCTCAGGATGGCTTATGTCCAAACTCACCCAAATTTCAGCTTATCCTACTTCATCTCTCTTTAGTTTTTGATAATGATGAACGTACATTGCTACTTTGACTTCTAGGAGAAATCTATACCCTAATTTTCTCCCAACCTCTTTGTCTGCACATTCTCCTTCACTGAATTCTCTTCCCTAGACAACTCCTTTAATGCTGATTTTCCTCTGGATTCTGTGCCCCTGGCTTTCTCAGGCTTCTATCATAGGCAATCTTATTCAATGCAATGGCTTAAATCAGGCAGTGGTAAAGGATAGCCCACTGGCCAAATCTGGTCTATTCACTGCCTGTTTTTGTAAAGTTTTATTGAAATACAGCTACACTCCTTTATTTACATGTTGTCTACAGCTGTTTCTACTACTCACCGACAGTAGTGTTGAGTAGTTAAACAGACCATATGGTCTGCAAAGCCTAGATTATTTGCTATCTGGCCCATTACAGAAAACATTTGTTGACCCTTGGCTTAAATAATCACTTCTACATAGATGATTTCAACTTCAGTAATTGCACCTAGCTGGATGGGAGACTGGGCAGAAACAAAAGGTAAGGTCAAGGTAGAAAATCAATAGCAGGCAGTGAGTTCAGTCCTTTACCTAAAAATCATGGCTGAAATTGAGCAACAAGTGTCTATAGCAAGATGCCACTGGAAGTCACTTGGAAGATTCCCAGGTTTCTTTTGGCCCTGAATGATGGATAATTGTTAAAACTGAGAAAAAGAATATAGGTGGGGAAACAATTTTAACAGGAATGAAGGCTAGAAAGATAATGCTTGACTTTGGGAATGTTTTCATTTTGGTACCAATGGGACAGCCAATTTATGTCCAGAAAAGAGTCAGATGTATGAGGCTGAAACTCAAGAGGAGGGTAAGGATAGAGATTTGGGAATCATCACTGTTCCTGTGTTAGCTGAGTCCTAGACTAAGAATGAGATCAATCAGCAAGCAGTTGTAAAGTATATTTTAGCAACTCCAGGTAAAGGAGGCCAGGGTAAATTAATATCTTCCTGGATGTAACACTAACTCACTAATTTGGTAAACACTGATACTGCTTAAGAAAAGAGATAAGGTAATCCACAGAAGCAGACAAGAGAACTGTGCCCTAAGTGCTCAGTGCTGGGGATCAAATGCCAAAAATCTTCATTTCTGCAGTAGCGGCAGTTGCTTTAGCCAATCAATCTTGTAACTTTAGATGATTTGATAGAAAGATAAGAAATTCTTTGGTAAATTTAATCCATGTGGACCACCAGTTTAGAAAAATCTCATCATTCATTCTCAATAACAAATTCTTTTATCTCAATTACCTGAATAACCATTCTTATCCTCACTACATTTTTTTCACTAAATAATTTTATTTTGGCAAACAGTCTTCAATTAAGATGTATTGTTTGCATTTATATGTAATTGGTTTATTTTTAAATAAACTTTTTATTTTGGAATAATTTTAGATTTACAGTGAAATTGTGAAGATAGTACAGAGAGTGTCTGAATATCCCTCAGTTTGCACTAATGTTAACACCTTACATTACAGTAGTACATTTGTCAAAATTTAGAACTCAACACTGGTCCATTACTGTTAACTACACTCCAGATTTTATTTAGATTTAATCGGTTTTTCCATTACTGCCCTTTTAATATTCCAGGATGCCCACCCAGGATGCCACAATGCATTTAGTCAGAGTGTCCTTAGTCTTCTCAATTTCTCAGTCTTTCCTTATTTTTCATAACCTTAACAGTTTTGAAGAGTACTGGTGGGCTTTTTGTAGAATATCCTTCAATTTGCATTTATATTTTCTCATTATTACATTGGGATTATGGGTCTTGGGGAAGAACACCACATGGGTGAAGTGCCCTTCTCATCAAGTTATATCAAAGGATACACAATATCAACATGACATGTAACTGGTGATGTTAATCTTGACTATTTGGTTAAGGTAGCATGGCCAAGTTTCTCTATAAAAGTTACTTTTTTCCCCTTTCCTTACTCTATTCTTTGGAAGTGAGTCACTAAGTCCAGCCCACACTCAAGGAAATCAAGCTCCACCTCCTGGAGGAGGGAGTATTTGCGTGAGGAGGGAATTCTTTAAAGAAGATTTGTTTCTTCTCCATGTATTTGTTTATTCCATCATTTATCTAGATGACTATGGGTCAATATAGATTTGTTTTATATTTTGGGTTGCAATTCATTACTAGGCTATTTCCTTTGCTGTTCAAATTATTATAGGTGTGGCCATTGGTCATTCTTTTAGTTGCCTCCTGTGTCCCTTTGACCTTTGACACGTTCCTTGCGTGTGTGTGTGTGTGTGTGTGTGTGTGTGTATTAGCAATGTGAGAGATGGAGAAATACCTTAATTGAAGTCTAAGATAGAGTATATTAAGCTCTGATTTTAGCTCTGCCAAGAATCCACTCCAGGTTGGAAATGAGTAGTCCAATTCTTCCTCCCCTTTTGAAAACAAGTATACTTGTATATGGCTACTTTTCATGAAAATAATGGTCATAATCACTGCACAAAAACACATTAGTGCAAAACTGAGGGATGCTTTCTTGCTTTCTGGCAAGAAAGCACACAAACACACAAATACACAAGGAACAAGCCTCAAGCACCTCTTACATTTTCTCCCATGAATTACCCACTTTTTTGCTATTTAGAATGAAGAAAATAGTTTGGCAGTTGCTTAAAATGTTAAACATATAGTTATCATATGACCCAGCAATTCCATTCTCAAAATAATTGAAAACATATATCTACACAAAAATTTGTATATGAATGTTCACAGAAGCATTATTACAATAGCCAAAAGTGGAAACAATCTGAATACCCATCAACTAACAAATAAACAAAATGTGGTATACTTATATAATGAATATTATTTCACCATAAAAAGGAATGAAATAGCAATGCTTGCTACAACATGTACAAACCTTGAAAACATTAAGCTAAGTGAAAGAAGTCGTCACAAAGGTCACGTATTGTCTAATTCCATTTCTATTAAATGTCCAGAATAGGCAAACCCATAGACACAGAAAATAGATTAGTAATTTCCAGGAACTAGGAGGAGGAGGGAACAGGGAGTGACAGCTAATAGGTACAGGGTTTCTTTTGGAGTGACAAAAATATTATAAAATTAGATAGTAGCACAATTCTGTAAATATGACACTGCATGGCATGCTTTACAAAATGTGAACTATATCTCAATAAAGCTGTTATTTAAAAAAAAATAAAGTAGGTTATATGATTGTTATTTGGATGTCTAAAAGTCTTCATCAATATATAAATGTTTTGGCCAGGTGTGGTGGCTCACATCTGTAATCCCAGCACTTGGGAGACTGAGGTGGATGGTTCACCTGAGGTCAGGAATTCTAGACCAGCCTGGCCAACATAGTGAAACCCCGTCTCTACTAAAAATACAAAATTGGCTGGGCATGGTGGTGCACACCTGTAATCCCAGCTACTCAGGAGACTGAGGCAGGAGAATTGCTTGAACCTGGGAGATGGAGGTTGCAGTGAGCAGAGATTGCACCACTGAACTCCAGCCTGGGCAATACAGTAAGACTCCAACTCAAAAAAAAGCATATATATATATACACACACACACATACATATATATATATGTATATATATATATGTATATATGTATGTGTGTGTGTGTATATATATATATTTTATGGCTAAGATTGGTGGTTCATGCCTGTTATCCCAGTGCTTTGGGAGGCCGGGGTAGGAGGATTGCTTGAGGCCAGAATTTCAAGACCAGCCTAGGCAACAAAGCGAGACCCTATCTCTACAAAAGCAAAAAATTACCCAGGCATGGTGGTGCACAATTGTAGTTCCCACTAATTGCTACTTAGGAGGCTGAGGCAGGAGAATCACTAGAACCCAGGAATTTGAGGCTGCACTGAGCTATGATCTTACCATTCCACTGCAGCCTGGGTGGCAGACCAAGACCCTGTCTCTAAAAAGGTTTTTTTAAGTTAAAAAAGTTTTTGTACTTTCAAGTAAATAAATCTTTAAAATATTGAATGAAGATGGCGATAATGATGGCTATTAATTGAGCATCCATCATATACCAGTCTGTACCACATGAAATTGCTGGTATTTGAACATCTTTGAGCTACAAAATGGCAATTTCATATCGTTTAATCTAATTCAAGGTTAAGCCCTTGAATGTGTATATTTTAAAACAACAGAAATGTCCCACCAGCTAGGAGCCAGGCCCAAGGAGATTGAATTGCCTAAGGTCACACAATGAGTACCTCATAGAACTGGAATTCAAATCCAAATGTGTCTACTGAAGATGCTGAGCTCATTCTGTTTGTCCACATGGGCTCCCATAGTAAATGAGGCTCTGGAATTTCTCATGCAGCAATTATGACCATTATTTTCATGAAAAGTAGCCACATACAAGTATACTTGTTTTCAAAAGGCGAAGGGAGAATTGGAGCACCCATTTCCAAACTAGAGTGGATTCTTGGCAGAGCTAAAATGAGAGCTTAGTGTCCTCTGTTTTAGACTTCAATTAAGGTGTTTCTCTATCTCTCACGTTGCTGATATTCCTGTCATCTCTAGATAGGCAGGACTTCCCATTTATAAATCCTTGACTGTTTTCCATGACAAGAGAATGAAAGAGGGAACCCAGGAACTTTATCCAAAACAGAAACAATCAATGATGCACAAGTTGGCTAAGACTGTTTGTTAACTTTGAAATAACAACTGCTTTTAATCCTACTTGATTTGTTTCTAATTTTATCTCAGGGTTTCTCTACCCTAATCTGGTCTTGCCAAAAATTCTCAGAGTTGGATGTATAAGGGCAAACATTTTAATAACCAGAATTTTTTCTCCTGTGTTCCTTGCCAGTTTCCTCTCTTATTTGATGCTTTATTATCATTCTATGCCTATTTCATCCAATTTTCTCCATTTAAGAGTAAGCATGGGGGGAGGGGGGAGGGACAGCATTAGGAGACACACCTAATGTAAATGATGAGTTAATGGGTGCAGCACATCAACATGGCACATGTATACATATGTAGCAAACCTGCACGTTGTGCACATGTACCCTAGAACTTAAAGGATAATAATAAAAATAAACAAATAAAGTAAAAAACAAAAACAAAACAAAACAAAACAAAACAAAAAGTTAGCACAAGCCTCTTGCTAGTATTAGTTGCATTAAATGTCACATGAATGCAATGAAAAAATATAAAGTTCAGACCATATCACCAAATACACATTTATGAGTTGGGGTTTTTATTTATTGGGTTTTGTTGAGGTTTTTGTTTTGTTTTGTTTTTGCTTTTACATTTTTTTCAGGGGGAAGAATGCATGGTCTTACAAAGTACAGAGTAGGGACATGTATGTTTGGAAGAAGACAGAAGGAAAATTACAGCTTCCTCACCCAACCCCTGCATTTCAATGCTTACCCTGATTTATTCTTCTCCTTAGAAGCTGGTATCATCTGACGTATTTATTGATCGATTGATTTACTTATTTCTTTATTTTCTCTCTCCGCACACTCAAAGGAAAACTCCATGAGATCAGGGTTGTTTGTTCCCTGATATATCCCCAGTGTTTAGAATACAGCCTGTTCCATAGGAGACTCTCAATATATATTAATATTTGTCAAATAAATAAATGAATGAATAACAATGAAATAAAAGAAACAATTATTTTAAGGAGAATTATAGGTCATTTTCCTCCTAATTTTTTATTTAAAGTTATTACAGTATTGTACTTAATAGCAAACAAAAATCAAAGAAAAAATACTCCTTATTTCCCCTGAAAATGCTCAATTTGAATGTTGACAGCCTTGGTGAGAGCAGCCGACTGGTCTGAAACATGAGAGGAGGGCAGAGATTAAATGATTTACCTAGGGGAGAGGAGCGGCCAGGGGAGAGGGGCCCCTGGGTAGAATGACTGGTAAAGGGAAGGTCAGAGAAAAAGAAGCTCACTTGCCAAAAGCATGGAATAAATTCTCTTTCTTTTTTTCCCCCACCTTTCTCTTTTCCTTTGAAGCATAGCTGATTTCTTTTTCTTCAAAGTAATTGTTATAGTTAGAAAAGACATTAATTAAGAACAAATTCTGTTTTGAACAGTGTGAATAGATTGCAACCCTGTTTGAAGAAACCTGTGGCCTTTGGCTAGGGGAAGAAGTGATTCTGAATGGCTGAGGAAGTCAGGCCACATGTTCAGAGCCAATTAGATTCACTGAATGTCCAAAATTTAGCAATCACTAGTTAAATAATGCACTTCCTCCCCCCCCCCCGCCCCACCTAAACAGCCTCACTGTCAGTTAAAGACAAGCTCCTCACTGTTATGAGAAATTTTTTTTAGTAACTACAACCTGTCATTTACCAAAATGACGTCTTAAAAAGTCAATTTCAAGAATCACCTTGGCTGTCACTCAATCTCATAAATCTTTCCAAATCCCTTTAGAGCCAGCCTGAGAGCACAGCCTCACCCACTCTAGGATGTGTCAGCTACACCTGTTGCCTATAAAATGCAGTTTATTACAACAAACACAAGTGTAAACCTATATGTCCCAATGCTGCTTTTATGGCAAAAAGCAAGCAACCTTGACCCTTGTATTTGATCACTAATGGTTGTCTTGATCTACACACAATATTCAATAATTCCCACTTTGGTCACTCTTGATTCTAGTGGATCATAAACTGTGCTATTATGAATTGTGGCTTCCCTCAGATAAGCCATATTACCCATGAAATGATGAAAAAGTAAACAAAGCTATGACAACATGATCTCTTTAGAAAGATGCATGTTTCTCAAATAAGAACACGGGATCTCTCTGACACAAGTTTCCTGACCAGATCACAAATCTACTAATTATATCTTGATTCCATAAATCTACCCCCTTTCATTTCAAGTGAATAAATTATATTCATCTCGGGCCGGGCGCAGTGGCTCAAGCCTGTAATCCCAGCACTTTGGGAGGCCGAGAGGGGCGGATCACGAGGTCAGGAGATCGAGACCATCCTGGCTAACACAGTGAAACCCCGTCTCCACTAAAAAATACAAAAAACCAGCCGGGCGAGGTGGTGGATGCCTGTAGTCCCAGCTACTCGGGAGGCTGAGGCAGGAGAATGGTGTAAACCCAGGAGGCGGAGCTTGCAGTGAGCTGAGATCCGGCCACTGCACTCCAGCCTGGGCGACAGAGCGAGACTCCGTCTCAAAAAAAAAAAAAAAAATTATATTCATCTCATCTTAAATGTTATGGAGATTTGCACTGCACAGTTAAATTGCTGCCATCCTTCTCCCCAGAGTCACAATAATTTACATTTGTATAACTCACCACAGTTTGCAAATTCCTTGCACATAAATTTTTAAACTTTAATCTATGATGGAATACCTATAAGCTAGTTATTATTAGTCTAAGTTTTACAGATGAAAAAATTGAGGTAAAAAAGACTTTCTTCTACCCATTTTTGCTTCAGAAAGTGATGATCTTTTGCCAGTAGCTTCATCCCTGTCAGGTTTCTGTCCAAGGTAGACAGTATACGTGCATTAGGAACCCCATGTAGACAGTATGCATGCATTAGGGCCTTGGAGTTCGTCTTGCTGCAGACTGGAGTCATTTAGCCCTGGCATTCTGATGCCCTCTGATCTGCTTCTCTTCCTTAACCTCTGCCTCAGCCCTGTTCCAATAACTGGTTTATGTCTTAGTTCTCCCTCTGGCATGTGAGCTGTAGTGACAGCCCAGTTCTGCCTATCTTGGCTTAAGACCTGACAACACACACACACAGCCCAGGCCCTTTGTCTCTGTAGGATCTGAACCTAGTACTCGAAGTGCTGGCTGGGAACTTGCCCCCTAGCCCACAAAATTCTCTAAAACTATGACATGATGAGGCTGACACTCACCTGCCCAGAGCAAGGCATTCTCTGGAGAATCCAACCAAAGTGTTCCAGATACCAAATTACACCTGGTCCAGAAGAAACCTATGGAAAGAGGCCAACCACATAAATATCTTTCAGAGAGCAAGTTCCTACTGTACAATGCTAAAGAAGTTTATCTTGTTTAAGAGTTGATTATCAAAATCCAAACTCGTTCTCACTCATTTGATAGGGAAAAATAAAAGCAAGTAAATAATAGAACACCATGTTCTTGAGAAATCACCACCTCTTATTGGGATCCTTCAGACAAAAATATATATATATATATGAGATGTATATTATATATCACATATATATGTATTTTAGAGAAGATGCCCCGCTCTGCTGCCCAGACAGGAGTGCGGTGGCACAATCACAGTGCACCACGGCCTCAAACTCCTGGCCTCAAGCAATCCTCCCACCTCAGCCTACCAAAGTGCTGGGATTGCAAGAGTGAGCCACCACACCCAGCCCAGACATAAATATAGAGAAGAAATAAATTCTCTGTATCAGTTAGGATTCAGTTCCACTGTAAAATTAGAAAAGTCAAATTAACAGTGACCAAAACACAAAACATGTTATTCTGTTAAAAGTTCAGAATTGGTATTACAGAGCTGGTATGGAATCCCATAAGGAACCTAAACTCTAGTTCTGGAGTCAGACATGTGCTATTTGCCCAGGCTAGACTGCAGTTATTTTTAACATTGACTTTACTGAAGGAAGCATTCATTTATTCACCCACCAACAACTAAATCCAGGTGTAGAAAAGATAATAAGAAGGAAGATGTGAGATAAAACATTATCCAATAATTTCATTTAAAAAAGTCTAAATTTCAGCCGGGCTCGGTGGCTCACACCTTTAATCCCAGCACTTTGGGAGGTCGACAAGTGGATCACGAAGTCAGGAGATCGAGTCCATCCTGGTTAACACAGTGAAACCCTGTCTCTACTAAAAATACAAAATATTAGCTGGGCGTGGGGGCACGCACCTGTAATCCCAGCTACTCGGGAGGCTGAGGCAGGAGAATTGCTTGAACCCAGGAGGCAGAGGTTGTAATAAACCGAGATGGCGCCACTACACTCCAGCCTGGGCGACAGAGCAAGACTCCATCTCAAAACAAAAACAGTCTAAATTTTGCCTGTAATCCCAGCCCTTTGGGAGGCTGAGGCCAGCAGATCACCCAGAGCTTGGGAGTTGGAGACCAGCCTGACCAACATGGAGAAACCCCATCTCTACTAAAAATACAAAATTAGCCAGGCGTGGTGGCATATGCCCATAATCCCAGCTATTCGGGAGGCTGAGGCAGGAGAATCACTTGAACCCGGGAGGCAGAGGTTGCGGTGAGCCGAGATCATGCCATTGCACTCCAGCCTGGGTAACAAGAGTGAAACTCTGCCTCAAAAAAATAAAAAATATATAAATTTATTCTACCATTTTCAGCATCTCAGAAGCATTCCAGGATATATTTTGTTTAAATTTTTCTCTTGGTTTCCATTCATTTCCCCCTCTCTCTACTGCCTCCTCCCCTCTGCCTGTCTGAGTCCACCTATTGCTGAGAAACAAACTTGTAGTTGTCATAAAAAGTGGTGGAAGTAATCCTAAGATCAGATGGAGAGAAAAATTCAGGTTGTGGAAAAAGAGATCCTGTCCACCCAAGCCAGTGTAGCTGTGCATATGAGGAAGATCAATGCAGTACTTGTCGGTGTATGAACTGAAGGAAAGAGGCCGGGCACAGTGGCTCACGCCTGTAATCCCAGCACTTTGGGAGGCCAAGGCAGGCAGATTGTCTGAGCTCAGGAGTTCGAGACCAACCTGGGCAGCACAGTGAAATCCTGTCATGGTGGTGCGTGCCTGTAATCCCAGCTACTCAGGAGGCTGAGGCAGTAGAATCGCTTGAACCTGGGGGGCGGAGTTTGCAGTGAGTCAAGATTGTGCCACTGCACTCCAGCCTGGGCGACAGAGCAAGGCTCCATCTCCAAAAAAAAAAAAAAAAAAAGAAGTGACGGGAAAGTAAACCGGGGCAAAGCATTACATCAGGAATTTTGGGCTCTCTTTCTACTTGAAGTGGCAAAGAAGGCATTCTAAGAATATACAGTACAACAGAGGACTGTCTGGGAATGAAAAATATTAGAAAATCTCCTATAATACCTAGCATTCTGAGCATGGAAAAAATTAGCTTACGTTCCACCAAGCCTTGTTTTTCCCATCAAAAATTATGGGTGGAGCTGTTTTGAAATACTTGCCTATCTTATCAATCCCAAATAAAACATTCACTGCAGTCATAACAATTTTTACCTTAGATCCATTTTGAAATGTTTGCTGATGGTGCAAATGTTCCCTCTTGGAAATGTGCTTGCTTTTAAAACAATGCCAAATGAAACAATTTTCTGTGCATATAGAACATTTTATTTTCAAAATACTTGCTGATGTATGCAGTGCCTGTGCAATGTCAAGAAACATATTTAATCAAACATCCCTGGGAGAACAGCTTAGTACCATTAGCCTCATTATACAGATAAGAACACTGAGATCTAAATAGGTTAAGTAGAGGTTGCAGCATGCTTCTTAACAACAGACTGCTCTAAAAATATGTGTACAGAAGAAAAAAATGTAATCTTTTGTAGGAAAGAGACTAGGGAGAACAGCCCAGAGGCGAGGAGAATTTATATTTTTGTTTTGAAAGCTTTCAAGGCTCATGTCAAAGAATACATTGTTCTCCTGAGCCATGTACAATTTTCTCATCCAGCATTTTGGGGAATTATACTACTTCATCTCCAGAATTCAAGCAAATTAGATGTATACCCATGGTTTTCCTCTGCGGAGTACAAAGCACTAAGAAAATTCTGGTTTTGTTGTTGCGGTCAATATTGTGCATAATCAGCACATTTCTGATGATACCATATCTCATACAAACCTAATAAATAAATTTCAGGAACATATCAACTCTAATTTCTTCATTCAGCAAACATCTATTGAGTGACAATTCTGGATCAGTCAGTGTGCTAAGCCTGGAGATATAATGATAAATAAGATAGCCCCTACCTTCCATTAGTTTAGTATGTAGAAGAGAAAAACAAAATGTAACCAAATAATTAAAAGATAAAATGATTAATTAAATTAGAAACACATACAAAGTACCTTGGTAGTACAGAGAAGAGTGCAACGTGCTCTGCCTGGAGAAAACAGCCAAATAATTAGATAATGTAAAATCTGAGCAACATCTTTAAGCGAAACAAGGTGAAAGGCATTCCACACAGATAGAGTCATACATCTAAGGGCAGAGAAGCACAAAGAGGATGTTATGTGACCTGGGTACATCGAGTACAGATGGGAAATAAAAATGGAAAGACAGAATGAGATGCACTTGTGAAAGGCTACATTCTATCATCAATGAGGAATCAAGGAAGAATCTAAAACAGGGAAGGGACATGGTCACATTTGTGCTTTGAAAAGACAACTCTGCTTGGGGAGTGGGCCAAAGGTGGAGGCATTGGAGAAAAATGGAGCCAGTTAGAAAATCCTGGGGCTGTGCAGTAGTCCAGAAAAGAGGTGGTGAAGACCCGAACCACTGCAATGGCAGTGAGGGTAGAAAGGAGCCAACAGATTACAAAAGATGTTTGGGTGGTGGACTCGACAAGACTTGAAGACTCGGGGTGGTGACTTGGGTACTACACATGCTGTTGTTATCTAAGTTAGAATTATGGGAGAAAGGTCAGGTTTGAGAGAAGACAATGTCTTGGTATTTTACATGTATATGGTTTTCTGAGTAAATAGAGTACAGGACATATAATTGAATCTTTTACTGGTTGTCTTACAATACCTTACAATTATCATCTTGAGATGAAGAGCTTTCCAATTCCATCAGTAATTTGTAAGTTTATGAGTTCAATGGTGTTGTTTTTGAGGTTTCCTTGTGCTTGCCTTAAGAGAGAGAGAGGTTTCCCTCTTCATCCCCAAATATCAGCCTTGCAGACCTATTACTTCATTTTATAAGCCCTGCTGGAAGTCGGGTTAGCAACATGGCATGTAAAATGAGAACTGAAAGAGACAATTCATGACACACCTTACCATCTTTATGTTCCCAGCTTATTGTATAGAATAGGCATATACACAGTGCTCATGTTTAACAAGTGAATAAGGTTGGCCGGGTATGGTGGCTCATGCCTGTAATCCCAGCACTTTGGGAGGCCGAGCAGGGTGGATCACGAGGTCAGGAGTTCGAGATCACCCTGGCTAACACGGTGAAACCCCGTCTCTACTAAAAATACAAAAAATTAGCCGGGCAAGGTGGCAGGTGCCTGTGGTTCCAGCTACTCTGGAGGATGAGGCAGGAGAATGGTGTGAACCCAGGAGGCGGAGCTTGCAGTGAGCTGAGATCGCACCACTGCACTCCAGCCTGGGCAATAGAGCGAGACCCCATCTCAAAAAAAAAAAAGTGAATAAGGTTTAAATCTTATTATCATCTGCAAAGGTGATAATAAGATGTAGCAGGTCACTGTTCATGGTCCTAGTTCTGACCATCAGAAATAATAACACAGATTTGGAGATATTGTAATTCAGAATATATCTTCGAAAAGAAAGGTTCTTCACAAACTAACCTTGTGAATAACAATGACCATGAAAGGGAATAACCATAGATGTCCCGCAGTTGTGTTTAATAATCTGTCCCAGAAGCTGATGTGGCATCCTTGTTTCTCCCTAATTTTCAATCCAGACCCCACTCGAGAAATTATTCCATCTATCCCCACAATGCTGTAGATTACAGCAGCTGGGCAGAGAAATTAGATTAAAAGATAGAAAATGTAGAAAGTCACTCGAAGAAGGAAACTATTTTCAGGTAACAACTAATAAGTAGTGTAAAGCGTTTTATAGATCATGAACAAGGAAAGCAACTTATTTTACTTATCATTAAGAAGACATAATTAAACTCTGAACAATCACATAAGCAATAGTTGGTAATTTTTGGCAAATAATAAGAGTTAAATTCTAGGATAGAACCATCTGAATTGCTTATTTGATTAAAAACTTTAAGTGGCATACATACTGAAGACTTCTGTCACTCAGAACCATTCAAAGCCTGCTCTCATTAATGCACCATCAATACTGACCTATCTATTTACTCCAGTTATCTTCACAGGTATAATCTCATATCTAAGGATGCAAATGTGGTCTCTCCTTCAAAGGGGAAATTCTCTATTCCCTCAAAAATTCAAAGCTATCAGTTTGTTAGTCATTCTGTCAAAATCTTAGATCAGCATCCCTTTTCAAACTGCAGACCTGGGCTTCTCAGTTCATTATCTTATTCAAGGAGCAAAAGCATTCAGGTACAATTAGACATTCACTGATTATTGTCATATTATTTACCTTGTGGTGAAATCTGTCAAGAATAGCACAAATTGTAAACCTTTTGTTGACTTTACTTTGCATAAGCTTGAGAACAAAAGCTGGTTAGGAACAATGCAACATGAACACAATTCCAGTTATTTAACTGGAATCATTATTTAAATATGATCCCCATATTTAACATGCATTTTAATACTACCAGTCAAATTCAAAGTCCCCTTGCAGTTCAGACAAAAGTGTCCAATTTCTATTTCAATTATTTGGATGCATGACATCTACTTTCTATCTCCCATGTTTTTTTTTTTTTTTTTTTTTTGAGACGGGTCTCACTCTGTCGCCCAGGCTGGAGTGCAGTGGCCGGATCTCAGCTCACTGCAAGCTCCGCCTCCAGGGTTTACGCCATTCTCCTGCCTCAGCCTCCCGAGTAGCTGGGACTACAGGCGCCCGCCACCTCTCCCAGCTAGTTTTTTGTATTTTTAGTAGAGACGAGGTTTCACCGTGTTAGCCAGGATGGTCTCGATCTCCTGACCTCGTGATCCGCCCATCTCGGCCTCCCAAAGTGCTGGGATTACAGGCTTGAGCCACCGCGCCCGGCCTCTCCCATGTTTTAAGACAAAATTATTCTCCAATACTAATGATATTTTTGTTTTGTTTTATTTTATTCTACTTGTTTACTTATTTATTTTACTTACATGTTATAGTATCTAATTATCTTCACAGAAAAAAAAAAGTCTTCAGATAATCTTTGAAACTAAAATTATCTTTAAAATGTCCTCCAAAATACAATTGGCTATATTTTCTAATTCCAAACAAAACATTAATCCATTTAGTAACCTGAATTATATTGTGAGTTCATCAGAAAACCATTTTGTCTTAAAAAACATATATTTCATGGAAGCATTGTCAAGGCTTTTCTTGGCCAAAATTATTTCAGTAACGTTTGATGGGGGAAAACTTAGGTAATTCAATAATTTAGCCATATTTGTTCATGGGCTAAAGAGGACTCACTCTTTTTTTTTTTTTTTTTTTTTTTCAGATGGAGTCTTGCTCTGTAGCCCAGGCTGGAGTGCAGTGGTGCGATCTCGGCTCACTGCAACCTCCGCCTCCCGGGTCCCGGTTCAAGCAATTCTCCTGCCTCAGCCTCCTGAGTAGCTGGGATTACAGGAATGCACCACCATGCCCAGCTAATTTTTGTATTTTTAGTAGAGACAGGGTTTCACATGTTGGCCAGGCTGGTCTTGAACCCCTAATCTCTTGATCTGCCCTCCTTGGCCTCCCAAAGTGCTGGGATTACAGGAGTAAGCCATCGTGCCCAGCCAGTACTCACTCTTTCTTGAGGAAAACCTTTTTCTCTAGAATCTGCTTTTGATAGTAAGTAATTGTCATCACCAGCTCTTTCTGTTTTTCCTCACTACAGACTGCAACAAATGCATTTCAGGTTAACTGCTGTTTCTAAGTAATTAAATTCTTTCTATTGTAAATTATTAATAACTTTCAGCATACATTCCATTTATTGAATGTGGCTTTAAATGTGTCATTTTAAGAATAGCTTGTCACATTTCAAATGAATAATGTCACAGTAGACCACCTTAAGGGTTATGGCAAGACCAAAGCAAGGAGGGAGCTTTGTTTATTTTGGTCTTAGGAACATAAATGCTTTAACCTTTTAGAAAGAGATCATTATTTGGTTCAATATTACACCCACTCACATTTTCATCGGTTTTGGGTAATCATATGCAAAGGATTACACTCACAGGTTTTACTTTATGTATACATGCAGACTGATTTTAGTATTTTTAGTTAGATATTTGATTTGGAGGAAGGACTAACTGCAGAGTGTTCTTAATAAGCATCAGTTAAAAAAGAAATTATCTTTTCTGGAAAAATGGAGTGTGGTAAAAGGGAATGGTTATTATCTTCATTTCAAACTATTCCTAGAAATGTTTTACCTGAGTATTTTGGTCAGTGGCATTAAGGGGAAGAAAGGAATGTACTGAGACTTTGTCCAAGAGAAATAGGAGCCTGGTTATTTCATCTGGAAATGGAGTCATTTTACAGCCATTTAGGCCTCTAGACACAAAAGTGTTCTGCAGTCTGCATCTTTGTTCTCAGTGACAGGGCAGAACCCTATGTTCAGCAGAAGGAGTGGGGGCTTCTGTGACTTGGCTCCCCGGAACAAAAAGGAGCCGTTTATGGCTCAGAGTTTACATAATGCATGTAACTATCCAGTAGATCTCTTCACTCTTACTGAGCTATGATATGTACCGAAATTACATGAAGCCCATTATCTCTTATAACAAGATGTTTAGATCACCTGCAATTTAGGATCATAAGTGCCATCTCAAAAATATCATTTGGATTCAGTCAACATCAAAATTTATCTATGCATTGATTCTTCCAAAAAATATTGTGTTAATTCCACATTTTAGGACCTTTGGACCACTAATGCTTTTTTCTTTTCTAACTTGGTATTCCTTCCATCTTACATTTATCCATTCTTTCATTTATTCATTCATTCATTCAACTAGTACTTATTGAACCCCTGTTCCCTGCATAGTTTTATGTTAATACTATAAGGCATTCAAAAGAAGTATGAGAAAAGGTATTCTCCTATATCCTATCAAATACTTAAATGACGCGTGACAAAATAAGATTGAGCACCAAAATGAGTGGGAAAAGGAGTTCAGAAGAGAAATGTCTCTGTGTGGATAGTAATGGTCTAAAGTAGTTTCATTTTAGAGTCATCTTAAAGCAAAAATTGTCAATTAGCTCCCTTCCACAGCCTCCTTTTCAGCATCCCTGACTCCAGGTACCCACTGCCCTGATGTGACCCTTCTCCCGTTCCTCCCTGAGTCACACATACATAAAGCACCAGGGAACCCCACTATGAACTTCTCCTCCCAATTAGGCCTCATAAAGCCTTTTTCTCTCCTCTCCATTTTCTATAGCTCATCCAATCTTACCTAGAAAGCAGAATAACTTCTATCTGGTTTTCTGCTAGGAAACTCATATATTAATTAAAGATATAAATTTCCTACATATCATATGCTTTCAGGACTAATTCAAGGAGATGGTTTGGTGAAGATAATATTGAAAAACCTTTAGGCAGAGTGGTAGTAGTAATATTTTTGACCAGAAGTTCAATCTGTGAATCCACATGTTCTGCCAATACAACAGGCCAGTACACAATGACAGCATCTGTCTTAAATTGGCTTCCCTGAAAATGGGAAGAGATGAGGTGTTGATTGGAAGAGATGAGGTGTTGATTGCAAAGCATTCACATGGAGAATGCTCTCAGAGATAGGCCTGTAAAAATGTGAAGAATGCAGTTGGCAACAGAGGAGCTGACCCTCAAAGCTGTTGCAATTGAGAACTCATCCAATCCTACAAGGAGCTCTGGGGCTGGGATGACCCCTCAAGAGGCCTCTTACTCCCATATCAGCCGGTCATTGACCATAAACTGCCTTAGAGGGAGTAGTTCTGTGATTAAGGCGGTTGTCTGTGGCAGCAGGTTATTTCCAGTAAGAAAGTGAGCTGAAAGCAGCCAATATACCCAGCACCTGGGGGATGGTGGAGGTGTTATTCCAAGAGAAGAGAGAATCTGAAAGTGGACCAAAGTACAGGTGCAAGATCAGGAGAACACCTGTGAATATGAAGTTGAACGTTGAACTCTCAAGTTTCTTTTTTTGTTTCCTTTTTTTTTTTTTTTTTTTTTTGTTTCTTTTTTGAGACAGAGTCTCACTCTGTCACCCAGGCTGGAGTGCAGTGGCACGATCTCAGCTCACTGCAACCTCCACCTTCTGGGTTCAAGTGATTCTCCTGCCTCAGCCTCCCAAGTAGTTGGGATTACAGGTGTGCACCACCATGCCCGGCTAATTTTTGTAATTTTAGTAGAGACGGGGTTTCACCATGTTGGCCAAGCTGGTCTCGAACTCCTGACCTCAAATGATCCACCTGCCTCGGCCTCCCAAAGTGCTGAGATTAAAGGCGTGAGCCACCATGCCCAGCTAAAGTTATTTTTAAGACTAGGCTTCCCACACTTTTATACTTAACTTACATTTATATTCCATGATTAATAAACTAAGTTCAATGACTCAAGACAATTGTCCCAAACCTCTTAATAGGGCTCCTAGCCGATATTAACATCATGCAATGAACTCTCCTCATAGCCCCGATGATGTCATCAGGTTCTGGATCATCCATTTTGAGGGACATAGTAAATATTTAATCTGAGGCTGCTATGTTGTAACTGCAAGAATACCAGCATACAATAAGTTCAGGCTTTTAACTTAAATTCCTGCTTTGTCAACTCTCATGCATTCAGAAGGAAATAATATTTTGAACTGAAATTCTACTCTTGTAATGAGGCAATAAGAAGTTTGGTTTTCTGAAATCTGTACATTTACATAGATGGAGGCAAAATAGCCCTCTGAATAACCATGGTTTTGCAAGCACTTAATTCCTCAAGTATTAAAGATGGAATTTCCTACTTCCAATTTGATACACAGTCTAAATTTTAATTTATCACATCATACTTCTAAATGGGAATATCATGAAGAGAAAGAAGTCTTCGTTTTAGAACAGGTAGTTTAACATGGTGCTGTTTCATTTGAAATATTAGGACTCTATCTTCTACCAAAAATAACTGGTGTTGAATTCAAAACATATCCCACTGAGCCAAAAATTATATCCTCTAATTATCCAGTCAAAATTTATGGTCATCTCAGTTGAGTCTCTAATCTGCTTAGGCATACTCTTTTTTGAATCATTGTACTTTTGATAGTTATTGAAAGTTGTTATTTGGGACTTTAACATCATTTTGAAATTTAACTTGAACTCCTCAAAATATCAATTATATCAAATCATGAGCTCTTTGGCCAACTTAATGCCTTTGGAATTGTAACTCAGGAGGTTGAAAAGTTATGGGGTCTGGCTGGATCCCCATAAGCATCACACGTAAAAATCGACTTCATGCAAAGGGTCTGATCATTCAATTAATTTAACTGGCAATAATATTAAGGCTGTTGCTCATTCCCTGAAAAGGAATAAAAAACTTCCCAGTAACTAACCTCTAAAGGTATCTTTGATGACTCTTCCAGGAATGACGATTATACTCAGACAAATCTACACTACCATGTCAGAGTTAAAGGACTTGGCAAAATGCTTTATAATACACAGACTGAATGCCACATGTCCTTGTATTACTTATTTTGGGGGGCAAGTAGAGCTGCTTATGAGAATATTGTTAAACCTCATTAGCAGAAACTGATTCCTCTGAGATTGTGCATACAAACAAACATTCAGGAAAAACCTGTAATAAACGTTTTTATTAGCACTAAAAGGAAAATTAGAGGTTGGGTTTACCTACTGTAGACTGGACTGAAATCAAATCTATGGTGGAGGTGGTGGGGGCATGTAGAAAAGATTAGATGGTATGAAAATAATTTATTCTTCCCAGTTTAATTTGAAATACTAATAAAGACAGATCCTTTTGTCTTTCCCTTTGAGCTTTTAAAAGGCAGGATGCTCATAACAATGCTTAATACTTAAATAACACCTTTCTTCTTCAAAGAGTTTTAAATACAGTAACTACCTATTAGGATCTGTTCCAAGCAGGGCAGGAGAGCCCCTTAACTCGAATCCAATTAATTGTTGAATGTCACATGTTACAGTACAGCGACAGTGGAAAATAGGGAGAAAATAATTGGTCTACAATCACCTTGAGCTATGGACAGTGAGTAACTGGTTAAAACCCCGAGCCTTTTTATATCCTTTAAGATCTACCATATTTTTTAATAAAATTTAATATTCCTTTCCCTTTATTACAAAACAAATATGTGTTCATTGCAAAAAAAACCCCTCGAAAATGAAAACAAAGAAAAGAAAACATTTACTGAATTACGAATCAATTTTAAAGGTTGTGATGGTGACCTCATAACTTCTACGAGTTTGACCTTATAACTTTAATCAGTTCTTTGTTTTTAAAGAGTAAATTGAGTCACAGTGAAATATTGGAAGTTTAAAGCCAAAAGCAGTTCTAGCATATCTAGAGAAATGCAGGGAATCTATCAAGAAATGAGAACTAGCAAGAGACATTTAAATTATGCAACTTGCTTTTTAAAAAGTTGAAGTTATCTATTCATAAACAAGGTAATTTGGTTTCAATTTTAGCAGCCTAAATATTTACTGGAATGTGCTAACCAGATTTTGCTATTTTCTTCCTCTGAATCTTCCTTGTTCTTTATTCATGTATTTCTTCATTCAGCAACTGTGAGCTGAGAATGTGATGTGTGAACAGCCTTGTGCTGCAAGCTGAAGAGGTACAATAAAATAAAACAAAATAAAAGCCTGAGAATCCTGCTCCTATTCCCTGAGTTGGATTCATCTAATTTCTAACATTATAAGAAACTAATACCAATATATGAAAGACTTAAATAAGTACTAAGAAAATAAAAACCTTTTAGGATCTCAGATTTCTCTGGTTTCATTTTTAAATGTGACATTTCACAACAGATTCTAGATAAAGTTAATTTAAGGATTTGTTTTTCATACTACTTGAGCCTTTCTACTCTCTTGAGAAGCTAGTTGCAATACCTCATATACAATACTTTGTATAATGTAAGTTTTTCCTCTAAGAGAAAGTGTTTAAATGATGAGGTAGGAAAAAAAAATTCTTCAAGGGCGTAATAGGTAAAGATGTTCTAGTTCAATGAACTCCTTTGAAACAGGGAAGGCATTTTTCCCTCTTGTATGCCTATAAGACTCCCTCTTTACCTGCAAGGATCAAATGGATATCACCCTTTCCAGGAACTTTCTAGGTCATGCTAGCCTGCAATGAATCTCTTCCATTTTTTAAAATCCTGTGGCACTTGTACCTGTATTGTGTATGCGACATGCATACAAGAGAGAAGTTTCAGGCTGGGCGCAGTGGCTCACGTCTGTAATCTCAGCACTTTGGGAGCCTGAGGCAGGAGGATCACTTGAGGTCAGGAGTTGGAGACCAGCCTGGCCAACATGGTGAAACCTCATCTCTACTAAAAATATAAAAATTAGCTGAATGTGGTGGTGTGTGCCTGTGATCCCAGCTACTCGGGAGGCTGAGGCAGGAGAATTGCTTGAACCCGGGAGGCAGAGATTGCAGTAAGTCGAGATAGTGCCATTGCACTCCAACCTGGAGGACAGAGTGTCCCTCCATCTCAAAAAAAAAAAAAAAAATTAAAAAAAAAAAAAAGACAAAAGGTTTGTCGGTTATCTTCATCTTGCTCTCTGACTATATTTGCCCCCCCAGACTGGATTATAAACACTTTGAGGGCTGTATCCCTTACATTTCATTGAATTTTCCCAAAGTGTCTCCCAATCCACTGTTGTTATGTAACCTCAGGGTGTTCCATTTCCCTAAAACCCAAAGACATTGCATTGCAGTAGCCCTGCTGATCTTCACAGTGATGACTGTATATTTCAGTACATATTTTATTTAGAACTACATTGTCATTGATTTTTTAATCAGTGTCCCTTTCTTCTTAAACATATTGATAATATTGTGGCTTTCTGTGTTTGACAGTAGAAAGGTTTTAAAATGGACACTTGTAAAATAGATGGAACAAGAGAGAGAAATTCTGCCAGGGATACCTCAGTTTCAGACAGGCTCTAGACACCAAGCAAGACAGTTACCCTAAAGCTCCAGCCTTAGAAGAGGGTACCTGGGTAGGTAGAACCACAACACCAAGACAGGAGAATGATGAGAATTCTAGTCGTCTTACCCTAACAACAATCACTTTATTGTGTATCATGATGTTATATGTCAGGATTTAGGTGGGTCATTCAGCTGTCCCATGTAGAGTTGACAGAGATCATTTGGTGGCAGTCTGCTGGCCAAGAGGCTGGTTTCAAGAGTCCAAGATGGCTTCCATTACTGACTTGTACATTGGCAGGGGTGGTTGGAAGGCTAGACGCAGGTACGATATGCACCTATATGTGGCCTTCACAGCATCGTGGTCCAGTAAGACTTTACCATGGCAACTTAGAGCTCCCAGGGAGCAGTCCAAGAGCTCAAGTGCTTCCTGATGACTTAAAATCTTGTCCTTTGCTTTATCCTCTCAAAGTGCTACTTAATTAAATAAGAGTCTTAGGAAAAATGTTTTATGTTTAGTAAAAACATTCTATTACTCTACTTTTTAAAAAAAGTATTTTTTTATTTTTGATATTGTAAAGATCATACATTCACAGTCATTTGGAAATGCAAGCAATATATAAAATTACATGACATATAGTAAAAGTTATCTTAAATCCTACCACAGTTAGTTACTGGAGGCTGTAGTAAACATTGTTTAGGTAGTTGTATATGTGTATAAATATACATATATTATATATATCATATATACATATACACATATATCAATGACTTTTATAAGTGAGACATTAATTTATATGCTATTTCATAATCGTTTTTCACTTAATGATATGTCATGGTGCTCTTTTGGTGCCAATTAACATAGACAAACCGCATCCTTTTAAATATTCATATATTACTATGTAATATAGAATAATTTATCTAACCAATCTCCTATTTGCAGATATGAGACACAATTTATTTTAATGAAATAAATTTGGACATCAAGTATTTCAGAGAAAACCCCGTCAAAATACAGCCATTTATTTTATTTTATCAGATAAGTTACATGGCTAAAGTATGACGAGGTTTTAAGTAAGTTTAGGGATGGAGAAGCCAGATAGAATAGTCTGTTTTAGTCAAATAAACAACCAAATAATAGGCAGTTCTTTAGTTTGTTTTCTGCTGTAATAACATAGGTTAACTAATACTCTAGACATTGATATGGCAAAATAACCATCAGTCAAGGTTTGCACTATACTGCAGAAACCTGACAGAGGGAATGAGAGGGAGAAGAGGACAAGGATAAAGAGAAGAAGAAGGAGGAAGAGGGGAAAAGGAGAGAAGGAAGGAAAGAAAGGAGGGAGGAAGGAAGAAAGGAAGGAGGGTCTGTCAGAATCTGTTTGAGTGCTAAACATTTTTTTTTTAATTAAAAAAAAGAAAGGAAGGAAGGGTAACTTAAATGAATCAGTGTTTCATTTTCATCTAGTTACAAGAAATAGAGAAGTAAAAAAATCCAGGGTTGGTCAGCAGCTTCACAATGCAGTCAGGACCCAGGTTCCTTGAATCTTTTCACTCAACCATCCTATGGTGCACATCACCTTGTGGCCCCAGTGTGGCCACTTCACATCCCAGCATTGTGTCCATGTTCCAGATAGGAAGGGGAAGGTGAAAGGGAAAAGGATAAAAATGTGCAAACCAGAGAAATCAGTACTCCTTTGAAGAGATCTTCCTGGAAGTCCTAGCCAATAATTTCTGTTCACAGCTCAGAGCTGGGTAACATGGTTGCCCTTATTTGCAAGAAGACTGGGATATATAGGTTTTTATTTTGTTTTGTTTTGTTTTTATGGCTCGTATATAAGAAGAGGGAAATGCACATATGGGAGGCAACTATCTCTGCCACATTAATTAATGTGGGCATTTCTTATAATATGTAGGTGCATGTACACATATATATTCCCAAGAAACTTGACCTAAGAGAAGAAAAGCTATAATGAGTAACACTCTTATTTAACTAAGAAGTCCGAATCTACAAGAGATTCATTTTAAAATAAATCTGTGAGAATTCTCAGTGAAAAGAGAATTTCTTCATTTTCAATTCGAGTTAACTACCTAATATGTAGGTGGGAAGAAAACTACAATGAATAGAAATAGCCACCTTCCTTGAAGAGCTCAGTGTAGTGACGTCAACATTTGAACAAATAATTATAATTTCATACAAAAAAATCTCTATTGCATTGAGAAATGTATAAAGGACTATGGAAAGACTGGGAAGGCTTTGGGAAGGCATAAATGTGGAGGAGTCTACCTTTGCTCTAGGCTTAACAGATAAGAAAAAATGTACCAAGGAAATGAAATAAGAGGACTTTTCAGAGCAATGGAGCAGTAAAATGCCATCAGGTGCTGACTAGTCCCTTTAAAACATTGTACAAGAGGTACATATGTAGCCCAGGTTTCTCAGAGTTTGGTCTATGAATCATATACACTACAAGTATGATGCTCCACCTCCAGTGATTCCAATTCAGTTGAAGCAATAATACCCGACAAACTCTTCGGAACTGGCATGCACACCAAAGTTTGAGAACCCAGGGTTTAACCTGGTGAAAAGAGAAAATGGGTCAAAGAGACTGTATGCAGCACTCTCAATACCTTCTTTCATTCCTGTCTTATGCTAGTCTAACTATATTGCTACAAATACGGTCCAACTATATTTCTGAGTTATGTTGATTTTTTTCCCACATATGCTTCTCTTGGACACTCCCTCACTGAGGTCCTGGTTCTGATCCATAATCATACCCCTTAATTTAATCCTATCCTAAGGAGCTAACTTGGGCAGAAAGATACCAAGATGTTGAGGCCCTAGTCCTAGAATTTTAGACTTCTTTTAGTATGATAGACCCCTTTAGCTATCTAGCAAAGCCAATGGACCCCACTTCTAAAAATAATGTTTTTACATGCATAAAATAAAATACGCAAAACAAAATAAAACAATTATATCGAAATACTGTTAACATTTTTAAAAAAGAAAAAGAAATGTGCTTCTTTACTAATGCTCTAAATAGCAATCAAATACATATAAATTATAGGCAAAGAAATATTAATGTGAGGGTTATTGTTGCTTAACTTGAACAAGAGTATTAAATAAGGCCGGGCACGGTACCTCACACCTGTAATCCCAGCTCTTTGGGAGGCCAAGGTGGGTGAATCACGAGGTCAAGAGACCAAGGCCATCCTGGCCAACATGGTGAAATTCCATCTCTACTAAGAATACAAAAATTAGCTGGGCGTGGTGGCACACGCCTGTAGTCCCAGCTACTCAGGAGGCTGAAGTAGGAGAATCACTTGAACCCAGGAAGCGGAGGTTGCAGTGAGCTGAGATTGCACCACTGCACTCCAGTCTGTGATAGAGCAAGACTCTGTCTCAGAAAAAAAAAAAAAAAGAGTATTAAATAATAGTCTTTGACAAAGTAACAGGTATGCCATATTGAACACGAAGGCGCACGTTTTGTTTTTTCCTCCCAAGTTCATAGGCCTTCTGAAAGCATATGGGTCTCTGTGGTCCCCGCATTAAGAACCCCAACAAGAAGACCATCTAATAGAGTGGTCTGCAAGTGAGGCACTGCTGTCCCCTGTGGTGCATTTGAAAAATGTAAGGGGGTGATTTTGATAATCAAAATAACTGAGGAGATGCTATTGGCCAGTAGAGGCCATGAGGTATAGAGTACCTCCCAAATCTATCAGCTCTGAATTGAATCAGCTTAACTAAAATGTTCAATAAAGTATGAGTTGATGGAAGAGAGAGATATTTCTTATTGTGCTAAAGCTACCTCAATTATTCTCTTGTTAAAGAGGAAACAAGAAGTTACTTGAAAGCATAAAATTAACTGGAAATCCAAAAAAGTGTTTCATATCCTTTTCCTGATTAATAAGCATTTCATTCTCTTGAAAATAGACCATTTTTAATACCAGGCATCACTTACGGGTCTTTGCCTGAAACTTTTCATGTATTGTCCAATGGAAAATTACTAAAACAATTTTTACAGTTCTATTCTAGAATATTACCTAAAATATCCAAATATCATCATCATCATCATTATTATTATTATTATTATTATTATTTGAGATAGAATCTTGCTCTGTTGCCCAGGGTGGAGTGCAATGATGCAATCTCAGCTCACTGCAACCTCCGCCTTTCAGGTTCAAGCAATTATCCCACCTCAGCCTCCCGAGTAGCTGGGATTACAGACGTGTGCCACCACACTCGGCTAATTTTTGCATTTTTAGTAGAGGCGGAGTTTCACCACGTTGGCCAGGCTGGTCTTGAACTCCTGACCTCAGGTGATCCACCCGCCTCGTCCTCCCAAAGTGCTGGGATTACAGGCGTGAGCCACCATGCCCTGCTCAAACGTCATTATTAAGAAGAGTACTAGACATTCTAAGGATAATTGATTCAAATGTTTACTTTTTGTTACTTTTGCATTGTAGAGACAAACTATATGCAAAAAGAGTATAAACAAATCCTGTCTTCCATTACATAATTTTATAAATACTTAAATTTTTAAAATTCTTATAGACAAAATGTTTCTTCTTACAAACAAAATATTTTCTTCCTTATAATTAATTAGCCCCTTATTGGAAAAAAGTTATTGTATTGGCCTTTTCTTCACACCAGATAGGTTACTTTTAAAAATGCCCCTTTCCCAAATAAGGTATTGAATTTGGAAAGAAAGGTACTAACTAGTTTGAAATCCTCTGAGATTCAGTGGAGTTAAAGCCCTGGTTATAATAGACAATCTACATTCAAAGCACAGGCAGTCCCCAAGTTGCAAATGGGTTATATTCCAACAGTTAATTAGAAAAGTCTGCTGTTTAGAACTTGTAGAGACATTTTGCCATGGAAACAAAGTTCTAAATGACAGTTGAATTTCTACGTTAGCCCACAAAAGTCTATCTAACCCATAATGTGTCTGAATCCAATTGCTTCAAGGAGAGGTTTGTAACAGAACATAATAGTTTACTGACAGGCTGATTGGTGGCCCACTTTATCAGTATCTCTCAATTTAGCATTGTTGGCTTGTCGTTTTAATATTTCTTCATTTTATTCCTTAAAGATAGATTAGCCAAATAATAACACTTTTCTTAAAAAGTACTTATTTCATTTCTCATAGTTGTGTCAATTATTTTAGGTCTTTGATTTATGTTAAAGCAAGGGATAGATATCCTTTTTTTCCTATGATAAAAATCAATTTCCTGACTAGGCACGGTGGCTCACACCTGTAATCCCAGCACTTTGGGAGGCCAAGGTGGGCGGATCACCTGAGGTCAGGAGTTCAAGACCACCCTGGCCAACATGGCGAAACCCTGTCACTACTAAAAACACAAAACTTAGCCAGGCATTGTGGTGGGCACCTGTAATCCCAGCTACTCAGGAGGCTGAGGCAGGAGAATCGCTTGAACCCAGGAGGCAGAGGTTGCAATGAGCTGAGATTCTGCCACTGCACTCCAGCCTGGACAACAGAGTGAGACTCCACCTCAAAAAAAAAAAAAAATCAATTTCCTTTTAAGGTTTTTGTTTGTTTGATGTCTGTTGTTGTTTTTTTAAATTTATACAAAGTTAAATTTCCTTTTCTAATGGCAGTAATCTATAAAGATTTTTTCCTGTTTGTTTTGTTTTAATGTGTTGCTTATTTAAAATGCCTTTGATAACAACTGTGACTTGACAAGTAATAACGAAAAGAGACTGTAAACAACAATATCAAATAGGTTTTCCACTTTTGCCACTTTACTCCTCTGACTCCTGATTAAAAATAAGTGGTTCCAAAATGTCTCATGTGGCAATCAAAGTTCTTCTCAATCTAGGCCAAACTTCTTCTTTTGCCCTGTATCTCCATGCCTTCCATCACAAACGTTTGTGCTGGCTCATTTCTTACCCCTAGGCATACTTGGCATTTTCTCACTTTCATACCTTTGTTAGCTATCTTTCCTATAAGAGGGCGCTACTCTGATCATTCTATTTGAAGCCTATTCTTCAAGGTTCACTTTAAATTTCACCTCTTCTGAGCTAACATGAAATAATGGAAAGAGTGTGTTAAGAGCTGTTAAAGAAAAAGTTATTAAACAATGTTTGTCAAAGTATGATAAGGAGGATTTTATTCAGGGTGATCATAATAGGTAGAGGGACTACTGCAATGGGGGCCTTGCAGCTGGGGAGAGAGATTGGGCACAATTCCCAGTAGAGCATGGGCAAGTAAGAATTTGGAGCCACGGAGCAGTGCGGGGGTCAGCAGGTGTGCCTTGAATTTTAAAAACTTTATAGATAAAATCAGGTGTAAGAGTGATTCCGGCTAAACTGACCTAATAGGATTCTTGCTGAAGACAGACCAGAGTGTTTAGACATCACCCAAGAGATGGTGGAGAATGAGAAACTTGTTCAGATATCAAGCATGACCAGTTATCAAGAACAGGAGTTCTTGCTAAAGTCACTTAGCAGGGTTCTTTGCTAAACAGAATTTTACAAGGAAGTGCACAGAGGGACTAAGGCTTGGCCCCAAAGAATCTTTGTCAGAGTCATACAGGCCTAGGTATGAATCCCAGCTCTGTCACTTTCTTAGCTGTACATATGTGAATATAAGTTTAACCACTCACAGCAATGTTTCTCGTCCAAAGAGTGAGACTAATAGTACTTTGATCACAATGTTGTTTCGAACATTAAATAAAATCAGTTAAAATTTAAAAGCACAATGGCTATCTTTGATCATCTCATAGCAACTGATTGCTTGTCCTTTTGAGCTCTATAGCAAATGTTAGCTGAGCTATTCATGTCAAATGTTATATCTCTGAATATATTTTTGCATGAATGTATTTTGTCTCCATAACCAGGTATTTTAAGTTTCTCTGGTTAAAATCTATTAGTCAAACTCCTGGCTAGGACTTCAGAAATTAGAAACAATGCTACATATTTCAGACAGAGGAATTTCATTTAAGAAATTAGTCACATAGATGTTGGAAGACTGAAAGAGCAAATGAGGGATGCTGGAAGAGGTGACTATGACATGCAGGGCAGCAGAGCCAGGGGACTAAATGGGAAAATCTAGGAGTATGAAGGAGAGGGTCCCTCATATAGTTAGCACTCAGGTCTTGAGGGAGATGTCACGTGGTTGGTACTTATGCTGACAAGAGGGCACGGCTGACTGGTCCTGGTAGCCTTGAAGAAATGTGGCACTGTTTTTTGTTTTTGTTTGTTTGTTTTTTGAGATGGAGTCTCACTCTGTCACCCAGGCTGGAGTGCGGTGGCATGATCTCGGCTCACCGCAACCTCTGCCTCCCGGGTTCAAGCAATTCTCTGCCTCAGCCTCCCCAGTAGCTGGGATTACAGGTGCCCCCAGCCCCCACCATGTCCACCTAATTATTTTGTATTTTTAGTAGAGATGGAGTTTCACCATCTTGGCCAGGATGATTTTGAACTCCTAACCTCGTGATCCACCTGCCTCGGCCTCCCAGAGTGCTGGGATTACAGGCGCATGGCCAGCACTGTTTTTTGCCCTAGAATTTGAGCATGTTTCAGTACATCTGTAGAACTGGCAGAGCAGAGGAAGAAAAGAATTCATCCTAAGTAAAGAAAGCTATGAAAAGTTTGCTTCAAGATCAATTGCCCAAGGTTAGAGGAAAAGGCTTCATGGAACCATGTTATCTATTCCATGAACTCATGCCTGAGTCCTAGAGCGGCAAACAAATAAATATAACTAGATGCTTCACTGTGATGTACATGGGACTTTTGGAACTGAAGACAATATCAACAGGAGATGATGCCTGTGAAAAACGGTGTCTTGGTACAGGCATTAATGCCATTAAAATTAGGAGTTGGCAGCCTGGCGCCGTGGCTCACGCCTGTAATCTCAGCAGTTTGAGAGGCTGAGGCAGGTGGATCACTTGAGGTCAGGAGTTCAAGACCAGCTTGGCCAATATGGTGAAACCCCGTCTCTACTAAAAATACAAAAATCAGCTGGGCGTGGTGGTGGGCGCCTGTAATCTCAGCTACTCAGGAGGCTGAGGCAGGAGAATTGCTGGAACCCAGTAGGCGGAGGTTGTGGTGAGTCAAGATGGTGCCATTGCACTCCATCCTAGACCAACAACAGTGAGGCTCCGTCTCAAAAAAAAAAAAAAAAGAAAAAATCAGGGGTTGGTAGCCTCAGCACAAACAGCATTGCAGTTGGGGAGCTTTGCTGACTTTGGAAGCAATAAGAGAAAACAATTCAATGAGCCAGAGGAGGAAGACGGTAACTGGGGACTGTGTCTTGAAGTGTTCCTTCCCTAAAAGCAAAGGAAACAAGGCATAGAATACAAAGCAAATCCCTGGGAGTTCTTAGGATCTTCTGGAAGAAATCTGAATGTGGATAGGAAAAAGTATGAATACTCTTTGAGACTTTTACTACAACCTTATTTTTACTCTTAGTCTCCTGTAGCTTGGGAAAATGGGCTATATTTGAATATCTTTTCTTGTTTTTTTTTTTTTTTTTTTTTTACTTTTCTTCTTTATTTTTTTTTTTGTATTTGTTTTTGTTTTTTTGGAGACAGGGTCTCGCTCTGTCACCCAGGCTGAAGTGCAACAGCGGAATCTCGGCTCACTTGCAACCTCTGCCTCTTGGGTTCAAGCAATTCTCATGCCTCAGTTTCCTGAGTAGCTGAGATTACAGGGAGACGCCAACATGCTGGGATAATTTTTGTATTTTTAGTAGATACAAGGTTTCACCACATTGGCTGGGCTGGTCTCAAACTCCTGGCCTAAAGTGATCCACTCGCCTTGGCCTCTCAAAGTGCTGGGATTACAGGCATGAGCCACTATGCCCGGCACATTTCTATTGTTTTAAGCTATTAGCTTCTTTAATTTGAAGCTGAATGTTATTTGGTAAAGTCATAGTTCATTATTTTTAAAATAAGGGTCTCTTTATTTTACCTTCTTTTAGTAATGCTAAGTATTATTAGTAATTAATTTTAGCTTTTGTTCTTTTTCAGTATAATAATTCTGGGTTTATGTCTCATATGTACAGTAAAGAAAAAATAAAAGCAAACTTCAGATGTGCCTTGATTTTTAAAAACTTTATAGATAAAAATTTCAAATCAGTAAAATTGGTATTTAATTTCATTAAAAGTCTTCAATTTATAAATGATTTTCCTAGTTTTTCCCATTACTATATGTCATTGTCTTTATTTCAGAGATGCCTGCTTCAATTTTACATTATATTTAAAAATAATAAAGGCAACTTGGTCTTTACCTACCATGAATAGATTGTTGATTTGTCTGGTAGTTATAAAATGTGATTTGGTTTAAATATTTACCTCTGAAATTTGAGGAAGACCTTTCTCAAGTTTGGTGAATTGTAGCTGGATTTAGAGTATCTGAATTTTCATTTCCTAACTTATTTAAATTTTATTTTTATTTTGTCCAGATTAAAGTCTTATTGTTATCTTGGTAAAGTAGTGCTCTGATTTTGAAATTTCATTTTTTTTTTTTTTGAGGGAAAATAAAAGCCAGGCAGTTGGGCAGTATTTTTAGAATTCCAAGTCATCTTGTGCCTCATTATTCTTGTAGATGCCTATCTCCTTCTTCTGTCTTTAAAACTGATTCATATGTCATCTGGTTATGCTGGATAATGATTGTGGTGTGTTCAACCCCAGGGCTATTATCAAAGCATCCTAAAGTGGTAAAAAAACATCAAAGAGCTGTTGACAGTCCAAAAGACAAATATAGAAGCTTTATTTTTTCAACCTAGAGAAAATCCTTATAATCTGTCTATTATTGTATAGCCCCTTCAGATCCGGAAGCTATTCAAGAAGTCCTGACCAGTAACCAGATAAGTCTTTTCCCTTTGGAAGTAACTGTCCCCAGTAGCATTGCTTTGAAACCATATCATTAACATTGACAAATTTGGACTATTAGGATTATCATTTTGTGATTAAGGAATTCCTTGGTCTTTCCTAATTGCCTTCTCTATAAAGAATAAGCAATATAGGCCGGGCGTGGTGGCTCAAGCCTGTAATCCCAGCACTTTGGGAGGCCGAGGCGGGCGGATCACGAGGTCAGGAGATCGAGACCATCCTGGCTGACACGGTGAAACCCCGTCTCTACTAAAAAATACAAAAAACTAGCCGGGCGAGGTGGCGGGCGCCTGTAGTCCCAGCTACTGGGGAGGCTGAGGCAGGAGAATGGCGTGAACCCGGGAGGCGGAGCTTGCAGTGAGCTGAGATCCGGCCACTGCACTCCAGCCTGGGCGGCAGAGCGAGACTCTGTCTCAAAAAAAAAAAAAAAAAAGAATAAGCAATATAAAAGACATGGACCATACATGAGCAGTTTTTCTGAACACTTGAGCCAACTCTAGTTTAACTCTATGTTACAGAGAGGAAAAACATTCTTATTTGTGAAAGTTGACTCTTGTTTGAGCTGGTTCCTCTAAGATGCTCAATGTATGACCCATGGACTACCCTCATCAGAGTCTCTTGTTTATAAAATGCAGATTCTTGAATCCAAATCTTGGGGTGAGAAGGGAGTATGTAGTGGAACCACTATAGCTTAAACAAGTGCCACAGGTGATTTTTATTCATGTCAAAGTTTAAGAACTACTTCTCAAGGACAATTACTCTTTAGTTTAGGAAAACACTTTAATGAAGCATCTTGGTTTTGAAATAAAGCTAAGGTTCCATGGTTATTCTGGATAAAAGTGGGACAGAAAACAAAGAGCCAAATTGCTCTGAGTAAGAATAAATTAACAAGAATTTGGGAATTGCCCCCCTGGTGTTTGGTTTTTTGTTGTTGTTGTTGTTGTTGTTTTGAGATGAAATTTCACTCTTGTTACCCAGGCTGGAGTGCAATGGTGCGATCTCGGCTCACCACAGCGTCCGCCTCCCAGATTCAAGTAATTCTCCTGCCTCAGCCTCCCGAGTAGCTGGGATTACAGGTATGTGCCACCACGCCTAGCAAATTTCTGTATTTTTTGTAGAGATGGGGTTTCCCCATGTTGGTCAGGCTGGTCTCAAACTCCTGACCTCATGATCTGCCTGCCTCGGCCTCCCAAAGTGCTGGGATTACAGGCATGAGCCACTACGCTTGGCCCGCCCCTGGTGGTTTTAAAGAGTGGTGGCTTTAGGAGTCCCAGAAATTCAGAAAAATGTAAAGAAGATTCTTGTTAGGGTGAGGGACCACAGCAATATAGTGGCATCATTCTCTGAAGAGAATGACGGCTAGTGAGAAATTCCCTATGGTGGGAATGGCCAACATTCAGTGTGAAGTCGCTTCCTATTCTGTGTCTTGTTTCTTTTGCTTTTAGGGAAGAAGCTGTTCCATTACATAGGAAAGCACAGAGTGGGATGGAAATGGGAACAGGATCAGGAATTCAGAGCAAGTGTGTACCCTGGCCAAGTTCCTTTCCAAGAATCCTTGGAAATGTGGAGGAAGGTTCTGGATTTTCCCAACCTCACCAAATCACAGTTAGCCAGGACATCCTAATCATGCAGCTCACATTTATTTATTGAGCATCAAGCATATACTAGGCATCTTCACACATTATGAAATTTAATCCTGCAAAGTAGGTATTTTATCCTTAGTTTATAGATGAGGAACTGAGGCCAGAAAGTTTGGATAACAAGCCCAAGATTGATCAATCAATCAGTTAGCAATAGAGCTGAGACTGAAGCCCAGATCTTTCTGACTCCAAAGCCTGTCATTCCTGCTCTACATTATACTACACCCCTTCTCAGAGATTAAAAAAACTCTGGCTGCCTTAACTGGTGTACCTCCAGGTCAACCGCTTCCACCTCCTTCTCCTCTTTCAGACTTGCACCTGTTCCCTAACCAAAGAGAGGAACAACAGCAATAGTGTTCTGTCTGGATCTGTTCAGAGTTAGGGCCACCAATATTGTTCAGCGAATTCAGTCGGCACACCCCTCCCACCTCAATCTGCTGTCCCATCTCTCCTCTTCATCACCAAACTTCTTTTTTTCCAAACTTTCTAAATAGTCTCCACTTGCTGTTTGACTTCATCTTCGTCTTTCTCTTTAACCCACTGTACTTTGTCAAGAACTGTGAAGGGTCTGAGATTTTATCCTCCTTGCAAGCTAATCACTTAACCTGCTATAGTTTCATTGAAGCTGGCAGAAGATGTGGGCTTTGGGGTCAAAGGGCTGTGTTACTCATGGCACAGCCAGCAAGCAGTACCAGTGACATGTTCAGTCAGTTCCCTTGCCCCCAGGTCTTACCTGGAGCTACATGGTGTGGTTCAGGTGAGTGATGCACCTGCAGTGAGTTTGCCTCACACGTGAGAAACTCTAAGCTTAGGAAATCCCCTATCTTTTTATAATAGGCTGCAAGAAAACCTGCTTGACCTTTACCTCCAAAGACATTATCTTTACTATATTGGATGGTAAACAAATGTGCCCCTGCTCTTCAGCGGCGGGACGGGGGTTGGAGGGTGGAGGGTGGGGTGGGGGACACTATGTATATTTTCCAAGGCTGTCTGACCAAAAAAAAAAAACCAAAACTCCTTGAAAATATAGTCTAAAACAAAAGCTGTTAGTGCCTCTGCTCACAAGACATACAGAAATACCAGAGTCCCACAGAGACTTGTTTTCCAGCACATTTCTGCATTTCTTCCCACTAGTCATGCAGAAGATTACTCTCTTGAAAATGATCAGTGATCTAATTTCCCAACCCAACAACCTTCTAGAATCCCGGAAACAAACTCACAGGACAATAATCATCCAAGAAATATCTATTGGGTAGCTTCTATGTGCCAGACACTGTGCAGGCCCAAAGAGACACAGTCTTTGTCCTAATGTGGGGAGCAACAGACATTAACCTAGTAGTTACACATACCAAAAGGTAGTTACAAGCTGTGGTAAGTCATAAGAGGGGAGGGTACATGGTGGTAAGAGAGCTGACATAACAAGGGATCTTCAATGTATCTGGGAGGTCAGAAATGTTTTTCCCAAGGATATCCCTTTCAAGCTGAGACCTGAAGGATGAGTAAGAGATAGGATAACTAAAGGAGAGAATGGCATGTGCATAGAGCCTTTGGCTGTTGGGATCACAGCATTTTTGAGAAACTGAAAGAGGACCAAGAAGTTTGCCCAGGAAACGAGGTGAAAATGGTGTGAGATGAGGCTGGAAAAGGTAGGTAAGGCCAGACCTAGCATGGTCTTGTAGGCCGCCTTAAGAATTCTAGACTTATCCCAGAGCAATGAGAAACTGTTTAAGGAGTTTTTTGGCATAGTGACATAGTCTTACTTGATTTTAGAAAGATAATTTTGACTGCAAAATGGAGACTGAATGGAGGATCCCAGACTGTATACAGTGAGACCGAATTAGATTGTTGGTGATTGGAAAGAAGTGGACCAATTAGATTTTAGAAATAAAATTGCCAAGAGTTAGTGCTGCAACAAACATGGAGAATGGAAGAATGGAGGTGAGGGAGACATCAGGGGTGACTGACTACTAGATGTTTGATTTGAATAACTAGAGAGTTCATGAACTCAGTTGGACTGAACTTTGCAACTCTGAGATATTAAGTGGCCATGTCAGTGAAGCACTTGGAATTTAGAGGAAGGGTCTAACTTTGAGTAGTGGATCAGATTTGGCATTTAGAGGAAAGGTCTGGGTTGGAGGCATATATGTGGAGATCACTGGCATACAGATGATAACTAAAGCCATTGGCATGGGTGATGCTGCTTAGGCCAAGAGATTACAGTGAAAACAGAAAAGAATCTAAAACTGAATTTTAAGGTACTGTTATATTTAAAGGTTAGGGAGAGGAGCAAGAATATGCAAAGGAATTAGAGAAGCAGTGCCTAATAAAGGAAGGAGGAAAACCAAGAAAATGCAGTGTCGAAGGAAGCAGAAATGCTTAAGGAAGAATAGTGGTCAAAGTGTTGAGTATTGTTGAGAGGCCAAGAAAGATGAGGATTGAAAATGGCTCCTATTTTATTGATTTAAAACAAGTGAAGCGAACTTCACTTGAGAAGAGAACTTGTTCAAAGCCAACATAATTTCTTGACCCTCTCTGTGTTCCCAGAGAACTCATACTGGTGCATATGCTAGGGTCATTTACGTGTGGGTTTTCTTCTCTCCAAAGGACATAAATTCCGCGGTCTTCACTTTACTTCACCTAAATGCATTGCATATTATTGATTATAATCTCTAGGTCTATCAATAACATTCTTAAATTATGTGTTAGTCTTCTTCAAAAACATGTAGGCATGTCCCAAACACATTTTTTTAGACACAGTTTTTAAAAGTGCCATTTCTTGGCCTCTCCCTGAACAGAGGAATCAGAATCTTGAGGGGGTAGATGGCAAGATTCCCTTTTTTCAAAAAGCTCCTGAGTAGGAAGCAGAGTAGGAAAGCATTAGCTTAGCGGTAAGTTTGGAAACCACTAGCTTAGCCTAGCTTAGTCTAGCTTAGTCTCCGACCAAGCATAGTTGAGCATTAAGATGGGGAAGCCACCCCATTCACCCACGCTCTGATAAAATCCTCATACTCTGAAACAATATACAGTTATACTTCAATTATTCTAAGATCAACTTGCCAGCTGTCTGGAAGAGGGCCAAACCTAAAAGTTAAGAAAAGGAAACATCTCTCACAGGGAAAGAACTTCTGATAGTGAAGAGCAATGAAAATATCTCAAGATACCACTGCCCTATTTACAAGCAGAAGAAAAGAAACCTCTCATTAGCTGGCTGCGGATATAAACATGCCATCAATCTTCACCTGGAGCCGCAGAGAAAACCAGGCGAGAAAGGAGAAAAGAGTAAAAAATACAGCAAAGCAGAAAGAATAAGAGGAAAGATCAGAGTGGATAGAGGCAGATGAGGAGATTAAAAGCAGTGACAGATTTTAGAAGAGGTGATGAGAACATTCCAAAGAGGGAAAAGGGGAGAGCACCAAAGTAGGGATTCTATACACCATAGCAATCCTCTGGGACTTGAACATATGGCCAGGATATCGGTTTGAGGGTCAGTTATCAACAAAGGATTTCATTAACCATTGTATTCTTTAAGAATATAGAGCATAAGCACGTTTTAAAGATACTTCTGTAGAACAGTTTTAAAAATAGATCTATTTTAAAAGATCGCACAATTAATACACTGAAATAAATCCCGGACATGCAGCTTGTTACATCCATCACCATTTTTGAAAGGGCAGTTCCTGGGGTTGGACTCCCCGGCCCAAGGACTACCCCCTCCCCAGGTCTTCGGTGGCAACTGTAAGTCAGCAGCCCTCAGGCATTATTGCAGCGCCCCACATTGCTTCAGGTTTCAGGAAGTCGCTGCTGTGTTCACTTGTAAGTCTTCGTGCTGTTGTAAAAATTGAGGTTTTTCACGCGATTTGGCTGGCGAAGAGAACACGAAGCCACCCCCCACGTTTTCAACTGAGTAAATATCGAAATATTTTTGCTTGCTATCCAGATCCCGGGTTCGAAGTATTTGGGATTAGAAACCTCCAAGCCCATTTCAGCGGCTTCCTTGTCCTTGGAGGGAGTGTCTTTTCAAGCACCTGCCAGCCTTAAGTTCGGGTGCCTTCGGAAAGGGGCTGACAGGGTGCGTCTCGGGGGAGCTTTTTGAAATGTGGATTGAGAATTGTGTGAGTGGCTCTAGGAACCCCCATGAACTCCACTTTTCCTGAGTGTGGCTCCGAGCCTGGCCACAGCGGATGGTACCACGAGCCAGGCGCAGCCGGGCCTGGGGAGAAAGCCGGAAGCCCAAGAGGGTGTGGGCGCTCCGGGAGCCAAACGCGGCCGTTCAGCCGCCACACGCCGGTGGCCCTGCGGGCACTCGCGTTCCGGTGAGAGAGCCCCGGCGCCGCGGGCTCGAGGCGGGGGTTCGGGGTCCCGGCCGAGGGCGCCGTCGGCGGGGCCCGCGCAGCCGCACTCGGCGCACCGACTTCGGGCTCCTCCTCCCGGCTCCGTAGTAAGCATGGCGGCGGCGGCGTTCGTGGTCCCTCGGGTGAAACAGAAAGCGGGAGCTACGCGGAGAGGGAGCGAAGAGAGGGGCTGAGGCGGCGGCGTCACTGCCAGGAAACAACCCCAACAGTCAGCGCGCCGGCGGCCGCGGCGGCCCTCAGAGCTGACTCTGCAGCTGAGGTAGAGAGAAAACGATCAGGAACCCTAAGAAGAGGCGCCAGAGGAGCCGCCTTCTTCTGCCTCAGAACGGCGTGAGTCGGAGGTGAGAGCGCGGGCACTGCCTCCGCGAAAGGCGGGGGACACCGAGCCGTCCCAACCCCGTCCCGCCCCGGAGGAGGCGCCGCGGAAACCGTTAGGCTGGGACTGAGGGCCGGGGCACCCTCCAGGGCTCGGCCCCGTCGAGGGACCCGGGCCACCCCTTTCTGTGGGCGCGCTGTGGGCAGGGGGCAGTGGGGCCGGGGACAGGATCCGTCAACTAGTCTGGCACCTGCCGGGGCCGAGCCTAGCCAGGACGCGCTTGCGGGGGCGCGGCCGGGGGCGCCATCCAGCCCGAGGGAGGTGGCGCGGGTGCGCGGGCAGCCCTCCCCTGGGTCCCCCGCCTACTCCCCGCGGCGAGCCGCGTAGCGCCGGAGGGCTCGGGGGCGGGGGCAGAATCCTTCCGAGAGGATCGCCCAGCACCCGCCGCGCCTTCGGCTTTGGACGCCCGGCAGCCGCCGAACTTGAACGCTTTTCTGAAGAGAGTTTTCCCCGCTCATCTTGGGGTTAAAACCTCGAAAACCCGCCCTCTATGTTTGATCCTGCGTGGCTGCCTCCAGTACCTGGCAGTTCCTCTCCCGGGGCGAGTTAACCACCTGTTCAGTCGGGAGGTGGACTCGAGGCTGCAGTCCTCGCCCAGTTTTAACCTGAATCTTCGAACTTTTGACACGGCTTTGGAAACGACGTCATGTGTTAGGTAAAGAAAATGAACAGATAATTTCGCTGTCAAATTGCGAGCAGAAGAGGGGCTGTTTTAATGGATTTGGTCGTTAATTGTTCTTTTATTCAACTGTTGGCGTTACAAGCCTTGGGATATTTGAGAGGGTGGAATGCGATGATTTGCTGGGGGTGCTAGAGATTGTGAATTCGAGATTTTCTTTTGTGAGGTTTTTACGTAAGTTCCTTTGGACACCTTTGTGTCTGACCATCTATTAAATAAGAGTCACCGGCTGATGAGATTTTTTTTTTTCTTTTTACGGTATAATCATTGTGTGTTCGCTATGGGTTTTTAAAACTGAACAACGTAATTATTTTGCTTCTTACCGTGGTCGTGTTTTTAGTTCTTGAAACCAAAGTGTGTATGCTTCTGTATTGTAGGAATGAAATAACAGTTGAACTCTTACTATAATATTTTATCACCATGCTGTTACCAGCTCCAGTACTAAACATATGCCACTCAGGAGTTTGAGCCATATGTTAGGCAGAAACGAATTGAGTTTTGTGGTGCTGATCTTGTGTTTGGATAAATATTTAGTTTTTGCGTATTTACTAACTCTTGTCATCTTGTATCACCTACAAATGTTCAAGTGAGTTGAATCCCCTGCCTTTTGGATATTTTCTTGGTTGAATTAATTTTTCTTAAGTAATGAGATAAAGTACTCACTGAGACAGATGGTGGCCCAACAGAAAACAATGATGGATTTTTACCACATCTTTTGTAAAATATAACCTGAAATGTTGCTTTTAGCTTTGTAGCCTACTAATCTTGCTTTCTAATAACACCAGTTAGTGGGAAGAAGGGATGATGACAGGAGAAATATCTTGTTACATTTTTAATGTTAAATCTTATATTTAAATTTTTTAGCACTACTACCTTAAATTTTACTATATTGTCTTGTTTCATTTCATAGATCATCTGTTAGTTTTGTATGTGTAGGTTAACTGGAAATTTTTTTATCCCAGGCTGGCTACCATTAGCCACCTGTATGCTTCCGAATTAACTCCCTCTTTTTCCCTTTTGTCTGAATCCTCCAAATCATTGAATGCTCAGGAAAAATAAAATCCTGGTTAACAGTGTCAAGCATAGTTATAAGGGTAATTAATTTCTCCCAAATTAATGATAAGCATTAAAAAAACATTCTAGGATTATCTTCTTTTGGTGACGTCTGTCTTCACTTCCTCTCTCCATGTGAGTAATTGAGACCTGATTTATTTTAACACACATTTAATGATTACTCTTTACTAGTCACATTTCTACAATATAATAGTAAGCATATTTTATTACTAATTTAAAAATTTCTCCCTCTTCCCTGACCAGCCAGACATAGCTAAGGGCTGAGAGATCCTTAACCCCCCGGAAAAAAGAGGGAATGCATGATTCATATTCTCATTGTCTTATGTAGTTTTAGGCAAAGAGCATTTAATTTATACTTCATCCAGTTTTAATAATATTTGCGCTGTTTTAAAACATTTGTGTGTTTTAAAATGTTCATGACATCCAAGGCTTGTGTATTTTATAATCTGCCTGTATTTTTAAAATACAATTTGATGAAGTAACCAAAAGGGTTTTTTTTTTAAAAACATTGTTGGTGCATTTTTGAATGAAAATGAATCTAGATCGTGTCTTTGAGAATGTTGTAGGAATATGCACATGATTTCCTATTAGCCAGATAACTAAGTGATTGGTGTTTCTGGTTTTTTTTTTTTTTTTTTTTTTAGCAATGCCTAGAACACTTCAAATAAATTCACAGTATTGTAATTCCAAAGGTTTAGAATATGGTGCATATTTATTCCATTGAGCCTTTTACTGCTTCAGTTTTATCACATTGCAAAAGAAGAAATATGGCCCCCATGTGTATTAATGTTAAGAACTACTTGTTAAAAGGAAATTAGTAGCCATTAATGTTAAAAGGCAAATTTTGTACTTTTACATGTATTGTGAGCTTTTATAATTTTCTTAATATTTTGGTCTTATTTCAGAGAATTATTCAGTGGTCTCTTTTTATGTCTAGATTTATTCTTACCTTTCTATCTTCCCACTATTGTGATTTTGCTTGTCTTTAATATACACTTTCAAGTTTTCTGTGTAGCCTGTGGTCTTCCATCAGGTTCCTTTGTGGGTGTCATCTTTCAATCTTTCCAATCACTTATCACCCGTTTACCAGTCCTTGGGCTATTTTTTCCTCTGAGATTGAGAACTGCCTCTGGGAGATGGCATGTGCTTACAGGGTGATGCGATGTTATTAAAGTGGGGATGCAGACATAGTGTGATGTCTTTCTTCCTTCAAGTAGTTTACAAACTAGTTGGGGGTACTAGACTAATAGTATCATTAGCCAAAAATATAATATGGTATTATTAAGTTGTGTGACACCAACTGGAATTTCAAGGAAAGTGAAGCCAGTGAGGGCTAGAAAAATCCTGGAAGGCATTTGGAGGAAGTCAGAGGAAACTTAGAAACGATTTAGATAACAAAGAGAAAGGCATTCCAAAAGAGATTCACAGGCAGAGTTGGAAGTAGTAGTAGAATAAGTAGTCCAAGAACATCCAAGGACAGAAATTGGGACGAAGTTAGGTCGAGATGTTAGCTTAAGCACCAGGGCATCAGAAGAGGAAAATAGGCACAGCTGGACAAGACAGTTTGTATCATTAGGAACTTATCACTGAAAGAACTATACCTCAGCTTTGACATATTAATAGCGTAAGCTTTCTGTGTAATGGATAGCTTGTATGTGTCTGTTTATATGGCTTAGATCAGGGGTCGGCACACTTTTTCTGTGGAGTGCTAGATAATTAAATATTTTAGGTTTTGCAGGCCATTTACAGTCTTGGTTGAATGTTCCTGTTTGTTTGTTTTTTATAATCTTTTAAAAACATAATTTTTTTTTTTTTTTTTTTGTGATGGAGTCTCGCTCGATTGCCCAGGCTGGAGTGCAGTGGCCAGATCTCAGCTCACTGCAAGCTCCGCCTCCTGGGTTTACACCATTCTCCTGCCTTAGCCTCCCCAGTAGCTGGGACTACAGGCGCCTGCCACCTCACCTGGCTAGTTTTTTGTATTTTTTAGTAGAGAGGGGGTTTCACCGTGTTAGCCAGGATGGTCTCGATCTCCTGACCTAGTGATCCGCCCGTCTCGGCCTCCCGAAGTACTGGGACTACAGGCTTGAGCCACCGCACCCGGCCAAAAACATAATTTTTACATTGTCTCAAGAGCCAAACAAAAACAAGCCATCTGTGGACTGGATTTGGCCAGGGGACCTAGTTTGCTGACTCCTAGGTAATAATTGGCAAAGTAATTGTCCATATAGCCCATACTGTGAAATGTCTTGTATCATCTTGTCTATGTGGTGGTTTGGTGCGTTTTATGACTATCATGTATATATTTTTCCTTATGTTATCCTAAAATAAAATATGCAGAAATAAGTGCTACTGTAATTGTTATTTTGTGGCCAGACTTCTAACAAGAGCCTAGAATAGGTCTCAGAATTAGGAAGTGAAAGATGAAAAGCCTTTGAGTCAGGCCTTACTGCAGTGAAAATAGCTACACAGTGGCTTGATTTAGAATTTGTATAAGGGTAGGTATATCAGCTGCCTGTGCTGGTTTTACATTTTTTTAAAACACAACTGGCAGGTTAAAAACCTTGTCTAGGGTGCTGGTGGTCTGTAAGTGACAACAGGGGAGCAGGCAGTAGGGAACTTTGTTTTTAGAAGTAGTCTAGGATGAGTTAATAAAGGGACAAACAGACATTCTGCAGTACTCAAGGAAGAATCACTGTGTTATGGAACAGTCTAATAATTGATGTTTACATTGATGAGCTTGAGTCATCAAGAAAAGATTGTATCATGTTCACATTAAGGCATGGAAGGAAGACCTAGAGATCTCTACAAATATTTCAATTAAGATTATTTTAAGATAAGTTATGGTGATTTAAAGGAGATAAATATCAGTTATTTTGAAAAGTAATTTACATGAAACGTCTCTGAAGTTTTTAAATTTATAGATACGTATTTCTAAGGCAGTTCTGTTTTCTTCAGTATACTATGGTTCATATGCCATTACCAGGTGGATAGTGATGCCTCAGGCTATGGCTGCACAAATCAATTGGCTGGGGCTACTGTATTTTTTGTGGCATCAAGAGAGCAAGAATACATCATGAGAGCATTTTTTCATTAAGCAGGCATCAGTACGTTCTGTATATTGGGGTTAGTAGTAGGCGCTGGAAAAAGTACAGATGTGTAAGATGGGAAGCTACCTGGACGGAATCAATGATGTTTCTTTCTTCCTGTTAAAAACATTAAAACCAACCAAACAAAATAATGAAACTTAACTTTTGTACTTTAATTTATTATTAGCATTTTTCATACTTAGTAAGTACATACACTACCACAATTTTAAGGCAATATAAACCTTTTGATTTAAATAACAGCCTTCATAAATTGTCACTTAATACAATTTATACTTTTTAAATTTTACTGTAAGAAGAAATTCATGCCCTCCCTGTTTTTTTGTGAATGCTTGAAACAGCTTCACTATTCCAGCTGTTTCTGTTTGCTAAACAGGAGATAAAGTACCTTGGATGGTAACTCAAAAGCCTAGATCTGAGTTCCAACTTCACCACTTATTAGCTATATGACTTTGGGTTAGTTTCTTGCAATCTTGGTTTTCTAAGCATTAAAATGGAGAATAATATCTATCCTGTTTTCCTCACAGATATTGTGAGAACCCACAGAGATGTTGGAAACCATAAAAACATTAAAGTACATACCATAAAAGTGCTTACATTAATACTACTATATTGGAAGCAATGCAGCCTTTTTTTTTTTTTTTTTTTTTTTAAAAAAAAAAGACCAGAGTTCAAGCTTTATCCTCCAAAATTCTGTAAACATAGTATGTTTCCAGTAAACATTCAGTTTACTCAGAAGTTTTAACATCTTTCTTGGCAAAGAGAATGCATATACAAATTTTCCATTCTTATTCATCTTTCAGTACAGTTCATATCCAGTGTCTCTGTCCCTTTTTGCAAGGAAAACTGATCATCTCTGTCGAACAACTTCAGCTGTTCTTTCCATAGTGGGGCAAAAATATGCAAAAAGTGCATTCCTTATGATTTTCTTTTTTCAAGGGGAAGACTGTTTCTGTATTTATAGTAATAAGGTCTACTTGTTGAGCTCATTGAATTTTAGGCCCTATACTTGCTTATTTTAAAAATCCTATACAAACCTACCAGATATATGGCGGTATTTTCGTTTTACAGCTGAACTATACTTCTGATTGACTTCCATATCTCTTCCTCCCTCACTTCTTGAGATCTCTTATGGACTAGTTGCTAGAAATACAAAGTGCAATGTATACTTTGAAGTAAGCCTTGGTGTGAAAGTTACCTAAGTTTGGTAAATTAGATTGTGTATGTTAATCAGCCTCTATCAGAAATGCTGGGGAAAAAAAGGGTTGTATTTGTTTTTTTTCTTCAGAATCCATATTTTCATATATATTTGAACTTTTTAAAAGTTAAATGATTTCACTTCGCTGTCTACTTCTTCAGTGAGGGATTACTTTAATTGGTTTATGTATATTGTCTTCTAAACCTACAGACACGTAATTTGGGAGGCGAAAAAATCTTCTTCTCTAGGGGTTCTAAACAGATATTTAAGTACACTTTAAATCACAGTTTACACTTTTATTAGAAAATAGGTATGTGCTTTGCTTTGTAGAAGTATGTGTCATATACAGCAGCTACTTTTGTTGAGCCATAACTTGAAGAATTTGTTATTTCATTTACTTTAAAATCAGTTTTTCTTAAGATTTGCTTAAATAAAAAGTGAAAAATCAAAATTTGTGATTTTATTAGGTTTAAATCTTCTAGTTTTTTTTTTTTTTTTGGTTTTCTTAAGACAGACATTCTCAATTATGTCTTTGTTCTTATGACTTGATTTTTTTCCGTGTAATATTTTCATTTGCAATATATACTTTAAAAAAAACCATTTTTAGCATAGTACCTTCATAGTTTACGAAATACCTTTTTGTTTCTTTGGTAATTATTAGGATCAGCTTTTCTCGATGCTTCACATTGGTATTCCTTAAATGCCATAGTATGTTAGCAATTTTGTTTTAATCACTTGAACCTTACTAAAACTGGCCTAATGTGTGTGATAGAGTAGCCTTTGGGTAAAATGTAGAGGCAACTGCCCCTGCAACCATCTTTTAGGCTGCTTCCAGGATATTTAAAAAACATGAATTTATTCCAATCATTCCCCAGTTTTAGAAATTGAAATCACAACACAATTCTTGCTGCCTTAATTATAATTTCCTTTGTCTTTGAGAGTCCATACTCTGTTAATATCCTATTGTGTCAACATTGCTTACCTCTTTACAACTTTGTAATATAGTATAGAGAACATGTTTCACATTAGGCAGCCATAGGATTGTTTGTTGACTTCTCATACTGGCTGTATAGAAACACGAGTGTGCTACTTTACCTGTATGAGCCTTGGTGCCTTCATTTTACAGTGTAGTAATAATAGTAGCTGTCTCCTAATATAGACTGTACAAGAATTAAAAGATCCTATATAGCATGACAAGTAAAATGCTTGCCATAGCATATTTATATCTAGAACTTTGACATACATGCCTAATCATTGTCACTCAGGCATCCTGCATATCATTCATTTATTCATTTGTCCATCATTTGTTGAACATTTAAAATGTCCTAGATACTTAGAATATGAATGTTGAATGTCACAAAAATGAATGTCACACTCTCTCCCCTTTAGAAATTTACAGAACGGGATGAGAGAGAATGATATGTAAATAAATACATGTTTTTAAATAATTAAAATATGTCGGGTCTTTTCACTTGTGTGAGTCCTTCCTGCCTTTTAATATTTAACTGTTAATTGTTTCCATAATACCCACAGAATATCTGGTTGTATATATCATACTGTAATGTATATATATTTTTTACTTGTCTAAATCAGCTATTCAACTATGAACTCCTTGAGTTTGACAAGTACTGCTGGAGTCAGCAACTTTTTTTTAATATAAGAGAAGATAGTAAATATTTTAGGCATTGTGGGCCATATGGGCTCAGTTGCAACTACTTAAACTTGCTATAGGAGCACAGAAACAGCCATAGATAAATTATAAACAATGGACGTGACCATGTTCCTATTAAACTTCATTTATGAAACTAGGCAGCAGAACAGACTGGGCCTACAGGCTTTAGTTTGCTAACCTCTGCAATGCTGCATGCATACCCTGTGCTTGACAAATAAAAGGCACTTAGTAAATAATATGATTAATAGGTATTAAACACTATGTGTGTTCTGGCTGCTATTGCAAAAAACTTTACATGTTTAAGTTTACTTAAGCCTTACAACATCTCTCTGCGGTAGATGCTATTATCACCAAATGTCATAGAGTAATAATAGAAGTAGTTTCATTAAAAGATAGGAACGTGACATAGGTCCAAAAGTCTTAGGCAATACATTAAGAACAAGAAAAATAACCCGTAAAGAAAGGGGGGAATGTATCATTATTATTTAGAGTTGATGTGACTGCTTACAGATACAAATAAATATAATACAAATACAAATAAAAAATACGAGATAATGGAAAATGATTTGAGTTAAAGAATTTCAGTAAGCTGACTGGCTATAAAATAAAGTTAGAAAATTCATTAGCCTTCTTATATATCAACAATAACCAACTATGAAATACAGTAATAAGAAGTAGCAGCCTAAACTGTAAAATACTTAAGATTTTAAAATGTGTAAAAGCTATGTGAAGAAAACTGCAAAAAGATGTGAATGGATGGAAGAATATTCCTGAATGTGTCAACTTAATGCTATAAAAATCGCAGCTTTTACTAAATTATTCTATAAAGTCAATGTAGTTCTAATCAGAAATTCAACAGGATTTTAAAAATGGAATTTGACAAACTGATGGTTCAAGTTTTGAGAAGGGAGCTTGCACAAGAATGGCCAAGTAAATTTCAAAAAAAGTATAATAAATGGGAATATACCCATCAAAGGTCAAAACATTATAAAATTACAAGTATTAAAATAAGAATTTGGGGTAGGAATAGGCATATTGATCAAAGGAATAGAATAATAAATTCAGGAGAAGATCCATGGATAAAGAAGAATTGTATGATAAGTGAATGGAAGAACTAGTCTATAAAGGGTCTAACTGAAGTAAGTCTGTCTAATTGAAGTAAAGATAGTTGGGTACCCACTTCATGACACTCTCAAAACTAAGTTTCAGGTGGACTAAATGGTTTTGTTTTGTTTTTTGTTTTTGTTTGTTTGTTGTTTGTTTGTTTTTGAGATAGAGTCTCGCTCTGTCGCCAGGCTGGAGTGCTTTGGTGTGATCTCGGCTCACTGCAAGCTCCGCCTCCTGGGTTCAAGCAATTCTCCTGTCTCAGCCTCCTAAGTAGCTGGGCTTACAGATGCTCACCACCACGCCCAGCTAATTTTTGTACTTTTAGTAGAGACGGGGTTTCACCATTGGCCGGATGGTCTCTATCTCTTGACCTTGTGAACCGCCCGCCTCGGCCTCCCGAAGTGCTGGGATTACAGGCGTTAGCCACCGCGCCCGGCCCCAGCTGATAAATAAATGTTGATAAATAAAAAATGTTTATTATTATTTTTTTTTATTATACTTTAAGTTCTAGGGTATGTGTGCACAATGTACAGGTTTGTTACATATGTATACATGTGCCATGTTGGTGTGCTGCACCCATTAACTCGAATGACAAAACTTTTAAAAGTTAATTTAAAAAATTGTTGGAGTAGAGAAGACCTTTTAAGTGAGACATCAAACTTAGATGCCATTTAAAAAGGAAGGCGAGCAATAGACTGGGATAAAATATTTGACATATAATAGACAGAATTAATATTCAAGGTATATAAGGTGTAACTACAAATCAATATGAAAAATATAACCTGATGGAAAATGGGAAAGAATGTAAGCAGGAAATTTATAGAGGTAGAAATACAGGTAACCTGTTAAGTTTTGAAGAAATATTATTGAACCAAATATAAATAGCTTCATCTTTTTGGGAGAAAAGTTTGGCAGTATCTGTCCATTTTAAATGTACATTCTCCTGAACCAGAAGTTTTATTTCTATATGTCTGTAATATAGAAATGCTATCATACGTTAATAGAGAGTATTGCATGATTATTCCATGCAGAGGAGAAAGTGTATGAAGGAACACTGGAAGTAATAAGGTCATCATTAGAACAGTTAAATTATGGTGTGCCTTTATGCTATAATATTAGATACTTATGAAAAAACATGAAATAGACATAGATGTACTTCTTAAGATATTTTACATGAAAGGGCAAGATGCAATATAATACATACACAAAGACACAATTCATACACAAAAAATACAATACACAAAAGCAGTGTATATGATTTCACTTATGTAACAACCAATCCCAGAAAACCTAATACACAAGTAAGTGCAGAGAAAAAGACTGGAAGGGTACACCACAGTTGTTAGCCATAGAAACAGAAGCTGGATTAGGGGTCAGGAAAGGGTTAAAAACAATGTTTGTATGTGTATTTTCAAGTATAAGCAAGTGCAGCCTTGGTGATATAACAAACATAACAACACATGCAAGGCTTTGTTATGATTGGTCCTGATGAGGCCCATTCCTTCTGGGTGGACAGCTTTGATTTATGTCAGTTTTCCCTGTGTAATTTTTAATAGCACTTCATTTCACTTGCAGAAGCTTTCCAGTTGGTGTCTGAAGTCATTGGTGTTTTTAGAAATAGCAATTTCAGTATAGTGTTGGATCTGAAACGGTGTTAAAGTGGGTTAAAGAAGTGAGAATTCTACCAGTGATTCTTAACCTCTGTAACCACAACTGCCAACCAAGACAAAATAAAGTGCCTTTTATTTTCAGAGTTTCTGTTATAAAAACACTTTGCTTTTTTAAATGTAAAGTTATAATTTTGAATGTAGTTTTTTTCAAGTCCCATATTTCTGAATATTTTGATCCTCCCCTTTAATATTAGAACCTAATATTTTAAGACAGTTAATGATAGAGGTCAAGAGAGGAATCAGAAGCTTGAGAGGAAGACAGAGTAAAGAGAACTAAGTGCTTTTTTTTTTTTTTGAAACCGAATCTCACTCTGTCACCCAGACTGGAGTGCAATGGCACGATCTCGGCTCATTGCAACCTCCACCTCCCAGGTTCAAGCGATTCTCCTGCCTCAGCCTCCTGAGTAGCTGGGATTACAGACGCGCGTCACCCATGCCCAGCGAACTTTTGTATGTTTGCATTTTTTTAAACAGAGTCTCGCTCTGTCACCTAGGCTGGAGTGCAGTGGCATGATCTTGGCTCACGGCAACCTCCGCCTCCCGGGTTCAAGTGATTCTCCTGCCTCAGCCTGCCGAGTAGCTGACACTAGAAGCATGTGCCACCAGACCCGGCTAATTTTTTATAGTTTTTAGCAGAAATGGAGTTTCACCATGTTGGTCAGGCTGGTCTCGAACTCATGACCTTGTGATCTGCCCACCTCAGCCTCCCAAAGTGCTGGGATTACAGGCATGAGCCACTGCGCCTGGCCCGGAAGATTTTTTAAAAGAAGTTGAAAGAAGACGAGTATGATTAGAGGCAATCTTTAACCAAGGCGTAGTTGTAGATTTATAAATGAAGAGTCTGGTCATCTCAGAAAGGACTAATTTAAGGACTACTGGATTCTGCAGACAAATCTACTTATAGGAAATAAATGTTTCTTGATTTTATTATGATATGGTAAAATTATTTTGGAGGAATTAGTGAAGGAAACATGTTAATATGGTTAAGTTATAGTAATACAGCAGCTTTTACACAGGAACTCAAACTTTCTGTGTGAATTTAGTTACCAGTATATTACTGTGGCCAGAAAATATTCAAAAACTACAGGTTTAATCTTCAGTCCAAAAATCATACTGATAGATATAACCAAGAATTTGAAGTTCTACAAAAGCAAAGTTAACAATCTATAATATAAAAACTACAGTTTTGTATAATACTTATAGAAAGGACAATAAAATATTTGGAAGTGAAAATAGGATTGTCTTAGGTGTAGTTGTCTTTTGGCTCTAAAGGGTAGCCTGTGTGCTCCAAAGATGCTAGACACCTAGAGCTATATGTGGAACATAAGATGTTACTTAAAAAAAGAAAAACTGATCTGTGTGCACACTATCAGTCCTTTAATGGATTGGGGTTCGTTTCTTGGAAGCAATTCTTTCTCTCTTGTTTCCATAGTTTCCTGACTGGAAGTATCTTTTTGATCAAGATTTCCTTTGAAGTCTATTTTAACAGAATTTTCATGTTAGTATTAAGGTATAGTTTCTCCTAAATGCTGAATTAAATTTAAATTTACTATATCTGACTAAGAAGGGTAAGGACGGTGGCTCTGAATGCCCCCTTCCCTTTTAAACCTTTCTTCACTTAAGGGACATAAAAGAGTGAGGCTTATCCATCCTACCCATACTACCCTTTCCTTCTTTCCAGTGGCTGTGGGATTGGAGACGAATAAGATAAATAAGTTATAGTAAATTTGTTGCTAACAATCTGTGTAAATTATTGATTTCCTTAAAAGTGTATGAATACGTTTATTAGGTTAAATTGTTGATATTTTAAAGTTTTTGACCTCAGTGGCAATTTCATATGGTTTGACCTATTGCATTACAAAACTATGGCTATAATCACTGCCCTATATATAAAAATGTTATTGCACTTGAACGAAAATACATTATAACTTATTTAAATAGCATAAATTTGTGCGCACTTTGGCAGCACATATGCTAAAATTGGAACAATGCAGAGGAGATTAGCATGGCCCCTGCGCAAGGATGACACACAAATTCATGAAGTGTTCTGTGTTTTTCAGACTCTAAACCAACAAAGATAAAAAAAGAAAAAGAAGAGCATTACATAATGGTAAAGGGCTCAATGCAACAAGAACAACTAACTCCTCTAAATATGTATGCACCCAATACAGGAACACCCAGATTTATAAAACAAGTTCTTAGAGACCTACAAAGAATCTAGACTCCCACACAGTAATAGTGGGAGACTTTAGCACTCCACTGTCAATATTAGATCAATGAGACAGAAAATTAACGAGGATATTAAGGACTTGAACTCAGCTCTGGATCAAGTGGACTTGATAGTTGTCTGCAGAACTCTCCACCCGAAAGCATAAATTCATAAACAGTACATCACTGATGAAATGTAACATCCAAGCCAAATTGGAATGTTTATGAATATACCTACTTTAGCAACAGGTAAAGCCAAAAATATTGTTACTGCAGATATGTATCATTATACATTAAAGGGTGAAACAACCTTCTTCAGAATCTAAATTGCATATGAGAATGGTAAAAGCCATAATGTAGTAATTTATAATTTAAAAGCTTGTAGTATGGCCAAGTGCTTGACTCATGCCTAATAGTCCCAGGACTTTGGGAGGCTCAGGTGGGAGGATTGCCTGATCTCAGGAGTTTGAGACCAGCCTGGCAACATAGCAAGACCTTGTTTTTGCTAAATAATAAGTAAATAAATAAGTAAGCCAGGCATGGTTGCACATATCTGTAGTCCCACTACTTTGGAGGCTGAGGTGGGAGAATTGCTTAAGCCCAGGAGCCTGCAGTGGGCCATGATTGTGCCACTGTACTCCAGCCTGGGTGAGAGAGTGAGAACCTGTCTCAAAAAAAAAAAAAAAAAAGAAAGAAAGAAAACTTGTAGTAATTTAAAGTTAAAGCTATCAGACATGAAAACCTTAGAGAATGAGACCTGTCTCAAAAAGAAAAGAAAGCTTGTAGTAATTTATAAGTTAAAGCTATCAGACATGAAAACCTTAAGTGTTCAGCAAAGTACTAATAAACATATACATTTAAGGAAACTACGCAGGGCTGGAGAAAGAGCCAACTAAAAAGATTGTATATAGAACAGTATCCAGACTCACACAGGGCCAGAAGAAGTGCCTGTTTCCACTAGCTAGAACAGAAAGCCTCATAATTTACAAGGCATTCAGTAGAGTACTCTGGAGGGTTTTGCATTAGTAGTGGGGAAAAATGAATTACACATTAAATGCAACTCTGTTCTTGCCTAATCCATTGTAAAACCAAGTCCCAACGAATCAAACTTTGTCCTAGTCCCTTAGCCACATCTTAGAACAAATATTGAGATTATTTATAGAAATACAAAAATATCCAACAGCCCACAAGATAAAGTTGACATTATCTTACCTTCAGTTCAACTTACTGAGTCTGCAAAGAAGCAAGAAAATACAAACCATATTGAGAAAAATCACTTGAAATTGGCCTTCAAATGATACTGATGATGATAGTTATTAAAACAGTTATGAGTGTTAGAGAAGCTAACAAAAAGATTGAACATGTTAAATAGAGACACTGTCTAGATTAAAATTATGTGTTAAAGATATACTACATTAATGGCATGTTAGACTTTGTCAAAGGAAAGATTAGTGTACATGAAGATATAGCAATAGAAACTATCCAAAATGAAGCACAGAAGAAAGAAAATAGAATTTAGAGACAATAACTGAAAAAATATTTGAAGAAATAATGGCCATTTTCCAAAATAGATATAAACTATAAACCAATAAGCACAATAAGCATAAGAAAGATGAATAAAACTCTACTAAGACACATCATAATCAAATCACTTAAAGAGAATTTTTTATTTTTTATTTTTTATTTTATTTTATTTTTTTTTTGCGACAAAGTCTCGCTCTGTCGCCAGGCTGGAGTGCAGTGGCACTATCTCGGCTCACTGCAACCTTCGCCTCCCAGGTTCAAGTGATTCTCCTGCCTCAGCCTCCCGAGTAGCTGGGATTACAGGTGCAAGCCACCACGCCTGGCTAATTTTTTTACTTTTATTAGAGATGGGGTTTCCCCATGTTGGCCAGGATTGTCTCGATCTCTTGACCTTGTGATCCTCCCACCTTCGCTTCCCAAAGTGCTGGGATTACAGGCGTGAAACACCGTGCCCAGTCCATGAGAGAAATCTTAAAAGCAGCCAAAGAAAAACCAGGACAAAGATAAAGGTGACATCAGATCTGTCATTAGAAACAATGTAAGCTAGAAGACAACGAAGCAATATCTTTAAAACATTTTTTTGCAAAAACTGTCAACCTGGGACTTTTTACCCAGGTAGACTATCTTTCAAAATAAAGGCAAAATAAAGATTTCAAATATACAAAAGCTGAAATAATTTATCACTTTCATTTCTGAACTAAAAGACGTGTTAAATAGAGTCCTTCAAGCAGAAGGAAAATTAAATCACATGGAAACTTGGTCACAAGGAGTTCAGAGTACTGTACGTGGTAACTACCTGGGCAAATACATACAATTTAGAAAAAAAATTATTATTTAAATGTCTTTGAAAGACAAATGACTGTTTAATTTAAAAATGATGACAGTTGTCAGGTGTAGTGGCTCATGCCTGTAATCCCAGCACTTTGGGAGGCCAAGGCAGGCAGAATGCTTGAGCCCACGCATTTGAGACCAGCCTGAGCAACATGGTGAACTCCTGTCTCTCCAAAAAAAAAATACAAAAATTAGCCAGGCATGGTGGTACATGCTTGTAGTCACAGCTGCTCGGAAGGCTAAGTTGGGAGGATCGCTTGAACCCAGGAGACAGAGATTGCAGTGAGCCAAGATCACACCACTGCATTCTAGTCTGGGCGATAGAGACCCTGCCCTCCCCTCCAGCTCCCTAAAAAAATGGCAATGTGAGGTTTAAAACATGTAAAAGTAAAATATGCAATAATAATAGCAAAAATCCCAGAGAAATTGCAGATTTATTGTTGAAAGGTTCTGATACATATTCCTGAAGTAGTATATTACTTAAAGGTATACAGTAATAAGTAAAAGAGGTGTATTACAAACTTTAAAGAAACCACTCAAGTAACAAAGAGTTGTAGCCTATAAATCAAGAGAGAGGAGATGGTATAATAGGAAATAATTAAAAATGAAGCTGATAAAGAGGGAAAAGGGACAAAGAACATTTGAAACAAATAGCAAGATGATGATGTAAATCCAATCATATCAACAATCACATTACATATAAATGGCCTAAATACCACAATTAAAAGTCAGGGATTGTTAGATTCAATTTTTTAAAAAATTAAGACCCAAATATTTCACATCTACAAGAAATCCAATTTAAGTAAGTTAAAAGGATGGAAAAAGATATACCATGCTTACACTATCCAAAAGAAAACTGAAATCACTAAGTTAAACCAGAAGTTAGGTTACAGAACAAAAAATTCATACCAGGGATAAAGAGGATTATTTCATACTAATAAAGGGATTAATTAAGAGGGCATACAATTATAAGTATTTATGCATTTAATATAGGAACTGGCCTGGGGGCAGTGGCTCATGTTTGTAATCCCAGCTCTTTGGGAGGCTGAGGGGGTTGAATCACTTGAGTCCAGGAGTTCGAGACCAGCCTGGGCAATGTGGTGAAACTCCGCTCTACAAAAAATACGAAAATTAGCTGGGTGTGGTGGCACATGCCTGTAGTCCCAGCTACTAGGAAGGCTGAGGTGTGAGGATTGCTTGAACTTGGGAGGTTGAGGCTGCAGTGAGCTATGCTTACACCACTGCACTCCAGCCTGAGTGACACAGCAAAAACCCTGTCTCAAAAAAAAGGAAAAAGAAAAAAAAAAAAAAGAGTGTTTCTAAATATATGCTGGAACTTGCAGAGAGAAATACAGATGCTCTTTAATTCATGATGAGGTTATGTCTCGATAAACCTACCTTGTTAAAATATGTCAAAAATGCATTTAATTCACGTAATCTACTGAACATCATAGCTTAGCCTAGCCTATCTTAAATGTGCTCAGAACACTTACATTATCATATGGTTGATGAACAAAATCATCTAACACAAAGCCTATTTTATAATAAAGTGTTGAATGTCTCTTGTAATTTATCAAATACTGAAAAGTGGAAAACCGAATGGTTGTATGGATACTTGATGTATAGTTTCTACTAAATGTGTATCTCTTTTACTCCATCAGAAAGTCCGAAAATTGTAAGTTGAACCATCACAAGTTAGGGATTGTCTGTACATAAATATGCAATTTTAGCGGAGATTTCAATACCCCTCTCAATAAATTAATAGAAAGTAGAAAGAATGTAAAGCCTAAAACTATGAAATTTCTTTAAAAAACATAGGAGAAAATCTCTGTGACCTTGCATTAGGTGAAGATTTCTTAGGTATAGCCTTGAAAGCACCATTTATAAAATGGCAAATTGATAAATTGTACTTTATCATAATTTAAAACTTCTCTTCAAAAGACATTGGTAAGAGAATATAAAAGCAAGCCACAGACTGGGAGAAAAAATATTTGTAAATCACTTATCTAGTAAAGGACTAGTATCCAGAATATATAAAGCACTATCAAAAAATATATAAAATATATAAAGTACTATCAATAATAAGAAAACAGTCTAGTATTATGGACAAAATAATCAAACAAATAGTCAACGAAAAATATACCTGGATGACAAATAAGCACATGAAAACAACATCATTGTTCATGGAAATGCAAAGGCTCCAGTTTACAGATAGTAGGAAAATTTGAGAGATGATGGGTAGGTTCATTATCTTAATTACGGTAATAGTTTCACAGGTGTATTTATGTGTAAAAATTTATCCAATTGTACACTTTTAAATGTGCAATTTGATGTCAGTTATACCTCAGCAAAACTATTTCAAAAATCAAGAGTAGTTGACACATTGTATTAGGTTAGTGCAAAAGTAACGGTGGTTTTTGCCCTTGCTTTCAATTAAAAGTACCATTTGTATCATTAAAAGTAATGGCAAAAACCACAATTACTTTTGCACCAAACAAGTAGTTATGACAACTACTTGGTGCATGTTTGTTTAATACATTTAACTAATTACTCTGCCATTTCAACTTTCAACAAAGTTGAAAGTTTCAACTTTGTTTAACCTGCAGAAAATAGCAATTTCAATCTGAGGATAGTATATCATACTCTACTAGTATATCGATTTGACCATAATATCCAAAGGCAATGAAAAATTCTTCGTTAAACTTGATTCCTTTACAAATACTTTCTTATCCTTAGGTCAGTATTTTCATCTGTTTCTAGTTGAAGGAAAATGTATTCATATCTGGGATGAGGCTTTCCAGAATGAGGTATACACCTTACATTGTTATCAACTTTATATCCTTATTATCAGTTAGCACTTAATGTAAAAATTTATTTAGTCTTAGATTTGTGTTGTCCAGAGACTAGCAGCATCAGCCTAACTTGGGAACTTATTAGAAATGTGATTTACTGGGCCCCACCACGCACCTGTTGAATCAGAAACTCTTATGTGTGTGGCCCAGGAATCTGTTTTAGTAATCCCTGCGGGTGATTCTGATACATACCAGGATTTGAAAGCTGTGATCTTAGAGCAACAATAGGACTTTAGATTCTTAGATACTTATAGTAGTTTCATTTTTAAAAATCTCATATGATAGCACACTTAAGATTTGTACATTTCTGGTAAAAGGAATTTGGCAAAAAAAATTTTAATGAAGATTCGTACATTTTATCATACGTGAACTTTTGTTTTAAGGAACTAAAATTTTGAATGCTAGTAACATGCAGAAGTGTTTAGGGGTGAAGTATACTAATGTCTGCTACTTTGATGTGCGTTAAAAAAAGATCACTGGAGGAATACATGCAATTAAAACCTGTCAATTTTAGAAACTAGGTGACAAGTATATGGATGTTTACTGTTCAGTTATTTCAGCTTTTCTGTAGGTTGAAAAAATTCTCATAATATAAAATCCTTCCTTGACTCCTTTTAACATTTTTGATCAAGAGAGTGAAATGTGCCCAGAATGTGCTCTTAGGCAAAATAATGGTAGATAGTAATGAAGTTTTAGTATCTTAACAGCAATTGGGAATAAAGATATAGAAAACTGTGTTTCACTAGATTGATAATACATTTGTTAATCTTAGAAATTGGCTATTTGAGATTTTTCTAATCAAATTAAAATTGGTTATTAAAGTGTGATCTTGCTGATGTTCTTCAAATTACCTCCATTGATTATCTCTTGATATATCCAGATGAAAAGATTCATCAGCTTTATATGATCTAGTTAAAGTTACTTTTAAGGACTGATACAAGTTATTGATTTTTTCATAAATAAAGAATAGACTAATGCGGTCTTCAGATATAAAAAAAATTACTTTTAAAACATTATTAAAGTCATGACAATCAAATGGATAGTACTTAGATTAAAAGGTTTTTAAAGACATGGCAAATAGTAGTGTGCACATCTAATACAAATCCTGATTCAAACAAGTTTTAATAAAAATTAACAAGACAGTGCAAAATTTGAACACTGACTACATATTTGATGATTTAAGGAATTGTTAAAGTGTGTGTATGGTAATGGTTTTGTAATTATGTTTTAGAAAGGAGTTCCTATCTTTCAGAGATACATACTGAAATATTTGCAAATGAAGTTTTGGAATGTCCTAGTTGTGTTTCATAATACTACAAGACAGGAAGTGGGGTATAGATGAAACTAGACTGGTCATGTGTTAAAGCTGGGTGATGAGTACATGGGGTTCATTATACTATTATGTTTACATTGGTGTATGTTTGAGATTTTCCACAATAAAAAGCTTTAAGAAAGATGTAGGTTAAATTTAACTCTTACAGCATGATCTGAGAGCGAAATTATCACTTATTACAGTGTTTCAGTGAGAAAATATTTTCCAATTATATCTGACTTTAAAACAAATAATAATAATAACAATAATAAATTCTCAATCTGTTGCCCAGGCTGGTCTCAAACTCCTGGGCTCAAGTGGTCCTCCTGCTTCAACTTCTCAAAGTGCTGAGATTACAGTCATGAGCCACTCTAAGGGTCAAAGGCCTTTTTATTTATTTCTTTCATTAAATTGTCAGATATATCTGATTTCTAACAGAATACTGCAAAGCAGCCTATTTCTTGATTGAGGACTGCCTTTTTTTTTTTTTTTTTTTTTTTTTTTTTTAGCATAACACTCTTAGTTGTAGCCTTTTTTTGTACCAAATCTTGTACTGTTTTATACTTCCAATATCCAAAGAAATGAAAAAAGTGAGCATGGGGGAGAGAAAGAAAAGCAAGGAACTGGATTAAGCATAAATCTTTTGAATTATAAAGTGTCTTTTTAAAAATTTAATATCAGTCATTGAAAATGATTGATAGGACTGTCTTCTTACCATTCTCCTCCTTTCTTACCTTCTCTACCAATGTGCATTTCTTTTATAAATACAGAAGAAAAAAGCAAGATTGCCTATTATGTCTTCATAAAATTTCACATTAACATATGGAAATTTAAGGTGAACTGAAATAATGCATGTAATTATATTTTTAAGAGCCATTTTTCTGCAGTACAGTTGACATCAAAGAGGGTAATTCAAAGAATTAATTAGTTTCGGCCAAAATATAAAATAACCTAATATCCTGTTCTTATTGTTAAATACAATCTATGAAATACTTGTTTTAGGTTTCTGGTAAGAAATGATAAGATAATTTTGCAGAGTGACTCCCATGACTTTCATCTCAGGAAATTCCACCACAGGTAATTTCAAATACCTTGTTTTTAGTCTAATGTAGTCAAGTTTAGAGGATAAAAAATCCAAACATTAAAAATGAAATAGAAGTCTACATTGGAAAAATACACTTTAGGATATCAGTTCATGAGATAAATTAGTAATCTGGATAAAGTCCAAGTTCTAGCAAAATTTATTTAAATTCTCCTGAAAGGGTGCTTAGATGGTTGAGAAGCCAAATATGTGTGGTTGCCTATGGCTCTTCAAGACTATTAATTTTTAAATCAAAATTTTGATGGTGGTATAAACCATATCCATATTACAAAAAAAAGCCTTGAGAAATAGAGAAAAATGGTTACATAATCTCACCATCTTGATACAGTTGCTACTGTAATTCTAATATTTTTATGTAACATTTTATTCTTATGTATATTTTTAAAAACTCCTAAATTCTAGAGTTAAACGACTAAAACTCCTTGGAGTATAGTCAGCCTTCCATTTCTGGGAATTTCACATCCACGTAGTCAATCAACCATGGATCGAAAATATTTGGAAAAAAATGGATTGTTGCATCTGTACTAAATATGTACAGATCTTTTCATTATTCCCTGAACAATACAGTATCACTATTTACATAGCATTTATATTGTATTAGGTATTATAAGTCATATAGAGATGATTTAAAGTATACAGAAGAATGTGCATAGGTTATATGCAAATACTACACCATTTATATAAGGAGCTTAAGGTTTTGTGGATTTTGGTATCTTTGGGGATCCTGGCACCAATCCTCTGTAGAAACCAAGGAACAACTGCATATGATAGTCTTGTGGTTTCACAAATGGCTCTGGAGACCTATAGTTTTTATTTTGAATTAGACACATCAGAAAACCACATCAAAAGACATTGGATTTCGGCAGGGCGTGGTGGCTCACACCTGTAATCCCAGCACTTTGGGAGGCCTAGGTGGGCAGATCATTTGAGGTCAGGAGTTTGAGAGATGGTGAAACCCCATCTCTACTAAAAACAAAAAATTAGCTGGGTGTAGTGTCAGGCGCCTGTAATCCCAGCTACTCGGGAGAGAGAGACAGGAGAATTGCTTGAACCCAGGAGGCAGAGGTTACAGTGAGCCAAGATCGCACCACCGCCTGCCAGCCTGGGTAACAAGAGCGAGACTCTGTCTCAAGAAAAAAAAAAAAAAGACATTGGATGTCTCAATCTAAATGTACAGATTTTTCCTATCAGCACTTCAGTTATGCTATTGCTGTAATCCAAGATGTAATCCCGCTTTGCATTTTCCCACATGCTTTGTAGACAAAAAGAACTGAAGTTTCAAACCTCAGACCAAGCTTATTCTTGTGAGATATCTACCTTAGTTTCTAGGTCTAAGCTGTTGTCATCATATATATAACAAATCTAGGTGAATTAACAGATATGAATAATAAGGTTAAGGAAGAAAACTAGCAGAATACATGTGTAAGGAAACAACAGATTCAGAATTATGTCAGTGGCTGAGTGAGAAAGCATCTAATAGTGTTATGAACTGAATGTATACCCCCCAAAATTCATACATTGAGCCCTAACCACCAATGTGACAGTATGTGGAGGTGGGGCCTTTGGAGATAATTTGGCTTAGATGAGGTCATGAGCATGGGATCCCCATGATCAGATTAGTGTCCTTATAAGACGAAGAAGAGACCTGAGCTCGCGTGCTCTCTGCCTTGAGGACAAAAGAGAAGGTAGCCATCTGAGAGCCAGAAAGAGGGCTCTTACCAAAAAGCCAACCATGCTAGCACCCTGATCTTGGACATCTTCGCCTCCATAACTGTTAAAAATTATGTCTGTTGTTTAAAGCACCCAAACTGTTATTTTACTATGGTAGCCTAAGTTGATTAAGACAGTAATTGGTACTAACACATAGGGGATTGCTATAACAAATACCTAAAAATGTGGAAGTAGCTTTGGAACTGTATAATGGGTAGAGGCTGGAAAGGTTTTGATGTGTGTCCATGAAAAAAAAAAAAAAAAAAAAAAAAAGCCGAGATTGCTGCAACCAGACTGCTAGGGGCAATTCCAGTGAGGGCTCATAGAGAAAAGAGGAGAGCTGGAGAGAAAGCCTCCGTCTTCAAGGAGGACACAAATAATCATGAACAGAATGTTGTTTGAAACATGGATGATAGGCCATTCTGATGAGGTCTTGGATGGAAATGAGGAGCATGTTTTGGACAATGGAGAAAGGCCATCCTTGTAATAGATTTGACTGAATTGTGTTTATGTTCCAGTGTTTTCTAGAAGGCAGAACTTGTGAACTATTAAATTGGGTATTTAGGTAAAGAGATTTCTAAGCCAAGTGTTGAAGGAGCAATTTGATTCCTCTTCACTGCTTATTCAGGTTGAGCATCCCTAATTTAAAAATCTGAAATATCAAAAATCTGAAACTTTCTGAGCTTTGACATGATGCTACAAGTGGAAAACTCCATCATGTGATGGGTTGCAGTTAAAATAGTCAAAGCTTTGTTTCATGCACAAAATTATTTAAAATATTATGTAAAATTACCTTCTGTCTATGTAGAATGTATATAAAACATAAATGAATTTCATGTTTAGACTTGAGTTTCATCCCTAAGATATTTCATTATGAGTTTGGTCCCAAGCATTTTGGATAAGGGATAGTCAACCTATAGTAAAATGTAAAAAGAGAGAAATGAGGGCCAGGCGCAGTGGCTCAAGCCTGTAATCCCAGCACTTTGGGAGGCCGAGGCGGGCAGATCATGAGGTCAGGAGATCGAGACCATCCTGGCTAACACGGTGAAACCCCGTCTCTACTAAAAAATACAAAAAACTAGCCGGGCGAGGTGGCGGGCGCATGTAGTCCCAGCTACTCGAGAGGCTGAGGCAGGAGAATGGCATAAACCCGGGAGGTGGAGCTTGCAGTGAGCTGAGATCCGGCCACTGCACTCTAGCCTGGGCGACACAGCGAGACTCCGTCTCAAAAAAAAAAAAAAAAAAAAAAAAAAAGAGAAATGAATTGAATAAAGAATTATTAAGCAATAAGGCACCAGAACTTAAAGATTTGGAAAATTCTCAGCATATCCGTATTACAGAAATGAGAAAGAACAGTAGGAAGAGAACATCAAAGGTGTGGCTGGCTGACCATTTGCTAAGGAGATTAGTGTGGGTGTAAACCATGGACCTAATCAGCCATCTCAACTGAAGCCAGGAATAGAGATGGAATTATATTAGAAACACTGCCAGCTGAGATTAAAGGAAATAGAGAACATGGGATAGAATGAAGGAAGGCTGTAAACATGCATGATCATTTCAGAAAAGGGAGAAGGACTCCAAAGGCAATTCAGAGTCATCAGGGCTGCTACTCCCACTACAGATCCAAAGTGCATGGGCCCATAGGGCGAGGCTCCTTCCACCTCAGCTTTAAAGGGCAGGACTGCCCCGCAGCAGAGCCTCATGGGAAGGTCCCTGTGAGAGGTACTGCATGGTCAGGGCCCCACCAAGCAGAAGGGACAGGTCACCTCACTGAGCCATGGGAGTGATGATGCCATTTCAGTGTCTGAAAGGCAGGATCGTTACTCCAGTGGGTATGGAAAGCAGAGCATTGAATCAAAGATGATGATTCTCAAGCCTTAAGATCTAACGGTATTTGCCTTGGTAGGTTCTGGACTTGCTTGGGACCTGTCACCCCTTTCTTTCTTCTGATTTCTCCCTTTTGGAGCGGGAATGTCTGTGCTGTGCCTGCCCCACCATTGTCTTTTGCAAATACGTAACATATCTGGTTTCACAAAAGCTGGAAAGGAATTTTGCCTTAGGATGAATTGTACCTCTACCTTCACCCATATCTGATTTAGGTGATACTTAGGTGAGACTTTGGACTTTAGAGTTGATACTTCAGTGAGTTAAGACTTTGGGGGCTGTTGGGATAGAATGAAAATGACATGAATTTTGGAAGGTCAGGGGTCGAATATTATAGACTGAATATTAGTGTCTCTCCAGAATTCATATGTTGAACCCCTAACCCCCAAAATGATAGTATTAAGAGGTGGAGATTTGGGGAGGTAATTACTGAAAATAGTTAGGCTTAGATGAGTTCATGAGGGTGAAGCTCCCATGATGTGATTAGTGTTCTTATATAAGAAGAGTGAGACACAAGAGTGTCCTCTCTCCCTCATGTGAGGCAACAGCAAGAAGATAGCCATCTGAAAGCCAGGAAGAGGATCCTTACCAAGAACCAAATCTGCCAGCACCTAGATCTTAAACTTCCCAACCTCCACAAGTGTGACCAATAAATGTCTGTTGTTTCAGTTACATACTCTGTGTGTGTGTTTTTTAGTAGCAGACCAAGTTAAGACAGTTTGTAAATGTTTTCTCCCATTCCAATAGAATACCTCTTTACTCTGTTGATTGTGTCTTCTGATGCACGAAAGTTGATTGTGTCTTCTGATGCACAAAAGTTCCTAAGTTTAAGTCCTATTTGTCTATTTTTGCCTTTGTTACGTGCACTTTTGCTGTCATATCCAAGAAACAGTTGCCAAATCCAAAGTCATGAAGCTTTTCCCTGTGTTTTCTTCTAGAAGTTCTACAGTTTGGTTCTTACATTTGGATCTTTAATCCATTTTGAGTTAATTTTTGTATATAGTGTAATATAATCCAAATTCATTCTTTTGCATGTGGCTATCCAGTTTTTCATACATCATTTGTTGAAGAGACTGTCCTTTCCTCATTGAATGATCTTGGCACCCTTGTTGAAGATTATTTGGTCATATATGCTAAGGATTTATTTCTAGGCTCTCTATTCTATTTCACTAGTCTATTGTCTTCCTTTATGCCAGTACCACACTGTTTTGATTCCTATGGCTTTGTAATATGTTTTGAAATCAGGAAGTGTGAGTCCTTCAAGCTTGTTTTCTTTCAAAATTGTTTTGGCTATTTGGGATCCCCTGAGATACTAGAATTTTAGAATGGACTTTTCTTTTCCTGCAAAATAAGCTATTGGGATTTTGATAGGGATTGCATTGAATCTGCAGATTGCTTTGGATAGTATGGACATCTTAACAATATGAAATCTTTCACTTTGTGAACATGGGGTGTTTTCTGCATTTGTGTTTTTAATTTCTTTCAGCAGTGTTTTGTAGTTTTCAGTGTATGGCTTTCACCTCCTTGGTTAGGTTTATTCCTGAGTATTTTATTCTTTTGGTTGCTATTGTAAATGGAATTTTTTAAATTTCTTTTTCAAACTTTCATTGTTATATATACAGACAATGGATTTTTATGTGTTGATTTTGTATTCTGCAACTTTGCTGAATTCACTTATTAGTTCTAACAGTTTGTGTGTAATCTTTAGGGTTTTCTGCCTGTAAGATTATATTATCTGTGAATAGAGGTAATTTTATTTCTTCCTGTCCAGTTTAGATGCCTTTTATTTCTTTTTCTTGCTCAGTTGCCCTGGGTAGAACTTCCAGTACTGTGTTGAATAGAAATAGCAAAAGTGAGCATCCTTGCCTTTTCCTATCTTAAAGGAAAAACTTCCAGTCTTCCATCATTGAGTGTGATCTTTCCTGTAGGTTTTTCATATGTGGCCTTTATTATGTTGAGGTATATTTCTTCTACTATTAGTTTATTGAGTGTTTTTTATTATGAAAAGGTGTTGAATTTGTCAGATGCTTTTTCTACATCAATTGAGATGATCATGTGGTAACTTTAACCTTTAAAAATAATTTTTTGAAGGATAATATACATAAAGAAGTGCATATATGATCAGTATACAGCTTAATGAATAACTTAATGGTAATCATCACATAGCAGCCCCCCAGGTCCAGACATAGTATAGTACCATCACCCAAGGAACTGCCTTCATGCCTTGCCAGTGTTCCCACCCTTTCTTCCTTGTCAAAGGCAACCGCTGTCCTGACTCTTAACACCATAAATTGGTTTTTTCTGTTTTTCAACCTCCTGTAAATAAAATTGTGCAGCCTGTATTCTTCTGTGTGTTTTTCATGAATATTGTGTTTGTGAGATTTATCCATGTTGTTTCCTGTATCACTAGTTCATTAATTTTCATTGCTGCATATAGTCCATTGAATGAAACAGCCACAGTTTATTTACAAAGGACATTTAGGACTATTAACAAGTAATGGCTCCTATGAGCCTTCTTGTTATCTACCAGGAATCTAATAGCTGGATCATACCTGGGTCATAGAGGATGAATATGTTCAACCTTGGTAGATAATGTCAAACTTTTCCTAAGTGATTTTACGAATTTTCATTTCTGTTCCATATGAGTTTGCCTCCATAACCTCATTATCACTTGATAGTCTTTTTCATTTCATTTTATTGGCCTCTTGCATTTCCACTTTTTTTATTTTTGAGACAGGGTCTCGCTTTGTTGCCCAGGCTGGAGTGCAGTGGCATGATCTCGGCTCACTGCAACCTCTACCTCCCAGGTTCAAGTGATTCTCCTGCCTCAGCCTCCCGAGTAGCTGGAACTACAGGCACCTGCCACCACACTCAGTTAAGTTTTTTATGTTTAGTAGAGACAGGGTTTCACCATGTTGGCCATGCTGGTCTTGATCTCCTGACCTCAAGTGATCTGCCTACCTCAGCATCCCAAAGTCCTGGGATTACAGACATGAACCACTGCACCCAGCCACATTTCTGCTTTTGTGGAGAGTAGATTCAAGTCTCTTATTATTTTTCTATCTTTTTTTAAAAATCAATTTGCAGGAGGCTGTTATATATTCAAAATGTATGCTCTTTATTAGTTGTATATGTTGTAAATATCTTTTTTCAGTTTGTGACTTACCTTTTCATTCTCTTAAAGCTTTTTAAAAGAAATTACAGTTAATTCTAAATAAATCCAATATATTGTTTTTTCTTTATGTTTTAAGAAATGTATTTTATATCCTGTTTAAGAAATCTTTCTCTGTCCCAAGGTTATGAAGATATTCTTCTGCATTATCTTTTAGGACCTTTTCTTTGATTAAACCTTGTATGTTCAGATCTGCAACCTCTCTTACATTTAAAACAACATTGTTTGACACTAATTAAAATATTAGATCTACCAAAAAAAAAAAAGTTGCAAGAATAGTACAAAGATATCCAGGTTTTTTTCACCCAGAGTCTGCAAATGTTTGTTTATGTATTTTGCAAGATTCCACATGCAACACTGATCCAAACATTAATATTTCACATTATTGCTACATAAATAAATGTTGACATATCAACAGTGATATGTTGGAGCTATCTTAACTTGTGTACAAAAGTTGGTTGTTAAAATTCAGGAATTTGCAGGTCAATTTAAAATCATTGGTAGTTTGAAGTGGGCTGTGGCAGGGAAGTATTTACTCCGTGGACGTTAACACATGCTGTAAGTTATTTCTATTCGTTTTAAAAATACATCAAATTTTACATTATAAAAAATAAAAATAAGTGTATAACTAAAACTAAGAGGCTGTTTGAGGTCACAAGATAAGACTAGAATGTAGAAAGTGAGTAGTAACAAAATTAGAAGTAATTTATTGAAGGAAGAAACTGACAGTGTTCTCTACAGAAGGAATGAAAGGAATGTCTGGTTTCTAAATGCCAGCATTTGAGTTGCAGGGTAAAAGTTTTGAATTTGCAAGTTTAAATAAAACCAACTACTTTGCGTGTGATAGATATGGCCATACAATAAACCAATTTATAAATGAAACTTTAGTGTGTCCTAGTTTTAAAAAGACTAAAATGAAAGATAATACCTTCTGCAAATTGACCAATGTGTTGAAAATTTTAAAAAGGTAATGACTTAAATGGAATGGTAAATATTGAAATATAACATGTGGCTCTATACCCAATCTCCAATAGCACTAGTATTGGAATTAACTTGAAGATTCAAAAGAAAATCTGTATTTCTATTTGTAAAACTACCAGTCCATCTCTTGAAACAAAACTGTGGTTATATCTTCATCGTTACATTCTAAAATTAAAATAATAATGGCGGCTTGCAGTTTTAGCTGAACATAGTGTATAGAATATTGCAAATAGAATAAAATGAGAAAATTTAAATGGCTCAGTGGTTTTTATTTTTTAAAATTTATTAAGAAAATCGAATTGCCTACAAAATCTCTCGTTAATCCCAAATTAGCTTCTTGGAAATGTTTCTTACACTAACTGTTGTGATATGCAAGTGGGAGAAATAATACATTTATTGTTTCTCATAATTCTTTGTATATTCCACAGAGCCACTTTATTAGACAAGATTTAAAGTACTTAGTGATTTTATTGAACTTTAAGTAATATAGCAGTACAGGTTATGCCAGAAGTTAGATTTGCATTAGTTTATATATAAACATGTTTAAAGAATATGCATTTTCATGAGACAGTTAAATAATATAAAATGACACATTTTATATTATTGTGGTATTAATTACGAAACCTTCAAGTAGATACCTATACTGAATATTTTTTAAAACATTATATTAGTTGTTGTATATCTACATGAAAAATTATTTTCAAGCTAAATCAACTTGTGAGATTCAGCAGAGTCAAGATTTTAAATAAATAACATGAATTTAATCTCTTATAAAAGTTAACCCTCTTGACACTACTGAATTGTAGAATGCTGTAAACATTCCAAAATGTTTATTTAAATTTTCAATATAGATTCAGTGTATTTATTATTATACTCAATTTGCTCATATTGAAATGTAATTTGCTGATGTTTTATTAGTTAACTTTGTCTATGATAGACTAATATTGCTTACATTATCTTTTACTTTTATTTTTGTATGTGATACTGTCTGTACAGTTAAAGATTTCTAAATGTATTTGTTTTTTCATTGAAATTATTGATCTATTGTAAATAGATATCACTTAGAAAAGACTAATACAACCAAAATAAATAATATAAGAGCTTGAAACTTCAAACTTGAAGGTTCTTCAGTAATCCTGAGCAGATTTTTCTACCATTGGGTTTTGTCTGAGGAATCAGTGAAAAATCATTATTATTCTTGTGTTGTTTCTAGAGACAGATAGGGTGATGAGGGGCATTGAGTCTTCATAATTACCTTGTCTGCCCATAGAAAAAACTAGTGACAGTTGCCTCACTGAATCACTGTATTTTAGTGCCTATCCCAGTGTTTAGGTAAAGTAGTGGTGGTTAAATTAAATAAAATATTATATAGAGATGGAAGGGGTGGAGAGACAGACATAGAATTTAAATAGAGCCTGCTGATATTCTCTTTAATATATAAACTTACTGACTACTTTGACAAACAAAGTAATTTGAATTGTAAGAAATGTATTTCCTTAAATGGCTTATTGATTGGAAAAAAAAGTAGTCAACAGAGTATTCTAGAATTTCTTTTGACAAGAATATCTTTTTAGGTTAAAAAATGAAACATCTTGAATGTACAATGTTTTACTATATTTTAAGGATGTACTTACAAATGACTATATATGTTTGTTTTTCAGAGTTGGAGCGTTATTCAGTATATTAATGTCTTATTGATAATGGCAGAGCATCCACCACTACTGGATACAACTCAGATCTTAAGTAGTGATATTTCTCTTTTGTCTGCCCCTATTGTAAGTGCAGATGGAACACAACAGGTAAGAAAACTGAAATATTTATTTCTTTATGTTGAATACACATATATTTATGCAAAATTTAAAACAAATCACACTAGTGAGTTCCTGTTATTTCGTGTTTTAAATTCCCAGTTCAAAATGTTGTTCAGTTTTATAAGATGATAAAAATAATGAGACTGTTTTTGAAGTCTCTTCTAAAATGTCTTGTGAATTAATGGTCAGATTTCTTATGTGTATATTTAGTTGCCATTCAAGTTGTTTTCCTTTAGACAAATAGTGTGCTAGTCCCTGAGTTTAGCCTTGTACCTTAATGATTATTATAAATCATTTCAAATCATTATGAAATTATGATTTTTGCCTACTACGTAGTAATAAAACGTTGTCTTTTCCTTCCCATTCTCCTCTCCCTTCCAAAAGTAAATACACGATTCCTGAAAAGCTGATAGATTTTTTTCCCCAGCTCAGGTCTTTATTTAAAATGTGGTTGCACTGATTTCACTATTCCCACAGTAATCCTAAAAGGGATAGGAATAATAAGCTTTCCCAAGTACTTATTATGTGCCAGGCAATGTGCTTCATTCTCACAACTATCTTATATGGTAGGTATTTTAACAGTAGGTGAGGAAACAAACACTAAGAACATAATAAATGATAATGAGGAAGAGAAGGAACAGTTTAGGTGCCCATTATGTAATAAACATTGTGCTAAGAGCTTTATGATCTCATTTAATTCTTTCAACAATTCTATGAGGTAGGAACACCTGCCCGTATTTTGCAGCTGAAGCAAAATGAGTTTCAGAAAGGCTTAAATAACTTGTTCAGCATCACACAAAGCTTATGCTCTTGTTACTCATACTGCCTCCCTGGGAAACTTTAAAAAAAAGAAAGTCAGATTTTCTTTATAAACTTAGTATCTATAGTAGGTAATTATGATTTGCTTACAAGATGAAGGGCTATTATTGAAAAATTAATAGCAATTGGCTTGGATTCTGAATTTTTCTGTTCTGTGTAAACATGGCAAAAAGTGTTGTGTCCTGGTTTTAATTGTTGTACGTGCTCTGATCCCAGCAATTTCATTCCACGAACTTGCTTTTCGTGGTCAAATTTAAGTCTGTTAAGATTTTCTGCTCACAAAAATAGTAGATGTGGCAGGTATTCATTTACTTTATGAGGTTGTCCAAGTGTCTTCAGTTATCATTTGTTGCCTCAGGCCAGTCGCTAGTTTCAAGTTGTTGATAATCTAATGTGTAAAAGAATCTATTAAGCAGTTAATTACGGTACATTGATATAGTTGCTATAGTTGTATATTCTGTTAAGGGGAACACGGCAGGCTGAAATAACTCCGTGATGTCATCCCAAGACTTTTCTCTCCTTCCCCCAGAAGGAAATTTGGTGAGCAGAATTTTTTTGAAATCTTGAAGGCTCCATGGCTATCATGTAACAGTAATGGTGTAGATGGCTATAGAGAAAGGATCTGGGAATAGAAGAACCTACTAGCAAGATTTAAAGGAGCAGGTGGAGTTAGAAGATCTAGGGACAGGTTTTTTGGTAGAGTTTAAAAACAAACAAACAGATTTCAGGAAGTGTATAGTAAAGCCTTGAATTCTAACTAGCAGGTTGCATGTAGTTCAGTAGGGAGAGAGCTAAACACGAGTGGAAGAAAACACTGGAGTGGCATGATAGATTTGGATTTGATTTTGGTTGCCAAAGACAAGTTACTTAACTTCTCTGAGTATGTTTACTTCTCTAGAAAATTGAGGTAATAATATCTTAAAGTAGTTATAGCTATGTGGGTGAAATGAGCCTGAAGGAGCTCAGTAAATGTTTGCTGAATCCTAAATAAAGCACTCAATAAATGTTTAAAAGACTGAAGAAACTTTAGATATCCCAGTCAGGATCTAAATAAATAGAGATAGTTATAATAAGCAGTGGATCAGAAAACGTGGAGATAGTTACGAAGGATGCATATGAAGTGTAAAGAGTGAACCAATGGCTATGGTAGAATGTAAGGGACTATATACCAAGTAGATAATAATGAGAGGTGGGAGGGCAATAAACTTGACAGCAGACATTTCTTTGTCTTAACACAAGAACTTATTGATATGCCAAGTTATAACTTACCTATGGAGATATGACACAACTTAGTTGATGCCTGTTTATCCACAGACTAAAAGACTGTTCCTGACAGATGAAAGTGTCATGCACAAGCATGATGTTAAAAATTCAAGATGACATATTTTGTCCCTTGTCTTGACTTTTCTTCAGAATATTATGCTGTATGGAATGATTTCTCTTCTACTCTTGGGATCAAATTATCTTTTTTGTAGTTGGCTATTAAGATTATCTGTCTCCTCATTAATATTTTCTGGTTTAATACAGTAAACATATTTTCTACTGTATCATGTTACACACAGTGGGTCTTTTGGCTTATGAATTATACTAGAGGGAATCTCTCCTGACATCACTGCTGGTGTTGCCTTTAGGGAGACTGTAATAGGCATTTATTATTCATTTTGACAAGCAGCTTATGAACCTTTTTTGTGATTATGGAATCTGCCTCCCTTTTTCATTATTATAATAGACTTTATTTTTAGAGCAGTTTTAGGCTTATAAGAAAAATTGAGCAGACAGTACAAAGTTCTCATATACCACCTCTTCTCCAGTTTCCTCATTTATTAACATCTTGTGTTAGTGAGATATATTCGTTACAACTAATGAACCAGTATTGATGCATTATTATTAAATAAGGTCCATAGGGTTCACTCTTGGTGTTGTACAGCAGTTCTTCAGATCTTAACAAGTGGGTAATGTTATGTATCATTACAGTATCATACAGAATAGTTTCACTGCCCTAAAAATCCCGTGCTTCACCTTTTCATTCTTCCTTTACTCCCCCCAAATCCTTAGCAACTACTGATCTTTTTACTTTCTCTCTATAGTTTTATGTTTTTAAGAATGCAATACAGTATGTAGCCCTTTCAGACTGGCTTCTCCCACTTAGCAGTATGGTGTAGATAATTTCTTTCCTTGGCTTAATAGCTCATTTCTTTTTCATTATTGAATAATACTTCATTGTATAGACGGACCAGTTGTTTATTCACTCGCCTGTTGAAGGACATCTTGGTCACTTCCAGCTTTAGGCTGTCATAAATAAATCTGCTTTAAACATTCATGTGCAGATTTTTGGGTGTACATAAGTTTTAATTCATGTAGATAAATACCTAGGAGCGTGATTGCTGGATTGTGTGGTAGGACTGTGTTTAGCTTTGTAAGAAACTATGAAGCTGTCTTCTAAGGTGGCTCTACCATTGTACATTCTTTGTTACATGATTGACTTGAGATACTTTTCCTGATAGCAGAAGGAAAGCCTGTATGAATGTGTGTGCCCTGTTAGAACCTCCAGACCAGTTTTATAGAACATGAGCTTCAAGCGCAAGTGGAATGCTCAGTTCTATTCTCTATTGCCACCATCTAAAGAAAATTTCAGATGTTTTAGTTTCTTGTGTGGTTTATCAGTTTACTAATGTATCTTCTCTTAATTTCTACTTACTTACCTTCCAAAAGGATTGAATGCATTTAAAGTTTTAGTTAAGAGCTTTAAAAATTTAGCCTGCTTATTATACTTGTTTTTTTTTTTTTGAGACGGAGTCTTGCTCTGTCGCCCAGGCTGGAGTGCAGTGGCCGGATCTCAGCTCACTGCAAGCTCCACCTCCCAGGTTTATACCATTCTCCTGCCTCAGCCTCGCGAGTAGCTGGGACTACAGGCGTCCGCCACTTCACCCGGCTAGTTTTTTGTATTTTTTAGTAGAAACAGGGTTTCACTGTGTTAGCCAGGATGGTCTCGATCTTCTGACATCGTGATCTGCCCGTCTCGGCCTCCCAAAGTGCTGGGATTACAGGCTTGAGCCATCATGCCCGACTATTATACTTTATTATACCTTCTCCATTGCATTAATTTTTAAAAATTATTTTTATAACTTCCCGTCTCATTTGTACCCATGGGATTTTAATTTACAGAAGTAACTTAAGAGATGGCACACAGAGGCTAATGCCATTGAAAGAAGATTTTTATTACTTAAATTTCCCAAGAAGGGGGTGTATCATCTCATACAGGCAGGGCCAAAGTGAGAAGCAGCACGTTTTCATCAGGAGGCAGAAGAAGGCGTGAGGAGAAATCCTGGACCAAACCTTTTGTTGGGGTTTTCACAGGAAAGGCAAGGCGAAATAAATAGTGTTGGATTGGCTAGTTTTAATAATTCTGACTGTCTTTGGGCTGTAAGTGTGATTCCTGGTAGCCCGGTACCTGGCCCGGGATGATTTGGGGTAGAGTAAATATTGGCTTGGTGTGTAAAAGTTAGATAAGGTGATTGGTGCTATAGACTTGGGATTGGATGGTTTGCATATAAGAAGTATGCCCCTGGCCAAGCCTTTTGTTATCTATAAGAATTGGCTATCCCTGCGAGGGGCCATCTCTCCCCAGCAAGTGAGGCCACAGGTGCCAGAACATCAGGAATACAGAAAATAAGAAAATAGGGTTAATATAATTGGCCCTGTGATTAATGGATGCCAATGGACAAATAAAGAATCTAAGAAAACACAGAACATGCCCTCAGCTTTTTAAAACCTGTTTTAAATCATGAAGTATAACGTATATTTATAGAAAAGTACATAAAATAAGCATGAAATATAGCATATGATTATAAGGCATAAATCTTGTAACTACAAGCCAAGCTAAGAGATATAATACTGCCAATACCTTAGAAATTGCTTATGTGTTTCTTCCACATCATAACACCCTCTCTCCTTCAAGGTTACCACTACCCTGATTTTTATGATAATTGCTTACTGACTTTTCTTTATAGTTTTATCTGTATACACTTCACTATACAACAATAGTGTAGTTTTGCCAATTCTTGATATTTACATAAATTAAACTTTATTCTTTTGTGACTTGCTGGTCTTATTCAATATTGTTTTAAAGATTCCTCCTTACTGTTGTTGAAATTTGTTCTTTTTAGTTTGCTGTGTAAGATTCTATTATGTGTGAATATAAGTAAATATATTCATTTGTCTGTTCTCTTCTTGATAACCATCTTAGGGGGTTTCTAGTTTGGGATTATTTTGAACAATGCTTTTTGTCTTTGATTTATCAAACTGTTAATATATATTCTGGCCACAAGTTCTTAGTTAGTCATAAGTGTAGTGAATATTCTCTCTTTTTCTCCTGTTCTGGTTGTCTTTTCACTCTCTTTGATGTCTTTTTTCTTTTCTTTTTGTGAGACAGGGTCTCACTCTGTCACCCAGGCTGGAGTACAGTGGCGTGATCTTGGCTCACTGCAACCTCTGCCTCCCAGGTTCAAGCGATTCTCCCACCCAAGTCTCCCAAGTAGCTGAGATCACATGCGTGTGCCACCACACCAGGCTAATTTTTGTATTTTTAGTAGAGATGGGGTTTCACCATCTCTTGTTGGCCAAGCTGATCTCAAACTCCTGACCTCAAGTGATCCACCCGCCTCGGTCCTCCAGAGTGCTGGGATTACATGCGTGAGCCACCGGCAGCTGGCCTCTTTGGTGTCTTCTGATGGATAGTCTTTAATTTTAATGTGGTCAGATTTACCAATTCTTTTCTTCTAGAGTTAGTGTTGTGTTTCTTCTCTCTCTATAAAAAAATTTAAAATTTAGCTGAGTGCAGTAGTATATACCTATAGTCCCAGCTACTGAGGAGGCTGAAGTGGTAGAATCACTTAAGCCCAGGAGGTCGAGGCTACAGCGTGCCATGAATATGCCACTGTACTCTGGCGGGGGCAACAGAGCAAGACCTTGTCTCAAAAAAAATGTTTAAGGTATTTTTGAACAGGAATTCCCTGTACTGAGGTAATGAAACTATTTCTAAAAATATATTCTAAAAACTATACTTTTGCCTTGAACTTTTTATTCTAAAATCCACTGGAGTTGATTTTTGTGAACTGTATGAAGCATAGGTCCAGTTTGACTATTTTTCCATATATGTGTATACTCAATTATTTCAGCACTGTTTATTGAAAAGACTTTTCCTGTTGCTCCACAATGGTACTTTTGTCATGTATCTATGATACATTGTTACAGAGATGATCACATATCTCACATATTTGTAGGGTTATATATGGATTTTTAATTCTCTTTCATTGATCTGTTTTATTATCTCTGTGCCAAGAATACGCCAAGTCTTCGCATCTGGTAAGCAAACCATCCCACCTTATTCTTTGAGAAGGTCTTGGTATTCTTGAGCCTTTATATTTACATATAAATTTTAGAATTAGCTTATCAGTACACACACACATGCACACATACACACTGCTGAGTTTGATTTAGATTACCTTGAATCTATAGATTGATTGAGGGAAGAATTGGCATCTTTACAATATTGAATTTTCCAGTTGTTGAAGTTGGTGTATTCATCCATTTATTTAGGTTTTTAATGTCACAATGAAGTTTTATAGTTTTTCCCATAAAGGTCTTTAATATCTTTTGTTAAATTTATTCCTGGGCACTTGTGTTTTTATATGCTATTATAAATTTTTTGTATGTGTGTGTTTGTGTGTGTGTATCATTTCCTGTTCCCAGTGAGTTAGAAATACCGTTTATTTTTGTATATTGCTTCAATGTCCAGCAACCTCGCTATACTCTTACTCATTATGAGACTTGTTCTTAGTCTCAAAGAGAATATTTTCAGCATATTATTAAGCATGATGTTTATTATACATTTTTATATATATTCTTTATAAGATCTAAAAGGGTAAGCCAGGTGCAGTGGCTGACACCAGTAATCCCAGCGTTTTACGAGGCTGAGGCGGGCAGATTGCTTGAACATAGGAGTTGGAGACCAGCCTGTGCAACACAGTAAGACTTCATTTATACTAAAAATATAATTAGCCAGGTGTGGTAGCACACACCTGTAGTACCAGCTACTCAGGAGGCCGAGATGGGAGGATCACTTGAACCTGGGAGGTTGAGTCCGCAGTAAGCTGTGATTATGCCACTGTGCTCCAGTCTGGGCAACAGAGTGAGACCCAGTCTCGTATTTTCTACATTTCTAAGATAATGATATATTTTTCCTTCAAATTTTGATGTCATAATTTACATTAATTTTTGAATGTTTAACTGATACTGTATTTCTGGTTAAACCTAACTTCATTGTGATACATTGTTATTTTAATGTATTGCTGGATTGGGGTATGCCAATATTTTTTCTTGGATTTTATTTTTAGTCTGTGTTCATGAGTGAGATTGTGCTGTAATGGGCTTTTCCCTAATATCCTGAGTTGGTGTCAAAGATGTGCTAACTTCATGAACTAAACTGTGGAGTTTACCCTTTTGTTTCTTATTCTTTGGTTAAATTTGTATTTGTTTAAAATTGTTTCTTATTTGGTATAACTTGTTCAGTGAAATCTTCTGAGCCTAAGTTTCTTTGACTGAAGTACAGAAATGAAGAAGCACATCAGATGCATACTATGAATACTTCATCTTAAGTTTGGAAGTACATTTTTGTAATACTGAGGTAATCTGTGTATATTTGTTACATAAGTGGTATTAAAATGATTAAGAAAAAATGAGTTTTTAAATAAATTTAATAAGAACTATTTAAGCAGTTATGATCAGGCATTTGATGCATTTAAAATAAAATTTATTGACGTTATTAATGCAGAATAAAATGTTTAAGGAGAGTGAAGCTAGGGAAAGAAAATATTATAATAACAGAAAAAAAAACGTGAATTAAGGTCATATTAATGATACACGATTTGAGAAATATTAAGGAGGTAAAATTGGTGAACAAGTCATAGAACAAAAGTAAGAGAGAGGATAAAAATTTCCCCAGGCTTTTCTTTGAAAATGTGAATGGATAGCAAGACCATGTACTAAGTTAAGTCTTATCAGTCAGAAAAGGCAAGATTATTTTATGGTAACAAACAGCCTCTTAATCTCCGTAGTTTACCAAAAGGTTTATTGCTCATACAGCATGTCCTTCACAGGTTTGCTGTGGCTGTGCGCCACATAATCTTCACCTGAGACCCAGCCCTTATGTAGAATGTTGCTGGTATCCTGGTGAACTACATGCTGATCTCCATTCCATTTTATTGACCAACACAGGGCACATGGCCAAACTTGCCATCAGTGCTGGGGGTTTATAATAGCAGCTACTGTTTGAGCCCTTACCATGTGTTCAGACACTGAGGCAAGTCACGCATTATTTCATTTAATCTTCATGACAATTCTTAGAAGTGGCTTTAATATTTCCATTTCATAGAAACTAAGAATCAGAAAGATGTTAACTTCTTACTAGGTTAAGTAACATAGCTTCTGAAAGGCAAAAACCAGGATTCAAAGCTAAGTCTTTAACATTCCTGGTCGTTTATCATGGTCTTAATCACTATAAAAACAGTACATTAATGGATTAAATTTCAGGAAAAAGATCTGATTTGAACCAAAGACACAGAAATTATCAAAATAGTTGGGATAGTGAAGCCATAGGAATTAATGATTTTTTTAATACTGAGGGAATTTCCATTTGATATGGTAAAAAAAAAAAAAAAAGTAATTTCTGATATAACACCCTAGTGAGTAGGCCTATGTAAGTGGTATTAAAATGATTATACTGCCAAAATGAAAGTAGGTTTATATAATACTACACCTTAACTTGAACACACTAGAGCTTTTCAAAGCCCCCATATGAACATCTTATTCCGCAGCTTTTCCTTTCCAAGTTTTTGGTTAGCTTCTTGTTTTCCCAATTGTTATTGTCACCATAAACCAACTGTGATGTTAAACCAACTGCCACTGATTGTTTTAGACATGCTTCCCAGGGGGAAAGCTATTTGCAGTAAGGGAGCTTTGAGTTAGAACAAATCAAGACAAGCCCTGGGACTGACTGGGTGTTTCCAGGGAACTGCCAGACAGGTCAAATATGACAAGTCTTTTGGAGATGAGATTTGTATGGTGTTCCAAAGCATTCTGTCCCTTCCAGTGGCTGCTAGCCTGCTGGCTTTTACTGCTGCTGTGATTCTGAGACTTTTCCAAGGCTTCTGTGAAGCTGGGTAGACGGAGTAGGAAATAAAGCAAAATAAAATGACACAAAGCTCACTGTCCATATCAGGATCTAGCTGTTTTCCCTGAACATACTGTTGCAAGCCTTTGGTTAATTTCTAGAGTTCTGAAAAAAGTTAGTTTTGACAGTTTACATCTGTGTTCTTACTACTGTTACGAAGGAATGGATTTTTGGAGGTTAACACTGTGTCATTCCTAATGATGTCATCCAAAATGGAGTTTTTATGGAATAAAAATGCAGTTTGATCAGAGTAGGGCCAATTCTCTATGTAATATAGCATTTTTCTAGTGTCATTTTATATTTTTATATTGGTATCTAAACTTTGGAAAACAGTGTTTATTATTTACCAACAAGTACAATGAATCAGTTTCTTCATCACATGACTGTATGTATAGAATAAAACTATGTTCAAAGCCTGCTGGGTGAACAATTGTAAAAAGAAGGTATTTTTTTTTTTCATCTGACTCAGATCCTTACTTCAGAAATTTGCAATGAATTTCACAGGTCAACAAGTTTCCTTACTTGAGGGCCCTCATCATTTTTGTTGATACATGTTAAGCTTTCACGCATAGCAGGCTCTTTGCTGGACCCTTGATCGAGAATTGTCTCAAAAACATTCAGACCATTTTGTCCAGCGGAAACTAAAGACAAACCAGAAAAAGCAGAGTGGGGTAGGGGAGTAAAGGTGCTTCCCCCTTTTTACACTGCCTAAAACAAACCTAAAAACAAAGCTCAACATGTTTGTTTCTGAGATTAGCTTTTACATAATGTTACTTTGGATTAAACTTTATCTTCATGCAAGTTGTGTTTGGTTTAAATGGAAATAAGAAGGAAAACTTTAATAACCAAAAATCAAATATAAAAACTTTAAAAAGTGATCACATTTTTAAGTTCAAAAAGTTATAAATTTGTAAATATTTGCATTTAAAAATCTGATCACTTACACACTAAGCTGTAAACATAAACCTTAGGAATGAGACTACTGAGGTTGAAATAAAGCTTATACTTTTGTGACAATAATTTTGTGCCTCAGAATTCTAATCCAAACCAGCAGTCATAGATTTCATAGCCCAAATTAGTCATCTTCTAACTGCTATGCAGCTTTGCCTGGCAAATAAATAGCGGTTTCCTAAATTTCTCATTCTTAGAAACTTGGGAAAGGCTAGAATTTAAACATTAAACTACTCTCCTCTTTCAATTAGTTTTTTTCTCCCACACGCCTGCACCACGCCACTTTCTGTGACGTTTTATTAGAAAATCAAATACTTTTGAAAAATTCTAGTGCTTACCCATTAACTTTTCTTTAGACATTAAAAGCCTTATGCTCAAGGTTCAGATCTGAAAATTTGCTTAATTATCATATATTTGTAAGCACACATTTAAAAAAATTTATGATAAAGATTCAGCTAAGTTGTCCTGGAAAAAAATTAACTTCACACATATTCAGGTTCTGTCTGTGTATAAAATATTGCACTGGTTCTTGTTCTAAGAGATGATAAAATCAGACTTACAAATTGGATGTAAATTTTAAGATAGTGTGAAGGGAAAAAAGGTTCGTAAAATATCAGGAACAGAGTTACAAAGAATGCAAACTAGAATTTAGTTTTTATATTTGGCACAAAATAATAAAATTGTATTCTTACTGAATGACTTGAGACCAATACCATTTCATTTGTTTGTTGTTAAACTATATATATTTCCAAGAAAATAAAAATTGGGCAAATTATTTTGTTTCATTGAAAAATTATTTAATTTTAAAAGTGGACAGTGAAATACTTTCATGTAATTCAATCTAATATGACAAAACTAAAGTATTTGGTAGCATTTTTGTACTATTCTAATATGTATTTTTATATACATAATATGATTTTAAAACTGTTACGAAAGAGAATCATCAGACTCTAAAATAAACATCTTAAAGAAATGAAACATAATGGTCCTGGAATTTTGATGGGATTCTTGGTCTAAAAAAGCATTGATGTTCTATTAAATTCTACATATTCTACAGTTAAATTCCAAACTCTCTGATTAAGTGACTCAAGAGTTAGTCAACTGCTGTGCCCGAGAATCCTGTAGAAGTTGTTGACTTTAAGTAATATAGTTTGGAATAAAGCAAGGAGGAAATAAAGAATGACTTGAAAGTAGCACTGTATAAATAGGGAAATACATTCAACTAAAAAACAAAGATAATGTTTCCCACTTTTACATGTGTCCTTACATTAGATTAATATAAAGCAAGATGATTTTTGTCAAAAAGTGTACAGATAGTTGTTGAAGTAGAAATTGAGTTCTGCTTTTTCAACTGATAATGTTCTCCTTTCATATAAAAATACAAAAGATTAACAAAACCAAAAGTGAGTTTCTTGAAAAGATAAACAAAATTGACTAGCCATTAGCTAGGCTAAGAAGAAAAATAGATAAATAAATCAAAAATTTATAAGGAGACATCACAACAGATACCACAGAAATATAAAGGATTATTAGAGACTGCTGTGAACAACTATATGTCAATAAATTTGAAAACCTAGAAGAAATCGATAAATTACTGGACACATTCAACCAACCAAAATTGGAACAAGAAGAATGAAAACCTAAACAGACCAATAACAAGTAATGAGATTGAATTAGTAATAAAGTCTCCCAAGAAAGAAAAGTCCAGGACCAGATGACTTCACTGCTGAATTCTATGGAACCTTTAAAGAAGAATTAATACCAGTTTTCATCAAATTATACCAAAAAGTTAAAGCAGAGGGAACTGTTCCTAACCAATTCCATGAGGCCAACATAACCCTGATAACAAAACTGAACAAGGACACAACAGAAAAAGAAAACTAAAGACCAATATCCCTGATGGACATAGACACAAAAATCCTAACAAAATATTATATAACAAACTGAATCCAACAATTCATCAAAAAAGGTAGTACACCGTGATCAAGTGAGATTTATCGCAGGAATGTAAAAATGGTTCAACATACATAAATCAGTAAATGTGATACATCACATCAACATAATGAAGGACAAAAAAACCATAAAACCTCTCAATAGATGAAGAGAAAGCATTTGATAAATTCAGCATCCCTTCACGATTAAAAAAAAAAATCAATAAATTAGGTGCGGAAGGAAAGTACCTCAACGCAATAAAGGCCATGTATGACAAACCCACAACTAATATCATGCTGAATGGGAAAAAGCTGAAAGCTTTTTCTCTAGGAACTGAAAAATAATTGGTTTTAATGAGTCCTAAATTAGCCAACCCACTTATACTGTTGTTTTTCCTTTCAATAATCATTTTTAAGTAGTAGTAGTTCATATTTTCCCCATTTTTCTCTCTCCTTCTAAAAGTGATTAGAAAAAAAATATTTTGTTGTCACTACTGATATTTCTTCAGTGTCTTAAATTATCTCCTAAATAGCTTTCTTGCGCTTGCTCCACACAGATAGATAGAGGAATCATGGCTGTGGGACAAATCATAAATCATTAGGTTTAAAATAGGTTAGTTTTCAAATAGTGCTTTTTTGGAATTGAAATACAATTCCATTTTGTAAGTATTTACTAAGGTAACTACTACTTGGTATAATTTATGTTCCTGAAGATTTATAAGTTAGCATATAAATGTGCCTATGCACACTGGTTTATAACATTATAAACCAATATGTGGCAATTTGAGAAAATATATTTTGAGAAAAGATAGCTTTTTTCATCACTATTGCCTGGGTAATACTTGATATATTTGAAAGATGTATATTTTAGTATTTTCTTTTTTCAAGATTTCAGCATGACTTAGAATAATCTATTACAGTCTAAAGTAATCCTTTAGAATGTCTGAATAAAATACCTGTTCTTTAGTAAGCATCAATTTCAGTGTTTTATATGCGTCCACAAACATGTTATTGACCACTTAACAGTCTGTATACCTATATAATACAGAAACTGGCATTTACAGGTAAAACAGCTGATAAACTTAACTGATACACAGATGAGTGCTAATTGTATAAGGAAAGAACTTTAGCCATAAAGTTGGCCACAAAGGGTCTGTTTGGGAAATACCCTATCTTGAGGTGATTAATTGGACTTATTAAAAGTTTGGGGGAAGAGAGGAGGTTGAAGTTACGTTCTAAAGAAGAAAAATGCAAATTAAAACCTTAATGAGGTTGTAGGTGTTAAGAAACCTGACAGTATAGTAAAACTTGTGGAGCGATAGGATCCATCAAATACTGCTAGCACAGTCATTTTGGAGAGTGATAATAGCAGTATTTAATAAAGCTGAAAAAATGCATACTCCAAATCTAACACGTATATATACTTCTAAATATTTCACTTGCAGAAAATCTTATACATATATATAAGGCACATGTGCAAAACTATTCTCTGCATCATTTTGTGACAATGATAGACTGGAAACAATATAAATGTTTACTAGTAGGGAAATGGAGGAGATTTGAGAGGATTTATATAATGGAATACTAGAATACTATATACCAGTATTTTATTGTATGAATCTGTGCTATGGATAAATCTCAAAAATGCAATATTGAGTAAAATAGCAGGTTAGAAAGGGATTTGTAAGATGTGATGTCACTGACATAAATGAATAAATATAAAAATTTCATGAAGTATCAGTATATACTAATAATGGATGTGTATAAGCATATGTATGAAGAATACTAAATGAGAATGATACACTCCAAGTTCGGAAAAATTATCTGTAATAAAATTTTATTTCTTTTTCAAAAGAGCATCTGAGGAAAATTCATCAGCATAATTCTAGTTGATTCTGGAAAGTAAAGGATACAATACTGTCTACTTTTCTGTGTGTTTGAAATATAATAAAGACATGCGATTAGGCATTACAGACAGGGTACTTGCTAAGAGGTTTTGTTTTGTTTTGCTGTTTTTTTTAAGACAGGGTCCTGTTCTTCACCCAGGCCAGAGTTCAGTGGTGTGATCATGGCTCAATGCAGCTTCAGTCTCCTGAGCTTAAGTGATCGTCCTACCTCAGCCTCTTTAGTAGCTAGAACTACAGGCATATGCCACCACACCCAGCTAATTCTGTTATTTTTTTATACAGACAGAGTCTCACTATGTTGCCCAGGCTGGTCTTGAACTCCTGGGCTCAAGTGATCTTCCTGTCTCGATGGAAGGTTTTGAATGTTATATTCTAAGTTTTAGATTTGAGGTAATAAGATATAGGTAACCAATAAAGTTTCAAAAGTAGATCAATGGAAAGATGAGAATAATCCTTGGGAAAATTATTTGGTTAATTACATAGTTAAATGCAATGGGGTAGGGAGACAGCAGAGAAAGGATTGATTGGCTTATATATCCACCCCACCAAACATAAAGTAATGTAGGTCTAGAGGATACCAACTGTGAAATAGAAAATAAAGGGGGTAAACCTGATAGTTTTTTTTTTTTTTTTTAGAGAAAGAATGAGTATGATGAAATTTTGGAAATTCACAACTGAAAGTGTGTACAGAAAAAAAATAGTCCAATTCACATTTTTACAGATGGACAAACTAAAGGCTCATAGTTAACCAGTTTACACTCTGAGTGGCAGATTTGAGACTAGACTCAATATCTTCTGATACCCCAGTCTCCATCACTTTGGAGTAAGAAAGGACATTGAGTTTAAACTCAAAATTCGAAAACACTTGGTTCTAGGAAAGTAATGATCTAGTTGATACTAATAAAACAGTTCAGAAATGGCAGCACCTAATCGATAGGAATGGTTAGTGAATGCTTTTCTAACACTGTCTCCTTACATTCAGTAGGAATGTTCACAAGACAGTTGAGTAGATACAAATAAATGAAGAGGACCAGTAAACATAACCAAGTAAATATAAAAGACAGTATAAATGTATTTAAACAATTTTTTTCTGTCTGATTTAAAAGTAATTTGCAGAAAGCAATACTTATACACTGTTGGTTGGCTTATAAGGTATAAAAATGTAATTAGTGTTATAGCACAGAAGATGGGAGAGGGAACTGAGATTAGAGGAGCACTGTTTTTTACATACAATTGGAATTAATTGGATCAACATTGTTATGAGTTAAGAGGTTAATTGTAATCCCCAGGGCATCTACTAAGAAAATAACTCAAAAGAATGTAATAAAAGAAACTACAGGAGAATTAAAATAGAACATCAGAATATATTTAACATAAAAAAAGGCAAAAATGGAGGAATTGAGGAACAAAAAAGTTATCATACATAAAACAGAGAACAATAGCAAACTGATAAGGCAAATCCTACCTTATCATTAAGTACATTGCATCTAAATGGATCAAACATGACAGTGAAAAGACAGTTATTGACAGAATGGATGAAAACTCAGGTGCAATGCTCACACCTGTAATTCCAGCACTTTGGAAGGTCAAGATTGGTGGATCACCTGAGGTCAGGAGTTTGAGACCAGCCTGGCTAACATGGCGAAACCCCATGTCTACTAAAAATAACAAAAATTAGCCAGGTGTGGTGTCACCCATCTGCAGTCCTAGCTACTCAGGAGGCTGAGGCAGGAGAATCACTTGAACCCGGGAGGCAGAGGTTGCAGTGAGCCGAGATTGTGCCCCTGCACTCTAGCCTGGGCAACAGAGTGAGACTCTGTCTTTAAAAAAAAATTCATGATTTAACTATGTTCACTCTATAAGACACACTCTTTTTATTTTTTAAGAGACAGGGTCTTGCTCTATCACCGGGCTGAAGTGCAGTGGTGCCATCGTAGTCCTGAGCTCAAGTGATTCTCCTGCCTCAGCCTCCCAAGTAGCTGGGACACCAGATGCATCCAACTACACCCAGCTAATTTTTTAATTTCTTGTAGAAACTGAGTCTCACTTGTTGCCCAGGCTGGTCTCAAACTCCTGACTTCAAGTGATCCTCCAACCTCATCTTCCCAAAGTGCTAGATTACAGACATGAGCCACACAATGCCCAGCCCAGGACAATCTTCAAATCAAAGACACAAATAGGTTGAAATGTAAAAGATAGAGTAAGACAACTTGTAACCCAAAGATAAATGAAATGACTACACTAATAATTGACTTTAAGTCAGAAAAGTTACTAGAGACAAAGAAGGATATTTTATAATGATAAAAGGGTCAATCTGCCTCTAACAATCAAGCCCCCAAATATTTGAAATAATGATTGACAGAATTGATGGGAGAAATAGACAATTGAACAATAATAGTTGGAGCCTTCAATAGGTAGAATATTAACAAGGAAATGGAAGGTATGAATGACACTGTAAACCTAATAGTCATCTGTAGAACATTCCACCCAACAACAACAGCATGTATAATATTTTCAAGTATACATGGATCATTGTCCATTATAGGGTATATACTAGGTCATAAAACTAGCAAGCCTCAATAGGAAGAATTTTTTTTGAGACAAGGTTTCTCTTTCACCCAGGCTGGAGTGCAGTGACATAATCACGGCCCACTGCAGCCTTGGCCTCCTGGGCTCAAGTGGTCCTCCCACCTTAACCTCCCAAATAGCTAGGACCACAGATGTGCTCCACCATGCCAGGCTAAATGTTTTTTTTTTAGTAGAGATGGGATCTCCCTATGTTGCCCAGGCTTCAGTAAATTTAAAAAGATAGAAATAATACAAAGTATTTTCTTCAAACACAATGAAATGAAATTAGAAATCAATAACAGAGAAATTTGGGAAAATAACAACTATATATAAATTAAAGAATATATTTCTACAAAGCCAGTAGGCCAAAGAATAAATCACAAAGGAAATTAGAAAATACTTTGGTATGAATGCAAACAATGATACAACATACTAAAATTCATGGCATACTGCTAAAGTAATGGTTAAAGGAATACGTATACCCTTAAAAGCCCATGTTTAAAAAGAAAGCTCTCAAATCAGTTATCTAACCTTTTACTTTAAAAAGCTGTAAAAAGAAGATAAAACTAAACCCAGAGCTAGCAGAAGAAAATAGTAAACCTTAGAGTAGAAATAAATGAAATAGAGAACAGAAAAATATAGAAAATCAAAAATAGCAGAAGTTGGCTCTTTGAAAAGATCGACAATATTGCCAGCCCTTTTAAGTAGACAAATCAAGAAAGAAAGAAGTGGTGGTGGTGTAGTGGTGAGCATAGCTGCTTTCCAGGAAAAAAAAAAAAAAGACTCAAATGACTAAAATCGAGAAAGATAAAGAATGAGAGAGTAGACATTAATACAGATCTTACAGAAATGAAAGAATTATTAATGAATACTATGAACAGTTGCTTGCCAACAAATAATCTAAGCGAAGTAGACAAATATCTAGAAAGACACAAAACAACCAAAACTGAATCAAGAAAAAATACAAAACCTCAATAGATGTTTAGCAAGTAAAGAGATTAAATTTGTACCACAAAGAAAAACTGTCCCCAAAGTAAAGCCCAGACTCAGATGGCTTTTTTGGTGAATTCCACCAAATGTTTAAGGGAGAATTAACACCAAATCTAAAACTAAACCAGACAGAGACATCACAAGAAAACTACAGACCAATATCCCTTATGAATATAGATATAAAATCCTCAACAAAGTACTAGCAAATCAAGTCCATCAACATACACAATTCTATTTTACTTCATCATGTGCATCAACAAAGTGGGGTTTATAGTAGGAATGTTGAAGTTGGTTCAATGTACATAAAACTGTCATTGTAATATACCACATGGTCATCTCAGTAGACTCAATAGAAGCATTTGACAAAATTCAACACTTCTCATGATAAAAACACTCAGTATACAAGCAACAGAAGGGAACTTCCTCAACCTCATAAAAGGCATCTGCAAAAAAATCCATAATTAACATTGTATGGAATGGTGAAAAACTGTATGCTTTTCCTCTAAGATAAGAAACAAGATATGGATGTCCTGGTCTCACCACTTCTATTCAACGTTGTACTGGAAGTCCTAGCCTGGGCAAATAAGTAACTAAAGGACTTAAAGGCCTCCAGGTTGGAAAAGGAATAAAACTCTATTCAAAGAGAACATGATTTTGTAAAAAGAAAATCTTAAATAATCCACTAAAAAACTATTGGAACTAATAAACAAGTTCAGCAAAGTTGTGGGATATAGGTTCAATATAGAACAATAAATTGTATTTCTATATACTAGCAATGAACAATCTGAAAATGAAATTAAGAAAACTTTTCCATTTACAACAGCATAAAAAAGAATAAAATATTTAGGAATAAGTTTAATGAAAGAAGTATAAGATGTATACACCAAAAACCATAAAACTCACTGAAAGAAATTAAGGAAGACTTAAACAAGTGGAAAGACATCTCATGATCATAGATCAGAAGACTTAATATTGTTAAGGTGAAATACTGCCAAATTATACATATCCAATACATTGCCTACCAAATTCCCAGCTTACTTCTTTGCGGATATTAACAAGTTGAGCCTAAAATTCATGTGGAAATGCAAGAAACACAGAATAGCCAAAACAATTTTGAAAAAAAACACAGTGGGAGAATTCAGTGTTTCTCCATTTTAAAACTTACTACAGGCCGGGTTGGGTGGCTCATGGCCGTAATCTCAGCCCTTTGGGAGGCTGAAGTGGGCAGATCACTTGAGGTCAGAAGTTCGAGACCAGCTTGGCCGAGATGGTGAAACTCCATCTCTACTAAAAATACAAAAATTAGCATGGTGGTATGCACCTGTAATTCCAGCTACTCAGGAGGCTGAGGCAGGAGAATCGATTGAACCCGGGAAGCAGAGGTTTCAGTGAGCCAAGATCTCACCACTGCATGATCAGCCTGAGCAACGGATTGAGACTCCATCTCAAATAAATAAAACTTGCTGCAAAGCTATAGTATTAAGACAGTGCGGTACTGACCTAAGAATGGACCACTGGAATAGAATGAGGGTCCTGAAATAAACTCTTTACATTTATGTTCAGTTGGTTTTTGACAAAGGTGCCTAGATGATTCAGCTGGGAAATAATAGTCTTTTCAACAAATGGTGCTGGAACAACTGGATATCCACATGTAAAAGTATGAAGTAGGACCTATACTTCATACCATCTACAAAACTAACTCAAAAATCAATTAAAATCCTAAAATAAGAGCTAAATTTTAAGACTGTTAGAATAAAAACGCATAAATCTCCATGATCTTAAATTATGGAATGATTTCCTAGATAAAAAACTAAAAAGCACAAGAAAGAGAAGAAAAATGAGATACAGTATACCTCATCAAAACCAAATAATTTTGTATTATAAGTTTTGTGTTACTATCAGGAAACAAAAAAAATCCACAAAATTGGAGGAAAAAAATCCATAAAATTGGAGAAAATACCTGCAAACTGTATCTGATAAGGGGCTTCTATTCAGAATGTGTGAAGAACTCTTCTAAAAAGACAACCTAATAAAAAGGTAGGCAAAGGATATGAAAAGTCATTTCTTCAAAGAAGTTATGTACATGCACAATAAGCATATGAAAGATTCACAACATCATCAGTCATCAGGGAAATGCAAATCAAAACCACAATGAGGTACTGCTTCACACCCATTGTAATGGCTAGAATTAAAAAGATAAAAACAAGTGTTAGCAAGGATATAGAAAAATTGGAACCCTCATACACTGCTGGTGGGAATGTAAACTGGTAAATGTTCTTTGGAAAATAGCCTGGCAGTTCCTAAGACAGTTAAACTTAGTGTTACACTATGACCCAGTAATTTCACTCATAGGTGTATACCCAAGAGAAACAAAAACGTATGTCCACGTAAAAAATTGAACAACATTATTTATAACAGCCAAAAAGTGGAAACAATTCAAATGTCCATCAACAGAGAAATGGATAAACGAAATGTGGTATATCAGTAAAATGGAATATTATTTGGCTGTAAAACTGGAATGAAGTACTTCAGTATATACCACAACCTGGATGAACCTCAAAAACATTATGCTAAGCGAAAGAAGCCAGTCTTAAAAGTCTACAGAAGTTTCTTTTTGAGGTGATGAGAATGTTCTAAAATTTACTGTGGTAGTGGTTGTACAACTATTTGTGTATACTAAAAACCATGAAATTATAACTCTTTACAGGGTAAATTTTATCATATATAGATTATATCAATAAAAATATTTTTAAAGCCTATTTGCATTTTAAATATATGTTTCTATAATTTAAATGTGATTGTTAACAATCCAGAAATAAGTTATTATAAGACTAAGTATTATCAATCTTTCTTTGATAAATGGGTTAAATTTGTGGAGTCAGTTTTAGAATTAAAGCATTAATAGGCTATTTCTAGTTGTATGGGGTTTGTACACTGATGCTTGTTTCTTTTATATATACATATATAAACTGCAAATATACTGACATATTCCAAGATCAGAGCAAAAACAAAATAACTAAAAATGTGACTTTAAATTAAAATATATTTGTAATCAGCATACTCTTAAATTCTAACTTGTTAACTGACATTGGATTATTTAGAAGCAGATGCTACTGCAGTTCTTTGTTGATTTGGTTGCTATGGTGACTGGATATAGTCACGTACAACAGTAAGCCTACTGTATATTGGATAATTTGATAGAAAATGAGGTTTGAGGTAGGTATTGATGAGTGTACTGGTAATCAGTTGTACGTTTAACACCCTTTCTCTACATGTATTTTCACTGGGTAAGTATAAAATGACATAAGATGCCACCAGAATAGAGTTTGTAAAGGGTGATTTGTTAGACGAAGGACAATATGAGGTCCAACTTGCCGGTGAAAATTACCTTAGTATTCAGTGAATTGAAACAAATTGGAATAGATTTCTGGAGAAGAAGCTGTTGAATCTTACAGCAGCTGTTGGTACCTGTGGAAGCAGCAGTTGAATGAAAAAAATCAGAGAATGTAACCAACAGTAAGTTAAGTGGGTTTTAGAAGTGGCTTTAGTAGATAAGCAAGTTTATGATATAATACTTCAGTCATATTTTATAATTTATACTTAAATCTTTTGTATTTGTCGGTCAAGGAGTAAGATCATATTACTGTTTTTTAATGTAGGTGCTGATTAATAGAGCATAAGAGCTACAGATTTACCAGTTTTAGGGTAAACTTAAAACTATTAACCTTTTACCACTGAATAATTTTATTAAATCAATAGTTATAGATTAATTTTGAAAAAATTCTGTGATTTAAATGAAAAAAAAATTGTAAAAACCACTTTGTACTTAAAACTGTCAGGACACTAATACTTTAAATATGTAAATTATTTATAAATGAAGTTATTTTAGCTTATAGATTACATTTATTGCTAAAATAATTATAGCATATTGCCATGAAGTTAAAATTTGTGGAGTCTGTAAAACGCTGTTTTTCTAGTATATTTAGAATTTTTACAATTTGAATATAGAATTTCAGAGTTTATGAATTTATTGAGAATGATCAGTCCAGCTGCACTCCTTGTGAAATTATAAATGTGGAAATTTTCAGAAGCTGTCTTACGAAGAAAGCTATTACAGACTGCTGTAAGACACCTGAAACATAACTTTTACAGACACTAATTATTCACCTTTAAAGAATGTTCTAAGTAATTATATTTTAGTTAATTTGTTAGTATGGTTGAAATGACTGTTTCATACAGGTACACACACTTACCATTTGGGTAATTTGTTGCAGAGTTTGAAATAACTTAACAGTATTTGTTACCCATATAACTTTCATCACAAAACTTCTGAAACTTAGAATTACTTCAATAACTTATTTTGACGTGATCCTATTATGTTGTGAGATACTAATTGTTTTAATTCTAAATCGCATTATGAAAACCTGTGTTTTTGAGTTTTAATGAGCATAATGAATTGCTTTTGATATATTGATGCAGTTTATGTAAGAAAACTTATTCTTCTGTGAAGAGACTATCAGCATTTAAGATAAAACTTACTTTATTAAGACAAGGCAGAAATTTTATTAAAAAAATAAGTTAGTTTATGTTCAAATGCAGGCAGTTTATACTGGAAGCGTTACATGTTAAGGGGGTACATGTTATTGCTCAAATATAAGCTATGCAAACAGTGAATTCATATTTTAAACTCAATCCTAAAATGAACAAAGTAAATGAGCATGAAAGTGCTTTGTTAACAATAAAGTAAAACACAACTTTAAGCTGTGATACTGTAATTATCCCCTTTAGTAATCTTGATACCCTGGACTTATTTTGAATATCAGTTTTTAAAGAATGGTAGAATGGTTAAAAAACATGCAAACCCAAATGACACCTGGAAATTGGAATCGATGCTAATATTCTAATTACTGTAGAATCTTTGTGTTTTTTTCTTTAAAATAATTTTAAGTGGAAACATTTTAAGTCTGACTTTTTAATAGAACTGGCTTTAGAAAGACAGATTTATTGCCAACCTACACATGTATATATGTTCAATGAGATACATGGCACCCATGTGCAGGTAATGACACTTTTTAGTAGGATTAGTAAGAGAATGAAGAACAGATCTACTTATAAGCCTTTCTGAAATAAATGAGAACACAAATCCTTAGTTGCATATATATACACTGTATGTACATATATGCAGACATTGTCTATAAATGTCTATATATGGGATAATGCCTCATTATATTTTAAGAATCTCCCGTATGTGAGGCAGTATGTTGACATACAGAATATACAGCGTTTCCCTTTGTAGAAAAGTCACTAAAGTTTACAGTTAAATTAAAAGCTGCACACCTATTAAGTTATAGAGTAGAATTTGAATGTAGAATAGTCTGACTCAAAATTGATTTATCTTTTCTATCAAAATGACTTTATTTCTGTGGAAACAAGTATGAAGACAAATGAGCCTAAACAGGAAAAAAAAATATTTTCTAATTACCACATATTATACCCTATATACTGTTTAGTATTGTAATTGGCTGTAACTGTCTCTCTTACTGATTAATCCTTGTATCCCCAGCTCTTCAAAGAGTGCCTAACATATAGTAGTTGCCCATTAATTGTTTGCCAGATAAATGAATTAAATGGGCAATTGGTTGATTCTTCTCAGTTGTTTGTCTATATGCTGGTATCAAGCATATATTCTTACTTAGGTTGAGTTATTATCCATCATGGAACTAAACATCCAAATTCAAATTCATTAGTTTGATAATATTCTTATCTTTTATTTGCAAATCTTAATTTCTATTTTGACTTCAGCTGAAATATGTTATATAAGCCTGTCAGTCTACAGATTGACAAGATCTAGCCAAGTATAGATAAAGCTTAATTCAAAGTTCATGTGATCAAGTTAATTTAATAGCACTTTAATGTATAAATAATTTAGACATATTTGTGAATTGACAGGATGTTCAAGTGAAATGAATTTTCTAGCTTAACTTCTCAGGAAACTCAGATGATTAGTTCAAATTTAGACATAGTGAGATGGAGGTACCTGCAGTTTATCAAGGTGGATAAATCCAGAAAGTAGTTGAAAATGGAATTTTAAAGCTCAGGGCATCCTGAGATACATTGTCTAATACAGTAGCCATTAACCACATGTGGCTATTTAAACTACTAGAGTTAAATAAAATTGCAAATTCAGTTTCTCATCCCTACTAGTCACATTTCAAGTGCTCAATAGCCACATACAACTAGAGGCTATTATATCAGACAGCACAAATGCTATAGGACATTTCTGTCATCACAGAAAGTTCTATCAGACAGCACTGGTGTTGAAGCTGGAGGAAAGGATTTAGGAGTCATTTGGAGATGGACAGTAGTTAATTCAGCAAACATTTATTCAACCTATGTTTTTGTAAATGTACTATAGCCTCTGTGACTACAAAAACAGATTGAGGTCTAAATGTACCACTTTAGTTGCTGTAAATGTAAAAATAGATTGAAGTCTTATGAAAGGCTTGTGTTATAGTGGAGGTGACATCTTGTAAACAACTAAATACAATTTAGTGCTAAGTGTCATAATAGAAGGATATACAGAGTGCTTTGAACCTTAGAATGGGAATAATATAACTTTGCTTTAGGATGTCAGAATCTTGAAGGATGAGTAGAGTTTTCTGAAGAAGAAATTATATGTTCACAGTCATAGTGGTTGAGAAGCCCTGTTTAGGAAAATATTAGCAGAAATCAAGTCCGAACTAATGCCAAAGAATAGTAAGTCAGTCACAGACCAGAAAATAAAGGTGAAGCTATTGACCATTAGAACACTACATTGAAAGTAGTAGAGTAGATGGGTATCTGGAAAGCTAAAGGATCAGCATAGGAAAATATGAAAAGTAAGGAGTATGCAGATCCTGGACCAGTTCAGGAGAACTCTCATAAGCATTGTGTTCTAGGTATATTCTCTTTCATGTGTGTCCACTTGGCTAGGCTAGAGGCAAGTCCTTAAATTGAAAGATCTATATTGATAAAAAATAATAATACTAAGAGCTACTCATACAGCACTTACAATAACAGCTAATATGTGCATAGATAGTGCTTATTATATGCCAGTCACTGTCCTGTGCACTTATTATATGTTAACTCATTTAATCGTCACAAGAACCCCATGAATGCTGAAGTAATTTAAAGACCTTTAACCATGGGTTGGAGGAATGAATGGTTTGGCTTAGCTAACTATTGCTAAATGTATGTTATTAACTGTCATTCAAGGATACAAGGCACAGAGGATTTTCTCCTTTATTATTGCTATCAACCACAGCAAACATAAAGGAACAGTTGGATAAGGAAGAAATAGAAGAATTAGACATTCCAAATGTTTATGTGCTTTCTGTAACTTGGGGGTTGTTATGCGCAGAATTGTCATGTTCCCCCTCACCCCCTGCCACAACCCAAAATTGATATGTCGAAGTCCTCACCTTCAGTATCTTCAGTACCTCAGAATGTAACTGTATTTGGAGACAGAGTGAAAGGGGAGAGTTCCCTGGCCCCACCCCGCTTGCAGGACATGCAACAGAGGTGTGCCTCTCTGTTCAGCCACTGAGAGCTCCAACCCCTTATGGGAGCGGGAGCTCGCAGATGGGCAGGTGCAGGAGCCAGAGCAAGCATGTTGGGCTCTGGCCCCATGGTAGTGTCTACGGGTGGGTGCCTGTGACTCCCAAAGCCCAAGTGGGTGTGCTGCGGTGCACTCTTTTACCTTTGCCGTACACAGATGGCTTAGGTGCCTTCTTGGCACCCAGGTTCTTGTGCGGAGTCCAGGAAGAATAAGGACTTGAAGAGTGAATGTGGGGGCTTTATTGAGTGGTAGAAGTGGCTCTCAGCAGGATGGATGGGGAGGTGGAAGGGTACCGAGAGGGAAGATTATCTTCCCCTGGAGTTTGGCCGTCCAGCGGCCAAACTCTCTTCTCTGATTGTCCCCACCGAATTCTTGGTGTTCAGGTGCTCCTTCTCTGCCACGCTGTTCTGCTGTTTGTCTGCTCATCTCCTTCTGGAGCCTGGGGTTTGGGATTTATATGGGTACAGGATAAGGGGGTACAGTGGGTCAAAAGACAACTTTTTGGGCATGAAAGCAGGAATGCCTGTTCTCACTTAGAGCCACAGGTATCCAGGCTTGAGGGTGGGTCCTTTGCCAAGGAACTGCCCTCTTCTGCCCACTATTTTCCTGTCTCCTGTCCATATCATTTTCCCCCTCTAAAGAGAAGGTGAGCCCCAATCCAATATGGTTGGTTTCCTTATAAGAACAGGAAATTAGGACATAGACACATACAGAGGGAAGACACAGGGAGAAGATGCCATCTACACATCATGGAGAAAGACTGCAGAAGAAAATAATCTTGCCAACACCTTGCTCTGAGACTTCTAGCATTCAAAATTGTGAGAAAATTTCTGTGGTTCTTTTTTATGGCAAACCTATCAAATTAATACAATAGCCAAGATAACTTTTTTGTAAATATTGGAAACATGAATATATGTTTTTGAATTCTGGATTGATTTTCTTACTGTATCTACTAAATCCTTCACCAAGTTTTAGAAATGGAGGTGTGAGGTGTTTACTTTGTTGTTCTCAGACCTAACAATGTTTGTGAAGAATGCAAGTCATATTCCTTTTGGGATGAGGCGAGAAAGTTAACTAATATCTATAAAACTGATGCCATTCATAAACATTTTTCTTTAATTTTTTTTCTGTAATTTGGTTTTGTAGATTTTTTTTGCAAAAATATAGGTGAACAAGAAGTTAGGGGAAAAATATAGATTCTTCACCCACCAGAGAGGGACCTGAATACATATACAGTGTTTTGAAAAAGTCCCAGGGTGATTCTAAGACAACATCCCTTCCATCTGGTGCACATCTTCTCATCTGATAGATTTTGGTGGTGCTGTGGGTCAGATGGAAGGTTGTTATTTTTCTTATTCTCTTTTGTATGTAAGAAACTTAGACTGACAGAAATTAAGCAAAATTGAAGTAGGGGACCAAGGAATTGTGTATTACCGTTGGAATGTAAAATAATATTTTTCAAAGTTAGTAAGGTATAATTTATGCATAGGCGTAATCTTTTCTATAATACCAGTCTTTTGAATAATACCAATAATTTTCTGTTAATTTATTTTTTAAAAATCTGAATTGTACTAAATGATATCTCAGACATCACTTAACTCTAACTTTTCCCAAGCTGTATGCTCTGTTTGTTTGGAGGTTCCTATCAGGCTTGTTTGTCTCTGGTATCCATGCTCTCTTGTCCTTCCTCACATCAGAGATATCTTTTGCTGCTGTCCTGCTTTTTTGAAACTTAGTTTTCTCCCTCAAGTAAATAATTTTATATATGAGCCTCTTAAATCTTATCTATCCTCTTCTGTAACTTCTCCAAGCCGTTGTATTTTTTTTATTGTTTATTAAGAACTGTAGTGAGCATTAAATTTTAATCATATTTTTTCTATATTTTTGTAGTCTTAACTAACATATATACTGGGCATATTTATAACTTTAGTCAGTAACATTTTCATTATCATACTTTCTCTGTTTTTTTTGTTTTGTTTTGTTTTGTTTTTTTATTTTTTTTTTCCTGAGATGGAGTTTCGTTCTTTTTGCCCAGGCTGGAGTGCAATGGCACAATCTTGGCTCACTGCAACCTTTGCCTCCTGGATTCAAGCGATCCTCCTGCTTCAGCCTCCCATGTAGCTGGGATTACAGGCATGCACCACCACACCCTGCTAATTTTGTAATTTTAGTAAAGACAGGGTTTCATCATGTTGGCCAGGCTGGTCTTGAACTCCTGACCTCAGGTGATTTGCCCACCTCGGCCTCCCAAAGTACTGGGATTACAGGCGTGAGCCACCGTGCTGGCCCTGTTATTTTTTAATGTAACAGTTTTGTGTACATATTTTCATGTGTCATCATAGGACACTTGTAAGAATAACTTAAAAGTCTACATGGCATGGCAATTATTTACAGTCATGATAAATTCTTATCTGCCCTTTGGTAGTAGCCACCTTACCAAAAACATGTTTTAAGCATATGTTTATCTGTTATTCAAGAAGTAATGTAATTATCAGTAGTACTGAATAATTAAATTCAGGAAACACTAAAAATGCTCACTAATTGTATACATCTCTGTTTAAGATGCTTGAAGTTGGACTGTTGGCATATATTCAGACAATAACTTTTATGAATTGCCTACTCACCCATTATTGACACTAATACTCAACCCAGACATTAGAAGTTCCCACCATTTGCACTTACCGATGGCAAAGGAGAACTCCTAGGTGTCACACCAGTAGAGCAGGGTCTTAAAAGTGCCAACAAATCTGTTGCTAGAAATGAAGGAAGTGAAAGAAACTGAAGAGAGAAACATATTGCAGAATTTTTACAAATGGTATAATGAAACTGTCCAATCTGAACTCTGATTCTTTAAAATGGTTGGGAGTTGTAAGATCAGCAGTGCATTTGAGATAAGTGCAAACTTAAGAGTATGGTTATTTGTTTCTATGAAATTTAAAGATATTGAAGGATTTAGTTTTTAAAAGTCTAATAAAGTACTTTATAATCATTTTATGATAGTATATTTGCAAAATGTGCTCTATAATATACCCTTGTGCAAATAGAGACATCAATGATAAGAATAATAGAGTGATGGATAATTTACCAGGGTTCCTCACCTGTCACACTTCTAAGAGTTACTTGGTTTACAGGATTTTTGTAGTCATTTCATTTATGATTATGCTGGAAACAGTTTTTTTTTTGACATATTTTATCTCAGATAAAATAGCTAGTTAATTTGTAGTTCTCCTTTCACTCTTCTCTCTGCTCATCATATTGTACTGTTATAACAAGATTATGGAAAATGCCACTGCATTTGTGGCAGATGGATGTAAAATAGCACAGGAATCCAGAGAATTTGAAGATATATGAGTCCTGTGTTCTGGAGCTGGCCAAAAGTTTGATTATTTGCCAGAAAGCTGTGAGTGGGCTTAGCATTTAGACAGGGACCTTTATTACAAAGTAGCCCTGGTTTAATCTGGCATGTTGGCGACAGTACATACAACATACACATCTGTGTATGTTAATTTCTTCTCATCTCATATTTTCAATTTAGTCTTTTAATAATTCCCTAAAATAACTATTTCAGTTGGTATTACTCAGTGACCTAACTTGAATCCTGTGACTGTTTCTCTGCCATACTGTGAAAGCAGTTAGTTTTGTCTGTTTTGTTTACTACTCTATCCCAGTTATCTAGCAAAAAACCTCACGTTATAAGACATTAGTAATTGATTGTTGAATGAATTAATCAGTTCCACACACTTCGTAGTCCTCACTCTGCAGTTGTTTATTCTTTGAACAAAAGTTTATTGGAAACCTATTGTGGACTAGGCATGGTGGCTCATGCCTGTAATCCCAGCACTTTGGGAGGCTGAGATGGCGCATCACCTGAGGTCAGGAGTGTGAGACCAGCCTGGCCAACGTGGCGAAACCCCATGTCTACTAAAACTACAAAAATTAGCCGGGCATGGTGGTGGGCACCTGTAATCCCAACTACTCGGGAGGCTAAGGCAGGAGATTTGCTTGAACCCAGGAGGCGGAGGTTGCGATGAGCCAAGGTCACGCCACTGCACCCCAGCCTGGGCAACAGAGCGAGACTCTGTCTCAAAAAAAAAAAAAAAAAAGAAAGAAAGAAAAGAAAGAAAACCTATTATCAGCCAGGTTCTAGGGTATGGAATTTTATAAGACAAGTTGAAGTGTTTGGTTTCATAGTGAGCTTTTATTCTAGTGGAGTGGAAACCACTCATTATAAAACCAAATAATTGCACAAAATAATTTCAGATAGTGATAAGTACTAGGTAAAAAATAAAATATATGTGAGGGGTATATATACCCTACAATTTAGTTGTCAGAGAGCATCTTTCTGAGGAGATGACATCTGAGATACGGGAGTAAAAAGGAGCCAGCCTTATGAAGATCTTGGGAGAAGAACCATAATTTTAATATTCCCCTAAATACAACTTATATGTTAATAGAAAGATATTTATAAAATCCATTGTAAAGCCATCTACTTGCATCAAATCCTCCAAAATTTGAGTATCTTCTTGGGGGGGGAAGCCCCAGGCTTGAAAAGGTAAGTATTTTTTTTTTTAAATTTTTTCTCTTGGCTATCTTTGATTACTCTTTGTTATCTTGGTGACTCTGATTACTCTTACAACTATTTTATCATCTTCCAGCATTTCTTTGTTTTCTGATTCGCTATTTCTGCTCATATTTTTGTTTCCTTCCTTTTATTTTCTTTGGATTAGCTATGCCTTTTCTCACTGAGTTGGACACTTACATACTAATTTTCAGCTGGGTACAGTGGCTCACACCTGTAATGCCAGCACTTTGGGAGGCCAAAGTGAGAGGATCGCTAGAGCCCAGAAATTTAAGACCAGCCTAGGCAACATAGTGAGAACCTGTCACTACAAAAAATAGAAAAAATTAATGAGGTATGGTGCTGCATGCCTGTGGTCCCAGCTATGATACTTGGGTGGCTGAGGTGGGAGGATTGCTTGAGCCAGAGAAGCTGAGACTACAGTGAACCACAGTTGTGCCCCTGTACTCCAGCCTAGGCAACAGAGACCCTGTCTCAAAAAAAATTAATTTTTGTTGTAAGTATTTAGAGGTCTGAATTTTTTGATAAATACAGTGTTGTTTGCATCCTAAGGTTTAACTGTAGAATGTTTTGGTTACGTTCGTTTCTGTTCCTTTTCTATTATTCATTATAATTTCTTCTTTGGCTTATGAATTATTGAAACGTTTACAGACATTTTATGTTTTTGCTTTTTGAGAGCCAAGGTCTCACTCTGTCACCCAGACTGGAATGCAGTGGTACAATCAAGACTCACTGCAGCCTTGACCTCCTGGACTCAAAGAATCCTCCCACCTCAGCCTCTCGAGTAGCTGGGACTATAAATGTGTGCCACCACACCCAGCCAAATTTTTTTGTAATGTTTTGTAGAGACAGGGTCTTACTGTGTTGCTTAGGCTGGTCTTGAACTCCTGGGCTCAAGGTATCCTCCCGCCTTGGCTCCCAAAGTGTTGGAATTACAGGTGTGAGTCACTGGACCCAGCCTGCAAACGTATTTTTAAGCTTTTAAAAAATTATTTTATTTTTAACTTTTGTGTACATTGAAGACATTTAATACTAATTTCTTTGAAATTTGTGAAACTTGATTTATGGTGTTCTATGTGGCCCATTCTTAAATTTTTTTTTGCTCCACTTCTTTATGTGCTTGAAATGAAAGTATATATTTAAATTGTTAGGTGCAGGGTTCTTTCCAAGATCATTTAGGTCAAACTAATTGATAATGTTGTTCTGATATTCTGTATCCTTGATAATATTTTGTCTGCTTGTTCTGTTAATCACAGAGATAAGTGTTAAAACAGCCTGTCATGATAGTGTGATTGGTTTGTGATCCTTGTAATTTTTTTAATTCAATTTGATTTTCTCTTTTTTTAAATAAGCAAAACTTTGGCCATTTTTTCCCTAAGTCTTAAGGTTTATTTATAATAATGATTGCCTTCTACAATGCTTTATAATTTATATTTACAACCCCCCATAAATTTTTTGTATTCTGGATTATTCCTTCACATTTTCTGATATTTGGCGTAATGATGAAGCACACTTCATATCCATTGACCCCTCTCCTTCAACAACTCAAAACATTAAATAAATACTGTAGAAAAAATGAAGAGATGACCTGAAGACTTAATCATCTACATATAGATGACAGAAGAGTCAGTTCTTTGTAATGAAATACTGTAAGAGTGAAGAATTAACAAATTGTTTGTAGTTTAACAGAAAAGCATAGTAACTCTTTCCAAAACCACTGAATAAAAGTAAAATGAATCCTTTACGTAGCATTCTAATTAGCAGACTGGTTTCCATATCCCATCATTCTCATAGTCTTCTGTTGTCGTGTCTTCTTCCATGTCTCCTTGGGATGAAAAGGGCTGAGGCTGGTTGGCAGGTAGTTCATTCCCACTATTCTGACTCAAAGATACCAGGTTTTGGGTTCAGTGGTTTGAGTGAGTTCACCCAGAGCTTCGTCTACAAGCTGTCCCCCATTAAGCTGTGCCTCCTCTCTGCTGTCAGAGTCTATTATTCCGTGCTCCCTGTCAAGTAGGGCTTCCATTTTCAATCTTCCAAAGTGTTGCTCCAGAGGGAGCTTTCCAATTTCTTGGATCAAAGAAATCTGAGGCCGAGCGTGGTGGCTCACGCCTGTAATCCTAACACTTTGGGAGGCCAAGGCGGGCGGATCACCAGGTCAGGGGTTTGAGACCAGCCTGACCAACATGGTGAAACCCTGTCTCTACTAAAAATACAAAACATTAGTCAGGTGTGGTGGCACGCACCTGTAGCCCAGCTACTCGGGAGTTTGAGGCAAGAGAATCACTTGAACCTGGCAGGCGGAGGTTGCAGTAAGCTGAGATCACGTCACTGCACTACAGCCTGGGCAACAAAGTGAGACTCCGTCTCAAGGGGAAAAAAAAAAAAAGAAATCTGAGCTTGATTTCTCATTTGAATGGTTAACAGAACAAGATATAGCGATAGCGAAGTTTGGAAGCATAAAGCTGGTAGGCAGAAGTCAGAAAAAGTGCTTTTGTTGCCAGGCCATTTTTTTCAGTACTTTTTAAGTGTTAGAAACTACTGGCGTTTGTGCAAGGTTCAAAAACTTGATCCTTCTCCTTTGGCAGTGAGCAAATCCTCAAGATTTGTTGAAATGTATCACATCTTTCATAGCTATAGATGTACTACCCTGAGTAAAGAGCGTGTATTCTTGTCACAAATGAGGATATCTGCAAAACTCAGAAATTCACTGGCTCTCATAAGATTTTTCCTTTCCTTTCCCCTTTCCTTTCCCCTTTCCTTTCCCCTTTCCTTCCCTTCCCCTTTCCTCTCCCCTTTCCTTCTCCTCCCCTTTCCTCTCCCCTTTCCTCTCCCGTTTCCTTCTTTTTTAATGGAATCTCACTCTGTCACTCATGCTGGAATGCAGTGGTGCCATCTCGACTAACTGCAACTTCTGTCTCCCAGGTTCAAGCAATTCTCCTGCCTCAGCCTCCCGAGTAGCTGGGACTACAAGTGTGTGCCACCCTGGCCAACTAATTTTTGTATTTTTAGTAGAGACGGAGTTTCATCATGTTGGTCTCAAAACACCTGACCTCAAGGATCCACCCGCCTCAGCCTCCCAAAGTGCTGGGATTGCAGGTGTTAGCCACCACACACCCAGCCAAGATATCTACTTTCATTAAAAAAAAAAAAAAAAGCTGTGTAGTTTTGGTGAAGATATAAATTAAATAAATAACCCTCCTGTGTGACATTTCTACCTCTTCCTCAAATTGAACAAGTAATGTATCCTATACCATACTCTCTTAAATGAGAAGACAACAAAGGTGAGTCTAGTTCTGTTAAGGATGCTCTTCTACAATACAGTTTTTCCCAAAGCTCTGAAGAGAAACAGAGAAACGACTTTGCCACCAATAGCTTGGACCTCTTGATTTTCAAAAACCCTGACAGGATGTTTTCTTTGTTTTGATTTTGACAGCACAGCATCTGATTTTAATGACAGACCTTTCCCCCCCCCCCCCATTGTCAAATAAATTGTTCTTTTCTTTTGAAGGAGAAAACTGGAGGCTGTTTCTTACACTTCAGATATCACCAGAACATCCTTGACAGAGCAATTCTAGAGAAGTTTTTATCAGGGACAATACTTTTTCCTTTATTCTTATTACCATCTAAAGCCAGTATTCAATTAAGAAATTTTATGATAATTGTTGTTGCCACAGGGTTGAAGCTAATATTTGAGATAGAACACTCTTCTTGAATTACTCTGGGAAACAATAACCTTTGATTATTTCCATTGAGACTGTCAGAAATTATAAATATAAGAGGACATCGACCAATCTGCACATTCTTTCTTAGAACTTCATGTAAAGTATCAGAATCTCAACAGAACTAATCAGGTAAATCTTCAACCAAAATTATGTTCTTATCAGTCCTCAGATCATCTCCAAGCATATATAGCTTGCGATACTTTGTTGCCCTTAGTAACAACTCTTTGTAAACTGAGATCTAAGACTGATAGAAATATAAGGCAGCTTGATTCAGGATTAAACATCTTGAAACAATCTTTTTGGAAGTCTGTTACAACTGGATTAATCCACTCTTGTTCTTGAATACCATGCTTCTTTGGTAGTATTTTTATAGTAATTCTTTCCACATCTAGGAGGACTTGTTATGAATAAGATAGATATACCCTGTTTGGGTTGCCTTTCTAAGACGAACTTTCATCCAGGTTTCAACTTCATTTATCTTATGCACATCAAGTTCATGCAGAGTTTCTGGTTTATATTTATCCACCCATAATTCATTTTCAGGCAGATATTCTTTTAAATTTTTTAGAGATAAATCTGTTCTAAGGAAGATAACTTTTTTTTCTACGTGGAAATCTATTACTTTCTAACATTTTTTTCTTGTATGACATGAGTGATTCACACCTAATGTGTAGTAATAGTGTTCTCCCTGTTCTCTGAAAAATCACATGATCAGTCTACCCAGTCTTCCACCTTTGTGGAATGTAAACCAAAAACTATCTAAGGCAAGTCTCTTTTTAAAAAATTAAGAAAAATGTTTTTATTTCAATAGGTTTTTGGGAAACAGTTGGTGTTTGATTACCTGAATACATTCTTTAATGGTAATTTCTAAGCTTTTGGTGCACCCATCACCCGAGCAGTATACACTGTACCCAGTGTGTAGTCTTTTATCCCTCACCTCCCCCCACACGTTCCTCTGAGTCCCCAAAATCCAATGTATCACTCTTATGCCTTAAACTGAACATGCATTTGGTTTTCCATTCCTGAGTTACTTCACTTAGAATAATCGTCTCCAGTTCCATCCAGGTTGCTGCAGGTGCCATTATTTTATTTTTTTAATGCCCGAGTAGTATTCCACGGTGTATACATACCACATCTTCTTTATTCATCGTTGATTGATGAATATTTGGGTTGGTTACATATTTTTGCAACTGCAAATTGTGCTGCTATAAACATGCATGTGCAGGTATCTTTTTCGTACAATGACTTCCTTTCCGCTGGGTAGATACCTAGTAGTGGAGTTTCTAGATCAAACAGCAGATTTCCTTTTAGTTCTTTAAGGGATCTCCATGCTGTTTTCCATGCCATAGTGGTTATACTAGTTTACATTCCCACCAACAGTGAAAAGCATCTATTATTTTTTGATTTTTTTGTTATAGCCATTCTTGCAGGAGTTGCACTGTGGTTTTGATTTGCATTTCTCTGATCATTAGTGATGTTGAGCATTTTTCTGTAGGCTTGTCGGCCATTTGTGTATCTTCGAGTATTGTCTGTTCATGTCCTTAGCCCACTTTTTGATGGGATTGTTTGTTTTTTTCTTGCTGATTTGTTTGAGTTCTTTGTAGATTCTGGATATTAGTCCTTTGTCATATATATAGATTGTGAAGATTTTCTCCTACTCTGTGGGTTGTCTGCTAACTCTGAATTATTTCTTTTGCTGTGCTAAAGCTTTTTAGTTTAATTAAGTCCCATCTATTAACCTTTGTTTTTGTTGCATTTGCTTTTGGATTCTTGGTCATGAAGTCTTTGCTTAAGCCAATGTCTAAAAGGGTTTTTTCTCATTGTTATCTGCTAGAATTTTTATCGTTTCAAGTCTTAGATTTAAGACTTTGATTTATCTTGAACTGATTTCTGTATAAAGTGAGAGATGAGGATCCAGTTCCATTCTTCTACATGTGGCTTCCCAATTATCCCAACACCATTTGTTGAATAGGATGTCATTTCCCCACTTTACGTTTTTGTTTACTTTGTTGAAGATCAGTTGACTGTAAGTATTTGGCTTTATTTCTGGGTTTTCTATTCTACTCCAATGATCTGTGTGCCTATTTTTATACCAGTACCATGCTGTTTTAGTGACCTTATAGTATAGTTTGAAATCGGGTAATGTAATGTTTCCAGATTTGTTCTTTTTCCATAGTCTTGCTTTGGCTATGCAGGCTCTCTTTCAGTTCCGTATGAATTTTAGGATTTTTTTTTAAGTTCTGTGAAGAATGATGGTGGTATTTTGATGGGAATTGCTTTGAATTTGTAGACTGCTATTGGCTGTATGGTCATTTTACAATATTAATTCTACCCAGTGTTCTGTATAGTAATATTAATTCATGAGCATGGGATGTGTTTCTGTTTGTGTCATCTGTGATTTCTTTCAGCAGTGTTTTATAGCTTTTCTTGTAGAGATCTTTCACCTCCTTGGTTAGGTATCTCCTAAGTGTTTTATATTTTTGCAGCTATTGTGAAAGAAGTTGAGTTCTTGATTTGATTCTCTGCTTGGTTGCTGTTGGTGTATAGCAGACCTACTGATTTGTATATATTAATTTTGTATCCTGAAATTTTGCTGAATTCATCTACCAGTTCTAGGAGCTTTTTGGATGAGTCTTTAGGGTTTTCTAGGTGTATGATCATATCATCAGCAAACAGCAACAGTTTGACTTCCTCTTCACCAATTTGGATGCCCTTTATTTCTTTCTCTTGTCTGATTGCTCTGGCTAAGACTTCCAATACTATGTTGAATAGAAGTGGTAAAAGTGGGTGTTCTTGTCTCGTTCCAGTTCTCAGGGGGAGTACTTTCAACTTTTTCCTGTTCGGTATAATGTTGGCTGTGGGTTGGTCATAGATGGCTTTTATTACGTTAAGGTATGTCCCTTCTATGCTGATTTTGCTGTCTTAATCATAAAGGGATGCTGGATTTTGTCAAATGCTTTTTTTGCATCTATTGAGATAATCATGTGATTTTTGTTTTTAATTTTGTTTATGTGGTGTGTCACATTTATTGACTTATGTATGTTAAACCATCCCTGCATTCCTGGTATGACAACCACTTCATCATGGTGGATTATCTTTTTAATATGATGTTGGATTCGGCGGTTAGCTAGTATTTTGTTGAGGATTTTTGCTTCTGTGTTCATCAGGGATATTGGTCTGTAGTTTTCTTTTTTTGTTTTGTCCTTCCCTGGTTTTGGTATTAGGGTGATACTGGCTGCATAGAATGATTTCAGGAGGATTCCCCTTTTCTCTTTCTTTTGGAATAGTGTCAATAAGATTGGTACCAATTCTTCTTTGAATGTCTGATAGAATTCAGCTGTGAATCCATCTGGTCCTGGCCTTTTTTGTTGTTGTTTGCAGTTTTTTTCATTACCAGTTCAGCCTCTCTGCCTGTTGTTGGTCTGTTCAGAGATTCTTCATCTTCCTGGTTTATTCTAGGAGGCTATATATTTCCAGGAATTTATCCATCTCCTCTAGGTTTTCTAATTTATACACATAAAGGTGTTCATAGTAGCCTTGAATAATCTTTTGTATGTCTGTGATATCTGTAGTAATAGCTCTGTTGTGTTTCTAGTTGAGCTTATTTGGATCTTCTCTCTTCTCTTCTTTTCTCTCTCTCTCTTTTTTTTTTTTTTTTTGAGATGGAGTCTTCCTCTGTTGCTCAGGTTGGAGTGCAGTGGCGGGATCTCAGCTCACTGCATCCTCTGCCTCCCAGGTTCAAGTGATTCACCTGCCTCGGCCTCCTGAGTAGCTGAGTTTATAGGCATGTGCCACTCTGCCTGGCTAATTTTTGTATTTTTAGTAGAGAGAGGCTTTCAACCATGTTGACCAGGCTGGTCATGATCCGCCCGTCTTGGCCTCCCAAAGGGTGAGATTAAAGGCGTGAGCCACCACAGTCAGCCTTCTCTCTTCTTTTCTTGGTTAATCTCGCTAATGGTCTATCACTTTTATTTATCTTTTCAAAGAACCAGCTTTTTGTTTCATTTATGTTTTGTAGTTTTTTGTTTGTTTCCATTTCATTTAGTTCCAGTCTGATGTTTGGTATTTCTTTTCTTCTGCCGAGTTTGGGTCTGAATTGTTCTTGTTTTTCCAGTTCCATGAGGTGTGAACTTACTTAGATTGTCTGTGCTCTTTCAGACATTTTGATGTAGACATTTAATATGATGAACTTTCCTCTTAGCGTCGCTTTTGCTGTATCCCAGAGGTTTTGATAGATTGTGTTACTATTATCGTTCAGTTCAAAGAAGTTTTTAATTTCCATCTTGATTTCATTTTTGACCCAGTGATCACTCAGGAGCAGGTTATTTAATTTCCATGTATTTGCATTGTTTTGAGTATTCCTTTTGGAGTTGATTTCCAATTTTATTCCACTGTGGTCTGAGAGAATACTTGGTATATTTCAATTTTCTTAAATTTACTGAAAGTTGTTTTGTGGTCTATCATATGGTCCATCTTGAAGAATGTTCCATGTACTGATGAATAGAGTATATATTCTGCAGTTGCTGGGTAGAATATTCTGTAAATATCCGTTAAGTCCATCTGTTGTAGGGTATAATTTAAGTCCATTGTTTCTTTGTTGACTTTCTGTCTTGATGATCTGTCTAATGCTGTCAGTGGAGCATTAAAGTTTCCCACTATTATTGTGTTGCCGTCTATCTCATTTCTTAGGTCTAGTAGTAATTGTTTTATAAATGTGGGGGTGCATATCCAGTGTTAGGTGCATATATATTTAGAATTGTGATGTTTTCCTTTTGGAGTAGTCCTTTTATCATTATATAATGTCTCTCTTTGTCTTTTTAAACTGCTGTTGCTTTGAAGTTTGTTTTGTTTGATACAAGGATAGCTGCTACTACTCCTACTTTTGGTGTACATTTGCATGGAATGTCTTTTTCCACACCTTTACCTTAAGTTTGTATTAGTCCTTATATGTTAGGTGAGTCTCCTAAAGACAGCAGAAACTTGGTTGGTGAATTCTTATCTGTTCTGCTATTCTGTATCTTTTAAGTGGAGCATTTAGGCCATTTACATTCAATGATAGTATTGAGATGTGAGATACTGTTCTATTCGTTGTACTATTTGTTGCCTGAATATCTTGTGTGGTTTTTTTTGTTTTTGTTTTTGTTTTTCATTGTGTTATTGTTATTGTTATATAGGGTCCTGTGAAACTTATGCTTTAAGGAGATTCTATTTTGGTGTATTTTGAGGATTTGTTTCAAGATTTAGAGTTCCTTTTAGCAGTTCTTGTAGTGCTGACTTGGTAGTGAATGAATTCTCTCAGCATTTGTTTGTCTGGAAAAGACTGTCTTTCCTTCATTTATGAAGCTTAGTTTCGCTGGATACAAAATTCTTGGCTGCCAATTGTTTTGTTTAAGGAGGTTAAAACAGGACCTCAGTCCCTTGTAGCTTGTAGGGTTTCTGCTGAGAAATCTGCTGTTAATCTGATAGGTTTTCCTTTTATAGGTTACCTGATGCTTTTGCCTCACAGCTCTTAAGGTTCTTTCCTTTGTCTTGGCGTTAGATAACTTGATGACTATATGCTTAGATGATAATCTTTTTGTGATGAATTTCCCAGGTGCTCTTTGTGCTTCTTGTATTTGGTTGTCTAGATCTCTAGCAAGACTGGAGAAGTTTTCCTTGACTATCTGCACAAATACAATTTCTAAACTTTTATGTTTCTCTTTTTCCTTGGGAACACTAATTATTCTTAGCTTTGTACATTTAACATAGTCCCAAACTTCTTGGAGGCTTTGTTCATATTTTTAAATTCTTTTTTCTTTGTCTTTGATGGATTGGGTTAATTCGAAAGCCTTCTCTTCAGGCTCTGAGGTTCTTTCTTCTGCTTGTTTGATTCTACTGCTGAGACTTTCCAGGTGAAATTTGCATTTCTCTGAGTGTGTCCTTGATTTCCAGAAGTTTTTATTGTTTTTTATTGATATTTATGCTATCTATTTCACTGAAGAATTTTTCTTTCATATCCTGTATCATGTTTTTGATTTCTTTAAGTTGGACTTCACCCTTCTCTGGTGCCTGCTTGATTAGCTTAATAATCTACCTTCTGAATTCTTTTTCTGACAATTCAGAGATTTTGTCTTGGTTTGCATCCATTGCTAGTGAGCTGGTATGATCTTTTGGGGGTACTAAAGAATCTTGTTTTGTCATATTACCAGAATTGTTTTTCTGGATCCTTCCCATTTGGGTAGACTGTGTTAAGAGGGAAGATCTGGGATTGAAGGGTTGCTGTTCAGATTCTTTTGTCCCATGGGGTGCTCCCTTTGATGTAGTGTTCTCCCCGTTCTCTTAGGAATGGGGCTTCCTGAGAGCTGAACTTTTGTTTTTGATCTTCTGGGTCTAGCCACTCAGCGGAGGTACTGGGCTCCAGACTGGTACTGGGGAGTGTCTGCAAAGAGTCCTGTGATATGATCCATCTTCAGGTCTTGTAGCCGTGGATATCAGCACTTGCTCCGGTGGAGGTAACAGGGGAGTAAAGTGGACTCTGTGAAGGTCTTTGGTTGTGTTTTTGTTTAGTGTGCTGGTTTTATGTTGGTTGGCCTACAGCCAGGAGGTGGCACTTTCGATAGTGCATCAGCTGTGGTCCTACAAGGAGGATGCAAACTTGCCCTAGGGATACCTGGTTAAGTATTCAGGTTTCTCAGGTGGTGGGCAGGGCCATAGAGCTCCCAAGACATTACTACCATTGTCTTCAGCTACAAGGGCAGGTGGAGAAAGACCACCAGGTGGGAGCAGGGATAGGCATGTCTGAGCTCAGCCTCTCCTTGGGCAGGGCTTGCTGTGGCTGCTCTGGGGGATGAGGGTGTGGTTCCCAGTCCAATGAAGTTATATTCCCAGGGGGTTTACGGCCGCCTCTACTGAGTCATACAGGTCACCAGGGAAGTCGGGGAAAGCTGGCACTCACAGGCCTCACCCTGCTCCCACTCGGCCACAGTCCTGAAGGCCAGTCTCACTCTAGCTGTAACCCCCCAACAGCACCGAGTCTATTTCCAGGCCACTAGTGACTAGGGCTGAGTACTTGCCCCAGATCATGAGCCTCCCCATTCAGAAAGCAAGCAGACTCACAGTTCTTCGGCATCTTGGGGAGCCTGCAGTGGTGACACAGTTCCTTAGAGGGTCTGTGGATTCTCTTGGCTTTCTTAGTATGTTCCTGTGGTAGTTCTTGGAGCAAAAGTTTACGATATGAGTCTCCACATACTGTTCTGTCTGAGTGGGAGCTGCAAGCTAGTTCTGCCTCCTATCTGCCATCTTAATCCTGAGACAGGTCTCTAGCAGTTTAGAAATTTATTTCATTAGGGTTACAGATCATAACTCATGACACAGCCTCGGGATGTCCTGTAAACATGTGCCCAAGGTGGTTTGGTTGTAGCATGGTTTTCTATGTTTTAGGGAGACATAAGACATCAGTTAGTACATGTGAGGCATACAATGGTTTGGTCTGGAAAGGGGGAATAACTCAAGGGGTGTTGAGGGGTGGCTTATAGGTCATAGGTGGATTCTGCTATTTTCTTACTGGTTGAAGGAGCTATTATAAGACCTGGAATCAATAGAAAGGAGCGTCTAGGTTAAGGGGTTGTGGAGACCAACGTTCTTATTATGTAGATGACATCTCATATGTGGCCACCCCCAGAGGCAATAGATGGCAAATATTCCCTATTCAGACCCTTAATAGGTGCTAGACCCTCAGCCAGTCTTTTCAGAATCAGAAAAAGTCCTGGAAGGGGAAGAAGATTCTCTGGAATGTAAATTTCCCCCACAACAGACAGCTTTGTAGGGCCATTGCAAAATATGTCAGAGAAATATATTTTGAGGTAAAATACTTTGGTTTCTTTCAGGGCTCTGCTATCTGTCATGTGATGCTATACTAGAGTCAGGTTGGAATTTGGTATCTTATTTCTGCAAAGAGTCTGTTCTGTCAGTCTTAGGATATTGTATTTTAATGTTAATGCTGGTCAGTTGTGTGCCTGAACTCCAAAGGGAGGAGAGTATAATGAGGCATGTCTAACCACTCCTTTCCCGTCACGGTCTGAACTAGTTTTTCAGGTTAAGTTGGGTCCCTTTGGCCTAAAAGAGGGTCCTTAGTCAGGTAGGGCACTTAGAATTTTATTTTTAGTTAACAGAAAGATGCCTTTGGTCTAAGAAAGTTTTGACATTATAAACTTTAATAGTTCATCTGTAGTGTCCAATCTGTAGTATATTAAAATATAATTCGTTTCCATTAAAAAGAATGTAATGGTTGATGCCAGGTTCCTGAAAGGAGACATCAGAGGTAGAAGATACATTCAGGACTATTCCTATCAGACCCACTCTCACCCCACACATTGCACAGAGGATATTAAACTTAAACTTCATTCAACATAATCTTGTAATCAGTGTTGAACCTTACTGAGCATACATGTCCCTGCTCCAGGCTGTGCGCAAACCACCTTGGGCACATGTTCTTATAGTGCATGTTTCTGCACTCTCACCTTTCTCATCCCCAGATGGGATGGGCAGGCTGGGAGGAAGAACAGTAAGAACCCAGGAAGATATGAAGGCAGAGATGGACATCTCTATGACATGCATACAACATAGCCATGGTCAAGGTGGCCTTATTCTCCCAGAGCGGCATCCACTCACGGGCAGAGAGGAGCTCAAGCCCTGCTTCAGGTGGAAGGGCAGTTGCCTGGCCCTACCCAGGATCAATGCTGAGCCCCTCGGAGGTCCTGCTTCCCAGGCACCCTGTTTATATATTATATTTATATTTGGATTTATTTCTAACTTCATTTTTTTTTTCTATTCACTCTACTTTTTTATCTTTTTCTAGTTCATTTGTGGTGAGGGTCTTTTAGTTCTAAACTCTTAATTTTTACCTGAGATATCTTTATTTCATTTTCTTTTTGAATTACAGTTTAGAAATAGGATTAATTTCTAGGTTGATAGTTGTTTTCTTAAAACTCTGCATATATTAATACATTGTATTTCACTGTGGCAGTTGAGAAATTTGCTCTTCTTTTTTTTTTTCTTTTTTAGAGACAGGGTCTCACTCTGTTGCCCAGGCTGAGGTGCAGTGGCACAATCATGGCTTACTTCAACCTTGGCCTCCTGGGCTCAAGGAATCCTCTTGCCTCAGCCTCCCAAGTAGCTGGGAATACAAGCATGCACCACTACACCCAGCTAGTTTTATTTCTTTGTAGAGATGGGGTCTTGCTAGTTGCCCACTATAAACCAAAAATAAAATCCTAAGGCCCCCCAACCATCTGAATAGATCGCCCCCCTTGGCCAGGGCACTTCAAAGTTGACCTGCAAAACTGATTCAGGGCATGACGGGAAGGGAGGATAGGACATGCCTTATTATACCCTCCTCCCTTTTGGAATTTAGGGGAAGCCGACCAGCATTTAACATCAAAACAGACCTTAAATTTGATAAGAAACATTTATAATCTATACTCTCTGAAGCCTGCTACCTGGCTTCATCTGCATAATAAAATTTGGTCTTCACAACCCCTTATCATAACCCAGACATTCCTTTCTATTGATAATAACTCTTTCAACCAATTGCCAGTTAGAAAATTTTTAAATCTGTGTATAACCTGGAAGCCCCCTGCCCCTTCAAGTTGTCCTGCCTTTCTGGATTGAACCAATGTATATCTTACATGTATTTGATGTTTTATGTCTCCCTAAAATGTATAAAACTAGGCTGTGCCCCAACTACCTTGGACACATGTTCTCAGGATCTCCTGAGGGCTGTGTCATGGGCCATTGGTCACTCATATTTGGCTCAGAATATCTCTCTTCAAATATTTTACAGATATTGTTTAAATCACCTAACCTGTAGTATTTTGTTATGTCATCCCTAGCAAACTAGTTTAAGTGTCTGCTGACTTTTCAGGATTCATCTTTTAATATATTGTCTATGGCTTTACTCTTTTCCTCAAGCTAGTATTTATTTCACACCATTCAGATTAACAGTCTTCTAATTGGTAACTTTGCTTTTGAAATGGTTCACTCTTCGTTTTTTCAATACTGCTGTCAGAGCCATCTTTCAAAAATGAAATTTGTACCTAGCTTTCAGTTCCCAATTTCTAAATCCTGCGCCCCATAACAGGACCAGAGGTGAGGTCCAGAGTGAGCTCAGAACAATTTGTCATGTCAGAAAGTTGAAAAGCACTTACAAAATGATAGATACATGTCAGGATACAAGTACCTGTAGATGATTCCATGGGGAAAGAATAGTCTTCAAGAAATGATGATGCTAGGACAACTGGATATCTGCATGCAAAAGAATGAAGTTGGGCCCCTGCCTCACATCATATACAAAAAATTTAACTGAAATGGATCAGCAACATGAATATAAAAGCTGATACTATAGAACTCTTAGAAGACAACATAGGGGTAAATCTTCATGACCTTGGATTTGACAGTGGATTCTTAAATATGACACCGAAAGCACAAGAAACAAAATTAGACAAATTGGACTTCATTGAAATTATAAATTTTTGTGCACCAAAGAACATTGTCAGAGATGTGAAAGACAGTCTGTAGAATGATAGAAACAAAATGTTGTTTGTTTTGAGATGGAGCTCTTGCTCTGTTGCTCAGGCTGGAGTGCAGTGGTGTGATCATGGCTCACTGCAACCTCTGCCTCCTGGGTCAAGTGATTCTTCTGCCTCAGCCTCCCAAGTAGCTGGGATTACAGGCACCTGCCACCATGCCTGGCTAATTTTTGTATTTTTAGTAGAGACAGGGTTTTACCATGTTGGCCAGGTTGGTCTCAAACTCCTGACCTCAAGTGATCCTCCCACCTCGCCCTCCCAAAGTGCTGGGATTACAGGCATGAACCATCACACCTGGCCTATAGAAACTATTTGGGAATCATGTATCTCTTAAGGGTATGGTATCCACAATATATAAAGAACTGTTACACAGAAAAAGCCAGTACAATTAAAATTAGGCAAATGACTTGAAAAAACTTGTCTCCGAAGAAGATGAAGTGGCCAGCAAACACAAGAAAAGATGCTCAACGTCATTAGTCATTAGGGAGATGCAAATCAAAACCAAGAGATACATTATGCTCACTAGGATAGATATAATTTTAAAATGGAATAACAAACTGGCAAGAATGTAGAATAAGTGGAATCCTTATACATTTTTGTTAGGCACATAAAATGGTGCAGCCTTAATGGAAAAGTTTGGTGGTTCCTCAAAAAGCTAAACATAAGAAGTACCATATGACTCAGTTATTCCACTCCTACGTGTATATCCAAAAGAATTGAAAACAAGTACTGAAATACTTTTGTACATGAATGTTTATAGCAGCACTATTCTAAATAGCCAGAAGGTAGAAATAGCCTAAATGTATGTCATCGTTTGAATGGATAAACAAATTATGGTATATTCATACAATGGAATGTTATTTAGCCATAAAAAGGAAATGCTGAGGCCGGGCAGGTGGCTCATGCCTGTAATCCCAGCACTTTGGAAGGCCGAGGTGTGTGGCTCACCTGAGGTCAGGAGTTCTAGACTAGCCTGGCCAACATGGTGAAACCCCATCTCCATTAAAAATACAAAAATTAGCCAGGTGTGGTGGCATATGCCAGTGGTCCTAGCTACTCGGGAGGCTGAAGCAAGAGAATTGCTTGAACCCAGGAGGCAGAGGTTGCAGTGAGCCAAGATTGTGCCACTGCACTCCAGCCTGGGTGGCAGAACGAGACTCTGTCTCAAACAGACAAAAAAAAAGTGCTGATGTATGCTACAACTTGGTTGAACCTTGAAAACATTGTGCTGAGTGAAAGAAGCCAGGTCACAAAAGATCACATATTGTATGATTTTGTTTATATTAAACATCCAAAATGGGTAAATACATAGAGATAGAAAGCAGATTGGTGATTACCAGCGGCTCGGAATAGGGCAGAATGTAGAGTGACTGCTTAATAGGCATCGGAATTTCTTTTGAGTAATGAAAATGTTTTGGAAGTATACATGGAGGTGATGATTGCACAACATTGTGAATGTATCAAATGCCACTGAAGGTTACACTTTAATATGGTTAATTTTATGTCATATGAATTTCACCTCAATAAAAATGTTAATAGTTAAGAAATTGCTTATAACATTGATTTTTAAAAGAATCCATCAGTCCATATTGAGACTAAAAAAAATTAAAATTGAAAGAGGGGGCTTGTGTTTGTTTTAGAGACGAGATCTCACTCTGTCACTCAGGCTGGAGTAGAGTGGCATGATCATAACTCACTGCAGCCTCAAACTCCTGGACTCAAGTAATCCCCCTGTCCTAGCCTCCTAAGTAGCTGAGACTCCAGGCTTGCACAACCATGCTTGGCTCGCCCTCCCTCCCTCCCTCCCTCCCTCCCTTCCTTCCTTCCTTCCTTCTCTCTCTCTTTCTTTCTTTCCTTCTTTCCTTCCCTCCCTCCCTCCCTTTCTTCCCTCCCTCCCTCCCTTCCTCCCTCCCTTCCTTCCTTCCTTCCTTCTTTCTTTCTTTCCTTCTTTCCTTCTTTCCTTCTTTCCTTCTTTCCTTCTTCTTTCCCTCCCTCCCTCCCTCCCTCCCTGCCTCCCTTCCCTTCCCTTCCCTTCCCTTCCCTTCCCTTCCCTTCCCTTCCCTTCCCTTCCCTTCCCTTCCCTTCCCTTCCCTTCCCTTCCCTTCCCTTCCCTCCCCTCCCCTCCCCTCCCTCCCCCCCCTCCCCTCCCCTCCCCTCCCCTCCCCTCCCCTCCCCTCCCCTCCCCTCCCCTCCCTCCCCCCCCTCCCCTCCCCTCCCCTCCCCTCCCCTCCCCTCCCCTCCCCTCCCCTCCCCCCCCCTCCCCTCCCCTCCCCCCCCCTCCCCTCCCCCCCTCCCCCCCCCTCCCCCCCCTCCCCTCCCCTCCCCTCCCCTCCCCTCCCCTCCCCTCCCTCCCCTCCCTCCCCTCCCTCCCCTCCCTCCCCTCCCTCCCCTCCCTCCCCTTCCCTTCCCTTCCCTTCCCTTCCCTTCCCTTCCCTTCCCTTCCCTTCCCTTCCCTTCCCTTCCCTTCCCTTCCCTTCCCTTCCCTTCCCTTCCCTTCCCTTCCCTTCCCTTCCCTTCCCTTCCCTTCCCTTCCCTTCCCTTCCCTTCCCTTCACAGGGTCTTGTTGTGTTGCCCAGACTGGTTTCAAACTCCTGGCCTCAAGTGATCCTCCTGCCTCAGCCTCCCAGTTGGCTGAGATTACAGGCATGAGGTACCACACCCAGCAAAAGACTCTTGGAGAAGAATGCTGACTAATACATGTAAAAAGAATGATGTTTTAAAATCACCATTTTACAGTCCCCATAGTAATAATTGATTTAGTAATTGCTGAAACTGTTGTTTGAAGGATTGCCAGGGACAAGAATATTCACAAAGCCTCAAAGTTATCACCCTGTTGATTATCACTATCAAAGGGAAATTGTGCCTTTCTAATACAGACATCTGAAAGATACTATCTTAACCAAATGGTCAAACCTTACACCACCCAGGTACGCTAAAACCATTTAGCAAACAGAGTGAGAGTGGGCAAATGTGGCAACACATTAATTGGTGAATCTAGGTGAAGGTTACGTGGGTGCTAATTGAACCATTCTTGCGTTTTTTCTATAGGTTTAAAAATTTTCAAAATAAGTTGGGGTAAAAATGATTTTGGATATGACCCTTTCCTGTTTAATAGTGTTGCCTGAAGGTTAACAATTGAACTCTTTAGCCTACTAGTTAAGGATCTTTATGATTCAGCCCATTTATCTTTCCAATCTTATCTTTTCCCATCACATTTCTCAAACTAGCTTAAATGTTAGCTATGCCACACTAATTCCTATTATTCAGATTGCTCACATTCTCTTTCACCCTCATGACTTTATACACATTATGTGCGCCCTCTCCTTGAAGTTTCCTTTTCCTGTCTTTATCTTGCAAACTTCTGCTTGTCCCTCTGAATTCTGTGTAGTTTATCATCTCCTGCAGGAATCTTCCCTGATCATCCTAGATTGAGTGGATGCTTATAATACATTGCTCATATTCCTAGTATACCACTTGTTACACTATAAGTTAATTGACTGAGTACTTGTCTGTTTTCTCCCTAGACTGGGAACTCCTTGATGCCTTGGACTGTGATGTATTTTTCTTCTTTTGGTATCCACAGTACCTGCAAGAGTGTGTGCCACACAGTAGCTGTTTAAGAAAGTATTTTTACATAAATGAATACATTTCACCTCCTACTATTTCCCTGGATATTTTAACTTAAAATAGGTCTGTTTGTCTTCATTTTTACATAATATCAGTTTTATATATGTCATGTTTGTTTTCTTAGTTTTATTTCTTTTTCTCAACTTTATATAGTGAATGATTTTGTTACAGAAATTATTAGTCATTTATAGAATTCCGCAGCACAACTAGTACATGATAGGATTTGATCCAGTAAGTATGAACATTTCTTGCTTAACTATACTACGTTGCTAAGCACTGTGGGAGAATACAGTAGATACGAAATTTTGGCAAGTTAGACAATGAGCTAATGTTTCCTAACATTAAAGCCAAATCTATAACTCATTATCTATACAAATAAAACTTCTGGATTTAGCATAGGTGTAAATATGTTTTTAAAAGGAAAGAAACTCTAAATATACTAAAAACATTTGGATAAGTTTTTTTTTTTTAAAACAATCTTGTAATATAAAGTCCTTTATAGTGTTGACCTAAAAGGAAGAAACTGAGGCAAAATTCATGTAAGTAGGGCTTATTTGGGCCAGGGTCGAGGATTGTAACCCAGGAGCGTGGATTCAAGTAGCCCTGAATGTAGACTCCAATTAGCAGCAGTTACAATTAGGTTTTGAAATGAAAGGAAGCAATTCCTAAATTGTTTCCAAGAAATTACATTAATGTAACATAAGCTATTGATTGCCTATACATTATTCCTTGTATCACAAATTCCAAGAAAATGAAGATAATGGGTGAGTCAGTTAGTCAGGAACAAAATATCTTTAAACAATTGCCCCGGGCATGGGCACATAGGGTATGACTGAAGTCCCATACTTACGTCTCTCTGGGCCTGATAAATTTTACATGCCTCACATAACTCAGACTGCTCTGAGCTGTTTTTCTTTTCTCAGCAGCATAAAATGAAACTCAGAAGCTATAAAGGAAAACATATTGATACAATAATTCTTCTACTTAAAAATGTAAAACTCCAGTGTAGCAAAACAAATTTTTTTATTTGAAAAAACTGGAGAAAGTATCTGTGTTACATATTATGGCAAAGGGCTCATACAAAGGACTGTTACAAATCAGTGGAAGAAATTCAAACAACCCAGTTGAAAAACAGGTACAGGATATCAATAAATAGACTGTGGAGGCCAGGTGCGGTGGCTCATGCCTGTAATCCCAGCACTTTGGGAGGCCGAGGCAGGCGGATCATGAGGTCAGGAGTTTGAGATCAGCCTCACCAACATGGTGAAATTCCGTCTCTACTAAAAATACAAAAATTAGCCAGGCATGGTGGCAGGCGCCTGTAATCCCAGCTACTTGGGAGGCGGAGGCAGGAGAATCGCTTGAACCTGGGAGGTGGAGGTTGCAGTGAGCCGAGATTGTGCCATTGCACTCCAGCCTGGGCGACAGAGCAAGACTCCGTCTCAAAAAAAAAGTAGTCTGTGGAAAAAGAAGTCAAGATTGCTGATAAATATAGAAATATTGCCCCCCGCCTCAAAAAAGCGGGGTTGTTCACCTAGCAAGCAACAAACAAGTGTCCACAAAAACGCACGTTTTGACCAATAGAAATTTTATTACATATCACAAGGAAAGAGATCACTGAGAGTATTCTCCAAAGCAGTGTCTCCCTGAGGGAGAGTGACAGGAAGATTTCATGGGTCAGTGGAGAAGGGAGAGGATACGTCATCACATATAGAGGAGGGGCCCAAGTGGTGCAGACATAGTCAGTTGTTATGCCAGCACATAGGTTGCATGTAATGATAATGATGCTATAACTCCTCCTGGGGTGGAGACTTTATACCATGGTGAGGCGGAAAGTTCACTTGGGTTCATCTGTAAGTTGCTGGGGTCTGTCAGTAGCTGATTCCAACCGACTAGATGAACACGTAACATACAAGGTTTGGGAAAAAACAGGTTGCAAGGCAGGAGGCTATAAAGCAAGCTGACTGTTCATGTTTATTAAATTCCTGTAGTCCCTGGAGACCTTCTGTGTCTGCTTACGATATGTTATAATGAATGAGTAGGTCTGTATGTATACTGCTTTGGAAAGTTGTATGAGTGAAAAGATTCATCATACTTTTCAATTTCTGATTCAGTTATCTGTTGTTGTATAACAAACCAACTCAAAACTTAGTGCCTCAAATCAACAACCATTTATTTGTTCCATTTCTGCTCTCTGAGCAGAGCTCAACTGAGCAGTCTTTCCACTGGTCTTGCCTAGAGTTACTCACCTACGTAAAGACATATAGAGTCAACAGGAGCTAAAAACCTGCAATGGGCTGGTCAGGCAGCACTCTCTCCCCATCTTTGTGGGATCTTCAGCAGAGTATCTGAACCCTCTTTACATGGTAGCTCAGGAACCCAGGAGGGAACTTTCCAAGAGTCACAGGGCCCAGTGTCTAAGTGCTTATGAAACCCAAGTCACATGGCCAAACCCAGAGTTAGTATTGAGGACTGTACAATATGTAATACCAAGAGGTGTGATTCACTGGGGACCACCAGTGTAACCACACTTCCTAATTTATGTTACATACCTGTTTGTCTGTTTATTGCCACTCTTCCATCAGAATGTATCATCCAAAAGGGGATGGGTTCTGCTTCTCTTGTTCACCTATATCAGCCTAGAATAAGATATACTACATAGTTGGATTTCAGTGAATTTTTGCTGAATATATATGTCTAGTAAGAGCTTGTGTTTAAAGAAAATGGTGTGTATTAGGGGAGGCTGGTATTTCTGTGTGCATAGTAAACTTCTGGAAAGATAAACATAATGGTTTTATGATTGAACATGATGGTTTCTGGACTTGAATAAGGGGACAGAGGGTACCTTTTACTCTTATTTCATTTACGTTGTGTATTTCCATGACTGTATCCCAGTTTGATAACTTAATACATAGTAAAATATGAGAATAATTCTTCATTTGTAAAAAATTTATTTTCTTAGACATTTATAAGAAATACTAAAATTAGAGTATAAGGCCAAGCAGCTTGTGAAAATGATTTAAAGTTGTCTGGTCAGTATGATAGAGTTCTAAACACATTCAAGTTTATGCTAAGCAAATGTTATTCATTTGCTTATTCTCCTACTCGAAAAATATTTTTTGAGTATGTAATAAGTACTGTAGTACATTGTTTTGGGTATCTCAGTGACAAAATTCTTTGTTCTTTCAGAGTTCTGTCAGTTCATTTGGCAGACCTGGTTGGATGTATAGGAAAATGCCGAATTATAAATACCTTTGAAAATTCTAAAAAAACTGTATTCCTGTATTCATTTTGGTTATTAAAATAGTCATTTGGAGCCAAGCATAGTAGATAAGATTTTGAGTCAGAGACAAAGAATAAAATAGTAAGACTTTTTCATTTGTGACTTCTGAACTAAACTCTCAAGGCAATATAGAAAAAAGTAGTTTTAGTACTTCTGAGTCCTCTAGAATAGATCTCTCACCCATATAGTTAATTGCTAGATAACCTAAAGAGTATCTGGTATTTATGGTGCCCAAGAAACACTTACTGAAGAAATATAATAGGCTTCACTTACTGCTGCTTACTGTGTATGTCACACTGTGCTATATGTTTTACATATATAATATCTGTTAATCCTTCAACAGACCTGTGGCAAAATCATTATAGATCTCCGTTTTCAGACTAGGCGACAAAGACTTAAGTAACATACCCAAAGTTAAAAATTGCTATTAAGTGGTGAAGCACATTGAAAGTTGAGATTAGAGGTACTTCAAAGCTTATATTATTATTATTTTCTAAACAACATTTTTTAAAAATATATACTTTAAGTTCTGGGATACATGTGCAGAATGTGCAGGTTTGTTACATAGGTATACACGTGCCATGGTGATTTGCTGCACCCATCAACTTGTCATCTGCATTAGATATTTCTCCTAATGCTATCCCTCTCCTTTCCCCCCACCACCCTCAAAGCTTATATTCATAATGACTATTCCTTTTTGCCCCTCCACCAAACCCATTCATATGAGAATAGCATTGTTTTGCATCTGTATATTCTTGCATGTTAATTCATAAAACAGTCTATTTTTTAATTACCTCAGAGAAGACTTTATGGACAAAAGTGTAGAGGCAGGAAGGAATGTTTGGCTGGACTAGACTGACTTATAACAGACATGATGAGATGGGTAAAGAAGTAATAAATTGTAACCTGGAAAGCCAAAGGATTGTATCATGCTGTTAATTGGCTATTCTGCTAAAAGGGCAGATGAGGGAAGAACTGAAAATTTTTAGTTTAAAAAAAAATTGCTTTTGGGTTATTGTAGATTTTAATTATAATACTTTCTTTATTCTTCAAGGATATGTAAGGATATGTAAGATGTGCCTACATTTATTCTTTAAATATCTCTGATTTGTCTATCAACTAATAACATTAGAGCAGTGTCTTTTGCATTTCTTAATTCCCTCTCTAATTTCCTTCTTTATCCTTCTCTCTTTGAGCAGATTGTTGGTTTGGCATTCTGCCTGGATAACCTCAGCAACAAGTATTAATAGCTTGGTAAAAATACAGAATTTTGAGGACTCATTGTATCCATAGGGTAAAGTGGATGTAAAGCAAAGATATTTAGGTAGTTTAGCCATGATTTTATTAACCCGTTTATGCCTAGTGTACCATTATTGGAATGCTAAGCTTGTGGGAGTTATTTATATCCTACTGCTCAAGGTCATCGCCAAGTTCTGATTTTTCAAAAAGAAACCTTACACCTCTGGCATAAATGGGTTAATTCAATCATTTCTTCTTGATTTCCTCTGTCCTAATAGTTCTTAATCTACTTTGGGTCTTGGGCCTCTAAAAATCTGATGAAAACAGTGCTCAGAAATTGTAATATCTACAGAAAGTTTTATATACCAATCTGGGTTGTTTACAAATCCTTTGAATCCCATCTGTGACCCCCAGGTTAAGAACTCTTGTGCTTTATCTACATGCTGGTCTCAAGTAACATCCTACAGTAATTCACCACCACTATAAAATTTTATCACTAATTAGAAAAAGGGTGGAAAAGATGGAATGGTTTAAAAATTTTAAGAACCATAGATTTGTTAGAATTAAAAATGTGTTGGAAATAAAAGCAAAAGGAACATCCTTCAGCCTACTTTCAAAATTGTAAGTATGTTTTACAGGCCAAGCATGGTGGCTTTCCTGTAATCCCAGCACTTTGGGAGGCCGAGGTGGGCGGATCGCTTGAGGCCAGGAGTTTGAGACCAGCCTGGACAACATGGCAAAACCCCATCTTTATTTAAAAAAAAAAATTATATATATGTATATACACACACACACACAATTTAACCAGGTGTGGTGGTGCACACCTGTAGTCCCAACTACCCTGGAGGCAACGATGGGAGGATAGATTGAGCCTGGGAGGTCAAGGCTGCAGTGAACTGTGATGGCACCATTGTACTCCAGCCTAGGAAACAGAGTGATACACGTCTATAAAAAATAAATAAATAAACAGTTACCGGATCGCAAAGGAAATCAAGAACAAAATAGCAGAAAATCTAAAAAATAGTGATAAATCAACCATTGTAGTGATTCCTCAAAGGGCTGAAAACAGAATTACTTTTTGACCCAGCAGTCCCATTACTGGATATATGCCCAAAAGAATACAAATTGTTCTGTTATGTCAGGAAGACGCATGCATGCATGCGTTCATTTCCACACTATTCACAATAGCCAAAACATGGAATCAACCTAAATGCCTCTCAGTGGCAGACTAGAGAAGGAAAATGTGGTACATATACACCATGGAATACTATGCAGCCATAAAAAGGAATGAGATTGTGTCCTTTGCAGGGTCATGGATAGAGCTGGAGGCCATTATCCTAAGAAAACTAATGCGAGAACAGAAAACAAATACCACATGTTCTCACTTATAAGTAGGAGCTAAATGATGAGAACACATGGACATAAAGAGGGGAACAACAGACACTGAGGCTTACCTGAAGGTGGAGGGTGGGAGGATGAAGAGGAGAAGAAAAACAATAACTATTGGGTACTAGGTTTAGTACCTGGATTGCAAAATAATATGTACAACAAACCCCCGTGACACCAGTTTACTTATGTAACAAACCTGCACATGTACCCTGCACCTAAAATAAAAGTTAAAAAGAAATGTACTGAAAATACTCTACATTGTTAAGCTGATTTAAGTAAAACTCATAATCTTAAATGTAGATTAAGAAGAGAATGAAATGAGTAGTCAACTGAAAAGATTAGAAAAAACAACAAAGTCAGCCTAAGGAGAACAAAGGAAATGATACAAGTTAAAAGTAGAAATTAATATCTTTAAAGGAACCTACCTAGATGACGGTGGCCTCCTGAGTTAATCCTCTGTGGTACTACCCTGCTTAAGTAAAACTCTTCATTGTCCTTAAAATGGCTCACAAGGCCCTTCATCACCTGGTTCGTATCTACTGCTTACTATATTTCTCACCCTTCCCCTGTGTTCCCCCACCCCCATGCTCCAACCGTATGGAACTCCAGAATTTCTTTTGGTTCATTGAACACAGTAAATTTCATGTCATTTCCAGTCCTTGTGCTTTGCACTTCTCGAGGTCTTCCACTCTTCTTGCCTAGCCAATTCCTAATGAGTCTTCAAGACTCAGCTTAAATTTTACATACTCTAAAAAGGCATTAAACATACAAACATACATACACGTACACACAAGTGCTCAGGTAACAGACTAATTTACATATTCAATCTTCAGTGCTTTGATAGTATTTTACTGCCCCTATTATAGCACTTCTCTCACTAGTCAATATCAAAGAAGCGTTTGACAAGAGGAGTAATAATTGAGGTACACCATCAGAAATCCAAAGTTACACTGCTTAAAATTATTAAAACATATTTCCAAAGATACTTTTGCTAGAGCAGATACTAGTATGAGTGAGATAGGCCAAAATAGTATATTGTAAGCAAAAGAAAGTATCCTAAATTTAGCAAATTGTACTGGTTAACTCTCAAGGGAAAAAAATACTTTTGAGTCTTCCAGATAAATTTTAGATACATCAAAGAAATAGATATAAGCAATTAAATTATATAAAAACTAGGAAAAATAGGAACTAGTACTTACCAAACCTCTGGATCAGTGTTACCTAATAGAAATATAATGCAAGCCACATGAGTAGTGTTTTTTTTAAATTTATTTTTATTTATTTATTTTTTTGAGACAGAGTCTCGCACTGTCACCTGGGCTGGAGTGCAATGTCATGATCTTGGCTCATTGCAATCTCCGCCTCCTGGGTTCAAGCCATTCTCCTGCTTCAGCCTCCCGAGTAGCTGGGGTTACAGGCACCTGCCACCATGCCCAGCTAATAAGTAGTGTTAAATTTTTTAGTAGGCATGTTTAAAAATGAAAAACAGGAAAAATTAATTATAACGTTTTAACCCAGTATGTCCAGAATATTGTTTCAACATGTAATCAATATAAAAATATGAAGTACCAAAGTTTTTTAATACTAAGCCTTAGGGTTTTTAATGTATTTTTAAAGATACATGTGATATTTTGATACATGTATACAATGTCCAATGATCAAATCAGGATAATTGGGATATCTGTTATCTCAAACATTTATCTTTGTTTTGGAAACACGACAATTCTTCTAGCTACTTTTAAATACATAATAAAGTAGTAACTAGAAGTTATTTACTATCAAATACTAGAACGTATTATTTCTATCTAACTGTAATTTTGTACCTATTAACTAATTTCTTCTCAATCTCACACCCACCTTCCCAACCTCCAGCAACCACGGTTCTATTCTCTATGTCCTTTAGTTCCACTTTTTTAGCTCCCACATATGAGTGAGAACATGTGATATTTATGTTTCTATGCCTAACTTATTTTACTGAACATAATGACCTCAATTTCCATCCATTTTGCTGCAGATGACAGGATTTCTTTTTTTTTTTTTTTTTTTTCTTTTTTTTTTGAGATAGGATCTCACTTTATTGCCCAGGTTGGAGTGCAGTGGTGCTGTCATAACTCACTACAGTCTTGACTTCCTGAGCTCAAGCATTCCTCCTGCCTCAGCCACCCAAGTAGCTGAAACTACAGGCATGTGCCCCCATACCGGTTTTTTTTTTTTTTTTTTTAATTTTTTGTAGAGATGAGGTCTCACTCTGTTGCCCAAGCTAGCCTGAGCAGGTTGAACTCCTGAGCTCAACCAGTCTTTCCACCTCAGCCTCCCAAAGTGCTGGGATTACAGGAGTGAGCCACTGTTCCCCAGCTAGGATTTTGTTCTTTTTCATGGGTGAAAAATATTTCATTGTGTATGTATACCACATTTTCTTTATCCATTCATCCATTGATGGACACTTGGGTTGATTCCATATCTTGGCTATTGTGGATAGTGCTGCAATAAACATGGGAATACAAATATCTCTTTGATATACTGATTTCCTTTCTTTTGGATATATACTCAGCAGTGGGATTGCTGGGTCATACAGTAGTTCTGTTGTTTGTGTTTTGAGGAACCTCCATACTGTTTTCCATAATGGCTATAATAATTTACATTCCTACCAACATGTAAGAGCATTCTCCTTTCTCTGCATCCTCCCCACATCTGTTATTTTTTGACGTTTTTGTAATAGCCATTCTGACTGGGTTAAGATAATATCTCATTTTGGTTTTGATTTGCATTTCCCTGATGATTAGTGATGTTGAGCATTTTTTTCATATACCCGTTGGCCATTCGTATGTCTTCTTTTGCGAAATGTCTACTCAGATCTTTTGCCTGTTTTTAAATCTGAATTTATTTTATTTTATTTATTTATTTTTTGCTGTTGAGTCATTTGAGAGCCTTACATATTCTGGTTATTAATGCCTTGCCAGATAGAAAGTTTGCAGATATTTTCTTCTATTCTATGGGTTGTCTCTTCATTTTGTTTCTATTTGTTTTTAAGATGGGGTCTCACTATGTTGCCCAGGCTGGTCTCAAACTCCTGGGGTGAGGTGATTCTCCTGCCTCAGCTTCCCAAAGTGCTGGCATTATAGGTGTGAGCTACCATGTCCAGCTACCTTGTTGATTGTTTCCTTTTCCTTTGCCATGCAAAAGCTTTTTAGCTTGACATAATCCCACTTTATTTTTGCTTTTGTTGCCTGTGCTTTTGAAGTCTTACACAAAAAAATATTTGCCCAGACCATGGTCCTTTAGTATTTTCCCAATGTTTTTTCTAGGAGTTTTGTATTTTTAGGTCTTACATTTAAATCTTTAAGCCATTTTGAGCTGATTTTGTATATGTTGAAATACGGGACTCTAGTTTCATTCTTCTGCCTAATAGAAAACCAGTTTTCTGAGCACTATTTACTAAAAAGACTGTTCTTTCCCCACTATATGTTCTTGATTCCTTTGATGAAAATGAATTGGTTATTAAGTTTCATGTCAACGCTAAGTGAAAAGATAGAAAAAAGTAAGAGTTAAAAAGTTAAAAAAAGAATGAGTTGGCTGTAAGTGCATAGATTTATTTCTAGGTTCTCTGTTCTGTTCTATTGATCTCTATGTCTGTTTTTATTCTAGCACCATGCCGTTTTATAGTTTTATAGTTTGCCTGGTAGAGATCTTTCACTTCTTAGGTTAAATGTATTCCTAGGTTTTGTTTTGTTTTGTTTTGTTTTTTTGTAGCTATTATAAATTAGGTTGCCTTCTTGATTTCTTTTTCATATTGATTGTTGTTCATGTGTAGAAACACTACTGAGTTTTGAAAATAGTAATTATTATTTAATTGCAGGTGGAGTCTTGCTATATTACCTGAGCTAGTCTCAATCTCCTGGGTTCAAGCAATCCTCCCACCTTAGCCTCCCAAAGTATTGTGATTACAGGCATAAGCCACCATGCCCAGCTAATACTGCTGATTTTTGTATGTTGATTTTGTGCCCTACACCTTTACTAAATTTATCAGTTCTAAGAGTATTTTGGTGGAGTCTTTAGGTTTTTCTAAGTATAATACGATCATGTTGTCTGCAAACAAGGATAATTTGACTTCTTCTTTGGATGCTCTTTATTTCTGCCTCTTGCTTAATTTCTCTGGCTAGATGTACTTAGCCTTTGAAATCCAGTGTTTATTTCACACTTAGAGCACATCTCCATACAAACTAGCTACATTTCAGGTGCTTGATAGCCACATGACTCTTGGTTATCATTGGACAGCACAGCTGTAGGTGAAGTTAAATATAGAAGCACTAGAAGATAACACAAAGGAAAACAATAAATAACATTGGCTACAAGAAAGTAAAAGGGAGAAAACAAAAAGAAAAATATTTGTAACATATTATAGTACAATATTATTATGGGTTCATACAAATCATTAAAAACACTTAAAAACCCAAAAGATTAAGAGGCAAGATTACACATGCAGGTAATTTACAAAAGAGCTAGTAACAAACTTAGACATAACAAAGAAGTGTAAATTAAAACAGTAGTACAGGTTCGGCATCCCTAATCTGATGAACCAAAATGCTCCAAAATCAGAAACTTTCTGAGCAGCAACGTGATGCCACAAGTGGAGAATTCCACACCCAACCTCATGTGACAGGTCATATGACAGGTTGCAATCAAAACACAGTCAAAACTTTGTTTTATGCAAAAAATTATTTAAAATATTGTATGAAATTACCTTCATGCTATGTGTATCAGGTATATATGAAACATAAATGATTTTTGTGTTTAGACTTGGGTCTTATCCCCAAAATATCTGATTTTATATATATATGTATACACACACACACACACACACACACACACATACTCCTTAATAATAAAAAATCCAAAATCGGAAACATTTTTGGTCCAAGCATTTTGGATAAGGGATACTCATATTTTAATATCCTATTTTCATCTATCAAGGCAGCAAAGATTTTAAAACTGTAATTTTCAGGGTTGCAAACAATGTAGTAAAAGGGTGTTCTCATAGACTGTCAGACGGCATTCGAAGTAGTATTATAAAACTCTTTCTGTTACTTTTTATTTCCATAGGTTTTTGGGGAACAGGTGGTGTTTGATTACATGAATAAGTTCTTTAGTGATGATTTCTGAGATTTGGGTGCACCCATCATCTGAGCAGTATACACTGTACCCAATTTGTAGTCCTTTATCCTTCACACTCCCCTCTCCCCATCCCCGAAGTCCATTATGTCATTCTTATGCCTTTGCATCGTCATAGCTTAGCTAGCTCCCATTTATGAGTGAGAACACATGATGTTTGGTTTTCCATTCCTGAGTTACCTCGTGAAGTAGTAAAACCCTTTTAAAAGGTAGTTTAGCAACAAGCACCAAAATTCCGTGTTTGGGAATCTATCACAAGGAAACAATACTAGTTGTAGAGAGGTGAAAACTACATACCAGAACGCTCACTTCAGCATTGTTCACAATAATGGTAAAATTGAAAACTACCTAAATTCCTTAAGTTAGGGGAATGGTTCAGTCGTTTATGGTGTAATCTTTTGATGGAATATTTTCAATAATAACTTCAAAGTCTTTTTTGAATAATATTGAACTTTAAAAAGGATTGAGAATTGAATATCTTATGTCTAGAATTTAGGGGGGAATTAATCCTGTGCAGAATAAGACTAATAAGTTTATCAGAATGTTAACAATGTGTATCTTAGGATAGCAGGACTTTAGTTTTTTTTCTCCAGGTTTCTGTTTTTTTCTCTGTTTTTCAAATGTTGTAAAATTGGTATGTATTACCCTTATAATAAAAAGAAGACTACTTAAAATGGTGGAATACATTTAACACATTCTTGGATATAACTTAAGATGTGATACTAATTCAGATATGATCAACTCATGCTCTACCTATCAGTTTATATTTTGTCTTTAGAAAAACATGATACTTAGCAACTGATAAACTCACTTAGATGATCTAAATATTCTGTGGTTTGACTCCATCTTTGTTTCAGAGTGAAGCTTATTGACTTTTCTTTCCAATGAAAGTGTGTCACTGTCTTCTTTTTTTATTCCCTTTACTTTTGGCTTAAGTCTAACCTCCAGAAAAGTGATGTAATATTTTTTTAGCAAACCAGCATCTTAAATGTGTAATCCCCATTTTCCTTCCCAGTTTCATAAGGTTAAATAGCTCACATCTGCTCTGTTACTACTTTTATGTTCTGATTTGCTTTTTTTTTTGTTTTGATTAATACTTCTTCCTCTCATTTTTAAGGTTATTCTGGTACAAGTTAACCCGGGAGAAGCATTTACAATAAGAAGAGAAGATGGACAGTTTCAGTGCATTACAGGTAAGAATGGTAATTGAGAATAATCATTTGAGACCAAAAAACCACAAAAATTTATGATACATAGTAGTGTGTATGCCCATGGTTTCTTCCTTCTTTCTCACTACCACCACACAAAAGCATAAACTCTGATATCTTAGCATTTAAGTATTACAGTATCATTCTAACTAATCTCTTTGCCCTGGTTTCCTAATTATTTTGATCATTCTTAATATGTTATATTGTTCATGTCTCTTCCCTGTTCAGAAATCTTTATCAAATCTAGTCCAGGTGTCTTCGTTTTTCAAAAAGATCATTTCAGCTTTTTAGTCTTGTTCCCACTTCCCCTTCAAATTGCTTTTCTTCAGTTTTTCTAAGAGGCTTATTCACTGTCTTTTGAAGCTATCTTGTGCTATGTGTTCTGTTTCCCTTATCTAGAATTCACCCTTATCACCACTGCCCCCCGCGCCCCCAATTCAGATCCTACCTGTGCTTCAAGACTGAGCTCCAGTCCCACCTTTAACAGGTTTTTTGGAAAGTCTTTGTTTAGTGAACATTCCCTTAGTACTGTTGACTTTTGGGTCAGGCAGTTCTTTGGTCAGGGGGACTGTTGTGTGAATTGTAGGATGTTTAGTTCAATTCCTAGCCTCTGCCTACTAGCCACTCACCCTCACTCTTTCATTTATGAGAAATAGAAAAGTCTGGATATCCCCAAATATTCCCTGAGGAACAAAATTGACTCCAATTGAGAACCGTCTTCCTGTGTGAATTTGAGAACAATAAAAAGGTGACTGGCTTTGGAATTAAAGAGAAAGAACCTAGGATTAAATCCCAGCTCTGCTGTTTTACTAGCTACATGACCTTGTACATGTTACTTAACCTCTGTAAGTACTGTTTTTTTTTTTGGTTTTTTATTTTTGAGACAGAGTCTCACTCTGTCACCCAGGCTGGATGGAGTGCAGTGGCTCAATCTTGGCTCATTGCAACCTCCGCCTCCTGGGTTCAAGCGATTCTCCTGCCTCAGCCTCCCAAGTGACTGGAATTACAGGCGCCTGCCACCACACCAGGCTAATTTTTGTACTTTTAGTAGAGATGGGGTTTCATCATGTTGGCCAGGCTGGTCTTGAACTCCTGACCTCAGGTGACCCACCCACCTCAGCCTCCCAAAGTGCTAGGATTACAGACGTGAGCCTCTGTACCCAGCCCTCTGTAAGTACATTTCTCATCAGTAAAATTCTCATTCCTGTCAATAATAGTACACCCTATAGGATAATTGTGAGGGTTCCTGATATGCTTGTAATGTACTTTAAACCAGCCTGGGACATGTAAGGCACTCAGTAAGTGATGGTGAGTGCTGTAGTGTTATTGTTAATAGGAAGTGATCCCCATCACCTGTGAAACCCTATCATACCAATTATTGCACCATTCATTTACCAAATAACTACACCATCTTGTAATATTTCTTCTAGTTGTATTTTTAAAGTTATTTAAATTTTGTATTGTTTAACATAAAATTTTTATTCAGTCTCACCAACTGAAGTCTAAGCGCTTTGGGGACACATACCATTTCTTACATTTCTTTGTATCCCCTTCAGTTCTTGGCTTTCTATATATTGGGTACTTAACTGATAGTTATTGCTTTAGTTTAAAAAAGGAAGAAGTGCAGTGGGTCACACCTATAATCCCAGTGCTTTGAGAGAATAAGGCAGGAGGACCTCTTAAGACTGGGAATACGAGACCAGACTGGGCAGCATAACAAGACCCTGTCTCTACAAAAAATTTAAAACTTAGTCAGGCATAGTGGCGCATGCCTGCTGTCCTAACTATGCAAGAGATAAGGTTGGAGGATTGCTTTAGCCCAAGAATTTGAAGCTGCAGTGAGCTATGGTCATACCAGTGCACTCCAGCCTGGGCAACAAAGCGAGACCCTGTCTCAAAATAAAATTAAATTTAAAAAGAGCGTTAGAGGTGAGGTGTCTGTATACTTTGTCATCTTTCAAACTGGAATAGAGTAAAAGGACTCTAACACTTACTTCAAGACAACTGGTGTAAAGCAAGACTGTCTAGCCCAGGCAAACCTCCTGTCTTTCCCCCGTTTTACCTAGGCTGTCCAATCTGTTTAATCAAAGAAGAAATAGACCTAACTCTTTTCAGAGAAGTAATTAGCTCAGTAATTAAAATTAAAACTTTTAGCCTGATATTTAAACCTTATATATCTGAGAGTTAAAAATTTCTCTCTAAGTTGAACACATGGACACAGGGAGGGGAACCTCACACACTGGGGCCTGTCGGAGGGTAGGGGCCAAGGGGAGGGAGAGCATTAGGACACATACCTAAAGCATGCAGGACTTAAAACCTAGATAATGGGTTGATGGGTGCAGCAAATCACCATGGCACATGTTTACCGATGTAACAAACCTGCATGTTGTGCACATGTATGCCAGAACTTAAAGTAAAATTTTTAAAAAATTTCTCTAAGTTAATTTAAATAATTTGTGCAGCAGTTATGACAATTTCACAAATAGGAAGAGTTCACATATTATAGACTTAAATATACCAGGCAGTGTAATTTATAAGCAGTGTGATAAACATTGCCTGTCTTTACTTGCCAGTTAGGTTTTTATGAAAATAATTGTATTCTGTGTACCTCATAGAGGTACAGTTTCTAATAGAGCACACATCTAGGTTTATTTGTACATTGCTTTTCAAGTTGTTTTCAATAGATATTGTTTATTGTGGACACATTTTAACTAATACAGCATTGATCTTTTCTAACACATTTGCAGAGGAAGATACTCGTTACTGTTTTAATGTGACTCAGAATACAAAAACTGTTATTTATGATTGGATAACCAGACCCTGAATTATAAGTAGCTTATATTTCAAAAGTTAATTTGTAACTGCAATCTCTAAACCCCACCTCTGTAAATCAATTAAATTGATTTTATATGTGGCAGTGACACCTTTGTTCAGGACCAAAAACGCCTATCTAATTTATAATGTGCCTATAATACTAATAGTATCTTAGTTATAGGAACTAACCACCATGGGAAGATATTTTTAGGCAGGGACACATTTCTCTGCTTCAGTGGGAAACAGATTCCTTTCTCCATATGACAGATTCTGTAAGATTGGAGACTGTTTTAAAATTATTAGGTAGAGGTTTTAAAAACACAGAAAAGAATAAAGGGAACCAGACAGAAAATAAGAAGGCCCTCCCCTCTTTGTGTTTTTGACTGTCCAAAACTGTAAGATGGAATATGGGTAGAAGGAATATAGTAGTGAGCAAGGGAACTGGAGTTGAAGTCAAGTCTTTGTAAAATCAATATGCCTTCACTCTGAGCAAGAGAAGACAAGAAAACTTCTGGAGTTCATTTTCTTCCACTTTGCTATCACTAGTTTCTGTCATATGGCAAGCCCCTTCATGGACTAGCTCTGGATCTAGGTAAAAAGTGAGATTATGAATAACAAGGAGAAAGAGAAATTCTTAAGGGAAGAAAATCATATACCAGTGAAGCTGAGAGAAACATAGATCATTATAGCCCTAAGGCCGTCAAGTTAGGAAAGCTGTTCTCTGACGGCCACTATACCATTAAAATCTCTATATTAAAACCTAACAAATTGAGATAAGAGCTGTGTAAATTAATAAGCATTTGAATTAAAGATCATTCTTTTAAAAGTAGTTTTATTACTTGTTCAGAATATATAGAAATGAAAACTAGGTTGAGAATCACAGAGAACTTTAGAGATCAAAATAATTACCTTATTTTATTGGAGGCTCAGATTTTGTGAGTTACAGCTAGTCATGGGCAGAGTTCAATATAGTACTTTTTCTACTATGTAGCATACATTCTGGAAAGACAAATTGCTAATTATTTTTTTTGTATGAATTTTCTAAGTATCTGCTGAGGTATACTGTGCTAGTTGCTGGACATTCAAAGAAAAGCTAAAACTAAGTTCCTGACATTCAAGAACAGTGTCATAGGGGAAAAAAAGGAAAAATTAACAGTTACAGTATAAAAAGAGATATACATAGGGTGTTATGGGAGCATAGAAGGAGGGTTACTAATTACATTCAGTGGCATGTAAAGAAAAATTTATTCCAGGAGAAAGTGACACATGAGGCTTCTCGAAGAACAGTGGCAGTTGGCCAGATGGACAAAGGGTCTCAAGGTACTTTAGATAGAGGGAAAAAGTGTTCAAAAGCAACAGAAAGAAAGAATGACTTGACTTATTTGAATAACCACAAAGAGATTTGAATTGCTAAATTGCAATAAAATATGGAATTGTTGTATAAATATGTGGTACCTGTTGAACCAAAAGTCTTCCTACTACAAACATCATCTAGAAATGTTCAATAAAATAATAACATGTAATCTTTCAAATACACTCCTGAACTTCTCTCTCTTCCCTTCACCCTAAAAAAAGGGAAAAAAAGGTGGAGGGTGGGGAAGAATCACTGTGGGCCAGAAACAAGGACTTTTCCACATTTATTTGTTTTTTGTTTTTATTTTAAGAGACAGGGTCTCTCTGTCACCCAGTCTGGAGTGGAGTGGCACAACCATAGCTCATTGCAGCCTCATACTCCAGGGCCTAGGTGATCCTCCTGCCTTAGCCTTCTGAGCAGTTAGGATTGCAGGTGTGTGCCACCATGCTTGGCTAATTTTTTATAGAGTTGATGTGTCACTATGTTGCCCAGGATACTCTCAAACTCCTGGGCTCAAGCAATCCTGCCGTCTCAGCCTCCCAAAGCACTGTGATTACAGACATGGACAATTGCACCTGGCTCAATATTTGTTTCAAAAAATACAGTTTTCATATTTTTAATGAAAAGAATTAAAAATATCTACATTGTTGTTTTGATTTGATCATTTTCTGTTGTCCCATACCATTTTTTCTGAGTCCTCTTCAGAATTTGATGTCTGTCTTCCCTTAGTTCTGTACCTTATTTCATGTCCTTTTGGATAAGGCACCAATCTTAAATATCTAAAAGTGTAGTCTTCTGTTTTGCTGCTTTTCCATTCTGGTCATTGGTTAGATCTGTTTGTATTTCCTGATATGAACCCATACCTCATTTTTTTTCCCTTCTTTAACCACTCTTCACTGGTTTTAACTTAAATTCTTGATTACTTTTGAAATGAATACTATCTTGAGTCTGTCTCAGGTTTTTTCTATTGAGAGGTATTTTGAAACTTTCTAACTTGTTCTTATGTTTTCATAGTGAAGTGCTTTGACCGCATGTCAACAGATTATCTTATACGATGAGAGATACTGTGAAAATTAAGTATTTTTGCCTAGTAACTGGTATGTAGAAATGTAAAAAAATTATTGAATGGGCAAAATTTTAGGTTTTGTATTAATAGATATTTGTAGCATGTGCTAAAGACTGCCCTTCTTAGTTTTATTTTGTGAAGAGTTATGAAAAATAGGAAATTAGGCAAGGTTTCTAAGTTTGGGTTACTAGGAAGGTCATAGAAGCATATTTCATAGAGAATATGTGGTAAACACTTAAGAATCCTGTGTAGAGCTAGCTCTCCTGATAACAAATTGGTTCCTCCTTTAGATATCATCTGTTCTGTGAAGCCCTTGCTTTAGTTTGTCTCCTCTTTTAGCTGTAGATACACATACAGAAATAATTGAAGGCAGATATTTTTACATATGTTTGTAACCCTGATGCTTTGCATAGCACCCAGCACATAGAGACTCTCAATAAATGTTTAAGGTGAGTGAAGAAGAGAAGAAAAAACGGATTTTTTTGAGCATTCATATGTGTCAAGCAAGTAGATCTGTTATAGACAACAGTTGTAGCTAAAAACCCTCCTTATGAGAGGCAGGTATGACTTTTTCTCTTCTGTGATACCTCAAAATGAATAAATGGGCTAATGAGTAAGAATTTATTAACTATCTGGAGGTTTTGCATTGTTATGGCACTTCTACTTTGGTGTGATTCCCTGCCACTACATGTAAGAGAGAAAATTATGAAAAGCAAAAAATATACAGACAGCTATGCTTGAATAATTTTTATATGCTCTGGCTCCTTCAAATATTATGTTTTAGAAAGACAAGCAAACATATTGGTGATTATTTAATACTTTTAATCTAATAGGGCAATAGTTAAGCAGAAGGGTAATTGGGTTTGAGTTCAAACTTTGCCACTTACTATTATATCAGTCAGATTATATTCAGTATATATTGCGTTTACACTTATTTATGTAAATAGTGTGTGTCTGTGTGTATACATATTATGTGGGACTTAGAACATAATTTTGTCATAGAGAAGATTATTATTAGGCCATACCTTTTGGGATATATTACTTATATCTGTGGAACCATAGAACCCAAGACCTACATCAGATATACAGTCTCTAATTACATTGATCATGGATTAGCCACATCTACATTATAATTTTTCTGCAACATGGCTTCTACAAAAACAAATACCTTATATTCTTCATCCATTCACTTATTCAGTATTCAGTGAGGGACAAAAATGAATAAGCACTCTTTATTTTCTCAAGCTTATTTGTCAGACTTTCTTATGTACCTTTATGGGAAGATGAAATAAAATTTGATCATCAGACCGTTACCAGTCTGCAACTTTGTCTCATGTTGTGCTACTCAGGATTTTGTTCTCTAGGGCTTTCTTTTGAGCATTTTAAATCAATAACTTTTATTTGTTTTTAACAAAAATAAACAGCATGTTTATGAAATGTTTTAGTGTCAGAAAGTTGCTAACGTTAATAAATGTCAAACTCAAGAAAATCAGAACATATTGAAATGATAGGTCAAAAATAATAGGATAGGCCCAGCATGGTGGCTTACACCTGTAACTCCAGCACTTTGGGAAGCTGAGGTGGCGGATCACCTGTAGTCAGGAGTTCGAGACCAATCTGACCAACATGATGAAACCCTGTCTGTATTAAAAATAAAAGAATTCGCTGGGTGTGATGGCACACACCTGTAATCCCAGATATTCGGGAGACGGAGGCAGGAGAATCACTTGAACCTGGGAAGCGGAGGTTGCAGTGAGCTGAGATCCTGCCACTGCACTCCAGCCTGGGTGACAGAGTAAGACTCCATCTCAAAAACAAAAGCAAAAAAACCCAATAGGATAAAATTTAATAGGAGTAAATATAAAGTTCTACATTTTGATTTTAAAAACATAGGTACTGTATAGTGTGTATTAGTTGGGGCTCCTTTTTTGAAACTTAATCTTGTCTATAAAACACAAAAGAGTTTAAGATGATATTGAGACTTCTTCTGTCCTCGTTCCTTTTCCTTCCTAATAGCTCGGTCCTGAAGCTCTTAGGTGAGGCAGAACAATATAGGCAATGCACTAGTGGGAGTGGGAGAGGTGAGCTGCAGTTCCCCAGAGTGGGATGTCAGAACCCTAATTGAGTAAGGACCATATCACATCAGAGAATAGCCAAGTATAGGGAGTTAGAGCCCAAGCAGAGTGAAGAGGGAATTCATACAAGAAGGCAGCTTGGTATAGGGAGTCAGAGTATAAGGCTGAGGAGGATATCGTCAGGAAGGCATGTAGTGTGGCATGTAAGAAATTGAGCAGGATGAGGCAGTCACTGATGCAATGCAGTGATCCAGCATGGGGAATCAGAGCCCAAACAAGAGTGAGGAGGCCATCTGTGTGGAGGGGTACCCTGACTTGGGTTGTAGGAGCCCCAGCATGGTCAGACAGTGCACAGTCTGGGGATATATTACAGTGAAGAATCAGAGTCCAACTAGGGTAAAAAGGACATCCACACAGAGGTGGTCTAATTAGGAAGTCATCAGCAATGCCATGATTGTACCCCTTCCCCTCCTCCACTAAGAACTCAATATTACTTGCTTCTAGTACAGATGCCACTTCTGCAACAGGAATTGTGTAGCCACCCACCACTGCCTGCCAAATTATCAGCACCTGTAGGAGTGATGGTCTTTATCTCACACCAAGGAGACTCCTCAAACACACAAAGGGGCTTCAGATTCTATGCACTAAAACAAATAAAAGTGTCCACTGCAGTGTAAGAGAAGACAACTTTATGAATAGAACTTGCTTATTTTAGCAGAACTAGAACTAAATATGAGTCATCTGTTGAATCCCATTTGCAAAAGGGAAAACAAATGAAATCTTGGACTGCAAAAATACAAATGCAAGTTCAAAACAGATGGTGGTATATGCTGGTTAGATGGTATCCTTTTAACTTGTTTAAAAGAAGTATTGACAAACTGGGATTGTCCCAAGGAAGATAGCCAGGAGATCATAGAAGCATGAAATCATCCTTATAAAACACTATAGAAATGCGTGAAGGATGCTTAACCTAGAAAAGAGGGCAGCGACTTGAAATACATTGATCTCTGCACCTTAGAGGGCAGAATTTAGACATAAACAGGTGAGTTATAAAGAAGCAGTTTGTTTTTTTTTTTGTTTTTTTTTTTTTGAGATGACGTCTCACTCTGCGACCCAGGCTGGAGTGCATTGGTGCAATCTCGGCTCACTGCAACCTCCACCTTCTGGGTTCAAACGATTGTTCTGCCTCAGCCTCCCGAGTAGCTGGAACTACAGGTGTGTACCACCACACCCGGCTAATTTTTGTATTTTTAGTAGAAATGGGGTTTTATCATATTGGCCAGGCTGGTCTTGAGCTCTTGACCTGGTGATCTGCCCACCTCGGTCTCCCAAAGTGCTGGGATTACAGGCTCATTCACCACCATGCCTGGCTAAGGAAGCAGATTTTGACACAGGGAAGAACAGCTATGGCTGTATAAAAATGGAATTGTTTCTTATACCAGCGTCCCACCTTTATATGTGTTCATTCCCTGGTTGGATGATATTATAAAAGTAATTCCAGCATAGAAAGATAATTTTGATTAGGTGAATTCCAGCAGTTATTGTAACTAAAGACGCTTTGATTCCAGAATAATCTGTTTATTAAACTGAGTTCTCTTTAGTTAATTCTGGGAATGAGGACTCTAAATGAGTCTTAAATTTAACAAGTCTATATGTGCACAGGCACGTTTTATAAAGTAATTGAGCTAGTGAATGGTTATTGCTCATAGTAGACCTATAAATAGTATACCAACTAGTTAATTTATTAATACCCACTACCGATGAAATAAATACTTGAGAGAGAAATTTCCACTACATTCTGAATCTTATAGGGGCAAGAACAATAATGCTGTCTTTATTTTGGTACAAAAACCTTAAGTGGAATATTATCTTCCATTTTGTTTAACAACAGAAATTGCCTCTTTCATCTCTTACCATCTATGCTAAAATAATGCCTTTTGCTTATGGGTATTCTGTCAATATGTGAAAATGAACTGCTAAAATATTTTTGTGTACAGTACTTGCGTGCCTTGACAACTATTATATACCAAAAATATACTTCTCATACTTGGGGATATTTTAGTGCCTCAGAGTCTTCAGTGTGAGCACCATTTAAGATTATACAATTATATGAAAATATTGATTTAAATATGTAAATGGTGAGCCACAGATATCACTTGGGTGATGATCATTTGACCAAAAATTCTGGGTTTATGCTTATTTTCTTATGATTTGACTCTTTGTGTAGAAAAAGTATCAATGTGAATTCAAGTTTTCTGAGAGGTATCACCTTCGTTTTCTCATACCTCACGCTACTTAGGGAAGACAAGAACCTAATTAACAGTACTAGAGTGTGTTGATTGTGAACCTCTTCACCTAATATAGTTAGTATGATCAGGTTCCACCTAGAAGTCCTATTGCTAGCCTTTTGGTTTCAGGTGGCTCAGACCAGCTTCTCAGGAGTTATTGGTGTTTTCTCCTCATTGTTGCTCATATGGCTTTTTCTGCCACTAGGGTTTTATTTATCCTTTCTTGTTTCTACTCTCCCCTCATTCAAGAAGTAACCAGCCTGGTGCTTCTGGGGCAGTTATTGTCAACTCCTCTATCCCACTTTTCTTCTTCATTGCTGCTGCTGTTCATTGCTTTTCTGCTCTCACCTCATTTCCTCAAGTACCTGATCCTGATTCTTCCTGCCATTACAGGGCTTTTTGAACATAAGCAAAGCCCTGTTCTCTCAGGATGTCTTTGTTGGGGAAGAGAGAGGAATGCAGAGTCCTTGTGCAAGTAAGACTCCTAGTAACCTGCTCTGATATCCTGGAATCTCTGAGACACCTCAGCCTCATGACTCTTGATACTTCAGGGCTTTGATATTAGAAATACCTCTGAAATTTATCAGAAGTTGTGTCTGTTGTTTTGTATATCATAGTCACTACAACTTTTGCTGCAGTTACTGTAACAGTAGGCATGAGATACTACACATACACCATTTCTTCCTATAATCACAATAAAACTTTAAAGAAGTAACAGACTATGTGACAGAATTAATGGTGCATTGTTAAAAGCGCAGGTCTGGGAGTAAATTGACCTGGGTTCTAGAACCAATGGGTGGGAGTTAAAAGAAAACAGAGTTTAGCTTGGCATGAAGAAGAGCTTTGTAATAAATGGAGATGTCAAAGGAGGGTTAAGAGTGATCAGTTTCCCATCCATCCTTTTTTTTCCCCCCCTTGAGATGGAGTCTTACTCTGTCACCCAGGCTGGAGTGCAATGGCCCAATCTCAGCTCACTGCAGCCTCCGCCTCGTAAGTTCAAGTGATTCTCCTGCCTCAACCTCCCAAGTAGCTGGGATTACAGGCACTTGCCATCATGCCCGGCTAATTTTTGTATTTTTGTAGAGACAGGGTTTCACCGTGTTGGCCATGCTGGTCTTGAACTCCTGATCTCAGGTGATCCACCCACCTTGGCCTCCCAAAGTTCTGGAATTACAGGCATGAGCCTCTGCACCCAGCCTCTCCCATCCATCTTTGTAGGTGGTAATGTATCTGCTGGCTCTTCACTTGATGGTAGTGTTATAGAAGATGGTTTATTTCTTTTGAGGGGATTGTTCATGCCTTTTAAGGTTCATCACAAGTCTAAAGTGCTATTAATTTATAGCCCTAAGTAGTTTACTTAAATTCTGGCCCGTGTTGTGCACATACTGAAATGAGGAAGGGCTAGGGCAATTTAGATTCTACAAATTTCTGTCAGCTCTCAAATAGTTACATATTCATAACTATACTAATTACATACCATGTCTTAAAAATATTTTAATATTATGGAGATTGATATTATAATAATTTTTTACAAGATCACCGGTTATCTTTTGCCCACTGACTTTGCATTACAGCAAATCAGACTAAGTTCTACTGAAAGTATAAGTAGCTCAAGTCAAACCCACATGTAGTAGATTTTTATTCCCATGTGACTATTCACTTTTTTCATGATTAGCAAACTAAACCATGGAGAAGTTTGTCCTTTATACATTACTTAAATAACCTTAACTTCCGTTAGAAAATTCTTTAAAGCATAGGTAACTATTTTTCATACTGGTGGAAATCATGATTGTATTTAAAAATTTGCTCTTTATACTTTCCTTTTTAATATGAAAACATCAGTTTAATTAGAGTCGCTCAAAATACTAGCTTTGAAATATTGATGAGTCATGTTTGTAAAAATGAATTATAACAGATCATCCATTCATAAGTTCAGCCCATTTCAATTTAAGTGAATGACTGTGATTCATTCTGAGCACATTGTGTAATAGTCCCAGGCTGTCCCAGAGAGCTATTAAATGTAACTTTTTAAGAGAAAGTATGTTATATAAGACTTAAGAGAAAATCGCAATATTTATGTTCGAAAGGAAAATATAGGGAAATTAATTGTCATCAGTTCTTCATGTTCCTAATAAATAAAATATCACTGTTATATTTATTCTCTTGGAAGTATAAAATCTAAGCCAGTTTAGTGAGTGCTATTAAAATAAGCAACAAAAATCTTGATTAAAAAAGTTTTTAATGACTGATGACAAAAGGAAATTAAGATCCAGAAAGATGAGTGTGTGAAATATCTTATGTTAGCTTTTGAATAAATGTTCACAAACCTCTTGCATTCTGGCACTTTTGATATTGTTTAGTGACTAAAATGGACGTAAAAGGATCTAAGCCTTCTTTTGAGCTGGCCTCACAAAATGCTATTTTATTGCATAGATAGAAATATGAATATAAAATGTTTATTTTGTGTACCATTCTCTCTTCCTGTTTTCCCTTTTAGGAAAAAAGCCACTTACTTAAAGTAGATAAGAGCTAGGAAATGAGGAGGCTAGAGAAGCAAATTGACTTGGAACAGGGAAAAAAGGAAAGATGAGATAATTTTAAAGACAAGAAAAATGAATTTGGATGTTTTACAAGAGTCAAAAATTTACAGTCAAAACAACTAGAGAAGATTTTCATTTTAAGCAGATTTTAAGCTAATTCCTAAGAACTATGTATCTAAGGCAGCTTCCATTTAGTTTGATTTTAAAAGCTGCCTTTTGAATATCTAATACCAATTATAAAATAAATGTGTGTAAGTAAAATAAAATAGTAACGTGTTTTTTATGAGGGGGGAAGTTGGTTGGTTTTATAAATTAAATGATCATTCTGTGGTCAGTTATTTTTATGTAAAAATAGTTGTTATATTCTAGGTAATAGAAATTTAGAAGCCTATTTTTCTGTAGAAGAAAGGTTTTGCTATCTGCTCTTGATTTCTCAGACATTTGCTTCTTCTTAGAATGCTATGATCAGATTTTTATTAGAATCAAATTTTCTAAGGCCACGATCGGCATTAGCTTCATTACTTATTTGCTTAGGTTGAGATTAACCCGATAGACATACTATCTTTATGGACCATTGCAAATTTTTTAATATCTAAACATTTTTAACTTTTTATATATGAATAATTAAGGAAACATTCAGTTATAATAAAATTTATTCCTAGCACTATGTAGGCACTCAATAAATATTTGTTAATTCAGTAAATGGTCTCAGTAGATAGTTACATACAACATATAGGGAATCTCTTACTTTTTCTACTACCTGTGTTTTTCCTCAAAATATTTTTTTAGTTCCATTTCATCATGAAATTACTTGGAAACTGACACCAAAGAGATCACATGTGGGCACAGTTTTTTTTTTTTTTTTTGAGACGGAGTCTCGCTCTGCCGCCCAGGCTGGAGTGCAGTGGCCGGATCTCAGCTCACTGCAAGCTCTGCCTCCCGGGTTTAAGCCATTCTCCGGCCTCAGCCTCCCGAGTAGCTGGGACTACAGGCACCCGCCACCACGCCCGGCTAGTTTTTTGTATTTTTAGTAGAGACGGGGTTTCACTGTGTTAGCCAGGATGGTCTCGATCTCCTGACCTCATGATCCGCCCGTCTCGGCCTCCCAAAGTGCTGGGATTACAGGCTTGAGCCACTGCGCCCGGCCTTGGGCACAGTTTTATTTCACTCAGCTTGACTCCAAAAGTCTCATACTATAGGAAAATAATCCATAACAGTAGTAACTATTGTGATCATATACTGCTACTACTTCTAGATTGAATGATTGTTACACTCTTGTCAAGGTCACCAGTAACCTCTGTGTGGCCAGAATGAGTGGTCAGTTCTCACTTGTCATCATACTTGACCTCAGTGTATTATTTGAACCAGCAGCATTCGACCCAGTGTATTTAACCCAGCTTATTATTTCCTCCTTCTTGGACACTACTCTCTTGATTGCCCTTTTACAGTTTATGTATTCTCCTGTTTTTTTTTTTTTTTTCCCTACCACACTAGCACTTCCTTCTCAGTCTTTTTTTTTCTTTTTTTAAGTAAAGACAGGGTCTCGCTATGTTGACCAGGCTGGTCTTGAACTCCTGGCCTCAAGTGATTCTCCTGCCTTGGCCTCCCAAAGTGCTAGGATTACAGGCATGAGGCACTGCACACAGCAGTGTTTTTTGATGTGTATTAATATTTAATTTCAAAAGTATGTAGCAGTTAAGTGAGATAAATAAATCAGTCACAAAAAGGTAAATATTGCATGATTCCACTTACGTGAGGCATCCAAAATAGTCAAATTCATAGAGACAGAAAATAGAATAGTGGTTGCTAGGGACTAGAGGGAGGGAAGAGTGGGGAGTTATTATTTAATGGGTACAGAATTTTAGTTTTGGAAGATGAAAACTGTTCTGGAGGCTGGGAGTGGTGTCTCACGCCTGTAATCCCAGCACTTTGGGAGGCCAAGACAGGCGGATCACGAGGTCAGGAGATCGAGACCATCCTGGCTAACACGGTGAAACCCCGTCTCTACTAAAAGTACAAAAAAATTAGCCGGGCATGGTGGCAGGCGCCTGTAGTCCCAGCTACTCGGGAGGCTGAGGCAGGAGAATGGTGTGAACCTGGGAGGCGAACTTGCAGTGAGCGAGATTGTACCTGCACTCCAGCCTGGGCGACAGAGCAAGACTCTGTCTCAAAAAAAAAAAAAAAAAAAAAAAAAGTTCTGGAGTTGGATAGTGGTGATAGTTGCACAACAATGTAAATGTACCTAACATTGAACCATACACTTAAAATGTGTTAAAATGGCAAGTTTTATCTGTATTTTACCACAATTTTTTAAAAAAATAAATTTAGTAAATTTTTATATTTATCAAAAACCATTTTTAAAGCAGCAGATACCTGAAACCAGAGCTTAAATATGTGGTAGGCAGAATTCTAGGATGGCCCCCAATCTTGTTACCTTCTGTTGTATATACCCTACATAATTTCCAGGACAATGAATATGATGAATTTTACTTTCACAATTGGGTTATATTGTATTGCATGGTACAGATGATTTTTAAGAAAGAGAGATTGTCTGGAATAAACCTCACCTAATCACGCGAGTCCTTATGAAAAGAGACAGGGCTCTTCTGGAAGAGATTTGAAGCATGAGAGGGAAGTCAGCAAGTGGAAGAGTTTTCTTGCTGGCTTTGAAGATAGAAAGGGCCACATGGCAAGAAATGTGGGTGGGCTCTGGGAACTGACTGTGGTCCCTGGCTAACCACCAGCAAGGAAATGGGGACCTCAGTCCTGCAATTACAAAACTTAATTCTGCCACAACCGTAAGCTTTTGGTAAGAGGCCTCCAACCTCCAGATGAGAATACACCCTAGCTCACACTTCGATTTTTGCCTTATGAGACCCTGAGCAGAGAAGCCAGTTACACCATACCTAGACTTCTGAAGTACAAAACTGAGCTAATGAATGGGTACTTTTTAAAACCACTGTTTGTTACACAGCAATAAAAAACTAAGACAAATAATATGAACTTTTTTCTTTTCTCATAAATTATAGTACAAAGGTAGACAGTTAGTGCTTGTATGGAGGTGCTGCTCCATAGGTTATACAAGTGGCCTAGGTTACTTTTGCCTTGACCTGCCATCCCTAGGTTACTGCCAATGTATGCATGATCCAGGTTGGCTCACCACCACGTGCATGTGCCGAAGAGAATGGAAAAGGGCAGGAGAAGAAAAAGAGATGAGAGATTTGCCCACTTTCTTTAAGAACATATCCCAGAGGCCAGAGATGCTAGCTCACACCTGTAATCCCAGCACTTTGGGAGGCCAAGGTGGGCAGATCACAAAGTCAGGAGTTCGAGACCAGCCTTACCAACATGGTGAAACCCTGTCTCTACTAAAATGTACAAAAATTAGCTGGGCATGGTGGCATGTGCCTGTAGTCCCAGCTACTCAGGAGGCTGAGACAGGAGAATCACTTGAACCTGGGAGGCGGAGGTTGCAGTGAGCCGAGATCATGCCACTGCACTCCAGCCTGGGTGACAGAGCAAGACTCTGTCTCAAAAAAAAAAAAAAAACACATCCAGGAGATTGTACAGATCAGGGGTCTGTGCTTTGACCTCTGACTGCTGCTTCTGTCACAGAGATGCAAACAAAGAAATGGGTAGCCATTGGTATTGTGTGACCCTCTATTGTAAGTGCCCCCCTCACCCCGCCCCCTGGTTGTTGTGATTTCCAGGGGATTTAAAGGGCAACACCCTTTTATCACCCTTTTTTTTTTTTTTTTTTTTTTTCCCTGTCTGGGAGCCATGCATTAAAAATTAGGCCAGTCAACATGTACCATAGGCCAGGCTAAGTGGCTCATGCCTGTAATCATAACACTTTGGGAGGCCAAGGTAGGAGGATCATTTGAGGCCAGGAGTTCAAGGCAACATAGTGAGACCTCATCTCTACTACTGAAATTTTTTTTAAAATTAGACATGGTGGTGCATGCCTGTCGTCCCAGCTACTCGGGAGGCTAAGGCAGCAGGATTGCTTGAGCCCAGGAGTTCAAGGTTGCAATGAGCTATGATTGTGCTATTACACTCCAGCCTGGGCAACATAGCAAGACTCTGTCTCAAATCTGCTTTAACAGGGAAAATTGAAAATGACCATGCATGCTCAGGGAAAGACATAGGCTCTGGGAAGACCTTAAATGTACATGTCAGGCTGATCCATAGCAAGGAGAGAGTCTACGACAATAAGAAAAAAATCAGAACAATAACAAAAAACAGCCAACTCTGGGGAGAGGGAAGAAACTGATTTCCAGAGTTTCTACGTGATTAGATTTAAATGTCCAGTTTTCAACAAAAAAAGATTATAAGGCATACAAAGAAACAGAAAAGTATTGCCCATTCAAAGGAAAGAAAAGAAATCTACAGAAATTGTTCCTGAAAAAAGACTCAGTGGTAGATCTACTAAATACAGACTTAAAAAAAAAAAAAAAAATCCTGGGGCTGTGAAAGAAAACAGAGACTTTAAAACAACTCTCTTAAAGATGCTCAGAGGACTAAAGTCCCTGACCATCTAGCTAAACCATTGGGTATAGCCCATGAATCAGTATGTAATTGCACATGTGGCCATTTCTACTTCCATGCAGAGTACACAACCGGTTGCACTGCTTGAAGTTCTGCCCACTGGGAAGATTTCCCTTCACTGTTGTCCTTCAAGAATGTCCTAGAAAGGGGCTGTAGTGCTGCAGCTGTTCACTTTTGGGTGATGCCTGCATATCATGCAAAACCATTTGTGAACCAGGCCCCAGTCTTCTCTTCCTCTGTCAGCTGACTGTAGGGCACTCCCCATGAGGCCATAGGTGCAGGCTGGGGCAGAGAAGGCAGAGCAGCAGGAGTGGAGACCATGGGCATTTGAGCCACTTCCTCATGTAACTTACTTGTGCCTCAAGACCTGCTCGAGCTCAATCACTTCCATTTGATGATGGAATATTGCCGTGCCTGAACCACTTTATGGCTAGATGAGTCAGAAAGCACCCAGTTTATGATAGGCAGTTAGGTCGCATGGTGACTTGATGACCTATAATCAAATGTGCAGTTTCCACCAAGCCCAGTAACGGGCCAAGAGCTGTCTCTCAAAAGGAGAGTAGTTATCTTCAGAAGATGGCAGGGCCTTGCCCCAAAAATCCTAGAGGCCTTTGCTGTGATTCACCTATGGGGGCCTGCCGACGGCTCCAAACAGCATCCGTATCTGCCACTGACACCTCAGGCACCATTGGATCTGTTGGGTCATATGCCCCAAGTTTCAGAGCAGCTTGCACAGCAGCCTGGACCTGTTGCAGAGCCTTCTCCTGTTCTGGAACCCACTTAAACTGGCAGCCTTTCGGGTCACTCGATAAATGGGCTGAAATAACACACCCAAATAAGGAATGTGTTGCCCCCAAAATCCAATTAGGCCCACTAGGCATTGTGCCTCTTTCTTGGTTGTAGGAGGGGCCAAATGCAGCAACATATCCTTCACCTTAGAAGGAATGTCTCAACAGTCTCTCTTTTTCCATTTTTCTGCCTTCTTCTAGCCATACTGGCAGCTGATTAGATTGTGTCCATCCAGATTAAGGTTGGGTCTGCCTTTACCAGTCCACTAACTCAAATCCTTTGGCAGTACGCACACAGACATACCCAGGATCAGTACTTTGTATCCTTCAATCCAATCAAGTTGACACTCAGTATTAACCATCACACCTCCTTCATACCTTTGTTCACATCGTTCCTTCTTATAAAAATTACACAGGAGCATGCACACATACGGGTGAAAGCTTTCTGAATCTTTCCAGCCCTTCAAAACCCAATACTAGTTACATCTATTTTGAGACTCTTTGTGACCACTCCAATGTTAAAAAAAAAAACAAAAAAAAAAAACAAAAACCTTCCTCATTTCTTGTAATGTATATATTGTCAGGCTTATATCTCTTATCTGGCATGTTATTTATTGGTCTATATTGTTATTTGTCTTTTTTTTCTGTCTTAGAGTCCATCTTTAATAATGTAATTAGGTGCTCATTGTCTGCCAAGATTGTGTTGTATGCATTGATTGCATTAATCAACTTTAAATCTTAGAGAGGTATATGAGATTCATAAAAAGCTTCCTATCTAGTTAGTGGTGGATCTAGAACTCAAATGAAAGTTTTTGATTTCTAAAGAATAATTTTTACCTGCACCAAGATATCTTGGAATCAACTGAGGAGTTTAAACCTACAGATGTGTAGGCCCGCATCAGCCTTTCTCAACTGATTATGATACAAAACCATGACACAGTGGTAATATACTCTTTGTAGGCTACTTTCCCCTCCACTCTCCTCCCCGTAGCACTTACAACTGCCCCTTACATACAGAAATTCAGTAAATGTTTATTTACTTATTTTAGGCATGTAACAATAGAATTGTCTTTATTTCAGCACTTAGTCATTTCTAATTGCAAAGACATTGCCTTATAGATCCTCAAGTAATGAAAAAAGGGAAAGTGACTTTGTTATTTAATTAGCATATATATTAGCTAATGGTTATTGAACAATCCCTGTACACTGGTACAGGTAGTGTTGTAAACACTCTACATGTGATTAACCTATTTAATCCTCCCAGCAACCCTTTCAGCTAGCTATTATCTTCATTTTATATACAAAGAAATTGAGACACAGGTTAATTTCGCCTGTTACTGAATGACTCAGCTGAGACCTGAACTCAGGCAGCCTGGCTGCAGAGTGCATACTTCTAACAGTTACCTTACAGTGACTTCTCAAACATAGAGTACCTAAGATGGTACTCTACTCATAGTTCAACAATGATTAGTTCCTCCAAACCGTGTACTTGCTTCCTGAAATATTTAATATATTTCAAAATTGAATGCTGAAAGTAATGTCTTAACTTCTAAAGAGCTAAAACCAAATTATTTTACCAAATACTGTACTCATAAATATATCTTTGAACCTCAAGACTATCCCTGTCAAAAAGTGCCATTTAGCTTTACATGATTTATATTGCATGATGCTGGGGCAAACAGAACCTCTTTTGCTTTTAATTGCAAGATGTAATTTTTCCTCAGAGCAATGAGAGAACATGTTTTATTTCCTTTACTAATCCTGTTTTGAGGGGTGATTTCACTGAAAGAATTTTAAGGAGTGAACGATAGCACTGAGTATGAGAGGTTGAAAAAGGCTCTTTCTTCATTTATACTTAAGAAATACCTTAATTTTTATTACCCTAAATGGCAGAGGTGGGGTGGGGTGACTAATACCATTTGATTCTACTTTTTTGGGAAGAAATCTTAATCAATTGGTTTTAAGATATTTTTGCTAAAGATGATATTATTAGAGTTAATAACAATAGGCATAAAAAGTGTGTGCTTTAAACCTTAACCTAAGCACAGAATGTCCTTGTAAAATACCTTTTTGATTAACTGAAAACCAGAAGCCTTTTTCCAACTCATCTTACCGAAAATATTTACAGAATAACAAATTCAGCCATGGTAAGCAGAATATACTGAAAATAATTCAGTCTTTCCATGCCTTAAATCATTGTAAGTATTAATAATACTGATTGTACTATTTAGTTGTAGATTATGTAGAAGATAGAGTTGAATCTAGATTAGAATATGGCGTGGGGGTTGCTTTTTAAACCCATTACTTTATGTAAATAATTTTTAACCTAATATGTGCAATCACTATTCCAAAACACTGGAGATGTAGTGATAAGCAACATAGACTGTACCTGACCCCCATGAAGTTTACAGTTTCCTAGGAAAGACAGAAGATTAAGGAATTCGATGAAGTGAGACAAGTGTTGTGATTGAAAAAGAAAAAGAAAAGGCATTGTGGAAGCATATAGCAGGAGCATCCAAACCAATCCAGGGACTAGAAAATAATTCCAAGAGGACACTTACAGGGTGAGCCTCCTCTATTCTTTTTCTCTCAAAAATGGAAGATTAAAAAGTTTTATTAATTAGGTGTTTGGTTTAATCAGGACCATTTATTTGATATATATGATTAAGGATAGCAACAAAATTAACTCTTTTGTAATAAGAAAAAACATTACTTTTGCATTGAAAATACAGATCCATGGAAAATAATTTTGGCATATTTCCTCCAAGTATACGGTAGGATTATAGGAGGTTTTTCTTCTTTATACTTTACGTATAGTTTGATAATGTCAACATGAATTTCATAAATAATTATATAAGCGAAGTTTTAACCCCTTTTAAATTGTTTAGTCCAACTTTATTTAAAAATGTATAGTTGTTTTTTTAAATTAAGACCCTAAGCTCATTCAGGAAAGTGATATACCATAGTGTTTTTGGTGCAGATAAGTGAATTTTTAAACTAGTAAAAGCCAAAAAATCAGACATATCAAGGTTATCAGTACATCAAATAGTCCATCCGTTTTCTGAAAATCAAGGGAATGGAAGAAAAGAAATGTCTAAAGTTCATATCATAATATAGAACTGGCTTAAAAGAATTCTGACATTCGGGATAGATAAGAAACCCACTAGTCCGAATGCAGTGGTGTTTACAACTAATTGATCATATCCCGTTATGGATTTATTTGTTTCCTTTCCACTCCCACTGCTTCACTTGACTAGCCTAAGAAAATAAAATAAAATATAAAAGAAACTCAAGGCAGAGAATCTTTATACCTTGAGGATTTATTTTCTTAACACTGTGAAAGAATGTCTAGAAAGGTCACCTTCCTTATTAAAAATAAAAACCAGACTCTCCAAGGTAGCTTCATTAGAAGGATATCCTGATGAGAAGGACAACTGAATCACAAACACAGAGATTTACCTTAGTTTAGCCTTATAGTAACTTCTACTACATTTTTTGATTCAGGGAAGTACTAATTAAGCATTCTAACCAAGGGGCAAACCTTTGTAATTTTTTTCCAGAAGCGTGGCTGGGATGAGGCTAGGATGTCCAGAGAATACTTATATAATGTTATAAAGAAACTACCGTGAATTTATATAATCTCATTTACATGCTTTTGTACCATCTGCAGAAAATGTTCTAGGAAACAGAAAAGATCTTTCCTGGTTCCTTTGTTTGTATGGCAACATGTTGGATGTGATTTTTAGACACTACCTAGATATATAGAGATAGAAAAATCATTCTTCTCCACCTTATCTAGGATTCATTCTGTAAGTTTTCCCCTGTTATGGCGACAAACACTAGGCATAATTTCATTTTTCAGAAAGTTTCTTCCTGTATCTAGAGAAGTGTGACTTGTGCTCCTGACTGTGGTTATGGTCTTTGATTAAAGTGCATCCAAACATATCACCATTAACCATAAGAATCACAAAATAACATAATGGTTGCAGGACAGGATTTCTTTACAGGTATGTTATTTTCTCTGTGGCTCCAGAGGTTAAAATTATGACTCTACCAGAGTTGAGTAGAGTTAGCATTGGACTCTCTGATCCCAAAACCCGTGTGATACCATTGTTTGAAGATGTCGTTCACTTTTAAAGAATGAATTTTAATCAAATCCAGTTTCCATTCTTCATGGTTTAACAGAGTTCTGTCTTTGACATTCCCTTCTGCTTTATCATGTAATCCTTAAATATTTTTGGAAAATCCTTTTATCATTACAGTAAAATACCATCGTATTTCAATATTTTAATATTATTTTTAGTCTTAATATGCTGAAGTGTCTCGCTTATTTGTGTCCAGTCTTCTGTGTTCAGTCACTTGCTAGAACACAGAAAACACAGTCACTGAATATATGCTCTTTTCCCTGGAGAGATAATTTATTTTAAATCCCTTTTGATGTCCTGAGGAACAACTCATTCTTGACAACTCATTCTTTGAAAGACGTAGACCTTGCCTCACAGCCTAGTACAACAGACAGAAGAGTAACCCATAGTTAAAAACAAAGAAGGCAATGCTAAGTGCTATGATGGAATTTACGTGGGAGGCCAGGGTAGGAATACCTGAGCAAGCATAGGGAAGTCATTGAGTGCTTAGGAAAAGATGATGCTTGAAGAAGTAAAAGTTAGCCAGAAGGAAAAAAAAAAAAAATAGAAAAATATCTTCAAGACAGAAGGAACGGCATTTGCAAAGCCCAAGCACACAGAGATTAGAGGAAACGGAAAAGCTGTGATTAGAGAGGTGGCTTGGAGAAGAGACTGCATGGGAGAGTGTCTGAAAATGAGACTAAAAATATATGCTACTTTGCAAATACCATTATATGCCATGCTAGAGATTTCACATTTTATTCTGAAAGAAACGGAACCATTGAAGGATTTTAAGCAGGGGATAATCAAAACTGTAGTAATAAGAATGAGGGAGGCTCAGTGTGGAGGGTAAGAAGAAACTAGGATGATTTACAAATTTCACAGTCAAAAAGAACTATGAGAACAACTGTCTCAGCAGTGTTTTTATTTTCCAAATATTTCTTTTAAATGATTAGCAGTTAAAACAACAACAACAACAACTTAGAATGAGAGAAAGCCCTTGCTTTTTTACATTTTTTTTAAAACAGTTTTTCTTAAGAAGCAACACTGCTTGAGGAAACGCCACCAAAGCAAAAGCCTGAGGGTATGGGAAAAGGCCCTTGGCATGTTTTCATGTTAGTCTGTATCAGAGTAATGATGACAGAATGAAAGGTTATTAGATGTGCCTCCAGCTTTGATCTCCATTTGGTTTTCCAGTTCCCCTGGGAAGTGCCAGTCTTACCACGTAAACTAATAGGAAGGGTAATGCTTTAAGTGTACAGGCCTAGTTTCTTTTTGGAAGAACCTACAGCAGGATGTGAACATTCTGTGTCAAGCCTCCAGGGGTAAGTTCTCTTCCTTTTATAGAAGAAAAGATTTCCAGTTAGGTGTGGATATATTTAATTCAGGGATAATATATTTTGAAACCTTAAACGTATGATTACTCATAAGCTATCCAGCTGTAACCGTTAAAAAATTGATATTTTGATGCCCAAAAAGACTAATAAAGCTTTAAAATTATAGGCCCAAAGAAAAAGTGACTAGTGGGAAGAAGACCCTGAAATTGCAGTGAATTGTAAGGCCATAGTGTAGTGCTCCAAATCTGAATCAAAATGGTATTTTGTCAAGCACAGCATATTATATAAAATACTTAATAAATGGCAACATATCTGCAGATGATATTTTAAAAAGCCTAGATACAGAGACCTTTTTACAGATAATTCATATGGCTAGTAGAACCTTAAGACATGTTTCTAAGGGTCCAGACCTTAAAGCACAGAAGCTGTGAGGAAACTAAAATATAGATACTGTTGTATGGGCAATCTGTAATTACAATTAAAAAGTTTAGCTATTATGTAAAAAGAGAACCTAGCGCAACCTGTGATGACATTAGCAGTACTGATTTAATGCAGTCTGCATGATAGATGACTAGCCTGCTTTGTCACTTGAGCAGTGTTTTTCAATCTGTGGCCTTAATGTTTGATCCTGACAGGATTTGCGTCACTGATCCGTATCACTGCCTATGTGATGTCAAAGTGTGGGTGTTCAGTTATTGAGACATAGTTAACCTAATGTGCTGCAGTAAATCCTAAGTACTCTTTCCTACTAAAATAACAAAAGAATGATTCATCATTGTTCATATTAGGCTGATACTAAAAATAGTAATGTTCACAACCTGCTGCATTCGTGCACATTAATATCACAGCCTCTGCAGCTTTCTAAACAAGTGCACTAAAAATAATTTCTTGTTTAGAAACAGGTGCTTGGTAAACATGTCTCCTTCAAGTTTTCTATTTATATGCAGTTCAATTTACTGCTAAAGGTAGATTCTAACCATGAGTCGTTCTTCAAATGTACTCTACTTAGTGTTTGTCACTGATACATCTAATTGTGCTGCAAATCTAATCATAGAAATTTTCAGTTACTTGTACACAGATACATGAAATTATCCACAATTCTGAATCATACTTAGGCCCCTAATTTAAGCATTCTGCTTTATCCAAACTTTAAAAAGAATAATAAATTTCCAAGGAAAAGAAAGGTCTCTAAACATCTAAGCATGAATAATGACCTTGATCTTTTCTGTTTCTTCTGTAACTTCCTTATTCTGTTCCCAAGTTCTGACTCACCAACTTGGTGAGTTCCTAGATCAAGGCCTACACTAATTGCCTGCCGTATATGAATAAATGTTGCCAGGTGTTTCATAGCCTTAATAAATAGGTATTCCTTATTAGTAGGGGGACCTTATATCCCAATTTGTCTAAGACAGTTCTGGTTTTTGCCTCATCTTGATACCTAACTGGTTTAACATTTGTCTTGGATTTATCATTTTAAAACAATATTATTAGTAGTTCATTAAAATAAGTTGTGATAGATTTGGTTGACAACCATTTTGAATTTCCATCTTCCGCCTTGATCTCTAGTAAGTAGCTCATCCATCTCTTTTTCAGTTCAACTTGTGGTTAAATCTTAGACAACCAAAATAAATCATTCTATCTTCCTGACCCTTGCCAGAGCAAGTCTTAATTAACAGTCAATTAAAGTGTGCTTAGATTTAAAGGACCGGGGACTAACTCCTTTCAGTTTCCTGGTGGTAGTGGCAGAAGTATTTGATGCTGCTGTCTTTGCTGGCCACTTGGTGTCACCAAGGCACCTACTAGAAGGACCAGTGGGAAGCATATAGGTTAAATAAATAAATATGAGGAAATTAAATATTTCTGCCACTGAATATATAAAAAATAGTTTGAATGATTTTATCACTTTTTGTATTGTACAAATCTGTAACTGTTATTTGGCAGTACTTTTTTTTATTTTGCAGTAAACCCTTTCAGCAATAATGAACTCAAAAACAAGGTCTAAATTTGGTGAAACATGCAAAAGAAAAATAAAGACAATTCAGTGAGATTTGTAAAAGTACTTAAAGTTTTTATAGTACTTAATATTGTAAAAATATTTGAAGTATTTACACATCTCAATAAGAAACAAAAAATAGAACTGAGAATATCCTCCACTTAGCAGATATGCTCCCAGCTTACCAGATAGCACCTTAGAAACAGTTTTTCTTAATATAAATATTATAGTCTTAAAATATTACAAAAAAGAGTCAGTTGAAGGTATCAGCAGCTTTAAGTTTATAAACCATAAAATACAACATTGTAAGCAATTTTATTTAAAAAAATTAAGATGTCTATTTGAAAGAAATTTTTCAATTAAATACCAGTGATAAGGAATTAAAGACAGGTATAGCTAAGAAATTAAAATACATACGTACTAAGAATATTTGTTCTGTTTATATTACCTCAATATTCAGATACTCAATATGAAGAATACCTTTAAATGCTCTTTAATGTACTTGCCTATGTGTTTTTTAGTAAAGCATTTTATTTTTCGATAGATTTTGTTAGAACTTTATCTCCTTCAATGTAATTAAAATATATCAGTCAATAAAGAAACATACCAAATTAGTATTTTTAATGATTTTTAGCCCCCTTTTTCACTTCAGAAGTGTTCCTGATTGGGTGATGATAATATAATTATCCTACCTCTGCTCTGTTTCTTCCTTCTTCCTGTCACCAGAGCTCAGCCAGCCTGAAAGATAAATCCCTGTCCCTATTACTACTAAGAGTTATTCCCAAACCCTCATCCATAAATGTAGGGAAATTTCATCAGTCTAGGAAATGGGAATAATAAATGTAGTGGTTTTTCATTAAGTTAAATTTATTCACTTAAGACTTTTTAAAAATTCTGAAGTTAAATCTTTTATAATGTTTGAAGTTACGGTATCCTCTCTTTATGAATTGATGTGACAATATAGGATAGACTTCCTTCCGTCTGTTCTTAATTTCTTCTTAACTTTTAATGTCTTTACTTGGCCTAATGAAAAGCTGGTTAATGAGTCCCCAGAATTTGTTTTGAAATTTTGCTGGCACATAAATCCAAATGTTTGGGAAATACTAACTTAGAACACAGATAACTTCTGTATTGACCATTTTCTGGTTAATATCTAGCCTCCTAACCTTATCCAGGCACCCTCACCCCTCAAATCAATCCAAAACATATTTGGCCTTAGACTGATCCTTACATTGCTTTCCTATTAGCATGTATAATGTAAAGTAAAAGTTTTGTTGAATCGACATCTTAGTATAAGTAAAGGGAAAAATTATGAAGAAAGAAATTGGCTACTATCTGGTGAGATATGCAGGTTGACTAAGGCCTCTGAACGGGAAAAGAGGTAAAACCTGGGTGAGCAAATCAGAGAGAGTTAAAAGGAGAAGAAACAAGGTTTGATTTGTGCCCAAGGACAAAATTATAGTTTCTAATTCTTCACTTCCCTTATCTCCCCTCAGACTATTGGCATATTTCATTGTCAGTCACTCCCCAGCAATAGACTCCCTCCCATGGAGCACCTGGTTGCAGATTTCATTGATCTTTCCTTGGTTCCTTGACTCTGTGGACATGTGTCAATTAAGCTCTAAGGTGCATGAGTTTAACACATATTATTTAGATGCTTATTCAGAACCTGCACCTTAATACTGCCACAAGAATCAGAGTCAGGGTCAGAGTCAGTCTTTTGAAGTATCAGATAAAAATAGAAGAGTAGAAGTGTGCACCTCACATCCCATCCTTTTATATCTTAGTGACCTGAAACCACTCTTTGTTTAGCTGAATGAGTCTGCCTTTTAAATTTTTGGACATGCAAATGACCCTGATTATGATAATCTAACAGAAGCCTTAATAAACAGCTGATCTGGTTTGCCAGGAAAAAAAAAAAAAATCAAAATCAACTGTTCTTACTTTTAATTTGCCTCATAACTAACAATCTCTTTCTGCAAATAAACTGATTCATCTGTTGTAGCTGTTCATTTTGCAACTATTTTGGAGGACATGTTGCTAAAAGTTAGACATTTATGGATGCTTTACTGAATTTTATATATGGTAGAAGTCATCTTGGACTATACCTGCTTTAGTTTTTTTTTTTTTTTTTTTTTTTTTTTTTTTTTTTTTTTTTTTAAGCCAAATCATTGGAATCATGTTGTGTGGCAGTGTGGGCCATACTTAAACTGCAGAAGGGAAGAACTAACTAAACCAACTTGACAGCGTGGTCTTGGTGTCTGATTTTAATCATATTTCAGATTACACAGAGCAGAGAGCTTTTATTGCTCATCCTCTAGTAAGAGCACAAGACTAGCCTCCCTCCTTTTTAAATTTTTATTTATTTATTTATTTAGAGACAGGGTCTCACTATTTTGCCCAGGCTAGTCTCTAACTCTTGGGCTCAAGCATTCCTCCCACCTCAGCCTCCCCAAATGCTGGGATTACAGGCATGAAGCAAGCCTAGCTTTGTTTTCTTGATTTTTTTAAGCTTACTCTTTTTTCTTATTGTTTTTTCTATATTAATTTCCCCTTTTCTTCAATTTGTCATGGCTTGGGTTTTGGTTTGGTTTGGGTGCTACATATGTCTTAAATCACCTTAAATTGTCTTTTGGAATGGGTTTAGCTGCTAATTCACTGATTGTTTTCCATATAATATCCCTTACTTACTGGAAACAGTTTAGGATCTTTCTTCACAGTAGTTTCAGTGAGATAAATATAGGTACATTTTGCTTTGTTATATGTAACTAGCAGATATTTAGGGCATAATCATGTTGGGTTTTCCATCCAAATGTCAGTGCTTTTTGTGTGCTTTAGGTGATGTTGACTCCTACTTTGAGTACCCTTCTAAGAAAACTTAACAAGACTTAACTTCATACCCTTACTATTCTCCCATTTGCCACAGAGTTCTCATCCTCAGTGTTAGTGACATGGTCACTACATTCAAGGACCTTTTGGTTATAGTGAGGAAAATACAGGATGCATGTATTTTTTGTTTCCTAAAGACCTTGTTAATTTGAGTATATGCATCAAACAGTTGTTCTATAGGAATAAACACAGAGGATGCATTGAGAAGATTACAGTTTATAGGAATGCATTATGCAGTGACCAGCATATTTTTCATTTTCCCATTCTTGTTTAATTATATGACAATTTTAGCAAACTTAAAAATGTACCTGCTTATTTTTGTAATATCTCAAATATTTTGCAGAGAGCTATCTTAATAGCATGGCATGTCATAGCAAGTGTTTGGATTTCTTCATAACATTTTAACATATTAACTGCCATTCCTGAACTATTGATTTTCAGGTAGGCTTGTCAATATAAGCACTAGCACTGTGCTTAGGTGACATTGCTTAAGCACTTACTGTGAACCAAACACTGTTCTAAGTGCTGTACAAATATGAACTCACTTAATCTGCATAGTATCTCTATGAAATAGAATAATTATTTCCAATTTACATGTGAGAAAACTAAGATACAAAGAGGTTAAGTAACTTGCAAGGTCTCACAGCTATAAGCTGTCATTAGAATTAGACGGGCTAGCTCAGAGTCCATGTTCTTCATCACTACCTTATGCTGCCTTATGTTTAGGCTATAACAAATTATAATAAAATGAATGATAAAATAGCAAAATAATAACAAAATTCCACTTGAAGACATTTTGATCCCAGTGGAAACAAATGTGGTTCACATAGTATTGACAAGGATAGACTAGTATTTTACCAGCTTGAGTGGCCTCACCCAGTTCATGTGGAAGCATAGTAGGCTACAGTAAAGAATTTGGACTTCATCTCATCACAATAAAGAATTGTCTCTGGGTTATAAGCAGAGGAGGATACAATGAAATTTGTTTTTTTTTTTTTAGATCAGTTTAGCATTAGTGTGAGAGATGTATCGATTGCTAGGGACTGTGGGCAAGGAGACCCATTAGGAGAATACTGGAATAGTTCTAGAAAGAGCCTAGTGCTGCTAAGGCAATAGCAATGGAGTAGAAGAGAACATGGATTTGAGAGATATTTAGGAGATAAAACTGTCAGAACTCCCAAATAGATGACGTGGAAGTTGAGATGAGGGGGAAAATAGAGTCTAGGATTATTCTCACATTTCTGTCTTGAGATTAACTTATCATGGGTAACACAGAGGCGGAGTGACTATTGATGGAAAAAATAACTGGTTTTGAGTTTTATGTAAATTAAGTATTATAGATATAGAGCTCCAGAAAAAAGTCTGGATGAGATACAGAATGATAATTTTTCATGAGAGTAGTAAATAAGATCATCTTGAGAGATCATGTAGATTAAGAGGAGTGGACCAAGAGCAAAACTCCCAGGAAAACAAACACTTAAGGAAGAGCAGAAGACAAGAAGCCATTAAAGAAATTGAAAAAGTATGATCGCCGGGCGCGGTGGCTCACGCCTGTAATCCCAGCACTTTGGGAGGCCGAGGCGGGCGGATCACAAGGTCAGGAGATCGAGACCATGGTGAAACCCCGTCTCTACTAAAAATACAAAAAATGAGCCGGGCGCGGTGGCGGGCGCCTGTAGTTCCAGCTACTCGGGAGGCTGAGGCAGGAGAATGGCGTGAACCCGGGAGGCGGAGCTTGCAGTGAGCCAGGATAGCACCACTGCACTCCAGCTTGGGCGACAGAGCGAGACTCCGTCTCAAAAAAAAAAAAAAAAAAAAAAAAGTATGATCAGGAGGTAGAAAGGAAACTAGGAGAAACTAGTATTTCGTATGTTAAGGGAGAATATTTAAGAGAGTTGTCAGCAAGATTAATTGGATTTGGTAAGTAAGAGTTTGATCTCAGTGACTTTTGCCAGTGCAGTCTCAGTAGAGTGGGCTGGATAAAAGCCTGATTATGGTGAGTTGAAATGTGATTTTTGGGGCCAGGCACCGTGGCTCATGCCTGTAATCCCAGTACTTTGGGAGGCTGAGGCGGGCGGATCACGAGGTCAGGAGATCCAGACCATCATGGCTAACATGGTGAAACCCCATCTCCACTAAAAATACAAAAAATTAGCCAGGCATGGTGGTGGGCACCTGTAGTCCCAGCTACTCGGGAGGCTGAGGAAGGAGAATGGCATGAACCGGGAGGCAGAGCTTGCAGTGAGCTGAGATCGCACCACTGCACTCCAGCCCAGGCGACAGAGCGAGACTCCGTCTCAAAAGAAAAAAAAATGTGATTTTGGAGACTTCCATTTCAAGTCATTTGGTAGAATGGATGCTCTGCTCTGGGTACCATCCTCTTATTAAAAAACGATCTTCTATAAGATAATCTTAATTGCGTTGTCATGCCCACAGAAAGTAAGAGACGTGTCCTAGGGAATAGGGAGCAAGAAACAATGCTGGACAGTTGGTTATCCATTTGGATTAAAATGGAATCAGATCCTTTCCTCATACCTCACCCCAAAATTAATGCTTGAAGACTTAAAGACTTATGTGAAAGGATAAACTTAAAAATAATAATAAAGAGAGAGTATCTTCATGACTACAGAGTAGAGAAAGTTTTTTTAGGATACAAACACACAAAATGCTGACTATCAAATGATTAGTAAATTTGACTCAATTACAATTAAGAACTTCGGTACATCATAAAATATATGAAAAATAAGTCATAAACTAGGAAGAAGATATTTGCAACCAATGTAACCATAGAGAATTAGTATTCTGAATACACAAAAACTCTTCCAATCTATGTTTTAACAAAAACTACCCAGTCCAGCCTGGGCGACAGAGTGAGACTCCGTCTCAAAAAAAAAAAAAGGCCTACCCAGTAGAAGAATAGGTGGAAAACATGAACTGGGTAATACAAAATAAGATCAAAGTGAGAGCAAAAATTTAAAAATCTAAATACCAGGTAATGGAGAGGTTTAGTAGAACCTCTTACACATGCCTGGCTGGTAGGAATAAAAATTAATATACTCGGGAAAAGTATGTGGCACTATCCTATAAAAATTAACATTCACAGAACCCTAAGACACAGCATTTCCTCTCTTAGGTACATACCTTAAAGAAACATTTGCACATGTGGGCTGAGAGACATATAGATAGCAGCAGGGTTCATGCTCCTATCTAAAGCATTAGATTGTCTTCTCTATCTACTTTAATTCCTTTGTTGATGTCATCCAGTCTCATTGATTTAAAGCCTATCTACCAAAGACTCTGGAATTTGTATCTCTAGACTAGGTAGGTATTTCCTTGAACTCCAGAATAGTAAAATGAACTGCCTGCTAGTTGAAATCTGCATTTGGATGATAATAGACGTTTCTAATGTAACATGTCCAAATCTGAACACCTAATCAGCCCCAAATATGCTTCATCCACTTTTGTGCTATTAAAATTAGTACTGCTATGAATGTTCTAAATTACATCGTTTGGTTGGTGTCATATGTAAGCATTTCCACTGCCCATATACTTAAAAGTAGAATTACTAGATCATAGAGTATGCATATGTTCAACTTTAGCAGATATTGCCAGTTTTGCAAAATGGTTGTAGCATATTCTTACCCGCAATGTGTATAAGTCATTTGAATTTTTTTAAATATAATTTAGATCATGTTTTAAAATTCAGCAATGGCTCTTAATTTACTCAAAGTAAAAGCATACAGTGACCTATGAGGCCTAACAAGAGTGTAACTCATTTCCCTCTTAATCACTCTAACCTCACTCCTTTTCTCCCTCTTCACTCATGATGCTCTGGTTACAGTGGTGTCCTTGTTAAGTCTTAAACATGCCAGTCATGTTCCCCCTTAGGGCCTTTACACCCTCTGTGTAGAATGTTCTTCCCTCAGATATCCACATGGCTCACTCCCACACTTCTTTCAAGTCTTGGTTCAAATGTGACCTTCTCATTGATCTCTGTATTATCTCCCCCCTCACCATCAGCCTGTCTTAGTACTTAAAATCCTTTTTACCCTACTCTGTTTTCAATTTGTTTCTTTTGAGATGGGGTCTCACTCTGTTGTCCAGGCTGTAGTGCAGTGGCAGGATCACAGCTCGCTGTTATCTCAGCTTCCTAGGCTCAAGCGAGATTCCTGCCTGAGCCTCCTGAATAACTGGGACCACAGGCATGCGCCACCACACCCAACTCAGTTTTTGAGATTTTTTGACAGGGTCTCGCTATGTTGCCAAGTCTAGTCTTGAACTCCTGGGCTCAAGTGATCCACCTCAGCCTCCCAAAGTGCCAGCATTACAGGCACGAAGCAGCACACCCAGCCTCTCTTTTTTATTTTATAGCATTTATCACTTTGAAATATACTTTGTGATTTACTTGAATATGATTTAGTTATTTACCATGTTATTATTTTCTTCCTCTAGTGCCCAGAACAGTATCTGACACATTGTAGATAATCTATATGTGTTTGTTGTTAAGTGAATGAAAGCAAAAAAAAAAAAAAGAAATGGAAAAGAGCCCAAAAGCTAATGACAGAATAAACAAATTATAGTTATTTACACAAAAACATAAATGAAAATGAGGAAACTACAGCTATATGAAACTACATAGATGAGTCCTAGAAATCATAATATTGCACAAGGCAAGTTACTGGAAACTATACACTGTAAAATTTTTATAAAACTCAAGCAAGCAAATCAGTATTGTTTAGGGATATATGTGATTTTTTTTGTAGGAAATTATTTTTAAAAGAAAGGTAAGAATAAACTCAAAATTCAGAATAATGGAGACATGAGTGGCACAAAGTGATGGATTAGATGGTGAAGGAGCACATGGGTGCAACAGTATTGGTGTGATCTGTTTCTTGGCTTGCATGGTGAATTTGAAATAGTCACTTTAATGAGTTACACTATTTTCTTTTGTGTGTATCAAATATTGCATAATCAAAATTTTATTTAAAATGTGAAAGTGAATGTAAGGTCAGAAAATAGAGTCATGTTATACAGTTAATGTTATATAGAGTTATGTTAGAAAATCGAGTTAAATAGAGTTATATAGAGTTATGTTAGAAAATGGAGCTACTGTTACTTTTGAGAAGTTTGGCTGAGAAAAGAGTGGTCGCTGGATGGTATGACGGGGCAGAAAAAATGTGTCAGTCAGAGATGGATGGTATGCGTGGTTTATGTGTGAAAGTTTACCATGTTTCTGGGCACAGATGCAGTGGTTCAGAGACTGAACAAAGGTAAAGGCAAAAATACCTGACAGGACAGAAATGACCAGTGAAGCCAAGTCCAAGTGGAGGATCAGATCAAGAGTAAAAGAGGAAAGATACCTTGGACTTAGTGAAGGAACAATGCTGCTTCTGCAAATAGAGGAAAGGAATGAGAAAAGTTTGTATGTAACATTGAGTTCAGTTTCATAACATCAGGAGTTCAGTTTCATGTCAAATAACGTGAAGAGTTCAATTTCAAGATATGGTTGAAGTCAGGTTGGGGAGGGCTCTTAAAGCGTAATGAGAATCTCTGATAATCACCCTAGAAAACAGGATAAGTGACTGACCAGGGAAAGGTTCATGAAAGGATTCCTGAGCAGTGCTGACAGCTGAGTTAAGATTGAAGATACTAAATTTTATAAACATGCCAGTTGAGTACCGCTTGATTTCTACAACTCAGGTATAAGAGAAGACTGATTGAACTTGAGATTTTCAGTAGATAGGGAAGTCAAAGGAAGACATGGATGGGAAAGGAAATCAGGCTATGAAAGCAGTGTTGGATCAGGAGAAAAGGGAGATCATTATGAAGAACAAATGTAGAAGAAAGAGAACTCGAGAGATGAAAGAAAGATATCATGGCCACATGAAAGTTTGAGATTTCAAAGATGAGATAATCGAGTTCTAAGAAATAAGTTCCAGGTTGTATCTTTGAACATGGGTTACTAAAAATACAATGAAAGACACGAGTTCAAGGAACTTTAAGCCTAGATTTTGGACATTAAAGTCATGCTAATGGACAAGAGTTGGGATGGAGAACAAAATTGAACACAGCACCAAAGTTGTCAATAAATGAGGACTCAGCCTTAAAGCATTGAGAAGGGGTAGAGGATTGTATGTACATATGCTGTGATCTCAAGGAAGAAGGAACTTTAGCATGAAACAGGAACAACAGTGGTGAAGGAAAGTAGCCTTGGAGTATCTGCAGACTACCAGCACTGCTTCAGGAGAGGATAGGAAGTCTCTGCTCCTGGGGCATGCTGGGGAAAGTGTTCCAGGACATCCAGGCTTCATTTCAAGGCAACACAGGAACAAGTGTTCCGTAAAAAGATTGAGGATATAAGGGAATTTATTTATAATGGAAAAAAAAAAAACTTTCTAGTGAGCATAATGGAAACGATTGAAAGGAGATGATAAGTTAAATAATCAGTCAAGAAATGGAAATACAGCTGTGTGAAAATGTGAGCAAAAATAAGAAGGTGGTCTGCAGAGGCTTGCTTTTTGTTTAGGGGCTGAAGATCAGAGACATGGTCGGATTTACCGAGGGGCTGGGTCTAACGTTTGTGAGTACATTCTGTTGATACCAGGAGACTCCTTGCCCTTTGGTCTCGTTTTTCAGGGCAACCCTGCCTTTTCATAGGAATTTTGAGGTTAACGATTACCCTTCCCCACTTGTAAGAATAGACCCTTACTGTCTTATCTCCTCTGGGGTGTCTTACATGTATTTACTGGGACCTATTTCTCTAGGGTATCCTTTGCCAATTATTTTCCACCTTTGTGTGAGATGGGGCCTCTGAACGTAATTTACAGTTTTTGAAAAGTATAGCCTTATTATTAGATAATCCTGCCTTTTCCTCGCTTTGTGCCCTTGGCAAGTTACTCTGCTTCAGTTTTCTTACCTGGAAATGATACTCACTTAACTTGTTAAGATTAAGTGAGTTAACACAAGTAAAACACTCAAAATGATGCCTAGTATATACTCTGCACTATATGGTTATTTTTGAAAACATGGTGATTATACTTTTACATACTATAACTCTTATTTACTGAGTATCATCAACCAATATACTTGGTGCTTTATTTAATTTCATTCTCACAACAATGCTCTGATGTTGATTAACCTTGTCACTGAAATAAGCTAAGACCTCAGAGAAGAGCAGTAAATTGCCTTGCTAATAAATACTGAAGTTGTTATTAAAGTATATCTTTTAATACCAAAATTCACTTTCTTTCCACTGTACAACTTGTTACAAACCACTGTCATTATCATTACCTGTATATTTGTGTTAGCTGTTAATAAATTTCCTCTGAAGTTACATAGCACCATAAAGTAATGAAAGATCTCCAAAAGTTCTTATTCTTCTTTCCTGTTGTAACTGGACATCTTTGATCTCCTTTCTGGTCTCTACTTGTTCTTGGATAGAGAACTCTGAACCTGCACCTGAGGCTGTCTTTTCAGATTCGTGGATATGAGTAAGAATGCCATCTACTGAGCACCTGCACTTTAATTTAAATCTTAAATTAAAAAAAAAAAAAAAAAAAACAATGAAAGTGGTAGTCTTTATTCTCTTAAGAGGCAAATAACAGCCTGAAACATAAATCTCACCTTTGAGACACATGTCTACCAAACCTATATTCTATACACAATTATTTGTGTATTGTGGATATTCCTTAAGGATTATCGAGAATTATGTTATACAACGACATTTCAGACTGAATCTTTTAAATTAATAAATATTATCTCAAATTTTATAAATGAAAATTAGCGGCAGGCTACATGAGTAAAAAATTAGAAGATAGCACCTGTAGTGTTATTGAAGGTAAAGTGAACACAAAGAGAATTATTTACATCAAATATATATTTCTGAAAAGTATACTTTGATAAGCTTTTGAATTGGTTCATAAGGAAATCTGAAAGATGTTCAAATTCAGGGCAGCAGCAGTAGAAATCATTTAATCATTTTTTTTTTCCTGTGTCAGAAACGTTCCTGCAAGCGGGAACGTTTGCTTTTTTTTCCCCCTTCCCCTTTCCCGGGTCACTGCAGGTCACGTGATGACTATCATGTGACTCGGTCAAAGGATCTTTTCCTCTTACAGCCTTGCAAAAGAAAAAAAAAAGACCGTTCTCCAATTAAAGCTGTTAACGTGTACTACGCTGTTTCCTTGTTGGATTTTCTTGTTCTCTGCTGCTACTGTAAAAACAAAATGAGTGGTAAGATTTGCTGTTTTTGAACATTCTGCTTTTATTTTAAGACAGAAAGCATTGTATTAATCTAAAGTCATGCCGTGTGTTTTTAAAAATAGATGCTAAATATAATCGCTATAAAAATATTTTAAATTGCCATGTAATTACAAAAAGGTTAGACTGTGTCGAGTTATTTTGTAATTTTATATTCCACAGAGTATTCCATTCTAGGATCTTTATTTTACTACGTTTTTCTTCTAGAGCTGAAATCTGAAAATTGGCATCAGATTATTTGGAAGCCATTGTGAAAGCTGGCTTATAGAGAATGTGTAGCACAGCAGCAGCATGTTGCATTTTAAGAATTAAAACTCCTGGACAAATTTGCAATTTTATTTTTTAAAAAACTCTTAAATATGAATCAATATTAAAAAGGAAAAATAAGGAAGAATTTAAGTTATACTAGATGAAATATCTTCTTTAAGTCAGTGATGGCACTTTTTAAGAAACTGGGGTGGGGAGCTTCTCAGATTTCTTAAGACAATTGGTTAGAATTGTTGACTCTTCTGCAGGTTTTTGAAATAGGAAATGTGTGCTTAATAGCTCCATGATTGGGGTAAATCATGCTCAAATCACATAGATTATAAAGGAGCTGCTAGGTGTATACACAGTTGTTCAGGTATTGCTACTCTTGTGCCAAGTATACATTTGACAATACGATCTGAGTTTCTTCCTTGGGACAAAATCTCCCTCACTGCATACAAATTTAAGTCAGTTTATAGTTAATCTTCTATTACTTTCTAAATTAAGAAGTATTGTTGGAACTAAGGAGCTAATCATTTACATCATTAAATATGCAAGGCTTTAAGGTTTTGCTACTATAGACACAGGAATAACAACAGACATGAGATGCTGTAAATGCTGCAGTTCTAAACATCGATACTTGTATTTATTATGTTTATACAATAGGGGTTTGCATTCAGTGTTGAATGTTACTTCACAACAATATTTTAGGCATTAAATGTGATACCGTTAAATTGTCTTTTTAAAAAATAATCTGGCTGGGCATGGTGGCTCACACCTGTAATCCTAGCACTTTGGGAGCCCGAGGCTGGTGGATCACTTGAGGTCAGGAGTTCAAGACCAGCCTGGCCAACATGAGGAACTCCCGTCTCTACTAAAAATACAAAAATTAGCCGAGCTGAGATCATGCCACTGCATCCAGCCTGGGCAACAGAGTGAGACTCCGTCTCAAATAAATAATAATTTAAAAAAACCTATTAAATGACGCATTTATATTTGGAATTTTGGCTGGGCACAGTAGCTCACGCCTGTAATCCCAGTATTTTGGGAGGCCGAGGCTGGCAGATCACTCAGGCCAGGAGTTCAGGACCAGCCTGGCCTACATGGGGAAACCCCGTCTCTACTAAAAATACAAAAATTAGCTGGGCTTGGTGGTGCCCACACCTGTACTCCCAGCTACTCAGGAGGCTGAAGCAGAAGAATCACTTGAACCCAGGAGGAAGAGGTTGCATTGAGCTGAGATAGTGCCACTGCACTGCAGCCGGGCAACAGTGAAACTCCATCTAAAAAAAAAAAAAATCTAACCATGTACCATTTCTGCCTCAGGATAAAAAAAAAATTACTTGCTAGAGTGAAAGGATTACTTCGTAAAGAAGTAAGTTAATCAGTCTTTTTCCTGGGCTACATCTAGTAATATATTTACTGCTGGTTTATTTTAGGTTACATTTCTGTTTTCAGCATCACACTTAGATGTAATTAAAAAACAAAGTAGAATTTAGTATTACCAAATTATAAACTATTTTAGCGGCTATCAAAGTATAAAATGGTTTGAATTGTAACTACATATATATTCATGTTTCTGGTAAAAGGAGGGCAACTTGAAGCAATTATGTGATTTTACTATTTTGAATGTAATTAGCAATAACTTATTACTCTGATGGCAAAACAAAAACACCTGTTCTAATGACTCGCTCTAAGGATTAAATTTGACAGCATATAAAAGGACCCACAGTAAAAGTGCAAATGCTAATGGTGTTTATTAAGATTACAAATATGATTTTCAGTGAATTCTGTCAAGTTCTCGCTGAATTTCACATACTATAAATAATATCTAAGCCACCTGTAAGGATTCAGGAAGTTAGTTTATTGTAATTTTATTTAAATTAGCTAATGGAAGTAAACCTGCGTTAGTTTAAGACAGTCCTCATTTCTCTTGAGTCTAGAAATATAGGAACTAAAAGGTGAGTTTTATATGAAGCTTTTCTGCCTAGAGGTATAAAGCAGCTCACAGGTTTTATCCAGTAAATTAATAGGTAATGTTTGCTTAAACTTAAGAAAGTTTTATTCTTTCTCTCATGTTTTTAAGGATGTAAAGACAACAAAGGCTTTAATTTTCCTTAGAGGCTTTAGAGCATAGTTCTTAAGCCTCAAATTATATCAGTTGCCAATACTGCATAGTAATTTAATGTTTACTAAAAATGTGGTAAGGATATGTCCTTAGAAATGAAACTACCTGGTTTTGAATCCCACTTCTACCACTTGGGGAGCTTAACCTCTCTGTGCCTCAGTGTCCACATCTAGAAAATGGGGATGATGATGATATTTGCCTGATAGAATGATTATGAGGAGAAAAAAATATGCAAAAGGCCTGGCACATAGTTAGTATTAGTTATATATAATTAAGATAATATTCTGGACAACTTCATGTATTTGGTGGTGGGCTTGTTTTGGATGGGAAGACCATCTTGTTGAAAAGCTTTTCAGCCAGATATTATATGTGTAATTTAGTGTTCTACACAAACACTTCTTA